>NC_046313.1:30369432-30969603 GCF_009819535.1 Lacerta agilis
ATAGAAAAATGGCCCAGTGGGGTTTTCTTTCTTGTAGAAAACAAGGACTGAGGAAAGAAGCTGTTGTAATGCTTTTTTAATTAAAAAAAATATTTTTATTGATTTTTACAAATACAATTCTGCAACAAATTTATATAATCCTTTCTCTTAATCTCTTGACTTCTCCCATCCCTTACATGGATCCTAATAACTATTGTTCCAAGTCTACACATCGATGCAGTTTCCATAATTTTCATTTTTCTTAATTATCCATAAACTTGGTTTCTTTTACAAGTGATTTTTAAAGTCCATCTAATCTTTTAATTTGTTTACAAAATGGTCTCCTAGATAGGCTATAAATTTCCCCCATTCTTTTTTGAAGTCTTTATCTTCTTGATTTCTGAGTCTCCCAGTTAGTTTAGCCACTTTGGCATAATCCAGCAGTTTGGCTTGCCATTCTTCCCTAGTCTGGATCGATGCTTCTTTCCACCTTTGAAGCCGATGTAATGCTTCTAATGCATTTGAGGACTCGGAATTTAGTTTTCACCTCTGGCTGAAATAGGCAACTGTGCGGGGCAATCCTAGACATGTCTACTGAGATGTTAAGCCACACTGAGTTAAATAACACACTCCCAGGTAAGTGTGAAATAGCCTTAATTTTGTTTTTCTCTGTGATGATTAAGGAAATGGGAGCGTGAGTTCAGTACTGCAGGGCAGGCCTACAGGACCAAGTGGAGCGAGTTCTGAAGGTCCAAAGCCCAGCTTGTCATTGGTAGCAGCAGCAGCCTCCCAGAATCAGACTGCAGTCCTGACACACTTACTTAGGGCTTGGATAGCTCACAGGTGCCCTCCAGATGTTGGAGTACAAATTCCCATAAGCCTCAGGCAGCATGGTCAATGGGGAGGGATGATGGGCGTTGTAGTCCAACAAAATACATGGAGGGTACCACTTTGGCTACCCCTGTACTAGAGTGTGAAGACTATAGGACTTATTTCTGGGTGCATACGCATAAAAGATTGCACCATTAGTGCCTCCTATGCTAAGTAGCAAGAGGGATGTTTTCAGTAAGCGAAGTATGGAAATGCAATATGCTTTTAAAATGATACGCGCAAGGAAGGGGATTGTTAGAAAAGGGTGTCCATAGAATTGCCTGAGCAGGGAGACCTGGCTCTTTAAGAATTCAGTATTCTGCTGATTCAGTTTTGCCTGCTTTAATAAGGACTCCTGGGGCCATTCACAAGATCCAGCACCCTTTGCAAGTAAGGAGCAACTTAACAGAGTATCTGTTCCCAATTACAGGAGGAAATTCAAGCTCACGCCATGGATATTTCCAAACAGCCTCTTGGGCAATAGTGCCTGGATACTTCCACTTTCTCTGCAGACAGGCCAATCCCCCAGCCAACAAGCACCCACCAATGAAGAACTGTTCTGAGCCCCTAGGTTGAGCATATCCACTTCTCCTCCCCACTCCAGACTTTAGCTTTTGATTGGTTCGTCTCGCTATCAGAAGCCACCTGTGTCCTGTTTCTTAATTACACCCATCCCAGGAGAATTTCACAACAGCAGTTCTTAAGTTTTGAATAAGCACCGCAGTAACAATCATACAGAAATGCACACAGATTGCAAACAGCTTGGGATACTTCTTGATATCAAAGGTTCCTTGCAGATAGCAATGGACTCACAGGCAAGCACACAGCAACAGTCGCACAATATCATGGCAGAACGTAAAACTCATTGATGTAAGAGAAACGGTGTGGAGAGCAAGGGATGTTTGAGAAGTCTGATTTCTGCAGATTCCAATGCGACTTGATCTGATCCGCCCCATCCAGATCGCCCCATAGATATTGCACTTCTTCAAATTTTGCGATCCAGTTCTTGGTTTATAGATATTTTTTTAAAAAAATAAAATAAAATAATGCATGGGCTTTTAAAATGTATACTTTAGGATTCCAAATGTTTGCAATGGTGTACAATGAAATAGAATATGTATTTAGATGTTATCTCGTGATAAAGTATTTAAATAATTTTCTGTAGTTTTATCATTATTTTTTTAAAAATAGCAGATAAGCACAAAAATGGAACGGACTTAGGAAAGAACTCGAGCAAACCAGGCATGAGCTTGTTCCATCCCTGTCAGGGACCTATGAAAACATCACCACTTATTAGACTGCTACTCCAATGCAGGTAGGTAGGCAGGCAGGCAGGCTGGCTTAGTTTAACATGGCTTCTTGACTGTAGTTTTCTTACAAGGTTCCTGCAGTGGTAAGGATCAGCTACAACTCATCACAGGCCACTGGGGATCAAGTGTGTGGAGTCCAGTCATACCACTATAAGTGACAAGGTGTTGCAACACAGTCCATTATTGGAGGGGGAGAGGAGCAGAAAGGGAAAGTGTCCCACTGGGAAGGTCCCAACTATTTTCCCTTTTCAGTCCACAGTACTCAATAGTTATCAGAATTTGGACTGGGTGCCTACTACACATTGGCGTATGTAGCTTCTTCTTCAACTGGACCTTGGAAACTTAAGGAAGCATAAGAAACCTGTTCTGTAGCTGTAGGAACCTAGAAAGTGGAAAAAAACAGCACTGGTCAAGGAGGCAGGGACTATTGCAAGAAGAGAAAGCATTTCAGGGGGCGGGGAGGCAGCATTGTGTAGTGCAGGGGTGGAGAACCTCAGCCCCAGGGGCCAAATGTGGCCCTCCACACCTCTCTTTTTGGCCCTTGGGAGTGTTCCCAGGCCACACCACTTACTGGCTAAGCTTTGCATTCTCATTGAGTGTTTTTGCCTCGCTGAAACATGTCAATGAACTCTGATTATGCCTCTTGCTCGCCTGGTTGGAGGTGTGCAAGGGGTGTGCGTAGAAACAAGGCAAAATTCGCAAGTAGTTTGTGCAGAAGGGAATGTGGCCCTCCAGCTAAAACAGGTTCTCTGTCCCTGTTATAATGGGCAGTGTGTTCAATTTGGACTGGGGAGAGTCAGACCCAAACCCCAGAAAACTGGGGGGAGTTCTAATTTCTCTCAGCATAGCAGGGAGCCCCAAGTCTCAAACGTGGAGGGGTAATCTCATCGACACTGGCAAACAGTCTTCCAATGGAAAGAGCAGGGAGGCAGGCTCTCAAACGACAGTCAACCCACAAGCCTGTCAAATATCCTGCTCCTTGGAGGAAGGGCAGAATAATCCCATAATAATATGCAACACAAGTGCACACACTCTTGGTTTGCATAACATATTGCAAGATTGTACTTTGGCAGAATTTGCTAGTACGTAGTGACTTGGAGACTCTAGACGTCACTGCTGTGGCACAGAGAGTAAACATGCAGGATCTCCCTGCCATGAAGGAGTGCTATTGCCATGGAAGTTCATTCCACTCAGCATCCCATTTCTAGCTTTGGCCAACAGCAATACTTCAGAAGGAGGAAGACCCAAAGGGATGGTGGGGAATGCCTGGTGTTGCAACAAATATCCACCCAAATTTGCTTTGGCTCACTCTTTTGGGAGTTTGTTGCATCATGGAAAAACCTCTGTCGACTGCAGCACCATATTGTGACTTAAGGACAACAGAATGTGTCTTTAAAGTCCAATATAAGCAGTGACAGGCACACTTTGGGGCACATGCATAGTAACTGACATGCTCCTGTGCTGGACCTAAGAGAGCTCATGTGGATCTTGCTCATTATTTATGCAGTCCTGGCATTGCCAGACTTAAAAGGTAAAGGGACCCCTGACCATTAGGTCCAGTCACGGATGACTCTGGGGTTGCGGCGCTCATCTCGCTTTACAGGCCGAGGGAGCCGGCATACAACTTCTGGGTCATGTGGCCAGCATGACTAAGCTGATTCTGGCAAACCAGAGCAGCACACAGAAACACCGTTTACCTTCCCGCCGGAGCGGTACCTATTTATCTACTTGCACTATGACGTGCTTTCGAACTGCTAGGTTGGCAGGAGCAGGGACCGAGCAATGGGAGCTCACCCTGTCGCGGGAATTTGAACCGCTGACCCTCTGATCAGCAAGCCCTAGGCTCTGGTTTAACCCACAGCGCCACCCGTGTCTCATTGCCCGACTTAATGCAGACCAAAATGAACTAAGACCCATTTTGCACTACTAACAGAGGCATATCTTTTGAGAAGCCTATTACTAGGTGGTGGTGGTGGTGGTCTGGGCTGTAATTTATGGCATATGCATAACCCCAGGGTTCTTTGTGAATCACTAACTCGGGAAATCAGTTGCACTTAGCAACAGGGGTCTTTTCAAAACTACCTTCTTTGTGATGTGCTCAAAAACAATATAAGTTTTTAGGCGCTGCCCCCTTAACATGCGTGGAGATCAAAGGTGGGATATAAAAAAGGAGCAAAAAGCATTGGCAAATTTTCTACTCATGGGAAGAACCTCTGGCTGAGAAGCAGAAGTTGAAGCTTTCACCACGGTTGCATATTCCACTTCTTCTGTGTGGTTTGCTGCTTGGTGGGAGCTGCGCGGAGCTGTCTTGTGGTGAGGTATCTGCTTTGGCTTCTCAGTTCTACCAGAAGTATTGCCTTCTGCACGATTAGGCGCCTGAAATTAAACCAAAAACAACACGGTGTCCCATTTGGTATCTTTGAGCAGACCCTTAGACCCCCCTTTGTATCTGTAGCATTATCTCAGGATATGTTTCCCCAAGACATTTGCACGTGGCCAAAAAACAACAACCCCAGGCAGCTATCGCCTGGAATCTTAGTTCACACCAGGTACAAGAACTGCTTGAGTATAGCACCACAGTCTGCTACCTGAAAGAAAATGTATTGTAATTTCGAATTCCACAGAAGTTGTAACAGGGTGTCCTGGGAGTGGGTCAGCGTGGGTCAAGGGAAGTGGCCTTTTAAAGTGACCCTTCCCAGAAACTGCTCTTAGCATTCTGGGAAGGGCAAGAATAAGTCCTTTGGGTCAACAAGCTTGCCGAGGCTTGAGCCAAAGGGAGGAGAGGAAGGGAAGGGAAGGGAAGGGAAGGGAAGGGAAGGGAAGGGAAGGGAAGGGAGAAGTCCTTTTGCCACTTACCGTAGACAGGAGGATATCCCCACATGCTTTGGCAGCTGAAAAGATAGCAGATAGTTTTAAGACACTGATGTGACATTGCAGCCTCCCCCCCCCCCCATTTCAGTTTTAAAGCAGGTCAGGGAAATAGGAAAACAAGCATTTGGAAAGAATGAGCATCTCAAGAATCTCCACAGTATCTTCACATAGCAGGAAGGAAACACTCTCAAAGGAGATGTGGGTAGCTGGCTGTGGAAAGTGGGTGCAGATTTCCTCAGCCCTCCTAATCCAACTTCTGTATTGGTCTGGGTTGAGGCAGATGTTCTGCATGAAGGAGCTGTTGTGTTCTTCCATCTCCTTCCTCTGCCTCAGCACAGCATCACCTAAACAGCAACATTCTTTACAAATCCAGTTTATTTTTTTTCAGCATGTTGCAATTCTGCTGTCTGCTCTTCTGCACTGCTACTTTTAGGTAGCCACAAATAAAACAATTTTCAAGGCCTCCATAAGTAACTCCTGGGTGTGATATTGGGGCAATTAAAGCTGCGTTGAGTGGCTGTGGCTGCAGAAATATATTAACTGTAGTTATGACTGTACACAAGTTCAGCCAAAGGAAACATTTGTTCACTTATTTAAAATATTTTGAGCAGGCCCAATATTGTAAGGGTGGGCTATGAACAGCAGTATAATACTCAGTTTAAAAACATGAGATTCCACACCGCTGTGTTAGATTAGGCTTATTAAATTGGGGTATTGCTGCCCACTAAAAAAAAACTCCCAAAGCAATTATAACCAAGTAAAAAAAGTGCAGAAAACAATGACATCCCACTCCAATGCCAGCCCAGTGGGATAGCTCATATACAGGGTTGCACTGGAGGTCTTCAGTCGGTTTTTAACAGACGCGTAACCAGATTTCAGGAGTCAGGGACAGACAGAAAGGATGAGACAGGAAAGATAAAAATGCAGGGACTTCCTGCACACACACACTCACCTTTTTGCTTCTTTAGGCTCCGCATTAGCAGCAAGGCTGCTACTAAGAGCACCACCAGCACCAGAAAAATAACCGGCAACAGGATTGTGATGAAAAGGCTGGGATATGAAAAAGGCAGGAAGTATGTGAGACATGGTGCACTGCTTGCTGTTTGTTCTTTGGCACATAGCTCTGCAATGTGAATGGGACCTTGCTGGATAGAATTTGGAAGCTCTTGATGTTCCTCCGCAGGAGAGAAGCCCCTTCGGTTTGTGATAAAGGGGAAGGATCAACTCCCCTCCCTACTTTTGCTGCTGCGTGGCTGGGAGCTGACATCTCCAATGCCTCTTCTCCCTTCTTCTTGCAGATCTCTTTCCTTCTACACCAGGGATGGAGAAACCAGTGGCCCTCCTGATATTGTTAGACTTCAGCTCTCATTGGCCAGCATTGCCAATGATCAGTGATGTTGAAAATAATTTATTCACTTAGATCCCACTTTCCTCCAAGGTGTTCAAGGTGGAATCCATGGCTCTCGCCTCCCAATTTTATATTCAAAACAATGCTGCGAAGTAGGTTAAACTGAGGGACATGACTGGCTCAAGGACATCCACTGAGCTTCATCCCTGAGTGGGGATTTGAACCCTGGTCTCCCAGGCCCCTAGTCCAACACTCTAACTACTGCACCACTGTAGTCCAACAACATCTGGAGAATCATTGGTTCTTCACCCCTGCTCTGAAAGTATCCTGCCCAAATCCCCTATTGGCAATTAGGAGAACAAATGTTTTCTGCTCCGGGTCAGAATTAACATAACATGTGAAATACTTCGCATGGACCGCTCGGTGCTTAGCTAGCCTTTTGCTCCTTACACAAAGCAGCACTGTGTCACAGCACAAGCGAACAGAAGCTGGAAACCACAAATGGAAATGATGAGCTGCATGTCTTAGATTTCCCTACACCAGCATTTTGATAGGCACCTGTTGTTCTGTGTGAGTCCTTACCCTGGTGGTTCGGAGTTTGAGTCTGGACCTCTGGTAGTTACTGCTGCTGCTGTTGTAGTAGTGAGAGGCTCTAAAACAGAGACAAAAACACAGACTTCATCCCACCTCTCTATATGTATATGCCATTATATTGTACAGTCAGGAGTGCATGTGTGAAAGCATCATGAGTCCACCAGTTCCTCTGGACGGCTGCCTACATCTGTCATTGAAACCGAGCCTCGCTCAGCTTCTAAGAGCCAGGCCACTTCCAGATGGCCAATTAATTGAACATTCATCCCATTCTGTTTGCATAAACTTTGCAAGGAGGTTATACAATGTCAGCTGTTTACTGAGCATTCATTCGTAATCCTTTGCAGGAAAGTTGTATGACTTCAAGTCAAATTAAGTGTTACTGCACACTTTCTAGTGCGTTTTCTTTCCTGCAAAAAGTCAAATTGCCGGGAGAGTGGATTTGTTGCAGAGAAACATGCAAACCCACTATGGTTGCACCACCTGAATTTCCTGGTCTGTGTTTGAATGCTGCCCATAAAATAGCATAGTCTGGAAGGGGCCCTGGTTAGACGATGCATCAGCTTTCTTTCCTGTGCAAATAGCTGCTTACTTGAACAGTTTACTGAATGTGAGCAGTGTAATGGCTGGGGCCGGTGACTAGCATGAGTTCGCTGTTCCTCTTCTGCGGTAAGAACGGTATTGCCAGGAGAAATCTTGTGCAACCTCTGATGTTGCACACAGCCAACTGTTTGCATGAGGTTGCCTGACTCAGATCTCAGCCTCACAGGTAAAGCAGAGTCAGGTAACCTGCCTTCATGCTGGCACCAGCCTCAGAGTGGCAGAGCAGAAGGTTGAGAAGAAGAAGAAACAAAACACCTGTAATTTTGGAGTCAAAATCAAAAAAGCACAATGGAGAGAAAGGTCTGCAGGGAAGCTAGTACAGAAGTGAGGGAAGTGGCGGTGGATTAGAGAAACGTTAGCACACCCTCCGACATTCTCCTGATGAAAATTGGGATGCCAGAGCATGGCCCTAGTCAGCTGACTCACGGAAGAGCGCAGCAGCACAGCAAGTGCCAGCACCGGCTTCAAGCACTGGCTCATCCCTGGGACATTCCAGGATCCAATCAGAAGCCGGAATGACTTCTTTAAATCCAGGAATGTTCCTTTACAATAGGGACAGTTGGGGGGTATGCATGAGCAATTGCCACCCTTAATATTAATTCAAATATGAAGAGTAGACGGCTTGAAATGAATTGTTGTGAACTGTTTCAACATATCTTTATTGAGCAAGGGCCAACTTGGTCTGGGAGTTCGTAACATAAAGTAGTTTCCCATTCCGATTGCACAAGACAGAAGGCAAATGTGAATGGTCCCACATTCAATATGTGTTCCCAACTATGACCTCAGAGCTCTTTCCATGGCCATGTGTCTGGCACACGGTTGTGGTCAACTGAGGTTTGCTTTTCTATGGCTTGGTAGGTGAGGAATTGTACAAGAACTTCAAAATGAAAGCAAGAGAACTTCCTGGGGAAACACAGAGCGACAGGTGTTCCTCACATCTGCCACCTTCTTCCTGGTCTAGCTGTAGCTCCCCTGCATTCAGGCAATTCCAGTAATCTGAGATTGCAGGGAAAGGATGTTGCTTGTTGTTTGACAAGTACTTTTTGGATTGCAAAGTATATTTCCATTCTTAGGTTGTTCATCCTCACACGACATAGGCTTCTTCTTCTTCTGCTGCTGCTGCTGTTCTCCTTTACAGATGAGGATTACAGGGCCTTCAATATACAGCCTCCTGGTTCTCTGCAGTTCCTGCCCGTTGGCTTGGGATGGATGCAAAATGTCCTTTTCCTGAACATTTGAACCAACTGTATTACTAAGGTGGGATCAATGCCCTGAGCCACTGCTACCATCGACTGAATGCAAAATTATTGTATCTTATGATCACACAAGCCTCACTGAAGAAAATCTTTCCAGGTCCCCTTTATGCAATATGTATGTACACTGATGAAGGATGTATTTGGAAACAGGTGCTTTATGCTAGCTACCCCGTCTGTTTTTTGCTCATGAGCATCTGATGCCAAAAACACTACTATTCACATAAATTAAATTTTCGAATCAGCCTTTTGTATGCTTCTGTCTACTTTTTGCTTTTTAGCTTATAACGTGTACCCCTCTTTTTTTTGTAGTAACATGAATATTGACTTCCAAATCTGTCTCAAAAAGTCACGGCAAGAACTTACCTTGCAAGACAACCACAGTGACTGGAAAATAATCATCAGACCCAAGTGGTATATTTATCCCACACCGATATTGCCCAATATCCTCAAGAGTCAGGTTCTCTGTAATAATTGTAAATAGGCAGAGGCTACGATTGTCATTGATAGAGAATCTGTCCTGTTTCACTAGAGAGGATGATTTTGTTGTTTCAATAATTTTCTTGCACCAATCGTATATCAGATCCTTGCACCAGTATTTCAGATAGGATTCATATGCTTTTGAATAATGGCATATGACAGATAACGACCCACCCAAGGGTCCACTCACTGTACCATTACTGCTGATGGGTAATCCAGAGAAAGGACCTGAAAAGAACAGAGTAAACAACACTCACAACCCTCTCCTTCTGTATGGAAAAGGAACACTAGGCACATTAGGCCAAAGCGGAGGGCGGGGGGGGGCATAGTTTGGAATTCCATCAGTTAGTGTCAGTTTTCATGCATTGCGTTCTTACTCAACACAAGATGCCAATAGAAAATATAATCTTGGAGTAATCATAAAAAATAAAAAATATACAACAGTGGATAAGTTTCATTAACACTCTGCAATCCTATGTACACAGAAGTGAGTCCCACTGAATTCAGGAAGGTTTACTCCCAGGTAAGTGGGGAGAGACTCGGTGAGGGCTTGCTTCTGAGTAGGTGCTGTCATTATTTATTGCATTTATTCATTGCTTTCTACCAAAAAAAAAACTTTCCTAAGTGACTAACAAATATATAGCATATCAAACGTCCTCTGAATAATTTCAAACTAAATACACAGAATGAAACACCATAAAATAAAGATTCCAAAAGTTGTTAAGTCAACAACTAAACAACCTTAGCAACCTCTGGGGCTCTAAAAGTCAAATCTCTTGAGGTGAGAGGTTGTATCTTAAAGGCGCTTCCTGCCCACACGGACACCCTGTGCTCACCAATTTTGTGGCATACCTTTTATTACAGTGGTACCTCTGGTTACGAACTTAATTCGTTCTGGAGGTCCATTCTTAACCTGAAACCGTTCTTAACCTGAGGTACCACTTTAGCTAATGCGGCCTCCCGCATTTCTGTTCTCATCCTGAGGTAAAGTTCTTAACCTGAGGTACTACTTCCGGGTTAGCGGAGTCTGTAACCCA
Source organism: Lacerta agilis (assembly GCF_009819535.1). Classification (NCBI taxonomy): domain Eukaryota; kingdom Metazoa; phylum Chordata; class Lepidosauria; order Squamata; family Lacertidae; genus Lacerta; species Lacerta agilis. The sequence goes on from NC_046313.1 coordinate 30,379,775, forward strand.
AAGTGTTTGTAACCTGAGGTACCAATTTATTGCATTTTCATGCAATGCAAGCTCACTAGATTTTTTGGGTTGTAAGTCGCTCTGAGTTGCCTTAGGCAAGATAAAGCGACTAACAGATGTTAATAACAATAACAATAAATGATAATAATTGATAATAATTAACAACAACAACAAGGAAGGGTCCTACTCAACTCCACTAAGAGAAGAGCACAAAGAGGCCACAAATTATATTGCTGTGCAATCTTAAATTAAAAACCAGAATTCTGAGAAAACAGGAATGTCTTATCCAATATGGGCCACATGCATGTTTTCCTGAGGAGAGCATTCCACAAAAGAGGGGACCCCACTGAGAAAGCACATTCATTCCTTGCCATGCTCCACGCCTTCAAAGGCGGAGCTAGCTGCTCCAGCACTCAGAGTGGCGCACATGCTGTGCACCCGGGGCAGGGCTAGCTGCCTGCGGGGGCAGGGCGAGCATCCCAGGGGGTGGCGCAGCAATGTCACCCCCCTCAGGGATGACACCTGGGGCGGACTGCACCCACCACACCCCCATTCCTCCGCCAGTGCTCGCCTTCTCAGAGGGGCATGGAGGGCCACAAGATGCTGTGAGAAGGAAGAGGCAGGGAGGAGCCTCAAATGGACATTCTGCCCCAGTTCTCTCGGTGTCTTTTAAAAAAGGCACTTGATGAAAGCAATTCTGGTGTTCTTGTTTTGTTTTGTTTTTTTTAAAAAAGAAGTTAAATAGATATCATGAAAAGAACCTTTGAAGGTGACCCGGAAACTACAACTAATCCAGAATGCGGCAGCTAGACTGGTGACCACATAACATCGGTCTTGAAAGACCTACATTGGCCCCCAGTACATTTCCGAGCACAATTCAAAGTGTTGGTGCTGACCTTTAAAGCCCTAAACGGCCTCGGTCCAGTATACCTGAAGGAGCGTCTCCACCCCATCATTCTGAGGTCCAGTGCCGAGGTCCTTCTGGCGGTTCCCTCACTGCGAGAAGCCAAGTTATAGGGAACCAGACAGAGGGCCTTCTCGGTAGTGGCACCCACCCTGTGGAACACGCTCCTACCAGATGTCAAAGAGAAAACCAACTACCAGACTTTTAGGAGACACCTGGAAGCTTTTAATGTTTAATAGATTGTTGTATTTTAACATATTGCTGGAAGCCGCCTAGAGTGGCTGGGGAAACCCAGCCAGATGGGCGGGGTATAAATAATAAATTATTATTATTATTATTCCAACCAGTTTTGTGCAAACAAACTCAGCTCCATGAAAGCTGTCTGTTCCTGTACCGTGGCCACGACTACCCAGTATGTTCTGCTGCTTCCTTCCCCTTGCAGCATCTAAACCACTCATTTCCTTCACATAAATAGCTAGCTAGCGCAAATGTGCCTTTAATTTTTTTTTTTTTTGCATTTTATATTCTGTGGCATTCTGCAACACTGAGACAGCTTGTGTGTTTGTGTGTGTGTGTGTGTGTGTGTGTGTGTTTGCTTGCTTGCTTGCTTGCGGGTTGGTTTGCTTGTGAAAATATTCTAAATATATATTGAACTATAGTTAATTTTTTAAAACATGAAAAAAATGGAACAACTAAAAAAGCAGCACCATTAATAAAACCAGCAAGTGTCAACAAAACAAAACTTCATGAGTCACCTGTGATTAAGAAAACATTCAGGGTTTTTTGTTGTTGTTGTTGTTAAGTCCACCTGCCACTGGGAACTGGAGAAGGTGACAGAAAAGGCTCTGCGTTGTGATCACTAATATACAGTTGTTCTTCTTCCTCAACAGCTGGAATGTTGTTTGAATTTTGAGGCCAAGCTTAATATCTAAATTTGCACATAGGTCACTTTTCACTCCTCTGTAGAATATTATCATTGAGAGGCATGCAACATCTGAAATAGTTTGAGGGAGGAAATATAGGGAGGAATTAAGGATGGACTCAGTAGCCTAATTCCATCCTGTTTCAGTTTAGCTGGTGCTCAGTTATAGTCCTGCTCCATGCCATTTTGTGCAGATCTTTTGAAGGAATGGAAGAGAAGTCCACATTTAAAAGGTACGCATTCTATATGGGCTTTTTTTGTGAAAAATGCACATTTTTTTCCAATGCATTTCAATGTAAAATGCACTGAAATATACTCGGAGTACAGTGTGAATTTCATGCTCTTTATTCAGCTCATAGTAGTGAGGAAGGCAGTTTCCCCAAAACATCTGCTTTATATACACTATTTACACAATGGGCCCCACGTGATTGGCTAATTCCGGGATACTCCTGTATGCCAATCGGGTTGTGGATTCACTTCCACCTGGAGCTGGATTGGGTGGCTCCTGCGGACCAATCAGACAGCTGCATTCTGGATCCTATTGTTCTAGGACCAATCAGACTGCTGCAATCTCAATCCTATTGTTTTAGGACCAATCAGACTGCTGCATTTTGGATCCTATTCAACTCAGTACATAACATGCATGTTTTAGTAGACAGTCATTTTTAACTTGAAATCTAACTTTTTATGTGCACTTTTAGTGCACCAAAATGGCGTTGCAAAATCCACAGACACCCGTAATCTTCCTGGGAGCTGCATTCTGAGTAGCAAGCAAGTCTGCGAATATTGGATCAGGTCAGTCTGCTGCTAGAAGCAGGCTGAAATCACCCTCCCCCCTTTCAATCATGAGCATTTTGCCTGATTCACAGGGCTCATCTGCATTTCTGTTTGGTTGGTGACTTCTGGACATGGGTGCGAAAGGTCTTTCGTCCCACTGCTTTTCCAGGGAAAACTTGGTAGTTACTGTACCACTGAATCAGAGCAAATGTCAATTGGGGTTTTCTGCAGATCGACTTTTGTTCCAATTCAAGGCTTATTCCCCACCTCAGCTTGCCCCGCTTTTCCTCCTGGGGAAACCCAATCTTTAGTGCTGAATCAGAACAAATGGCAACTGGATTTTCCAAAGATTGTCTTCGTTCCGATTTAGCACTAAAGAGGGCTGTTTTTCCAAGGGGAAAGCTGCAAGGCAAAGCTACACCTTGTGCTTTTTAGGCACAAGACAAGCAGAAGTGAGCCCTCAGTGGGTTTTCCTGGGGGAAAGGTAAAGGTAAAGGGACCCCTGACCATTAGGTCCAGTTGCAAACGACTTGGGGTTGTGGAGCTCATCTCGCTTTACTGGCCGAGGGAGCCGGCGTAGAGCTTCCAGGTCATGTGGCCAGCATGACAAAGCCGCTTCTGGCGAACCAGAGCAGCGCACGGAAACACCGTTTACCTTCCCGCCGGAGTGGTACCTATTTATCTACTTGCACTTTGACGTGCTTTCGAACTGCTAGGTTGGCAGGAACAGGGACCGAGCAACGGGAGCTCACCCCATCGCGGGGATTCGAACCGCTGACCTGATCGGCAAGCCCTAGGCTCTGTGGTTTGACCCACAGCGCCACCCACGTCCCTTTCCTGGGGAAACAGTAGGACAAAAGAAAAGCCTCTCAGACCAAAAGGAAGAAATTGCGGGACAAAGAGAAGTGTGGAAGAGCCCACAGTGAATCACTCTCATTAACTTCCACAAGGCTTAAGAGCAGCTTCTGGAGACCATATTTGTATCCATGAAATGGGACCTAGGAGCAAGCAGGCCTAAAACCTTTCCCTCTGGGGATGTTGCTCTGATCAGATGTGGAGATCTCTGCAGCTGCTTACCAATAAGGGGGGGGGGGAATGAGACACCCGGTCAGTAGGTTAGCTCTCTGTGAATATTTCGCTGAACGCTACCAGCGCTATCTCTTAGTGCAAATGGTACACAATATTCCTACCAGCAACCATTAGAGAACATTGGGAGCGGGGCTGTTAGTTCCAAAAAGCACAACCCAAAAACCAGTCTCAAATTTTGTTCTCCTTCACTTGAGATTAGCAAAGAAGGAGCACACAGGGCAGGCAACACACAAAACACCTTGAAGCCACACCATAAGAGAGATGCTACTCTCCGCAACATCTTACTCAGATGCTTGTGACTTCAAAGCACTGGGATTCCCCCAGACTCCCCCTTCTTGCCCATGTTGCTCAGTTTTTGGGAAATTCTACTCAACTTTAGCCTGGTAAATGAAATACCGAGCTAGCGTGTCTTACGAATTAAGGAGCTTCCTTTCTGACGGAGATATATTTGTGCTACAGAGGAGGAGTTGTATTACAACAAATTTCACTATGATGCCACGCAGTACATTCCGCAATCTTAGCAAGACACATGTACCATAGTAAAAAAAAAAAAAAACCCTCTGAGAATAGAACAGGACAGTGTTTCAACCTCTAGTGTCTTATTTACGCTTCTTCTTGACTGTGGATGCTTCCAGGCGGTCACTATTTTAGGGTGGGAAGGTTGCGCAGTTATAGTTTTTTTGTTTGTTTAAGTATTTTTCAAAAAGATTTTCTTGATTTACAAAAGAATGTGCAATGTCTCTCTCTCGTATTTTTTTTCATGTAACATTTTTGCAAATCAGTTTCATTTGTTGAGACATTGGGAAGGAAAGGGGGAAAGAGGTGGACAGAGGGAAGATGGGTGGGGTCGGGTGATGATGTTTCTATTTTACTTAATACAGTGGTACCTCTGGTTACGTACTTAATTCATTCCTGAAGCAAAGTTCTTAACCTGAAGCATTATTTCTGGGTTAGCGGAGTATGTAACCTGAAGCGTATGTAACCTGAAGTGTATGTAACCCAAGGTACCACTGTATATGTAGGGTTTGATGTCAGCGTTGCTTGTGCAGGTTCTCTGCTGTTTGCTTGTGTTCCTTTGGTGGTGAGAGAGGTTTGGGTTGGCGTAGGATGTGGTTGTTCATTTGTGGTTGGCTGTGGTGGTCTTTGTTTTCATGTGTGAGTGGGGTGGGTGGGTGTTTTGGATCAGGTTCGCCATATTGATTTGTATGCTGTTGGTGGATTTTTGTCATTGTCTTGTTGGGCTGTGTGTGTGATAGAGGGGAGCCATACCAGGGTGAAGGCGTCTTCTTGGTTGATTGGGAAGGCTACGTGCAACAAACCTGCCTCCCAAAATATCTGGCTTTTTGGAACAAGGAAAAGTGATGGCAAAATGCAGTTGGAAAGTGTGGAATAGCACTCACTTTGACACAATGCCATCTAACCTCTCTGCAAACAAATCGGAACGAGTTTTCATCAAATAGCTAGGGTCATCCAATCTCCCTGAAAGTACCGGTACGTCAGGATGAATGCTCCGTAAACAGGTCATCTGGAAGCCTGGTATCCAGTGGGCAGTCAGAAGCAAAGTCCCCCTCCCCTCCTTACAGTAATGTTGCAGATAATCCTGCAATGTAATAGAAAGCATTTTCTCAAGCTACCATACAGAAGCAATAGGTTCACTCCACACTGTGGTAAAGAAAGTGCTGTGAGGGTGAACAAATGTTGCTAAACAAAGGTAAGATGCTGTGAGCTTATTCGTGAGAGATCAGTGTTTTATAACACACCCCACGAATAACAAAATGCCTGTTGTAGCATAGCACAGAAATTGTGAGATCTGATGGGATCCCAAATTTTAGTGGCGGGTTTTAATTTATTTATTTTAAATATCCATGTTGCCCTGATCCATGTTATTATGGGATATACGAATGGCTTCAGGGTCACTTTTATCACAGAATGATAGGAAACAACTTGGGTAGATAATTCTAGTGGGAAGTGGGTTACAATTCCCTGCTTCCAAGCACATTTCCTCCCAGTATGACACTTTTACTTGAGATGGGAGAAATCCTAAGTCTGCCATTGGTTTTCTCATGTGCTGACGTGGGGCTGCTGTACAGTCAACCTGGGAATTGGCGGTATTGCAGCCATGTCCTCTGAGATTTCGAATTCATTCCAGTCAGTTCAGGCAGCCTTGCTGGCAGATAATCTATGGCGGGAGACAATTCTGCAAGCATAGAGTTCCTTAATGTGAACGTTATACAGTCAAACCTCGGCTCCCGAACGCCTCTGTTATCAGACGTTTCGACTCCCAAATGCCGAAAACCCAGAAGTAACTGCTCCAGTTGTCAAATGATTTTCAGAAGCCGAACGGCTTCTGGGGAGTTTTTTTCTTTTTTCTCCATTGACTTTGCTGGCCGCCTTTTGATCCTCGGTTGTCAAACAGTCTTCTGAAATGGATTAAGTTCGACAACCGAGGTTTGACTGTACCTGCATCATAGAATCATAGAATTGTAGAGTTGTCCAATCCCTTGCAATGCAGGAATCTTTTGCCCAATGTGGGGCTTGAACCCACAACCCTGAGATTAAGAGGCTCATGTTCTACCAACTGGGACATCTCAGTTGGCAACAACATAAAACAAAATTTGTTTCGTTTACCATTATTTCATAGCTTAAAGGATAATATAACCTCATTCTGGAAAGCGAGAAATTATCAAAATATTCACTGCCTATCATTTTTTAAAGTATAAAAGTAGCAACTCTTTTTTATATTTGCAAGTCTATGCACACTTACCAGGAAGTAACCACCTTTGGGGTTAATGTGCACAGAACGTAGTCCCTCTCTGAGGTTTTCTTTCCCTTTTAGCTGTATTTGGCTTTTGAGCTTCCTGTGGAGCTTGGAAACGGGACTCACCTGGGAGAACAGTAATATTTACAGAGAATCCAGGATCATAGCCAGCTTTTTCTATGCCACACCAGTAAATCCCAGCATCTTGCTGTGTCAGGTTCTCCAGTCTGACTGTGAATTCCAAATGAGAATGACTGTCCTTGATAAAAACTCTGCTTGCGTTTCTTTCTTCTTCAGATCCTGTCGTCCGAACAACTTCTATACAATGGCTCCATGAACTTCCTTTGCACCAATATTTTACATATTTCTCAAACCTAACATCATATTTGCATATCACAGAGAGTGACCTGCCCAGAAATCCACTCAGTGCTTCAGGACCAGTCAGATCAGACATGCAACCTGAAAAGCAGAATAAACCTGGAGTGAGGCATTAGCTCTCCAACTATTACCCTTTTGGTATCACAGGAAAATATATATATAATTACTCTACACATCTTCATGGCTGGATCAGAACTGTGGCCTTGGTGATAAGGATGCATAGATAGAGATTTCTACACAGCTGTTTCCATGACGAATACCCACATGCATGCACACTAAACATACAGCGTACCTACAAATCTCTCTCTCTCTCTCTCTCTCTCTTGCACACACACGCACACACACACACACACAATTCTTGCACACGCACATTCCGCACAAGAAACTGCACTGCAATATCTTACACTCACACAGTCGCTCGCTCTTGCACACAAGCAGAGACAGGCATGTGCACGCATGCACGCACAACCAGCATTTCCATCCTTCCCTAATCCAGCGCTGAGGTTGGAGTGCCTGGAAATGCCACCTTTCCTTTGCACAGATCATTCATCAGCGCCGAGAACAGGAGATAAAGCGCTTCTATTTACAGATGGTCGTCTAAAGACCAAGCAGAGCACTTCGTTTCCCCCAACCAGCTTAGGAGACAAAGCTGTAGGGGCTGCTGGGCACTTCTGATAGTTCAGTGGACAGGATCCACCCAAGGACTTCTAGTAGTGCAGCAGGGCTTTCCCTCCTCTCCTTCCTTTGCGTGCCGCATCCCCAAACTGGCTCAGGCTGGGTGGCCGGGGGAACCACGGAACAGCATGCAGGGGAAGGAGAGGACAGGTTGTTCCACCAGGCAAGCAGAAGCGGTCGCGCTGATGGTGCAATCTCTTCAGCCCTGTGTCAATGACACTAATTTCTGCAGAGTAATGAGGTGTGTAGGGAGAGACACTCTCTCTTCACCAGGGATGGGCAGCTTGTGACAAGGGGGGAATTGCTCTCTTTACTCTGCAGAAATTAGTCTGTGTCCACACAGGTTCCTTCCTAACAGCCCCCTCCCCCACTGCCCTGAAGGTATTGGCAGAATGCATTAAATTCTGAAATCCCACCCCACACTCAATAAATTTGAGATATGAAGCCAGTGCAAAATTGGATCTTTTGCATTGCTGCAGAATATGTAAACCCCGACTCCTTGCATCTTGCCAGAAGGGAAACACTGAAGGCACATATCTCTTGTGTACGGGTCAGGCTGCCTCTAAATTGCAGAAATCATCACACGCTCACCCCCAATTCCCATCTTATCCTGCGTGTCCCTGATCCTTCAGGGTAAACAGCTCACCTTTTAGGTTGAGGAATAACATCCCCACAATGAAGTGCCATTGCCGCATGCTGACCATCGCCTCTGACTTGCATGATCTCCTTTCTTCTGTGCCTGCTCTTTTGAATGCACAGCTACTTCTCTTAGTTGCCCCTCCCCCTCCACTTGAGTTAGGGTTCTGCTTCTGCTTTCTCCCCAGTTCCCTTCGCCTGCCCTGGCCATTGCTGCAGTTTCATTTTCTTATAATGCTGTAGGAAGCGAAAAGCAGAAGTGTCAGTGTGACCGAAATCTTGTACTCTCCGTCTGCAATTTTGTCAAAGTTTTTTTGTTTTGTTTTTTAAGGGAAGAACAGGTGGGGCTGGGCTGTGAAGCTGGTTGTAGATGCAGCGCAAGGTCTCAAACAGGTGAAGGGAGCCAAGGACAGGATTGAGGGTTGCAGTGGTACATAGAAATACATTGTTTGGATGCTACCGGTAGGTCTTCCTGTTGCTGGACTGCTGATCTACCCCACTGAGAAACAAGAGAGAAAGAGAGAGAGAGAGAGAGAGAGAGAGAGAGAGAGAGACTTGGAACACAAGGTTCTCGGAGGCCATGTCTACTCAGGACTCACTGCCACAACTTTAGCTGATTTATCATAAATGAAGGACCTGTTCTTAGATGTCAGTTGTGTGCACTTATTTATTTGGAGTACAGTCATACCTTGGAAGTCGAACGGAATACGTTTCAGAAGTCCGTTCAACTTCCAAAACGTTCGAAAACCAAAGTGTGGCTTCTGATTGGCTGCAGGAAGCTCCTGCAGCCAACTGGAAGCCGCAGAAGCCCCACTGTATGTTCTGGTTCCAAAAGAATGTTCGCAAACACTCACTTCCGGGTTTGCGGCATTCGGGAGCCAAAACGTTTGAGAACTAAGCTGTTCGAAAACCAAGGCTGTGTTTACTTTGCTTCTTCCCGTGAAATATTCCTGTGGGTGTCATGCTCAAACCCACGTCTAACCATGTCTCTCCAATATTACAGAGTTACAAATTAATTTGCTGCCAGTGTTTGTACACTGAGAACAGAGAAAATGGGGCTTTGGTCATTTTAATTTGGACGCTAACCTGCTTTTTTGTGTCTGGTTCCCGCAGACTATCCTGGTTGGAGACAGCGGAGTTGGGAAGACATCACTGCTGGTTCAGTTTGACCAGGGCAAGTTCATACCAGGCTCATTTTCTGCAACTGTGGGCATCGGATTTACCGTAAGGGCCACTCGGCTACTCTAGGCATGTTTGAGAACTGTTACTTAAATGAGGGCAGACCTTTACTACACAAGAAGTACTGACATCTGGCTTCCTGTGTAATGAAGCCCAGCAGATGGTGGTAGCAAATTAAATCAAAGAGCATATCACCGGGAAACTGGCCTAAACACCGGGCTGGTACACTTATTTATGGGGTTCCAGATATCTCTACGTTGGGAATGAGAAATCTGTGGTCCAATGGGTATTATTAGACTCCAATTCCCAATAGCCTCAGCCAGAATGGTCAGTTGCCAGGGATGATGGGAGTTGTTGCCACAGACGTGGGTTGGAGGACCCAGAACCTGCTCAGTATACCAAATCTATGGCTGTCCTGGATAGAAGTGCCTGGTTCTCTACACCATCCCTCACCCAGTCCTAGAACTCTGTGCTGTTCCTGCTATTTTCTTTCCTTTTCTCCATTCCTTTCCTCTCACCCCTGTTTGCCACCACTGCAGCTGATGAAGTTGGTTCCTTATGAGCCTCTTCCTAGATCCACTGGAAACATGGAGACGGAGCCCTTCCAAGTTACCGGCCAGTCAGAGCACATAGCCTAGATCAGTGTTTTTCAACCACTGTTCCGTGGCACACTAGTGTGCCGCGAGATGTTGCCTGGTGTGCCGTGGGAAAAATTGTGTTTATTTGTTTCCTATTCAAGAGAATTACTTTATATATAGTCAATATAGGCACAGAGTTAAATTTTTTAACATTTTCTAATGGTGGTGTGCCTCGTGATTTTTTTCATGAAACAAGTGTGCCTTTGCCCAAAAAAGGTTGAAAAACACTGGCCTAGATTACCTTACTTTTCAGTGTATAAGATGCCCCCTATTTTGGGGGACTCAAATTTAAGTTGTTGAGTTTTTTTAGGAGGGATTGCCGAAAATTGCTCTCCCGCACGAGGCGCTATATCCAACTCCCGTCTGTTCCATCACTGGCAGAAGCTGCCAATTGCCCGCCCAACTGCCGGAGCGTCAGCAAATCAACACCACCCATCGACCCAGCAACCAATAACACGCACAATAGCCGCTGGAAGCCTCAGCAGCAACCAACCAAACATCCACCCTATGCACTACCCATGTATAAAACGACCCCCACTTTTTAGCATGATTTTTAAAGGGGAAAAAACATAGTCTTATACACAGAAAAGTACGGTAACCCAACACAGGTGGTTGACCCCGTGGAAAGGACTGTAATAAACAATGGAAAGCTTCTGTCCAATTCTTCCCCTATCCATCGTCAGCCACTACTAATGAAACAGAAGAAAAAGAATGAGGACAGACAGGACTTCCACTTGCCTTATCGCTATGCGTGTGTGTGTGTGGTACCATTAAAGTGCAGAACATTGTCAATTATTTTGTTTGTTATTATATATTTCCCATTGAGAGCATCAAACACATTTTTTGCCTTAGGCACCAACACACACACACACACACACACACACATTTATTTATTTAAAATTTGTGTGTGTGTTTATTTATTCTCTCTCTCTGTGTGTGTGTGTGTGTGTGTGTGTGTGTTTTGTACCACTCTTCATCAATAATACTAGGGAGGCACACAACAAAGCAATACGTACAATGCCATTCCAATAAAATCAACACATGAAAATACAATGAAATGCATTACAAACCATAGCAGACCAGTCAGATACCACTCACAAACCCTCACAAATGCCTTTTTGGACAGATGGGTCTTTAGCCCTCACTCTGGCATCATCTGGGTAAAATTACACAGAGAGAAAATGGAGCCCAGCAGCAGAGGACCTAGGAAGCTGCTTTATACTGAGCCATTGGTCTCTCGCGCTCAGTAGCTGTCTAGGAATTTAGGCAGGAATCTCTCCCAGTCCTAATTAGAGATCCCAGGATTCAACCTGGGACCTTCTGCATCCAGAGCAGATGCGCTACCACTGAGCTGTGACCCTTCCCCTAAAAGAGGAGGTCTCTTGTCAGAGAATAGGTGAAAGGAAGGCCATTCAGTCTCAGACCTATGGAAGCCTTTGGTGGATACTTCTACTGAAGAAAGGGCTGCTTAACCCTACCCATTGCCCAGCCCTTTCCCACTGCAATTGCCACCCGCAAACTGCTTCCCCCCCCCCAGTAACATTCCAGGTGCATATTTACCCCTACAGATATCTACCTGGAGCCCCACAAGAAGAGAAACAGCCCTCTGTGTGTTGGGGGAACAGGAACTGGGGGTTGTATCCGACCAAGTCATTGCATGCGTGGAACAACTTCCACTTGTGCGCAATGGAACTCTGTCTCCCCCACCCCACCCCGCTCACCCCCCCTACCCAATCCTCCAGCTGTCTGGAGCAAATCTGAAGAAAGTGCAGGCAGCACATGGGGAGTGAGAAAGGAGGGGAAGTTCCATTGAGCAACTAAAAATTGTTTCACTTTCTCCCTCTCTCTCTCTCTCACACACACACAGAAACGTCTACTAAAAAATGCCCCCTCGTAAATCTCCTTTTCCTTAATGGAAGCAGCAGCACCCTGGATTTTTATGCACATACCATGTGTAAAGCCCCCTCAAGCACATATTATTTTTGCTAAATGATTTTCTAATTGGCTTATTTCTGCTTCTGCCACGATGTATACAGTATGCGCCATGCCTCCCCCCCCCAAAAAAAGCACCCACGTTGTTTTTTTCATTGTTTGATATCTTGCAGCAACACCATGCATGAGCCATGATGGCGTGTCCCACACACAAGGTGTTCTTTAATAACACACCTAGCAAGACTAAGTGATAAGAGTAGTGTTGACATATGCAAAGATCTCCCAGTGACTGGGATAAATGGGGCGGAAGGCACATTTATGCCACTTTGCCAGCCATGATGCACAGCAGCCACCCTGTGACCTCCAGACCCTCCAACATTTCTCTGATGAAAACAGAGACGTCCTAAGGAAAAGGGGGACATCCCGATATCAAAACAGAAACCGGGATGGCTTTTGTAAATCCTGGACTGTCCCTGGGAAATAGGGACACTTGGAAGGTCTGTAAGCTTAGGCCTTTTAAAGTCTGAACTACTAAGTCATCCACTACTCAAGGCAGTTCACTTCTCCTAGGGGAGAAGAAGACAATCTGAGGCCTGCCTATCATTTTAAAATATATATTTTTAAGGAACATTTTAAAAAAAAACACAGTTTTTAATGTTTGACAATTTATTATGTTTATATATGTGTTGGAAGGCGCCCAGAGTTGCTAGGGAAACCCAGCCAAATGGGCAGGGGTATAAATTATTAATATCATCATCAACAACAACAACAACAACAACAACAACAACAGCAGCAGCAGCAGCAGCAGCAACAACAACAGCAACAACATTTTTTTATTCCAAATGAGCCAGATGACCCATTTACCATGAGCAAGGAATGAAACAAACACAGCGAGAAGAGCTGTGCCTGGGCCCTCATGGCTAGGTACATTTTTAGGATGTACACACACACACACACACACTTAGTTGTGCATAAATGGCTTTCATCTTTTGCCACTGAATGGCAGGTATGGTGGCCCTTCATGACAGGCATCAGACCCAGGAGAGGACTTCAGCAGAAGGCCAAACATTTCCTAGGCCAGAACACAGTTGTTCTATGTATCACCACTTAGGTCTGGCTTGAGAGGAAAGAATTGGGAGACAGAGAAGGAAAGAGAGACAGAGGGCCATCTCCCTCTGCCCCTGATTGGCTAGAGTCAAGTCACGTGTCAACTTCCTGCTCACCTGGTAGCCCTTGGCCATTTGAGGAGTCCTGCTTAACCGCTGCTTACACCGTGTTCCTGCCTTGTGATCCTAGCTTGCCTGCCTTGCCCTGCCCTGCCTCCTCGCCTTGTCCATGCCTTTTGCTTCCTGCCTTCCCTCCTCTCCTGCCTGGATGGATTCCGCTCAGCCTTGGGCTCCATCGGCTGCTTGTGAGCAAACATCACCCCAGAGGCACCCTGCACAGCACAGCACAGCAGCCAGGTCTGTAACCTTCCTCTTCCACAGCCTGATATGGTGGCACCTCTTGTGTTGCTCTGGGAAACAGCGGCATAGCGTGGGGTGGGGGCCACAGGGGCGCAAAAATTGTTAGGGGTGGAAAGTTTCAACACCTGGTGCTGCCTCAATACAGCTATGCAATTACATTGTTGGGCTCCGCTGAAAACAGCTTCTTCATACAAACCAGGAAGTGACCTTTCCAGACAACGGAACAAATATTCTTTTATTATCTCTGCAGTTGCAATCTCCTGGGTGATGCGGATGCTGTTAGATAGTTGAATGTGCATGTGTACTCTATTTGTTTCCCTCCCTCCCAGCCCCGGGTACTAGCAACCCATGTTACGCCACTGCTGTGAAATGCCTTATAACTGTGGGCTCTCTCATCCCACAGCTTTATGAAGAAGCCCTCTTCAAAAACCAGGGGCATGTGTGATGTGACATAAGTAGCATTTCTGGGTGTCCTTCCATCCAGATGTTTTCAGCTGCGAGTCCCTCCATCCTTGGCGGTTGGCTACGCTAACAAAGGCTGATGGGAGCTGTGGTCCAAAACATCTGGAAGGCACCAGGCCAAGGGGGAACTGCTTTTTGGGCCTATCTGCTGAAGGCCACCATCCCTGGCACCACTTCCCATAACTGCATAAACAGTGTAAATGTTCCATGTTCACAATCCACTTGTAGGTGATTTCTTCTATTATAGTCACCCAGATTCCAGATACAGTGTGTGTCATATTTTCTTGTTTGATATGGTCATGGGAGTCACTCCAGGACTGTTAATTATAAATGGATATCTCATAACCTTTACCCACTGCTTGTCTTACTGCTTGATGAAAAGTAACAAAGGAGAGACCTTTCCCCTCTCTGGCTGAGTGAAGGGAATGAAATCAGCAGAGTATTTTGCAACAAATGTACGATTAGATTGCTTGCTAGAGAGAGGGGTGATTTAGGCAAAATATTCTTCCCCTGTGGAAGAACGTTTTTGGAAAAAGTTATGGTAGAATGCAAAGGCTGTTGTCACTATTAATTGAATTCATTAATTTGTTACTTTTTAAAGGACCATGACTCATTTCTGCAGAAGTGCTGCTGTTTGAGATAGTCAACAAACACATAGGACCTGGAAGAAAATGTGTGGAATGCTCCTTTTCAGGATGCCAGCCAACTGTGCCCTTTTCAGGAAAACTCCATTTAATTTCCTTAAACCCCCCATCCCCCCGGTTTTCCTTCCAGCCCCAGTTAGTCATTGTTCAGCAGCTACTAAACATGTTCAGCTGTCATTGGGGTTTTTTTGCCTCTTTCTTTCTTTCTTTCTTTCTTTCTTTTTTTTTTAGTAAACTCTGCAAACCTTAGACTTCCCCCAAGGCTGCTGATATCTTCCTCTAGTGTGAGGAAAATGTTTCGGTTACATGAGGCTCCTTGCTCCCATAATGAGTTGGCTATCAAAATACACAGTATAGGATAAATTCTTAGAGGCACTGAAGTGCAAGCCTGCCCCCTTGTGGCAATTTTAGGCAAAATAGGTTTTCTCTTTCTGGGCAGAGTCGGCGGTTGATTTTGAGAATTGCGTTTTCAACTTGCTTGAGGGTATTATTCATTCATTCATTTCATAAAATTTATACACTGCTTGATTGTTGTTGTTTTTTAAAAAAACTTCAAAGTGGTTTACAAAAAGAACAAAATGATAAAATTATTGGTAAAAACAATTGAAAGCAACTATTTAAAATATTTAAAATATTCATAAAATAAAATAAAATCAGCCTGTCCCTTGCTACCATCCACACTACGTGGGACACAGAAAAGAGCCTCTCCTGCTGATTGTAGAGAGCAGACGGTAAAATAAAAATAAGTGTTTGTTCAACCAATAAAAAGGCAACGAGCCAACCCACAAGCCCCAGAATCTAATAAATCACACGTCTCTGGAATAAAAGGCGCTGTACTGTCAAGGAAGCTTTCAGCAGTACAGAATGTTTTTTTCCTTAAGTATTTACTGGTCTTAGCAGCGTTTGTTCCAAACATGCCTATAATTCAAAATGCTCACTGCCGTGCTTTCACTCCCCACGCCTGCAAGAGATTAAATCTGTGGTTTTTTTAAAAAGCACAATTAAAAATGAAGATGGGAGCAGTGAGGATGGTGGGGTCCTGAGGAGAGGAAGATAGACATCACTGCCTAGTGTGGTCTCCCTAAAGGCCAAAGAACACTGTGAGACACAAACTAGTTGGCAAGGCTCTGGCTCTTAAAGCCAGTGTGGTGTAGTGGTGTAGTGGTTAAGAGCGGTAGACTTGTAATCTGGTGAACAGGGTTCGCATCCCCGCTCCTCCACGTGCAGCTACTTAGTCTAGTCACACTTCTCAGAAGTCTCTCAGCCCCACTCACCTCACAGAGTGTTTGTTGCAGGGGAGGAAGGGAAAGGAGACTGTTAGCTGCTTTGAGACTCCTTAGGGTAGTGATAAGGCGGGATATCAAATCCAAACTCTTCTTCTTCTTCTACTTCTACTTCTACGACTACTACTACTACCATGAAGGCAATTTCCCCTTTTATCTGACACAGCTAAAAGACTCCCATGGCTCACCCCATTTGTTGTAAGCCAAGAAGCTTCCTAATATTAATTAGAATTGGGCTAGGACCTGAGAGACCCGGGTTCAAATCACCAACTCAGCCATGGGTGCTCTTGGGCCAGTTGTATCCTCTCAGGCTAGCCTACCTCCCAGGGTTGTTGTGAAGATAAGATGGGGAGAAGGAGATGCATGTAATGGATATAATTTTTTAAATAAATAGCTACTTTGAAAACCACACTAAAGATCTTTCAACAGCTAAACCAAATAAACACTAGAGGGCTTGGTGGAATTTTAAACACTGACTGCTTGCTCTCATAAAGGATTTCTGGGGGGGGGGGAATAAAATAAAAACTCTTTCTTAAGGGCAGCTCTTTGCCATTTATCCGTTTATTCAGAGTTCAGTCCTGAGCCGGATTCCAGAACCATTGAGTTCCTATGTCTAGAATTGCAATTTGATTTGTTCACAGTCCTGAGCCAGCCAGAGACATTTTCCTGCCTAAGGCAAAGCAGAAGATCCCCTCCCCTTCCAGTCATGGTTCACTCAGTCATGGTTCCAGTCATGGTCCACTCAGGAGCCTGCTGGATCAGTGCAATGGTCCATCTGGCCACAGTGCCAACCAGATGCCTGTAGGAAACCCACAAGCAGGATTTGAGCACAAAGACACTTCTAGCAATTGATATTCAGAGAGCAGAGCCATCATGGCTAGGAGCCATTGGTAACCTCATGTGGCCTTCAACCCCGATTCCTTGAACTGGCAAAAAGAAAACGTTACTCCTTGTACTTTCTCACTTTCAGCTGTCCTGCCCTGCATGGACAGAGTTTTGCCATTCTCCGTATCAGAGTTACGAAGCCTTTGGGCAAAACTCAGCACCTGCTTGACTGCACATGTGTCAGGAGCAGAAAGTTACTATTCTCTCATGAAACTGCAAGAAAACCATTTGCAGGCTCAGTGTGAAGACCAATGGTTTTCCCCTGCAAACTTGGATTCCTTCATCATCGCCAGTTGCGAAACGCCCATGAGAAGCCTTCACTCGTTTTGGGTGTTTCAAACACCCCGTGCCAAAGGAACTATAATCTACATTCGGTTTTCCTGATCTGATGCATTTACATTTCTCGAATATTTTCTGCGGCATTGTTACAGAGACCGGAAATACAGGTTCCTCTAGTGAAGGGTAGTGGGGAATCAGGGCTAAATATAAGGTCTTGGAGACCTGTAGAGTAGCTCGGACAAGCAAAAGTAAGTAAATAAATGCTTGAATGGAACATATCTGTGTGTGCCATCTCCTTATGTTTCCATGCACCATTTGCTTTCTGGATAAGGGACAGGGCATTGCTGCACACTTAGGAAGCAAACCTTAAACTGCATTCCTACATGAGAGGAAGGCCCCTTGAATCTGGTGGGACTTCCTTCTGAGGAGACGTATAGGAGGGCACTGTCACTTTGAACTGCACATAGTTTCTCCCTGCTTAAATTTGTTTGTTTAAATGGCTTTACTTTTGACAGTCACATAACCTAAGAAACCCAATCTGACCATCTGTGTTGCAACTTCTCATTTGCACAACGAGATCTGAATCATTAGGAGGCAGATCTGCAAACAAGTCTAAGCTGACCTGGTTTTAGAGAACTGTGTATGGGTTCTGATTCCTAGTCAGTCATGAGATTAAGTGTGGGGCTACTTCACAGGGGCTCTGTAATAAATCTTTGAACCAGTGGAAGGGCACATTCTTCTGCCTATCCGTGAACACTGGAGCGCCTCCAACATAGTAGCAGAAATAACACAGGACTGCAGGCAGCTCTGAGAATGCCAGAATGGTATCACCTGGAAACCCACAGAGTTGCCAATAGGGCCCAATTTGCGAGGCACTGCCCCACCAACCAAAGTCTAGACTTCTCCAAGCCTACCTGCCTTACAACCAGTTCAAGGGGTTGCCATGGCTGCCTGCTTCCTCCTTAGTCTCATTGTTGTCCTTTTAGCATAGTGGAGGATGAGAGGCAGAACTGGAACTCTTTGGCTGTTGGAAGCAAGAGTACCCAGTGTTATAGGAGTGGCAGCACAGATCAGTGTTAACCTTGGTGCTTTGGGATCTAGGGCTGCCTGACCCACAAAGGGAAGGAGGTGGAAATCCCAGAACTAGAAGCAATGTTGGCTTTCGGGAGGGTGTGGGCTTTTGGCCGTCCTAGACAGTTGCACAAGGGAGTTGCAATAGGTTTCCTGGAGAGATACAGTAGGAATTATAAACCCTGAACTACCCTACTCGACTATTCACCCCCACCACCAAACTTACTCCCAGCACAGGACAGGATGGGAGAGGGGCGTGAGGCTATTCCTGTCACTGGAGATCAGCTTCATGGTTTGCAAGCTTGGCATCGGGCCCATTCTCTTCTAGCTTTGTCCGCAAAGCCAAACATGGGCAAAAGTATTTGCCAACCAATGCTATCCCTCATTAAGCTGGCTGAAGAAATAGGAAAAGAAATGTAAACCTGCAAGATCAGGTCATAAAGATTGTTTGTTCTCAGTCACCGACTCTATAGAAAATCAAAGACAGAACAATTAGTTAAGTATGCTGTTGACTTATTAATTTGAGAATATGTTATAGGGTTTTTTAAGGGATTATGGTTGTTTCTATCCTGTTTGTTACTTGTCTTGAGTTTGTTTGGAGAGATAAATAGGATTGATGGGTTTTTTTGGTGTTTTTTTTTTAAATAACACTATTTTATTTTAAAGTAATAGTATTTAAAAATAATACACATTCCTGAGTTTTTGACCTTCCATCAGCCTCTAGGTGGGAGGTACATTTGATACTTGTCTACTGTACTACTTAACCTAGTAGTTCTCAAAGAAGATGATCTCCTCCTGGTTGCTGTCCCTTTAAGAGTAAAGGTGGAGTTTCATAAGAACAATGGTACAAAATATATTGTCCATGTGGATCTGCCTATGGCAGAGGTGGCTAACTGGCTGCCCTCCAGATATTGCTGGACTACAGATGACTAACCATTGGCCATGATTTGAGTTGGAGTCCAACAATATCTTGAGGATCACCGGTTAGCCACCCTTGGCCACTTAGCCCAATGTAGGATTCTCCAATATAGGAAAGAAAATGCTATTCTCTCTGTATGTCCTCTGTGGGAGTTAAGATGGCTGGGGCATTCATTGAATTGCCAAACTAGGTATGGTGAACAAAGCATTAGAGTTTGACAGAGGAGACCTCCATTTAAATATTCACTCAGTTAACAGGATGAGTCACCCACTTTTTCATACAGAGAAGTTGAGTGGGTAACATGGAACTTCTTTATGTATAAAACTGAGCTCCTTGGAAGAAGGGCAAGTACAAAAATGTGATAAAGCCATAATTTGAAAATTCCCACGGAAGGAATGTGGCACTTGCGTATTCTATCATTTCAATGAAACACGTGCAGATTTTAAATTACTATTTTAAAAGTAATTTTTTTATTTTATTGGAAAGAAAGTTAAAGCTTTCAGTATTTGTATGTAGCTCCTATCCTTCTCTGGCTGTATAAAAAATTGAAGCATCTGCATATCATGAATGAGAATTGAGAAAATCAATACATAAATAGATACAGGTAAAGAGGGGGTTCTTATTTGACAAAAAGGCGATAGCATGCCACTGGCAAGCCACTATTTCCTCTTTAATGAGCAGCTGAAACAACAGAACAAACACTGGGGGGGGAATTACCCATTATTGACCTACCCACAAAATTCCCAGGGAGCAGTAAATCTCTTTCATGACTTAGCACCTTCCAGGATTTTGTGACTTCACAGAGCTGAATTATGTCTCTTTTGGCGCATTGACTATTTTCATATTCATCTTATTTTATTACATTGCAAGCATTTTATCATGTTATTTTCCAAGGAACTACAAAATGGTTAACAGATTTAATAAAAGAGTTCTGTGGAGACCTGTTGCCTCAGCCAATCTCCAGCTTCTGTTTAATCCCAGGAATATAATAATATAGAGCAATTTCCACCCAAGGAATCTTCTTCTCCATCAGCCTGGTAGGGATGGGGAGGGGAAGAAAGGCGTTTTTCTGATCATAAATCTAGAATTGATTTCCACCAGTTGCAGATTTGGTGATATTTGGGTAGAATAAAATGCCTTTAGTTTTAGCCTTGTGTTCCGCAATTCCCATGAGCATGATTTTGTACAAAGAAAAGAACTTCACTTAAGAGATGTTAGATAAGGATATTGTTTAGGTAAGGCGATCCTTTACTGCTGTGCAAATTGAGTAAGGAATTCCTGGCAGTTCCAGAAACACACGCACTTTGTTCTCTTACTGGATTTCCTCAGATTAGAGAATATTTGAATGAAATCTGAGAATTCATTTGGAATCAAATTCACTCTTTCTCAGATATTGTTTAAATGCCACGCTTCATGTAACCAAAGTATTTAAAATAAAAATCCGTAGAGATCAGAGGTCAAACTGATGGAAAAGATGCGCCCCTGTGGGTTTTAGATGGAAGAAGCTTTGTGTTTTAAATGCTGCTTAGTTTCACAGAAATCAATTGATCTTAGAATGGAGAATCATCCAACACATTCAATCTCAGGGTCCAGTTTCTCGGGAACTTTGGAATCTGGATCTTTAGCAAGTGTGCCAGACAGTGATGCTTATTCCAATCATTCTTGCTGATGCTGAATGCAAATAGGTCAGGAATGATCCTAGGTCCGTAGAGTTCCCACTCACGGGGTCTGTTTGGAAAGAGGCGTGGAAAGGGGGCATCACCCCAGAGCCACTCCCGGCAGTTACCGGTACCACCCTGCCCGATCCTTAATAATCTGTGCAAAAGGGCGGTGGACAAAACGCGTGCGTAAAGTTAGTAAATCTTGCGGCGGCAGGACTTGGGCGCGGTGAAGGCTCCGGCCCTGTCCCGCGGGCCCCTTTGGAACTCGCCCCGTCGGTTCCTTCCTGAGCGCAACGGCCGCCACTTCGGGGCTTGGAAAGGGGCGGTTCTGCGGGCAGCCGGGGAGGGGCGGCGGCAGCAGCAGCAGCACTAGCAGCGTGGCCGGAGCTGGCCAGCCTCTCGCAGGTAGTTCCTGCTCCCTGCCCGGCCGGGGACTGAAGCCACCATGATCAGCAACGGGGCAGGCGCCCCTCCCGCGCGCAACGGGACCGCCGCGCCTCCGCTGTTGAGAAAAGCCGCTTCCCTGGGCGGGAGTTACGACGTCGCCGGCAAGGTCGGAGCCTGCTCGGGTTGGGCGGCAGGGGGCGCGAGTGGGTGTGGCGGGGAGGGAAAGGAAGGGAAGGGAAGGGGGCTGGCGGAGGGGAGGGGGGCTCCACTATTGGGACGCGGGCACTGCCCTCTCGCCTTCGTCGTGGCGCACATGGCGTGCCCACTCTCCCCGGGACGTAGTTTTAAATTTCCTCTATTCACTGGTCGTTCTCCTTGGCTAAATCCCGAAGGGCGATTTTCCAGCTCTGAAACTCTCCTGCCTGGGTCCCACTCTGCCAGCAACCTTGGGCAAAGAGTGGGGAGCCCTTCTTGGCACCCCTGCCAACTTCTAAAGTTAAAGTTGCCGGTGGGGCTCAGCCCTGCCTAGAAAGGTCCCCTCTTCTTCCTCCATCCCAGATGTGTGGAGGACGCTTGTAGCCATTTGGGGACTAGGAAAGCAAATTTACATGTGCTCAGAGGCACTCCCCTTCCTGCATTCTAAAAACTAAGCGGTGACTTTAGGATCTCCAGTGAGGTGGCTGCCTCAGGTGCAGATGCTATGGGGCAGAGAGCAGGCAGTGCTTTTTGAGCCACATGGCCTGCCCTGCCCTGCTGCCCTCAGGTGGGTGAGAGAGAGCTCTACTCCATCGCCAGTGCTGAAGTAAGAATCAACTGTAAGAGTCTGTACAACAGAGTGCCCTGGCTCCTGTACCTTTTACCTGCTAAAAGTTTTAACACCTGCACTGGCAGAAGTTCAACAGGTGCTGCTTTTCCAGCCTGGAAACCCTGGATTTCTACCTGTCACCCGACTTTCACCACTCTGCCAGCGAAGGTGGCTGAGCTTGGAAATGACACTGAAAACAGCCACTGGTTGGTTTCTAAGCTTTGGTGAACTGCCTTGATTGCAGAGGCCCTGCCAGTCTCTGACTGAGGCTAAACCCTGCCTCCATTTAGACATCATAGCTGGTTGTTATAGGTTGGGGCGCTTGTCAGCTTCTCGTTCTTGAGCAAGTTAAAACGAATCTTCCTGACACAGCAATGCAGTGTTCTCCTTTCCTTCAACGGAGCAGTTTCTATTAAAACCGCACCCGGACGAAGCAGCTAAAAGTGGGCTTTGTGGGGAGGTTGATCAGGAGACGCATCTCTCAGAATGAAAGCAGCGGCAGAGAGAGAGAGAGAGAGAGAGAGAGAGAGAGAGAGAGAGGTTTTATGCAGGGCAGAGGGGTTAGCTTCCTCAAATGCAGCTTCTGCATGGCTCTCCCCAGCCCTGGGGTGTGAGCTCTGGGAAACCTCTCTGCTGCAGCAATGAGGAGAACATACTCCCTGCGAGGTCGCTGGGGCCGACCGCAGAGCCCTTTGGCTGCTGTAGTTAACTGTAGATCAGCCTTCCTCATCCCGGCACCCAGTTGAGGAACAGACATATAATCAGAGCCAGCAGTATTTGGGCGCTGGTCAGAGCTTTTCAGTGTGGCTTTCCAAGGAGTTCTTTGCAGGTGTCCAGCTTGGTCTTTGCTGTCAATTTCATACAAAGCCAGCTTTGAACCATGAAAAGCTAACGGGGGGAATGGAAGTTCTGTCTTTTCACCTTCACAGGATGCCACTGACAAGCCACTCTCATTATGAAAACGGT
The DNA here is from genome assembly GCF_009819535.1 of Lacerta agilis. Lineage (NCBI taxonomy): Eukaryota > Metazoa > Chordata > Lepidosauria > Squamata > Lacertidae > Lacerta > Lacerta agilis. The sequence continues at coordinate 30,402,491 of NC_046313.1, forward strand.
AGCATTGGAAGGCTGGTGAACAGCCTGCGTTGCAAGCCTGGCAAGGCCCAGGTCTTCTGTCGTCCGGGGATTCTGGTGAGCCTCTAGTAAGCTGGAGCTCTTTTGAATGTGGAGGTCAGGGGAGGCTGAGTCACATGGGGAAATGGGGCACTGCCTGCCAACCTCAGCCGGCCCTCGGCCAGCTCTCCACCTGCCTGCCTGCCTGCCTGCCTGCCTTCTTTCTTACACCCAGTCGATGCACTACTTGCCAGCTGCCTCCTTAGTCTCAGTGTTGCCCTGTCTTCTGTCCCACCAATAGTGGGAGCCATGCAAAGGGCCAGTTCATGGGATAGCTCAGTCGGTAGAGCATGCGACTCTTAATCTCAGGGCCGTGTGTTTGATCCCCAACTTGGGCAAAAAAATTAATAATCCTGCATTGCAGGGGCCGGGCTAGATGATCCACACGGTCCCTTCCAACTCTACAATTCTTTGATTCTGTGTGATCTCGTGGCCAGTGACTTGCACTTGTTGCTGCTCACTTGCTTGGAGAGGGCAGCTGAACACGCAGTGGCACAAAGGAGGAGAAGCAAGGTCAAGGATCCCTGGAGGTCGGCCGCTGGCCCTGGCAGATGCCTGACAATGCAAACCCCAACACTCGCCCTAGATTCCCAACGCCCCTGACCTTCTACAGGTCTTTGCACATTTGCAAACTGAAGAATTATGGTGCTGGAGGAGACTCTTGAGAGTCCCATGGACTGCAAAAAGATCAAACCTATCCATTCTCACGGAAATCGGCCCTGAGTGCTCACTAGAAGGACAGATCCTGAAGTTGAGGCTCCAGTACTTTGGCCACCTCATGAGAAGAGAAGACTCCCTGGAAAAGACCCTGATGTTGGGAAAGATGGAGGGCACAAGGAGAAGGGGACGACAGAGGATGAGATGGTTGGACAGTGTTCTCGAAGCGACTAGCATGAGTTTGGCCAAACTGCGGGAGGCAGTGGAGGATAGGGGTGCCTGGCGTGCTCTGGTCCATGGGGTCACGAAGAGTCGGACACGACTGAACGACTGAACAACAACAACAAGCTGAAGAAGCACACCCCGCAACCAGATATGCACCACAACCTATTGCTTCTTTCAAGTCTAATTGAGGGGGGGCACTGTGGGCACCAGGAAAGGCCTCTGCAAGCACATGTATGCCCACAGGCACCAAATTGGCGACCCCTGTGTTACAGAGACAGCAAAACGATGACAGCCCCCAACCCAACTCCCTGCATATACCCTTCTCTGCACAAGTTGGTGCTCTGGGACTTGCCTCCTTCCAAGAAGCATAAAAACAGAAGGGGTTTGGCTCCCCCATGGACAAGTCGTCCTCATAGAAGATTCTGCAATGTGTAAATGTGAAGCATGCCTCCTACCCTTTAACTCATGGTGGAAATCTGTGCCTTGGGGAACGGGGCTGTATCCATTAGGAATAGGAGCAGCTCAGAAGACACTTCAAAAGTCTTGACCTCGTTGTTTGCTTTTCCTGCAAAGGCTGCTGACATATCTGATCGAAGGCTTGTCCCCTAGTGACAGAAAAGAGATTGCTGTTATCTCAGAGTAGACAGGCAGAACTATTCTTTATAGGGGGGGATGAGCACTTGCTAATCGACATTTTTCAAAGGGCACATTCCAGGGTAGGGGGGGGTGTGCATCTCTTGTTAGTCTGTTACATTGGAAATGCAAGAAAGGAAGTCTTTTTTTAATGAAAGGTTTATTGCAGCAGAAATTCCCGTGGTCTAGAGACCACTGGATGAAAACTGGGCTGTAGTCCATGAAAGCTTACGATAGGGTGGTGCGGTGCAGTAGGACCTGGGAAGACCCGGGTTCATATCCCCACTGAAAGAGGGAGACCGTGGGCCAGGCACTGTCTCCCAGTCTAGCCTACTTCGCAAGGTTGTTGAGAGGATGAAACAGGAAGGAGGAGAACTTTGTATGCCTCTTTGAACCCTGTGGAAGAAAGGGGATGATGATATTATCACTATTAGTCTTTAACAACAGAGAGTTTTGTGTCACTTTAAGAACTAACAGATTTTATTATAGCATAAGTTTTCATGGACTGCAGCCCATTATGCCATCATAAAATTTGTTAGTCTTTAAGGAGACACAATACTTTTTTCTGTTTTTTTTTGTTTTGCTTTGCTTTTTTGCTTCTGCTGCATCAGACTAGCTAGATACCCCCCTCGGGAAATAAGTTTTAAAGATGCCACAAGGAAATCTCCTCTTTACAGTGGTACCTTGGGCTAAGAACTTAATTCGTTCCGGAGGTCCGTTCTTAACCTGAAACTGTTCTTAACCTGAAGCACCACTTTAGCTAATGGGGCCTCCCGCTGCCGCTGCGCCGCCAGAGCACGATTTCTGTTCTTATCCTGAAGCAAAGGTCTTAACCTGAAGCGTTATTTCTGGGTTAGCGGAATCTGTAACCTGAAGCGTCTGTAACCTGAGGTACCACTGTATTTCTCAGGGGCAGCTCAGATAACACCTTCCTCTCCCCAGTGTAAAAAATGGATCCAAAGCTGCCAACAAAACCAGGACTTCGAAGCTGAGGTCTGTTTGCTTAGGAGGAGTGGATGCTGGCTTGCGTGTTTGCTCAGCTATCTGGCAACATGGGTGAGGCGGCTGGGGGGTGGGGGGAGTCCCAGATCAAACAGAGTTAGCTCATGACACGTATCACCTGGGTAAAGCGCTGTAATGGTACCTCTCAGGTGTTTATCTGGGAGATCCTCAAGCCATAGTGGAGCCTCAGTGAGCCCTGGTGGAGCCTATGTGCATTTATAGCTGCAGTGACCTTTAGGGGACATTCTACAGACAAAGGGGAAGAGAGCAAAGGGACTATTAGCTGCAAACAGACTTGAGACCCTAATCACTACCTGCTCATATATCAATGACAAATCTGGCTCCAGCCAAAGAAGACCTGAGATGCAGGTGCTGTTTTCCAGCTGGGCCATTGCAGATTACTCAAGGCTTGGAGCTTACAGAGACTGTGTTTGCTCATGATGGGGCGAAACATTGCTTGACCCTAGTAGGGAATTTATTTGAAATCACACATATGTCTTGGGTAAACTGCCCACCCCAAAATCATTGGTCCTATATGGACAGTTTATATGGAGGTAAGCCTCACACAGCCTTGTTGTCTGCAATTAAAAAAAACGCAGAACGTCCAAAACCAAAGTTAAATATGTGGCCCTGCACAGCTCCATCGGTTGTTCCTATCTGATTCTATCGCTGTAAAAGAAGTTGTCCAAAGACTTTCCAGAGGTGAATATAAGGAAGATAGGAAGCTGCCTTTAGCTCAGTACTGTCTACAGAAGGGTTTCCCCAACTTGGGTCTCCAAAAACAGCTGGACTACAATTCCCATCATCCCTTACTACTGGTCCTGCTAGCTAGGGATGGTGGGAGTTGTAGTCCAAAAACAGCTGGTTACCCAAGTTATGGAAGTCCTGGTCTACAGTGACTGGAAGTGGCTCTGCGGGACTCAGCCCTACTAAGAGATTCCAGGTATTGAACCAAAGATCTCCTGTATCCCTAAGGTGGATAGATGACTGAGCAAAAGCAGGAACTGGAGCATGTGGCTTGCAGCTTGAATATACTGAGACAAAGTGTTCTGCCCGTAGAATAAGCAGTTGTAGTAGCAGCTGGCAGCTGGAGTGGCTCCAGGCCAGACCATCTTTCTTGGTCAGGAGAGGGGAAACAGTGGCAAAGTAGTAGAAGTCATGGAAATGAGGGCAACCAGTCAGTGAAGAGTGTTTATAACCCTCTAGTCATCCTGGGAAAGGAAAGAAGAGATGGTTACAAATGTGCAAGAGAGGCCTGGATCTCCAGAGAATTGTGGGCTTGATGCCACTCAAGATTGCTCACCTACAGGCAGAAGATGACACATCCCATGGGTGATGCAATGCACAGTTCTTGAGACAGCATGGAAGGTAGGGAGACTTCTTAGGCCCTCTTGGGAGGTCATGAGAAGATCCCTGTTAGATCAGGGCAAGGTCCATCTAGAGCAACATCCTCTTCTCAAAGTGGTCCACCAGATGCTTGTGGGAATCCCAGAAGTTAGTCCTGAATGCAACATCACTCTGCCCACCTGTCATTCCCAGCAGATGGTATTTAGAGGCATAATGCCTCCTACAGTGAACCCAGAGGGACCATGGCTTGGTCAAAAAAACCCAGACCATCGCTTGCAAGCTTACAGTAGCACTAAGGCAAGAGGGAAGCAAACAGGTTTCAAGGAGCTGACAGCATTCTGTTGCAGGTGACCCATGTTGAGGAATTGCCACTGTCAACATTGTGAGGCTGACCCAGAGAAGTCTGGTGGGGGAGCTAACAGGAGAGTGAAGATTAAGTTTTTCCTATGATTGTTTTGCAGCTGTTGGCTGACCTCCTGGCTTGCTAGATTAGATTTCCCCACGATCTAGCGATCCAGGGGGGAAGCTTATTTAAGTGGAACTTAAAATAGGTCTTCAAACAATAGGGCACTGGCCCGTTATGTAACAGCGGGAGCCAAGCAATCAGCCAGGAAGTGAAACTGACTCTTGAAATGGCAAAGAGCAGCCTGCTCTTGTGCTCGCTGGAGCTTGGCATCCCTGCCCAGGCCTTGGACCTCAGAGCACTCAGCTCTTCCTCCTCCTCCTCCTCTTTCCCATCAACTTCCCTGCTCCCACGGAAGGTATGCGCTGTCCCTCACACTATTAATGGGCTTTTGCACCCCATGTTGTAGGTGATGCTGCTTGGAGATTCAGGCGTGGGGAAAACCTGCTTCCTCATCCAGTTCAAAGACGGGGCCTTCCTCTCTGGGACCTTCATAGCCACTGTCGGCATAGACTTCCGGGTGAGAGCACTACAGCTGCCAACAAATGCAGAGAGATGCTTCCATTACAGCGCAGGGAATGACTGCCCCTACTGAGATTATGTTAATTGCATAGATTATTATTTTTTAAAATGTGATTGGGTTGCAGCATGCAGGGAGGGGTTATCTAACCCTTTCCTCCTCAGCTGTGATCCCAGTTAAAATTGCTACCCCCACCCCTCTGCCACACACACACTGCTGGTAGTGATGGGAATGCATAGCTTCCATTAGGACCAATTGCAGAGCAGGGAGGGGATTTCCACTAGGATAGTAGCTGGGGAGGAAACACCCCGTTCCCTCTATGTTGCAGTCCCAATGGAACGTCGAGCCCCCTGCACCTAGGATCAAAATGTTGTTGTCGTTTTAAATTCCCGGACACATGGCTGCAAACCACACAATTAACACAACGTGGAGCTCAGCCCTGAGATGAGAACAGTGCAGGCAAAGGGCAAAATAAGGGCCGAAGTAGACACAGCATAAAGCTTTACTGGACCAACTCAAGTTAATGTATGCAAGTGTTTTTTAGATCCATAGAACCCTCTGTTGATAAGGCAGGTCATCGTATTATGTGTTCAAAGCATTCGTTCCTTCCAAATAGGGTACTGTTTAGTTTCAGTGCTGGATTTACGTACTGTATAAGCTAAACAAGCTATAGCTTAGGGCCCCAATCTCTTGCCCCCCCAAATATACAACTTCTTAATTGTATTTCACTATTCATATACTTGTTCTTAATTGTATTTCAGTTCAACAATTACTTTGATAATATATATATTTTTGTTATGTGCAAATGGCTTTAGATACCTATTAGGTCCATAGATTACCATTTAGCATATATTCAACACACAAAAACTGTGACAATTTTTTGTTGACAAAGGACAGCTGGACATATAAAGGGCCCCATTACCTTCAGTAGTTTAGGGCCTCATCAAACCTAAATCCGGCCCTGGTTGTATTGGATAACTGACCGTACTGACCTCTGTTATAGTGGTATCCTCCTGTGCAGTTTCACATGTTTGCTTTCGGAATGTGAAGCTTTAAGGCTTCAAAGTGTCATTTATTTTATCACTCTGGTTTTATCCCATCTGGGAGGTGGAGCGTATGGATTTTATGCCCCAGGCACCGAATCGCCTTGGGCTATCTCTGTGTGTCATTCTAGATGCTGCAGGTGAGAGAATGACTTAACAGAATCCAGGGAAGGTAGGTAAGAGGAATCAGAGTTACAGAACACATGAAATGCAAAGAGCATTTAACCAACCCCACCTTCCCAAATCAAGCCAGATGAGAAGAAAAACAGATTTACCAAGATCGTCTCCATCCAATGACTAAGTTCCCCTATATATTGTACTGCAAACCTGCCTCTATGTGGTGGGGGCTCCGGATTGCAGTAGAAACAGCATCAGTCGTGTTTTTTGGGCTAGATCCTATCAGTATTCTGCTACCAGTTTTGCATGTTCCTTGGGTGCTGGTGATAGGGAGATGGGTGGCGCTGTGAGTAAAAAAAAAAAAACTAAAACTAAAAATGCAACTTTAATGTCAATTACAATTTAAATTGACATAGGTAGATAAAAAATAAAAACAATTTTAAAAAGAGCCCTCTCTGTCAAGCAGCAGTAGTCCATCTGTCAAGCAGCAGCAGTCCATCATGGAGCCTGTCAGGCCCCATCCCAGGCCAGGTGGAGAGAGGCAGGGCAGGGCCCTTCACGCTCCTAGCAGGCAGTCCTGGGCAGCAGCAGCAGCAGCAGCAGCAGCAGCATGCACCCCCCATCATAAATCCTGTCTATGCCCATGCATATGATGACTAGGGGGCTGTTTCCCATTACCATTCCTCAGAAATTTCCTGTTTTTGTGAAGACAAAGGTACTGAATGGGAATGTTGCCTGAACTAGCTAGTCTTAGATGCAGTGGCGTAGCGTGGGTTGTCAGCACCCGGGGCAAGGCAAGTAATTTGCGCCCCCTAATCCGTGGTTAGATGTGCTGTTTCTCATTCTCAGTTCTCCTGGGATTGGTATCATCGGTTTGTATTATCGCGACATTCTTTGGATGCATAATTTGGTATAGAAACGTAGAACGTACAAAGGTGCCTTATACTGAATCAAATGGTTGACCCATATCGCTCAGTCTTGTCTACAGCGACTGGCTCTAGCGGGGAGGCATTCAGGCAGAGGAGGTGCCGGGAACTGAACCCGAGACCTTCTGCACGCAAGGCAGGTGCTCGGCCACTGAGCGATGACCTGTCCCCACATTTTTTGAAACGCGTTATGAGGAATGAGATGTTGGAGTCATCCGTAATGTTGGCCTTGCAAGGCTTCACACTTCCACTTCTCCCATGCCTAGAAAGCGTGAGTCCAAGCAGTTTTCTGCTCCTGTGCTTCCTAGACTTGGGTCCAAGCAGTTTTTGCCTTTGCGTCCGGAGCAAGCGGAAGTGTGGATGAGCCCAAAGAAGAGACAGTGATTTGGAAAGGCATCTTAGTGCTACTTCACGCCCAGGACAATGTTCAGGTTCTGATTCTGCTTAAGTAGGGGGAGATCTTTTCACGCCATCCTCGGGCACCTACCGGTAATTCCGTGTCACAGAGGATGTTGCAGACTCCCACGCAACTCTCCAGGAGTGTTGGGTAAAAGAGCACGTGATTATAATATAGAAGCACACAGCTGGTGCTGTGGGTTAAACCACAGAGCCTAGGGCTTGCCGATCAGAAGGTCGGCGGTTCAAATCCCTGCGACGGGGTGAGCTCCCGTTGCTCGGTCCCTGCTCCTGCCAACCTAGCACTTTGAAAGCACGTCAAAGTGCAAGTAGATAAATAGGTACCACTCCGTCGGGAAGGTAACCAGCGTTTCCGTGCGCTGCTCTGGTTCGCCAGAAAGCAGCTTAGTCATGCTGGCCACATGACCCGGAAGCTGTATGCCGGCTCCCTCGGCCAGTAAACCCCAGAGTCGGACATGACTGGACCTAATGGTCAGGGGTCCCTTTACCTTTACCTATACAGTGGTGCCTCGCTAGACGAAAATAATTTGTTCTGCGAGTGTCTTCGTATAGCGAATTTTTCGTCTAGCGAAACACCAAGGCAGAATAGCGGTTTTCGCGACGGAAAAAAAATTTTTTTTTCGTCTTGCGAGGCAGCCCCATTGACTTTTTCATCTTGTGGGGCAGCCTTCCGCTAGCAAATGCCTTTCGTCTAGCAAGTTTTTTGTCTAGCGAGGCATTCGTCTAGCGGGGCACCACTGTAATATAGAAGCACGAGTGCTACAGTGCAAGACTACAAGCGTCTGGATATGCTGTTTTAGAGAAGGGGCTGTACTGTATTTTAGAAGGTGATTGTCAGCCCCAGATTTGCCTTGTAACCCTACTGCGGGCAACGCAGAGGGGAATCCGTGGGTGGCCTTATATCATTGATCATTGTACCGGTAAATGCAAGAAAGAGAAAGCGGAGAATACCTTGCAACCAAACATCTCTTACAGGACTTGAGAACCACTTAAAGCAGCATGCTGAGCCCTAATGGTTTGCCTCTATTATTTCCAATGACTACGGAGAACTGTTCTCACTGAGTTTTTCTGGGGCGGGACTGCATTCTTCCCAGTGGCTGCTGCTCATCTGGGCCAGAATGGATCTGGTTCACCCAGGGCCACTGGGAACGATGTAGCTGGGGTAGCTGTGTAAGAAAGCTTCCCACACCAAACGGCAGAGCGGTTTCCTGATCATAGCCTAAGTTAAGGCAACAGTGGCAGGCGAGCAAATGTGCTATTCGTCTGCAGATAAACCAAGCAGATATGCTCACTGGCTTGTTTCCATTGCACAGTAATGTATCCTCCTGACGCCAGATCTCAATGCAATGGTATCAGGCACCAAGGAGTTGGGCATTCCTCTCCCCTGGAATAGGTGGCCTGGATGCGAGTCTTTTTGTTTATATGGCCCCTTCTAGGATGTGCCATATGCCAGTTTGCTCCACCCATCAAATTTACAAGATACCTTTCACACGGCATGACTAGTGGCGCAGCAATAAAACTGCTAAGCAGGGTCGAGTGTGGTTTCAAACTGGATGAGGGACTGCATGTTGAGATTCCTGCATTGGACTAATGACCCTCAGGGTACCTTCCAACTCTCCTATGATTCTACTGTTTTTTTATCAGATTCTTCCCATGCTCAGTAGTTACAAATAAGAACCAACAGTAGTTTGATGGAAGTAATTGATATTAACTGGGTTAATGCATTGGGTCCATGTGTTCTTTTACACTTCCCTAACATATATAAGTGGGATGGGGAACTTGCAGCCTTCTGGATGTTGTTGGACTACAAATCCCATGAGCCTCAACCAGCATGGCCAATGGTCAGTGAGTATCTGGAAGGGCAAAGGCTCCTCATTCCTAAGTTTATAAGAAATGACAACTGGTGGACTTGGGATAACGGTAACGACTGAGACAGTTAGCCTTCATAGTGTTGGTCCTGTGCTTAGTGGGAAGAATGCAACTCAGTTGCCTTATACCAGGGGTAGGCAACCTAAGGCCCGTGGGCTGGATGCGGCCCAATTGCCTTCTCAATTAGGCCCGTGGATGGTCCAGGAATCAGCATGTTTTTACATGAGTAGAATGTGTCCTTTTATTTAAAATGCATATCCGGGTTATTTGTGGGGCCTGCCTGGTGTTTTTACATTAGTAGAATGTGTGCTTTTATTTAAAATGCGTATCTGGGTTATTTGTGGGGCATAGGAATTCGTTCATATATATTTTTTTCAAAATATAGTCCGGCGCACTACATGGTCTGAGAGACGGTGGACCGGCCCACAGCTAAAAAAGGTTGCTGACCCCTGCCTTATACCGTAGCAAGGTCATTCAATGGGGCACTGAACAATGGGGGCGCTGCTAGTGGCAAGATTCACCCTGCTGATCAAACCTCCCAGCCAGTCAAAGCAATTACCGCCAGAGAGTCAGTGTGGTATAGTGATTAGAGTCACTGTGTCTGTTCCTGTGAAATATTTATCTGTCTTTTAAACTTTTGAAAACTGGTATCTGGCCTGAAGCAGCTCCCCTTCTGATGACCATTAAGTGCATCTGTAAAGATTCCTGTGTCTAAAGGCAAAGGCAGAGCAGACTTTCTAGTTCCTGCCATTTATTCCGCTTTATACACTAGTGTGTTTTTGTTTTATTTTATTTTTCTTTCAGAACAAAGTGGTGACCGTGGATGGTGTGAAGGTGAAACTGCAGGTAGGTCTCTTGAAATTACACTGATGTTGCGTATCACCTGAACGTCTTCCAAGTAAGGTAGAGGGATTTCGGCATGCATGTGGGTTGGTGATTGTCCCTGCTGGAGTACAGCCTCCGTGCTAGCCATTTACGTGTATTTTTTTTTTTTTAATGAATTCTCATTATTATTCTCTGCCCACTGACCTTTTACTGCATTTATCTAAGGCGTCCCTCAGCCAGGGCACCACCATGGGGAAAGCCCTGTTTCTCTTTGCATTTGAAAATCACAATGTCATATTAAATAATACATTGTATGAAATAGTTGTGGATGGTGGGAGCTGCAGCCCAACAGCCTCTGGCCACAGGTTGGTCAGATTACATACCAACCAATTTCATCACTGTCTCAGTTTAATTTCTTGGTTTTGATTCATCTACCTGTGTGTACACCTGGCCCTATATAGAACCCTGCAGGTTTTATGGGACATAGAACCCTGCAGGGTTCCACTAGACAGAACCCAGCAGAACCCTCTCCTTGAAAGGAACCATCCAGACCTTATCTGCGAAAATTTCTGTTCCGTTCCTTATCGTTTTGCTTCGTTTGTGTATGTGTGTTTCCCCGCTGCACTGCCACTCGGTTGGCATTGGGGTTCCTGCTCATGCAATATTGTGAAGGTCTTTCTCGTGATTTACTGACTTTGCCTTGTTGCAGATCTGGGACACGGCAGGCCAGGAGCGGTTCCGAAGCGTGACTCATGCTTACTACCGAGACGCACAGGGTACGTCCTCCAGTTGGGTATCTTGCATCAGAGCGGATATTTATATATATATATATATATATATATATATATATATATATATATATATTGAATTTTATAAAACAAAAAACAAATACAACATAATCAAACATAATCATCACATTGGATCAACCCTAACATTAAAAATCTAACTATAACAACAACAACAAAAACATTAAAAACTCATTTCTTATATCTAATAATTGTCTCTCACATTGTATGTAGACTTCCTCCTGTCTCCTCTTCCCGCATTCCTTGTCTATCATCTTTAGTAATTTCTAAACATCTTGCAAAATCTTATTTACTATAAAAGTTACCTAACTATTTAAACTTAACTAATTTTCTTAACTCAAATTCATCTATCTTAAACACTTAACCTTACTCTAAATCTACAGTTTAGCCTTCCTTCCTAGTTATATCTAATTATCAATCATACAATAGTTTTTTAGATACAATTTAAATTTCTTCCAATCTTCTTCCACCGCGTCGTCCCTCTGGTCACGAAGTTTCTCTGCGAGCTCCATATAGTCCATCATTTTCATCTGCCATTCCTCAATCGTTGGTAATTCTTCTGTCTTCCAGTTTTCAGAGCAGATATTCTTAGCAGGGCAGGTCTTCGTTGTGAGAATCAATAATGCTATTGTTGTTGTTGTTGTTGTTGTTGTTATGGTGCAGCTCACACTTCGCCTGTAAAATGTGACCCCATAATTTTCCATTAAAAGAATTGCAGGCAGCAAGGCTGGGAATGTGTCCCTGGCTGATGACCTTGATAAATCGCTGCCAATCAGAGTATACCAGGAGTGGGGGAGCTGTCACTCTCTGGATTCCAGCCCCCATCACACCCGACCGATTGGCTACTCTGACGGGGGTTCCTGGAATCTGGAGTCTGACAGCATCTGGAGGGTGGCAGGTTCCCCAGAGTCTCTTTGAGGTCCTTTTTGCAATCAAGCGCTGTATAAATTTATAGAATAAATATAATATACTTGGGTACACGGACCAGTGGTTTGACTTGGAATAAAACATGATAATTTTTTGTGGGGGAAACAAACGTTTTTCTTTTTGTCTTGCAGCACTCCTCCTCCTCTATGACATCACCAGCAAAATGTCCTTTGATAATATCCGGGTGGGTGTTTAACCGCCTGCATTTGATCCGGTGCTAAAGTATGATGATCCCGCAGCCCTTGCTTATCCCAACTTGCCGGGACGTTCCTCTGCTCATCAAAGCATCAAGATAAGAGCTTAGGGTTGCCAGCTAGCCAGAAAAGGAAAGGGAAACCCCAGCCTGGGCTGCTTTTCTATCAGCCCCACAGTTTGATGTGCAGAAAACAACAGGAGCTTTTCACAGCGAGGAGATGAAACTTTATCACCTGCACATCAAAGGGCTGAGCAAAGCATAGCTGCAGTTGAAAAGCTGGTAATTCTTTAGGAACTTGATTGGGGAGCTTGCAGTCTCAATTTTATAAAGGGGAGTTGAAGGAGGAGGATAGGAGAAAGGAGGGCAAGCAGTGGAAAGATATACATTTTGTTTCTGTTACACATACTTAGAGTTGCTTGAAGGTGGGGTATAGGGATTCAGGCGGGAGAGTGGGGAAGCTTTTTGGCTCCAGGGGCCAGATCCTTCTCAGATCCCAGCCTCATGGGTCAAATCGCCTTACGTCAGGTGATGGGGTGCTTTGAAGTCCCGGTTTTGGGGCTTCAAAGCACCGCATGTAGCCCATGCATAAGTTGCGTTAGGGTTTTCCCTGCATGGAGCTCGTTCACGTAGCCAACTCGGCAGGCTTTGCCTCTCCCTGCTTTCCCTTACCAATGGACCATCAGCTCCAGATTGTGCATTGCAGCCATATGATGACAGCTGTGGGGCAGATGGGTGTGGCTTGAAATTGCTTTGCGAGCCAAATTTGAACGCTTGGCAGGCCCGTGCGCTAGAAATGCCTCCCCCCCTTGACTTAGGGGTCACCAGTGGGGCTAAATCTAAGGTTGGTCTTGCAACGCAAGATAGGACAGTATGGAATTGGCTTTACTACCCTTGGTTAGGACGAAGGAATGCTGCCGAGGGCGACCTTACTTTGCCCCACTCCTTTAAGCAAAGCCCTCCTCCCTCAACACACCTGCCTGCATGGTCCAGACAGGGGACTAAAGGCTATGCATGTCTAATCAGAAGCAAGCCCCACTAGGTTTCATGGGGCTTACTCCCAGGTAAGCAATTGTGGAATTGCAGCCTGAATCTACTTATCATGATGGTGGTCTAGCCACTTAAGAGAGTCTAGACCATGGTGAGGGGTGTGTGGCCTGTTGATATTATGTCAGATGTTAAGGCCCCATGGAACTCCCATTGTCCCGTGTCTCGTTTCCCCTCCAGCTCTCGTTTATTGAACGCAGTGCTTTGCCTCACTACATGACACACCACACTAAACTTTCTCTCTTCTCCCTCTTTTCCTCCCCCCCCTTTACAGGCCTGGCTTACAGAGATTCACGAATATGCCCAAAAGGATGTGGTCATTATGTTGCTAGGCAACAAGGTGCGTGTCATTTCCTGACAGGTGATGCAGACCTGCTCTTGCTTTGCAGATAGTTCCCCCTTTATTTCCTTGACTCTGAGCTATCTCCTCCTAGCGTGCTTTGCACAGTCTTATTCTGTGGTCGGCACATAATTGGAGGAATTCTTTATCCTGGCACCTCTCGTTTTTGATAACTCCCTCCAGCACTTGCTTTTCTCAAGCACCGTGAAGAGGCTCCTTGCTTCCTCATGCGCTGGGAGCCTTTCTGCCGCCATCCCTTGCTCTGTGTTTGCACTTCCCAGCAGTCTCAGTGGCAGAGGTGCGATTGGATTTCATTGTCTAACCCGGGTAAGAGATGAAGAATAAAAGAGCCCTGTTGCATGTAGCACAAGTTGTTGTGGCGAAAGCTTTCGTGCTCTAGATTTGTTGCATCAAGCGGCGCCTAAAATTGGCAGCACAGCACCAAAAACAAACACACACCCAAACTCAATTTTCTAAGCAGTGGGGGGCCAAAAGGCTGTGAAATGCAGGCCCTGCCATGCTTCTGTGCAGAGCCCACATGTATACAGCACCGAGATGCATGCAAGATGGCTCTGGGTTGTATTTTGAGCAAGGATTGAGATATTTTCAGGAATATTTCTTATATGGACTGCTGGGAAGTAGAGCTGACGTGGAACTGATGGCAGTTGTGGTCCAAAACAGATGTAGGACACCAGGAGCCAGTGTGGTGTAGTGGTTAAGAGCGGTGGACTGGTAATCTGGTGAACCGGGTCCGCTTCCCCACTCCTCCACATGCAGCTGCTGGGTGACCTTGGGCTAGTCACACTTCTTTGAAGTCTCTCAGCCCCACTCATGTCACAGAATGTTTGTTGTGGGGGAGGAAGGAAAAGGAGAATGTTAGCCGCTTTGAGACTCCTTCGGGTAGTGATAAAGCGGGATGTCAAATCCAAACTCCTCCTCCTCCTCTTCTTCTTCTTCTTCTTCTTCTTCTTCTTCTTCTTCTTCTTCTTCTTCTGGATGGTGGAGACTGTTTTAAATCACCCAATTGTGCATTTTTTGTTTTTATATTGTAAACTATATCACCCTCAGGTGAAGGGTGGTATAGAAATTAACATTACAGTCATACCCATGTTGCGTACATTCGGGATACGCACTCCCGCCCCCGGAAGTGTTTTCCGGAGCAAACGGGAGTATGCGTGACCGCTGGATGCACAGAACGCTCCTGCGCATTTCGCAGAAGCGCTCAAATTGTGTGACTTGCGGGTTTTCGGGGGTTTTTTTTACGTGCGTTCGAGTTACGCGTGCCCGCATTACGCACGGCGACCTGGAACTGTATCATTTATTTTGCTTATCTTTGATGCTGGTCAGTGGGAAATTTTACATTTGTAAGTATTTAGATTAAGTCATGCGGGAGGGAAAAGGTCATGGAACTATCACCCCTTTCTCTCTTGAAAGAGGGGACAGCTCTGGTTAGATGGCTGTCACTGGCATTCACAAACCTGTTCTCACTTAGAAGTGCTTATGGAAGACATTGCAGCTCTGTCACCTGTATTCCCAGTTAAGCAAGCAGAGGATAACTTCAGGGCAGGTGAAAGGATCACCACAGGAACAGCAAACCACATGATAGCATGCCAAAATTATTTTGTGAATTGGACTTAAAAGTGTACTTCCAAAACGCAACATTTCCTGAATCCACCGGATGAAGCGGGTGGTTAGATAAAATAACCAACAGATAGAAAATGGCAGATATTTTAGTGCCCTTTTTAATATAATGCCCTCTTAAAATGTGTTGTGGAATGTGGGTGGGGATTATTGGGTCGTCTTTGCTTTTAATTTTATTATGTATGTTGTGCTTTTTATATTGCAATTTTAATACTGTGAACTGCCCTGAGATCTACAAGTATACAAATTTTAATTGTGATGATGGATTGGGTACAGATGCTCCCTTTATGATGAGGTTAAAGCATGCGATTAAGTACAGAGAGGAGGGGAAACAAGAAATGGAATACTGTATGGCATACATGAGACACCTTTGCATGTCGTTACTGTTGTTTTTGTATGCATTCTATTGGCCTTGGAACCTTCCTGGCCACCACCAGCCAGCAGAGGGCGCCCAACACTGGAGGCGTCTGCCAATGGCTATTCAGCAGGCCATTACAGTGGTACCTCAGGTTAAGAACTTAATTCGTTCTGGAGGTCCATTCTTAACCTGAAACTGTTCTTAACCTGAGGTACCACTTTAGCTAATGGGGCCTCCTGCTGCCGCCATGCCACCGCCGCACAATTTCTGTTCTCATCCTGAAGCAAAGTTCTTAACCTGAGGTACTATTTCTGGGTTAGTAGCAGAGTCTGTAACCTGAAGCGTCTGTAACCCGAGGTACCACTGTACTCACTTTATCTGAAAGACACTAAGGAAGTTTCTGCGAAAATCCGATGTCTGACTATATGGATTCCATCTCCACAAAGGGGCAATCCGAAAATGACTCTGGGCATATTGTGTGTCACATAGCTGAGGTGCTCATGTGCTGCAGACATAAATCAGTTTTATCATTACCGGCTAATTTTTCACAGAAGTTCACCTGTATCTTTCGAAACAAACAGAAGCATCAGCCCCCATGTCAGCATCGCTCTCTGTTGGCGGAGTCAGCACTAGGCAAACCTTTGCATGTCAGGTGGGCTTGCCGAATGTCAGCGGTGGTTGATGGGGAGAGGTGGCACCACACACCTGGCCTCCTGGCAGCAGCATCGGGTACCAGGATGGTGTAGAAGCAGGAAGTTTGGATGCACCAGCAGGAGCACTGGGCTCTCATCACCATGCTGACTTCGCCACCATCCTGCCCCACACCATCCCTTTACCCAGCAATGGCACCCGCTACCAAGAGGTCAGGTCCACAGTGGCACATCTCCCAGCCAAGCCACTCCTCCCAGATATTGCAGCAGCAGCAGCACAGGAAGAAGAAGAAGAAGAAGAAGAAGAAGAAGAAGAAGAAGAAGAAGAAGAAGAAGAAGAAGAGTTTGGATTTGGTATCCCGCTTTATCACTACCCAAAGGAGTCTCAAAGCGGCTAACATTCTCCTTTCCCTTCCTCCCCCACAACAAACACTCTGTGAGGTGAGTGGGGCTGAGAGACTTCAGAGAAGTGTGACTAGCCCAAGGTCACCCAGCAGCTGCTTGTGGAGGAGCGGAGATGCGAACCTGGTTCACCAGATTACAAGTCTACCACTCTTAACCACTACACCACACTGGCTCTCAGGAGGAGCCCCTTCCGAGTGGCTTCTTCCCTTGCCACAAGAGCTGTGTGTGCTGGGCTGGTAACATGTGTTATTCCTAGATTTCTTTCCCTCCTGTCCCTCTGGGCAGCAGGAATCTGTGTAATTGTCTCTGCTCACTGGACCTAACCCTTACTTCAGTGGCATGGGAAGAAGCCTCCTTGGACTGCTGCTGCTGCTGCTGCTGCTGCTGCTGCTGTGCTTAGCAGTGTTTCTCCAGCTGATGTTGGACTACAACTCCCATCATCCCTGACCGCTAGGGATGATGGGAGTTATAGTCCAACAATAGCTGGGGGACCCAAGTTTGAGAAATACTAGCTTATTGTATTGTTTCT
Organism: Lacerta agilis; assembly: GCF_009819535.1. Lineage (NCBI taxonomy): Eukaryota > Metazoa > Chordata > Lepidosauria > Squamata > Lacertidae > Lacerta > Lacerta agilis. The sequence continues at coordinate 30,419,428 of NC_046313.1, forward strand.
GCATGGAGGGAGGCGGTGTAGTATATCAAAGCCATAGGTATTAAGATCAGAGAGGACACTTCTGTTGGAGGTAAGACCTACTCAGATGAAGAAGTCACTACTATTCTGGGGTGGCCATGTCCAACTGCCATTTATTGATTTATCCAAATACAGTAATAGAATCCACCAGGAGGGCAGACCTGGGTACTTCCCATCGAAAGATCCCAAAGAGCAGCCAGTTTCCTAGAGGTTTGATCTGTTGGCGACTCTTCTGATCCTATCCCTTCTTGAATATCTTCCCTTTTGTTGGCAGGCCGATGTGAGCAGCGAGAGAGTGATAAGAACAGAAGATGGGGAATCATTAGCCAGGGTGAGTGAACTAATGCAAAAACCACTTGCGGACCCTGTGGTGCTGAGCCACCTTCTTAAAGAGACAGTTCACTAAAATGCGATATCTCCAAACACACCCACACACTTTAAGGTGAAAGTTCGGGGAGGGGTGGAGGTAGGCTCCTAGGTTCCCTTGCCTCCCCCTTCCCTCCAGAAACAACATAGAAGTGATTGATTTCTCTCTTTGAGGGTGAAAAGAAGCCGAGAGTAAAAAAAATAAGAAAGATCTCGCTGCTTGGGAGTGTGCAACTGCGGCACTGGCTGAAGAAGCCCCTTCCCAGACAGAGCAAAGGGCTGGTGGTCAATTATTTCTGATATTTTGAATCACTGTGAATTTGGATTGAGTTAACTGTGTGACGAATTTGTTTGTTTGCCTTTATAGTCTAGTGTGTTGCTGATATGGCTATAGCGTCTGTTAACATTTGCTAGTTTTTAATTCTGTTGTTGCTACCATTGAGTTGTTGGGGAAGCGGGATACAATATTGAATTAAATGAAGGGTGGGGGGGGATTGTCCACGGCAAGGATTTACCAGGTTTGCTTGCAAGATCTCCTCAATATTTATCCACCTTCTCCTCAGGAATATGGAGTGCCTTTCATGGAGACCAGTGCGAAGACAGGCATGAACGTGGAGCTGGCGTTTCTGGCCATTGCAAAGTGAGTAACAGGCTGTAGTCAGTTTGCTTCCGCTTCCTGGAATTAGCAGGTAGCAATAAGAGAGAAATAAACCACCTTGCTATCAGATTATCACGTTCTGCCATGAGATGTGTTGGCCAAGCGGACTGAGGTGGCATTCATTTCTGTGGTCTGGAGCAGCGTTCCTCAAACTGGTGTACCCCAGATGCTGTTGGATGCCAACTCCCATCAGAATGGCCAACGTGAACGATGGTCAGGAATGATGGGAGTTGTAGTCCAACGACATGAGGCAGGAACCAGGTTGGGGTGGGGAAGGTTGGCCTCGCATATCCAAACAGCAGGAGCAGCCAGGGCACTGCTGCAGACCTGGCCTCCTAACAATGGCATCGCTGCTGGGTACCAGGGATAAGGTCAGGGAGGTGTAGATACAGCAGCAGAGCCAATCCTGCACTTCCACTGGTGTGCCCAAACTACCCCAACCTCCCTGCTGCCTCCCTGTACACACACACACACACACACCCCTTGGTATACAGCAGTGATGTCACTGACAGGAGGCCAGGTCTGCAGCAGCACCTCTCTGTGCCAGTGATGTGACCAGTCGCCCCATTAAACTGCCCTTGACATCTGTAAAACGGATGACTTGCGAGCTCAGTGGCAGATCATTTGCTTGGCCCAGGTTGCAGGTCCAACCCTTGGCACCTCCAGGTAGGGCTGGTCTGAAACCCTGAAAAAGAAGAAGAAGAAGAAGAAGAAGAAGAAGAAGAAGAAGAAGAAGAAGAAGAAGAAGAAGAAGAAGAGGAGGAGTTTGGTATCACTACCCAAAGGAGTCTCAAAGCGGCTAACATTCTCCTTTCCCTTCCTCCCCCACAACAAACACTCTGTGAGGTGAGTGGGGCTGAGAGACTTCAAGGAAGTGTGACTAGCCCAAGGTCACCCAGCAGCTGCATGTGGAGGAGTGGAGACTCGAATCCAGTTCCCCAGATTACGAGTCTACCGCTCTCAACCACTACAGCACATTGGCTGTCCAGTGTGCTTCTACTGTCCTCCAGAACTGAGCTTGATGGACCAATTGTCTGGCTCAGTGGAAGGTGTTGCCCTTTGTTCTTATCCGATGCGAGGCTTCCACAGGCCAAGTTGCTCGTTTCTCTGGGCAGGGAGGGATCCTTCAGCGGAAACAGCCCCTGAGCGGTGTTTTTTTTCTTTTTTCCTTTTACGCTTCCAGAGAGCTCAAGCAACGAGCCGTCAAGCAGCCAGAGGAGCCCCGGTTCCAAATCCATGACTATATAGAGTCTCAGAAGAAGAGGAGCAGCTGCTGTGCCTTCCTTTGAGGGAGGAGGAGGAGGAGGAGGAGGAGGAGGAGGACCCAAAGGAAGCCCGGGGGACCCCAAGTGCACAGTAAAAGAGGTCAAGAAGCAGAACTGGCAGCTTGGCAGCAACGCCGGGCAGGAGCTGTGTTGCGGACGCTCTCCAAAGACAATCCGTTTTAGAGAATACCGTTTCCAGGTTCTAAATGCCGGGTGTATGTGTGTTTGCAGGCATGTGTGAAGGAGGGTGTGTGTGTGTGAGAGAGAGAGTGAGTGTGTGGTTGTGCGCAAAGTGTTACTTCAAAGGCCAAATGCACTCGAGTTCAGGATCGGCCGACCTTTGCTCAAAGTGGAGCTGGTCAGGATCTGTAATATTGGCCAGGCCTAGTCTTTGTGGAGGCAAGGAATTGGCCTGGACTCAAGATTCCTGGACAGAGCATCATGACTTATTTAGACAGGGCCACCTCTCCCAGGCCAGCAGGTTGACCTCAGATGCAGAAGCAGGATCTGCGCAGAAGGAGGTGTCCTTTGGCAATGTCCGTAGGAGCATTTTGGGTGAGGTCCGACTGAGCTAAAGGGTTAATTTAATAGCAGTGACATGACTGGCGGGGTGGGGTGGGGGGAGAGAGACGGCAACCCTTTTGCTTCCCCTACAAAGGTGACGCTTTAGATGTTAAAATGAAACTAGCAGGAGTGTCCAGTAAAGAAAAAGTAGACATATTTCCTTTGACCTCTGGCTCTTTCCTGCTGCCCACACCCAAAGATCCTGCAGTCAGGGCTGCCTTCCTTCTCCTCCCTTCCTCCCTCTGCCCCAAGGAAAGGGCTGAGGGATCCAAGTATTATTCCTAGTGTGCCTGTTACGTCAGGAAAATGCTGCCGACCCCGGTTGGTTTGGAAAAGAAATTTGCTCTGCGCAAATACATCTGTTACTGGCTAGAAACAAAGGAAAGCTTTAGAAAGCTCAACTCTGCTTTTCGTTCCGTTCAAACCAAGATCCTCTGCCAAAGTGAAGCCCAGCAAGTTGAAAGGCAGCAGGATGGGGAGAAGAATTGGCTCCCTCTGTTCCAGCCTTGGCCAACCCAGTGCCCTGCAAATCTCTTGAAACTACAACTCCCATCAGCCTCAGCCGCTGAGAGTTTCAGTCCAGCAGGTCACCAGGTTGGCCAAGGCTGCTCCGTTCAGACGCACAAGTTGGCTACTTCAGAGGTTGTCTGCTTTGGGAAGTGGTGGAGCAGCATACGGTGATTCCACCCCACCCCACCCTGGGCTCCTTCAATTTCCTTCTTGCAAGCAGGGCCTGGGTTTCTGGGAGAGAAGCAAGCTCCCTCGCACAAGTTCATACCAGCCAAGCAGCGTGGCTGAAAGAGTAAGCCCCCGGAGATCTATATTTGGGCCCATGCAATACTTAATCCATCTTGTACAAACACCCACCATTCCATGCGGCATGGTGTCAGAAGTCTCCACCGGTGTGATCCAGAGCTGTTTTCAGAAATCATGCCTTACAGCGGGGATTAGGAACCTGTGGCTTTCCAGATGTTGGTCGATTACAACTCCTGTCATCCCCAGCCATTGCTTTTACTGGGTGGGGACGATGGGAACTGGAGCCCTCCCCCTGCCTTATAGAGTGCTCTTGTAGCTCAAATATAGCCGTAGTCAACAGAAGCAGCAAATCCACACAAAGCAATAGTTGCGATTCTTATGTTCCTAGATTCCTATGTGATCCAAAGACCCCTGTGTGCAGTTGAGGCCTGGCCACATGCATGTTCGTTTTGAAGTGTGTGCCACTCAGTTCAATGGGATATATTCCTAGTGAATGGGATACATTCCGCACTTGCCTTTCCTCCGCGCATTCCAGGCATGGCCCATGCTTTAAAGCTCTGCATCCTTTATTTTATTTTTTATTTTTTGCTCCGGCGCATCCCCTGCGAAAGCTCACTCTTTAAAGCTCAATCAGAGCAAACAGCAACGTGCGGGAAACCCAAATTTTCGTTGGTGTGTGGTAAATGGGTTTTCTTGGGGAAAGCTCTGGAGCAAAACACACACACACATCACACACACACACACACTCAAGAGTGCTCAGACACAGAGCTTTAAATCACAGACCTATGCCTGGAATGAGCAGGGCAAAAGGCAAGTGTGGATAAACCCTGAGTGGATTGCAGCCTTACTTGATTTCAATAGGATATTAGTATGCTGAGCACTTTTGCCATATTCTATGCAATGCAGCCTAAACTGTCTTCTCGTCACATGCATCATGCTCATATTTCCTTATCTCTGCTTTCTGGAAATACATCACTGGTGTATGTTGTGTTTAAATTGATGTGGCACAAACCCTTAGGCTGTTGAAGAATTTCTCGTGTCTGGGTTCTCACGTTTTGGTTCCTGCATTTGGAACATGGCTGTCGTCGTTGCTAATCACCCCCAAGGGCAACGTATGAGTTGATTTCCCCATTCCCCATCCCCTTTGGTCCTCTTCTATAAACCTTGGGTTCCTAAATCAGTGTGGATTGCCACTGGACCAGACAAGAATTCTCCATGGCCAGCCATGTTGGTTACATACTGCTGCTGGAGGCACACGCAGTCAGTACCTTGGGAATAAATGGAGACTGTTAGCCCCATGAAAGAGTTGCTTTCTCTGCAATGCCTTTTTATTCATTCCCTTGGTGGCATGCGTAGCCTACCAACAGTGCTAGTGCCCAGATTTTTATTGTGTGTGGGGAGGTGTCAAGGAAGGCACCCTCAGTAATGCCCCCTTAACCTGGAAGGCGTGGGGGGGGAATGAAAATAGAACATTCTTCATGTGTCCCACAACCCCTTCTTTGGTGCTCCATGTAAAGTAAAAATGGTGGCCCCGTGGCCCAGACTTAGAGCTGGCAGATCCTGTGCTGTCCTTGGGAGCCCAACCCATCATTTAATTTAGGGCTGAAGGTAGTAAAATGGAGTTTGCACCAAAATGCTTCAAAGTAATGACTGTAAATATGTCAAGGAAAAAGCACAATGAAGCCACTGGGAGGAGAATTATTGTCTGCTTTAGGGGCTGCTCGTGCATTATTTTCTTCTTCCAACCAAAGATCCATCTTTGTTTGTAAGGCAGTTGTTGTTGTTCAGTCGTTCAGTCGTGTCCAACTTTTCGTGACCCCATGGACCAGAGCACGCCAGGCACCCCTATCCTCCACTGCCTCCCAGTTTGGCCAAACTCATGCCAGTCGCTTCGAGAACACTGTCCTCGAAGGCAGTAGGAGCACCTTTTTAGCTGGCTACCAGCTTCCTCCTAATCCATTTACACCCAGCCTCCACAATTCACAGTCTACCAAGTGCAGCCCATGAATGTTGTGGCCAGCTAGTTGCTTGACAAGGTAGGCGGCATTAAATGCAGGGGATGCTGTTATCATGTCCTTGGTAAGTTGTTTATTTTTACACACCTGGAGCATACACACAGCCAAAAAGACACCTCCGTTGTGATACACGAGTTAAACAGAATTTCGTTTCCATGTTCTAAGAAACAAAACATAAAGCTGTGGTGTCCCTTAGTTTTGCTTGCCCTTTTTGATCTCTGCATGTGGAGACCATTATTACCGACCACCTCCAAGGCAGTAGACTCCTGAGGAAGCTGGACAATTGCCTTTACAGTGACAGCTGGACAGGAGCATCAAGTCTACCCTAAATGGAACCCTTTTGGGAGGATTTTGTCTCAACTTGTATTTATTTATAGAAAGAGGACACCCCCCCCCCATTTCTCCATTTCTAAAGCTCCTCAATTATAATGCAGCATCCCATTATTCCGTAAGGGATGAACCAGACACTACAGGAATATATAGAGAGAGACATCCCATCACATGGTTTCATACTATCCCTCTCATGCTTGAGCCCCACCTACTTAGCTTGTTGGGAGTAGCCTGTCCTCTGCTAGGTGAACCTATGCTCTGATTTCAGCAGCAGCTGTTCGTAACAGCTTGACCATTCAGTTTTTAAAAGCCTACGCATCATTCACCGCTGTGGCCCTAGAAAGAAGAAAGCAGGAAGAAATAAAGGTGTGGATCCAGATGAACTTGGTTGGGTTTGTATCCTACTGAAATTCAGCGGGGCAGGATGTTCACAACTTCAGTCCCGTTGGTTTCAATAGGAACTAAGTTCAACTAACTTAGTCTCGACCCACTCCATGGATGGTTCAAATTACTCGTGCACAACTTCCTTATAGCTTGCTTTTAGGTTAATAAAGAGTCCAGTGTCTACTGGATGATTCATAGTAAAAATGTGTGGTTTTAAGTTGGAGCAGAGTGAGTAACACAAGCTCCCTGCTTTGTTTGTGTGGTCGCTGCATTTCCTTTCCGTATCTGTACATAATGCAAATACTTCTACTTTTTCTTTCCCAATATCAGAGTCATTGACCATCCAAAGGCATAAAATGAAAAAAGAAAGAATATGTAATAGAGCATTTGAATGTTTCATTGTCTCAGTACCATTTCCTGATTCAGCCAAACCTATCCATTTTTTGATATCATGGGTAATTTTTTTTTAAACACCATAATTGCATTGTAGATAACAGTGCATTGCTTCTAATGCACAACCTATTATATACTGGAGAATCTTGACTACATTGGCTCTTGTTTTTAAAACAGACTGTATTCAGATCCTCATGATTACTCAGAAAAGACCTTAAAACATGTAGGCAGCTGGCACTAAAGCAGGGGTAGGTAAACTTTTGTGACTGGTGGGCTAGATGGTCATTTCTCCACTCCTTGGCAAGCTGAGTTTGACAGATGGGCAAGGCCGTCCAGGTGTCAATCACCTGACATCACTATGACATTGAGTGATGCTGCACTTTGAAGTTCCAGTTGCTGGGACTTCAAAGCACAGCTCTGTTTGAGACCTCAAACAGGAGCAAGGGCAAGTAGGCTGTCTGAAAGCCCTTTCCTTGTTTGAACCTCTGTTTTTTTGGTGAAGTACCTTGTGCAGTCAATGCTTCCAAAAGGCAGCTTTTCTCCTCCACTCTCCATCACTTGAAGGGAAAGGGAAAAAAGTAAGTGCTTTGCCAAGGGGAAAAAATGGAGCTGCTTGCTTTGACTGTGCATTCCTCAGCCAACAAGTGGAGGGGTAAAACCTTGAATCTGGCCCATTGGTTGATGTCATGTGTGACATCTCCCCAGGGCAGGCTGCCATAGGCCTATGCACAGAGGTTCTTCATTCTGTACTAATGTCTCAGCCACCAGAGTAGGTGGGGGGGTTGTGTGGTCAAAGGAAAAGACCTATGCATTTAACCGTCAAGCCCTAGTCATCCTCTAAGGGTATCTTAAGTCCTATTGTCATCGAAGACCAAATATCACCTCGGGGGGGGGGAGCATCTTCAGCACCACCTCCTCCGTTTGTTAAGAATGATATAAATAGCCTTTTACAATTGCACAAGAAAATCTGGCTGAGAACATTCTAGGAGGCCAGAGAAAAATGGAAGGACGAAGGAAGTCTGGACATCTCCACATGATTCTACAAAGGTTCAGAAGAAGATTAGTGAAAAATTGAGTCACATGCAGAACATGTAAAACATGTTACTTAAAGCATTCTATCCCCCCTTTTGTTGCTAATAACATAAATAAGTTTGATACTTAAACGTTTTGCGTTTGGTTACTTGTAGGGTAACCTTACAAAAAATCACCTTGTTTTTTTACGGGAGGCTAAAAAATCAAAAGGTTAATGCAATCCTGGAAACAGTTCAGTACCGCCAGCTTAACATATAAATGAAAACTATTTGCTGTGCTCTGTTGCAGCTAGTAAGTGGGTGACTAGGTGGCACACCCCAAAGCTCACTCCTTGGTTGCTTCCTGTTCAATCCAGGCCTGCCTATTGTCTTAAATGTCTTGTTCCTGCACTCCCGTGGGCCCACAGGATCCCATGAATCTCAGCACCCATTCTAAAGAATGGAGGGGGAGGGGGAATGGGAAAGTTCTACATATTTGTAAAAAGCAAATGGAACAAAAGATGCAAACCTCGATGCAGCTGCATTTAACTGAGCAGCAGAGGCGCTTTGCAGAGCAGTTTGCAGAACTGCTCTTTGAAGCTTCTCTTTCCTCCATTAAGCAGCTCTCTTGGGCCGCTTTCCACCTACGAAGCTTGCTCACTCCTCTGCCTGTCTGCCAACTCTTCGGTTACCATGCTGTAGTTGGTGTGGCTGCTTATTGGCAGCCATGTGAACTACAACATGATGACAGCAAAATATGTATAGGTATATGTATATGTATATGTATATGTATATGTATATGTATATGTATGTAAAGGTAAAGGGACCCCTGACCATTAGGTCCAGTCGCGGATGACTCTGGGGTTGCAGCGCTCATCTCGCTTTACTGGCCAAGGGAGCCAGCGTACAGCTTCCGGGTCATGTGGCCAGCATGACTAAGCCGCTTCTGGCGAACCAGAGCAGTGCAGTTTACCTTCCCGCCGGAGCAGTACCTATTTATCTACTTGCACTTTGACGTGCTTTCGAACTGCTAGGTTGGCAGGAGCAGGGACTGAGCAACGGGAGCTCACCCCATCACAGGGATTCGAACTGCCAGCCTTCTGATCAGCAAGCCCAAGAGGCTCTGTTGTTTAACCCACAGCGCCACCCGCGTCATTCATATATATGAATGTATATTCTGATATATATATATATATATATATATATATATATATATATATATTCTGCTGTTCCACAATAAGAATATTGTTCAGGGCACCTATGTGATGACACCTCAGAGTAAAATCTCAGTACAGGCAGTGCTTCTTGCCTCATTCTGAATAGGCAAGCGTTTTGACCCTTTTTCACAGCCCTGCTCCCAGAACAGCCATCATTTTTTCAGTTCATGAGAACTTAAAAGAGTAACCTCCTGGATCAGACCAATGGCCCACCTACTCTAGCTTCCTGTTCTTGCAGTGGCCAACCTGTGGGAAACCAGTCTGAGCCTGTGAATAAAGGTCTCAATAAAAAGCTGACTCTCCATTTAGGACTGTACTGTATTTTTACTTCTTCTTTCTAGATTCTGATTTTACCATTATTGACAGCAAAACTTCCTCCGCTGAATTGCACCAGGACATTAACCTCATGTGAACAACTGAAACTACTCTAGTTTGCCACTTTATTGTGTTAGCTAGCAATAAACAGCCTTTAAAAAGAGCATTTCATATGTTTTTGCTTATTACTTCCTTCTATACAGAGTTCCAGAAAGTTTGCCATCTTTAGTTCTGGAGTTCAACACCTCCAATGCTGGCTGTGGCATCATACCAGCTCTCCCAGCCTGTATGTGTGGCTTCCTCTGCTGCAAAAACATTTCTAAACAGAGAATTTCCTATTCTTGAGCACATGGTTTGACATATATTGACACTTTTTGTCTTGGCTGCTATTTATGGATTTCTGGTTGCAAGTTAACAGAATTAAATATCAGTATGTTAGAGAGAGTCAGTGTGTTTGTCTGGTCCTTCAAGGGAACAATTTTCTTTACTCTGCAGTTACAAGGCATTAACAGCAAATACATTGCACTATCCCCACTGAATTCAGAAAGTAAAATATTGCATTGTATCCTTAGTAGTAATAGTACTCTGGTTCAGGTTTTCAGCCCACCAGCCTCTTCTAGCATACTGTATTTTATTCTTTTTCTGGGTTTTCTTTTCCACCTGACAACATTCTGCAGCAACTGAGCATCATAGGTGTCAACTTTCCCCTTTTCTTGCGAGGAATCCTATTTGGAATAAGGGAATTTCCCTTTAAAAAAAGGAAAAAGTTGACAGCTATGCTGGGCATGCCCAGTTCCCACCGACCTGCTTTTTTTTTCTTTTTCTTTTCGCATTCTATAAAAACTTATGAAGACCTCAAGGTTCAATACCTCCCTCCCCTGTTTCTCAGTGGTCCTACAATACTACCAGCACTCCAGCACCTGAGCCTGCTGTTAGCAGGAATGATAGGACTGAAATTTATGGCTGCAACTCTATGCTCACAGGAAAAAGTCCTGTTGGACTCGGCAAGGTTTACTTCCGAGCAAACACATATGAAATCAAGCTGCTTGCATGTCTCTTCAAACTCTGTGATAATAGCACAGAGAACTGCAGCAGCGAGGGAGAGAGGCTACGCCTTATTGGAATTTGTGCTGCCATGTTCAGTGGGTGTGGGAGAAGCTGGAGGCACAATGCGCCCTCGGAGTTTCACGAAATGTTTCATAGTCCAAAGGCGATTTGGGGGGGGGGGCTTTGAGGAGTAAACATAATCTGTTAAATTTAAACCCACAATCTCCTCCTCCTCCTGTTCTCATATTGCAGACTCCAGCATTCTCCAAATACCTTTATCATCCCACCCCAACAGAATTGCTGCTGTTGCTGCCGGACTGAGGGAGACGCAAGCTGTGACTCTTAGAAAACGCGTTTCTGTTCCTCGGCTGAGATGTTGACCCTTCTTCACCTTACCAAAAGCTGTTCAGTGATCCCTGTTCAGGTGGTACGGTAGAATTATAGCAAATGCAACCCCCATCCCCACCAATGGTAGTTAAGGTTCCAAGTTACACTTTATTCCTGTTACAGGTAGGTAGCCGTGTTGGTCTGCCATAGTCAAAACAAAATAAAATAAAAGAATCCTTCCAGTAGCACCTTAGAGACCAACTAAGTTTGTTCTTGGTATGAGCTTTCGTGTGCATGCACACTTCTTCAGATACATGCACATGAAAGCTCATACCAAGAACAAACTTAGTTGGTCTAAAAGGTGCTACTGGAAGGAAGTTTTTATTTTGTTTTGTTTTGACTTTATTCCTGATTACTGTAGAAAGCACACAGAGTTTCCTATGCTTTAGGTAATTGCTGCACCTCTTTGCTACAGCCGCTGGACCCGACTTCTTGTTCGTTCAGAGGGGTGGTTCATGTTTCTGACTCGGTACCGCTTTGGTACACTGGGGGGTACTAAAAATATTAACCTTCCTTCAGCATAGCCCTTGTTGGAATGTGCCTCCTGGGAGTAGTTCCTACAGAGAGACCCTGAGGCTCAAGTCACATCTCATACCCCTTAATCCTAAATTAGAGAGCCCAGCTATGATTACTCATTGATGATGCGAAGGCATTCAGCATCTGTGCTTGGAAACAGCCACCAGCATCACTTTAATGACACAGGAATGATACCTGACTAGTGCCAGGCTATCCTCTCCACCACCAGCCAGCTCACCTGCATGGAATTATACCAGGTGAGCTGTTAACATAAAGCTGTTTTAAAGGTCTGGAAGCTAAGGCAGGTAAATAATGCAGCAGCCAAGTTGCTGAGTGGAGAACCTGACCTGAAGGTGTTTCACTGGCCATCAATTAGTTTCTGAGCCATGTTCATGGTCTTGTTACTAACATAATAACAGCCTTGAACATCTAGGGACCAGGTTACCAGAAGCACTGCCTGCCCCTGCATAATCCTGTAACACCACTTAGATCATCTGGGGGAACTTAAATTGTGGCATTGCACCAAACATAATTGTCACACAACTGTGACCCGAAAACAGGCATTTCCTGCCATTGGCCCACATTCTGGAATTGGCCGTGCAGGAAGCATCATCCATCAGTAGTTTCAGATTGTAAAGATGTACCACTTTGCCCAGGCTTTAAATGACTAGTTGCATCAGGTTCCAGTCTTATGAGTCATTTAAGGTAAAGGTAAAGTAAAGGTGGTGCTGTGGTCTAAACCACAGAGCCTAGGGCTTGCCGATCAGAAGGTTGGCGGTTCAAATCCCCACAACGGGGTGAGCTCCCGTTGTTTGGTCCCTGCTCCTGCCCACCTAGCAGTTCGAAAGCACGTCAAAGTGCAAGTACATAAATAGGTACCGCCCCGGCGGTAAGGTAAACGGCATTTCCGTGCGCTGCTCTGGTTTTGCCAGAAGCGGCTTAGTCATGCTGGCCACATGACCCAGAAGCTGTACACCGGCTCCCTTAGGCCAATAAAGCGAGATGAGCGCCGCAACCCCAGAGTCGTCCACGACTGGACCTAACGGTCAGGGGTACCTTTACCTTTAAAGTAAAGGTAAAGGACCCTGGACGGTTAAGTCCAGTCAAAGGTGACTATGGGGTTGCAGTGCTCATCTCGCTTTCAGGCCGAGGGAGCCAGCATTTGTCCACAGACAGCTTTCTGTGCGCTCTGGCACTTGTCATGGTCCTCTATGTGCCAGTAGCATTTTAGTCATGCTGGCCACATGACCGGGAAAGCTGTCTGTGGACAAACGCTGGCTCCCTCGGCCTGAAAGCGAGATGAGCGCTGCACCCCATAGTTGTTTTGGACTGGACTTAACCGTCCAGGGGTCCTTTACCTTTACTTTTCTTTACTTTACCTTTACCTTAAATGACTCAGACTGGACCTGATGCAACTAGATTTCTGATTTTAACTCTGTTTTTATGGTACCATACTGCTGGTTTTCTTGTATCTTTCTACACTGGTTAATGATGTTGAATATTAAGCCATTAAGAAATGCTTTTAAATAAGTAAATAAAAAATAACTAGAATTGCCTCCTATCAAGAAATCCCCCAACTGGCCAGGTCTGCTGCTGTTGTGTATGAAGAGGTGAATCATTTCCCAGATTGGAGCTAAACAGCCTGATGGTTAAAGAGCCAGCTCTGGTGGCCAGCTGAAAAGTTAGCAGCTGCTGAAGTGTGCTTTCCAATTTAATTGGGGGGGGGGGAATTGTGTCTTTGCAGTCACAGTTACATTACTGTCTTATGGTACATATAAAATGTTTTGCATACGGCCACAAAAATGTAGTGTGCAAAGCCACCCTGGTGGTTCAAAAGACTACGTGGTTGTATTCGAAAGAGCTCTCTTCAATTCCACAAACAAGTCTTGCCTTTGAATTCTATATGGTTTCCATTTACATTCAGCTGTAACATTTCCTCTACGTCCAGCAGATGTTGCTCTTCTTAAAATAGAAGGAAATAACTAGAGCAGGTAGAAGAGTAGGGGGTGACCCAGTTTCCCTGACCTTTTCAACCAAAGGGGGCATTTTCAAACCACTGGAAGACTCGAGTCTTATTTCTTGAGATATACACAATTCCCTATGTGTGGCAATCACGTTTCATTTGCCGTACATACAGAGATTTCTGTATGACAAAGGTACATCTGCTACCAGCTTCTTGCTCTCTCTCTTTTTTTTAAGCTTCCTTTTGCACAAGCATTATAGGAGGGTTAGAGTTGTTGTCACCGCATTTGGTCGATCAACTACATTAGTAGCATTTTAAATTGATTAAGTGGCATTCAAATAAAATAATGATTCTGGAGAAACAGGCCTAATTTTTTTTTTTTTATAATGCACACTTCTGCTGCATTAGGCCTAATCGTAGCAAAGACATTCCCACCTTTAGGGGCAATGCAAAGGTGCCAACTTGAATTAAATATTATATTGTGGGTGGGGGAGGAAAGCCCTGCCCTGCATAATCAATCATAAGACAAGGCACACGCACACCATTTGGATGACAATGCCCATCAACGGGGGGGGGGAGGGGGGAGCTGGCCCCTTCAAATATTTTATGGGGTGGGGGGCTGAAGGGACCTTGTCCCCTAGGAGTTGGCCACAATTTTTGGAAGTACAGTACAGTACTTGCATTAAAAACTATTTAGCTTTGTTCAGTTTGTGCTCCATTTAATCAGGGACACCATTTTGACCCATTTGTCCAGGCAGCTGCTTAGTCCAGTGATGCATAACCTCAGGCCCTCCAGACCTCTTTATGTGGCCCTTGGGGCTGTCCTCAAGCTACACCCCTCACTGTCCATGCTTTTTTATCCTCGCTGGGTGCTTCTTCCTGGTGGCAATGTGTCCTTGTGGCTGTGACGACGCCTCTTGTCTGCCTGGGTGGAGGGTAGACAGGTGTGAGTGTGTAGAAACTAGCCTACCGAAGAAAAGGAACAATCAAATTGGTCGCTTTTGCCTCTGGCCCTGCCCACCTTGACATGTGGGAGCTGGAAAGTTGCCCAGAAGGGAATGCGGATCTGTGGCTGAAAAAGGTTCCCCAGCCACAGATTAGCCTTAATCAAGGAAATTCTGCAGCCCTGGGTTCGTAAAACCTAGCTTGGCCTCACCCACCAAATCCTATGGCATTCTTCTGAAATTTTAAAACAAAGTTACAATGCAGTCTTGTGCGTGTCTACCAAGTTCAATGGGACTTACTCTTGGGCTGCTGTAGCTAGGAATGCAGTCTTAAGGACTGTCATTATGCTTCCCTGCTTAAATCCAACAGGGTCTTTGGACTCCAGCCACAAACTTTTATATATGATTGTTCGGTCTCTCTTTCTTTGTGCCTCTCTTTCTCTTTCCCTTGCTGCACACACACATGCCTTTTGTTTGCTGCTTAGTCAGCTTTATACTGCAATGTGTGGCAGCTATTGTAAATTCTTTCTCTTACAGCCTGGAAACAAGCACGCACACGGTCAACAAAATAACAAGATATATACAAACTCCTGGCAAGTATGCAAAGTAAACAAACAAAAGATTCTCAAGGAAAATCTGCTGCCTCTATGCAATGTTTCTGTGAATGTTTCCTGCTTCTCCCTTAAAGGGAAATGAAAACATACAGGGCCGGATCCAGCTAACAAGGTCCGCCAGCCAGTGGCGGCCTGAGCAAGCATGTCCTCTAGCTCAGCAGCGTCCTCCCGCTGCACCCACCCAGATTGGCAGGGGGAGGTGTTTGGGGAGCCCCTGGAACAGCACATGGGGGCAGGAGGAGAGGGCAGACCATGCTCCTCCTGATGGGGAGTTCTGCTTAGTGCTGTGCTGAATTCCTCCCACAGACATAACACCAGATGCTCAGTGCTTTTATTTATACCAGTTACATCCAAAATCTGCACAAACCTTTTGCATCAAATGTGTTGCTGTGAGCCCCAAAAGGGAGTGTCATATGTTTGCTGCACAAATGCAACGTGGGAGAAACTAAGGCCCGTTTCATAGAGCCTCCAGAGTCCAGACTTGCTTGTATTTTGTGTGACGGATTCAAGCCCACACCAGAAATTTAAGTTTGTGCAATTATAGTGGGTTAAAGCACTATGTGATCCTGGTGAAACACTTCTTCTACCTTTTTTTAAAACAACAACAACAACAACTGACTTTTTATGGTTAGGGAAATGAGAGAGAAATACACTGGAAAGTGTGGGGTGATCAAACAATTATCAATAAGACTTATACGTAAATACAAGCAGATCAGAATGAAATCAGATTGAATGTTCATTGTTGTAGAACCTCTCCACAAAGAAATTACACAGATGCTCAGCAGAGACTGGTGATAGTCTAACCTCTGCATAAGCTTTGTGCAGGCAAATAAGGCGAGTGCTCAGTGAACAGGTCATCTGGAGAAACCCTCGGACCATGCTGTCCTCTACCCTATGGCTAAATTGTCTCATTGGTAAGTGGGCTGAAGGCAAAGGAGCTCAGGGCTACTGTTGGTACAATCTTCCATCCATGTAGGCAGGAACCAACTGCCCTGGTTCTGACACCCACAAACCATGTCACAAAGGGACCATGCAGCAGAGGGATGGATGCTGTTCGTCCACAATAACCATGCAGGAGCAGCACTGGTGGCACAGCAACAACAGTGCCAAACTCTTATGCTGGTACTTCTGCTTCCCTTTGAACAACACTTCCAGTGCTGATGATCAGCTGGAGAAACTGCAGTCTGCTTGGAGAATAGCCTGCGCCTTTCCCCCTTTTCTGTGCCCTCCTAGTCTGCAGGATGGGTCCAGCTTGAGCCCCCCCTCCAATGCCAATGTAATAAACAAAATTTGCCCTTATTCCCTTATGGGGTACACAAGAGCCCTTGTAGAGTCCTTTGCAGGTTCTCCATCGGTAGGAGTAAATAACAGAGACCAACCAGAGAATATTTAGAAGCAAAGCTTGATCTTTATTGTTCTGTTGCAACAGGTTCCTTACTCTCACGCAGGAGAAAAAAGAAGGAACCTAGAACAAAGGCGAGCCTGCTCTTATATTTGTTGTTGTTGTTGTTGTTGTTGTTGTTGTTGTTCAGTCGTTCAGTCGTGTCCAACTCTTCGTGACCCCATGGATCAGAGCATGTCAGGCACGCCTATCTTTCACTGCCTCCTGCAGTTTGGCCAAACTCATGCTAGTCGCTTCGAGAACACTGTCCAACCATCTCATTCTCCTTCTCCTTGTGCCCTCCATCTTTCCCAACATCAGGGTCTTTTCTAGGGAGTCTTCTCTTCTCATGAGGTGGCCAAAGTACTGGAGCCTCAACTTCAGGATCTGTCCTTCTAGTGAGCACTCAGGGCTGATTTCTTTAAGGATGGATAGGTTTGATCTTCTTGCAGTCCATGGGACTCTCAAGAGTCTCCTCCAGCACCATAATTCAAAAGTATCAATTCTTATATCAAGCTCTTATATAGAAATTTGAAATTGCCAACGCTGCTGTTCAAGACCACCCCCAGAAGCATCATACATACATCACAGAAGAGGTGTAGCCCAAAGCCCACCCCCCCAGATACATCATACCTACATAGCTGTCAACTTTTCCCATTTTTAAGGGAAATTCCCTTATTCCGAATAGGATTCCTCTCAAGAAAAGGGAAAAGTTGACACCTATGTACCTACATCACACAAAAAGGAGGGTCTCCAACAGATTTCAACAGAAATCTGAGTGCCCTTGTTTATCTTCTGTCTGTCAGTTTATGTGATAATGCCTTATCTGATTGCCTTTTCTGGGTAGCCTGGCCATTCCTTTGAGAGGGTAATCACTGTGATTCCTGAGACAATAGGATAGTTCCCTAACCCCCATCCTTCCTTGCAGAGAAACATTTTGTCAGTTTGGGAGTGAAAAATGTTTTCAGGGCTGTTTTCCTGTGCTGTTTCACACCTGTGGCCCATACACTTGTGTAAGTGTCTGCTTTGTACATTGATGAACAGTTATTATATATATAAGACCTTAATTAGTTTATTTCACCAATAATACCATTAAGTCTACAATCCAAAATCATGTAACTGCATGAGCCTGACTGCAGTCCACACTGCTGAGGAGTGGCATCAGCAAAGAGTATATAAAAAAGGTGTCCATGCAGAATCAGGGCCCCTTCTTCACATATTAAACCAGGAACTAGAAACCTGTGGCCTGAAAGATGTTGTTGGACTACGACTCCCTTCATCCCTGACCATTGGCCATACTGATGGGGCTGATAGGAACAGGAGTCCAGCAACATGGGGGTGGGATGGGATTCCCCTCCCTACCTTAAGCTGTTTAAGAATACAACAAAGATGCAAGTCTGTGTTTGCAAAGACATGTTCACCCATTAGGGATTGCCATCCACACCATGAATTCACTCTTATTCCACTTTTTAAGTGTCATGGCGTTCCTGGGAACTATAGTTTGTTAAGGGTGCTGAGAGTTGTCAGGAAACCCCTCACAGTGTTACAGTTTCCAGCAAACTTAAGGAGCTACAGTTCTCATTATTATTTAGGGGAAGCCATGGCCGTTAAAGAGGTATGAGTGCTTTAAATATATTGTGTCAATGTGACGTAACTCGGAGGCAGTCCTGGGTTTAACCGATATAATATGCGAAACAACCTAATCCATGCCTATTTATTTCGGAGCGACTGGGCTCTTCCCTTTCTCTTGCGTCCTGCGCTGAAAAACCGGTGGGGAATGCTTCTACCGGCTTGCTAAAGCTACTCAGCTAATTAGCGACTGAGCAGATTACACGAAGCTATAATCTAAATGCAAATGCACCGTGAGGTGGTCACAATTATTTTTTAAAAACTGGGTACAGTAGGTGTATACTCAGGGGACCTGAGTCTATGAATTTACTTCCTTGATGTGTGTGTGTCTCCCTTCCAGGAACCTCCGTCTCCTCTCCTCTCCTACAAGTCTATAGTGAAAACACACACGCCAAGTTGAATCATTCGAAGTTTTGATTGCTCATATCGCTCCAGCCTTGCCCTTTTAATATAATTCAGGCCCATGGAAGGAAGCGCCCAACCCCTATAGAAGTCTCGGTTTTTTTGCTACTTCGTAACATTCCGCCTTCCTGGGCGAGAGGGGGGAGAGAGAAAACAGTTTTTTGTTCTTTTTTCTTTTTTGCGCGCTCAAGATAACTAAAGAAGAAGGAAGGGGCGGGGCTGCCTCTTTTTTCTATTTGCATATTCCCGCTGTCAGATCCTATCTTTGCCATCGAGGGGCGTTCCCAGGGAGCATTCGCTCCTCCTTTCCCCGAATCTCATTGGTCCAAAATAGACCCTTCGGGGAGCTGCGCCCGCCCCCTTGGTAAAATGTCAATGACAGGTTCTGGAACGCTCAGAGCCCGAGTAAAGCTGCGATTGGCGGAGCGGCGCCTATTTGTTACACTCGCAATCAGCATCCTATTGCCCGCAGAGCGTTCCGGGCCCGCCCCGGGGAACACCTGCTGCTACTCCGAAGTTCCCCAGGCCCGTCCTTTGGGATCTGCTGCCCGGGGACTTTATCGCACTTTCCAGGCAACTCTGTGAACTCCTCGCCTGCCGTCGAGTTTCCCGGGGCGCCCGAGCCAGCCTTAAGGGACGAGAGCATGATGGACAACGGGGGAGGGAGCGAGCTTCTGCCCCGGCTGTGCTGCCCGGAGAAGGGGCCGAACGGCTACGGCTTCCACCTGCACGGGGAGAAAGGCAAAGTGGGCCAGTTCATCCGGCTCGTGGAGCCCGATTCCCCGGCCGAGAAGTCCGGGCTGCGGGCCGGGGACCGCCTGGTGGAGGTGAACGGCGACAACGTGGAGAAGGAGAGCCACCAGCAAGTGGTGAACCGCATCCGAGGCTCGCCGGGCTCCGTGCGTCTGCTGGTGGTGGACTCCGCGACGGACGAGCGGCTGCAGAAGCTGGGCCTCGAGTGCACCGAAGACCTGGTCCGGGGGCTTCCCGACGAGAAGTTGGAAGAGGCGAGAAGCGGCGGCCAGGAGCCGCGGGAGGCTGCGCAGCGGGAGCCGGACGTGGCGGAGGAAGATAAGAAGAAGAAAGCGGACGGGGAGGAGAAGAAGGAGGAGGAGGCGAACCACGCTGCCCAGCGGGTGAGAATCTAGGTCACTCCCGGGAAAGAGGGGCTGAGGAAAGCCCCAAGGGGGGGGGTGGGAAGGGAAGCGGGGGAAGTAGACTGGGAGAAGCAGAAGGAGATGCGGGGGGTAGCTTTAAAAGCACAGAGGCTGTGTGAGGGAAGATAATCGCCTTTTAAACAACGGAGTGGCAGGCAGAAGTTCAACCGGTGAGGGTCTCTCAGTTAATGCACCGGCAAGAAAGTTTGAATGGGTTCTCCTCTCGCAACGCCCGAGGCTTTTCCCGCCGTGGCGGTCGGCGTAACCGCGCTGTACCAACTGAATTTCTGCCTGTCGCTTCGCTCTTACAGGAATTGTCGCTGCCGTGGCTGGGTGGATGGTGGCGACCCTAACTCGTACAACGACTTGGGATGGATTCGGGGTGGGGGACGGGACACCAAGCAGTCTCTTAAACAGAGGGAAACTGGGGCTACAGTCCTAACTGTGCCTACTCATAAGTTCCATTCAGGGGGCTTACTCTCAGGAAAGCGGTTAGGATTGCAGCCTGGCTGTAACTCCTAGTATAGATGCAGCTACTGGCTTCTTAGCATATTTATATCATGCTTTTCCTGGTGGATAAATAGTCTGAAACACGAGACTACAGTGTTTCCTTCCCATCTCCCGAAGAAGATTTCTTTGGTGTGATTCAGCTAACTTTTCTTTGGGTGCTGATGAATAACTCGGCTCTGCTTTCTCCCTCTCCCTTCCTCCTCCCTCTCTCATTATGAAATGTGACCTCTCGAAAGCTGGGTCGCTTCCGCTGTGTGTGATCTGAATGCCAGCCCTGCTGGCAACCCACACGAGTCCGGAATGCTGCTGAGTCTTGGCTTGCAGAGAATTATTGAGAGCTAAACAGAGAGATGGGTTAAAAAAAAAACAAAAAAAAAACACCCCACCAAACATTAGAGGCCTTGCAGTATGTCCTCTGCCAGAGGCAGAAAAATAAGTCTTCTGCAAGGGACTTTAGTCAGAAATATTCTGGTGGTATCCAGTGGGCAGGAAACTGGGCACTCCTGTAATGTAGTGTAATCGAGCAAGTTCAAGGTGTTCCTTCAAAAAGCAGTGCCAGGCTTTTTTTGGGGGTGTGGGGTAGCTAATTTCTTCTTGTTCTGTTCTAGCATTAGATCAGTGAAGCAGAAAGAACCATCCCAGTATTTGCTGGTACTCTTCGACTTTTTCAAATTTGTTTTCTGGTATAAACCTGAACTGCGGTTTTTCTTCTGGTAGCGCAGCAAAACTGTCATTTCCTCAATACATGCAGAGGTTTCTTTTTGTAACTGGCTCTTTGAGCAGGCTTCCCCAACATGGTGCCCTGCAGGTTTTTTTGGACTACCCCTCCCCCATCAGACCCAGAAGCCATGGCCAATGGTCAGGGATGATGAGAATTGCAGTCCATCAAAAACACCTACGGGGCACTAGTCAGTGGAAGATTATCTTAGAATAATTTTGATATTGCCAAAACAAAATAAAAAATAAAAAAATCCTTCTAGTAGCACCTTAAAGGTAAAGGTAAAGGGACCCCTGACCATTAGGTCCAGTTGTGTCCGACTCTGGGGTTGCGGCACTCATCTCGCGTTACTGGCCGAGGGAGCCAGCATACAGCTTCCGGAGGTCATGTGGCCAGCATGACTAAGCCGCTTCTGGCGAACCAGAGCAGCGCACAGAAACGCTGTTTACCTTCCCGCTGGAGCGGTACCTATTTATCTACTTGCACTTTCAAGATGCTTTCAAACTGCTAGGTGGGCAGGAGCTGGGACCGAGCAACGGGAGCTCACCCCGTGGCAGGGATTTGAACCGCCAACCTTCTGATCGGCAAGCCCTAGGCTCTGTGGTTTGTACTTGGTATGAGCTTTTGTGTGCATGCACACTTCAGATATTGCCATATGCATTCTTTTGCTTGTGGCTTACAGCACAATCCTGTATTTATCTACTTGGTAGTAAGCACCATTGTATTCAGCTGGGCTTACTCCCTGATTAAGTGGATATAGGATTGCGGCCTTTATCTCACTCTGTTGCTTTTTCTCACACTTTCCCCCAGTAACTGAAATGAGGGAATCTAATGCCTGTTGAAAATTATTACCAAATAAAGGAACCATACTTGTTGCATCCATTCTGAACCTTTTAGGATAAGATGGGATAACTATTTATGCATGTAATCTTTTTTTATCCCTTTTTCTTTTTGTAACGATAATCTCACATTGCAGGAAACATAGCACACTGAACGACAATACGAAACACAAAATTCAACACTTTAAACGTTGAAACACCCCCAAAATTTAGTGAGCACATTTTGTTAGTCCTGCACGGCCACATCAAAACAAATAAAATTGCTGAAAACAAATGGTGCAATCCTAAAAACGCCTACTCAGAAGTAAGTCCTATTGAATTCAGTGGGGCTTCCTCCCAAGTATCTGGGCTTCAGATTACAGGCTAAGCCAATAACATTTTGCCTTGAAGACCTGATCAGTCAACATAATACTTTGAGTGCTAGTTGGTATGGGGAAACTAGTATTCATCTGTTCCCCCAGTTTTCACTTATTGGATATTTTCCTTTCTCCATTTATAAAATACTACAAAACCTACCTATATTTTCACTGGAGTATGATCTACTAACTTAAATGAGCAAGGTCCTAATGATTGTAGCTCAAAGCTGCTCTGCAGCAGCCCTTTGTCCGCAGGGCAGGCTCAAACCAGAGCCAGAGTCAAAATGGTCCAGTGGCTTTAAAGGCAGCCTTAGATCTGGGAGGAGGATCCCAGATTTGCTTCTCCTGTGGGCCCTCTGTGCAGCCTTGAGGAAGTTGCTGTTTACCTGTCACCTTCAGTTTTCTGTGTGCAAAATGGAAATAGTCATAATAATACTAAACCGCCTTATTTGACAGTAAAAATAAAGATACAGAAGTTGCACTCACTCCTGAGCACACTTAACTGGGAAGCAAACGCCATTGAACATAGGATGGTGCTGTTAAGCATTTTTAGATCAGATTTGGCAAAGGACCAGCAGCAGTATGAGAAGAGAAGAGGCAGTTAAGAACGCCTGTAACCCAAATATATAAGAACCGGAACAGTGGGGGGCGGGCATTTACTTGCTTTGGAGTAATTTGAAGAAGCTTTCGCATGACATTGGTGGAGAAACATTTCTATCCCTAGGACACCTGAAATAATTGTTTCTCCAAACTTGCCCACTGTTATCAGAAGTGGTCAGAAGGTAGTTTGGGAGCCAGTGGTAGATTAGCAAGTGTTTTTGACTCCCAGTGGTTTAACAGGAGCAAAAACTAAAAGGCCTTCTCCCTCTCTTTCCCCGCACCCCCACCCTTGATTTAGGCTGCTGACTTGAGGAGAGTTTGAAGTGGGGGAGGGAAAACGAGGAGTGGATTTTTTGTGTGACAGGACTGTGAACTCTTGTTATGGTACTGAAAACCAAGTCCTGGGCCGATAAATGTCCTCAAAGGTACCTGGTTCTTAATTCCGTATCCCCCCCTCTCCATTTTGCGCCTGGAAATCCAGGATACTAGTGAAAAACAGAAGATTATGAAAGCTGCCTACCATGAGTACATAGCCTGAAATCTGTCAATCTCTGGACTTGTTGAATATATAGCTGCATAGAAATCTGTGGTGCAGTGGGGTGTGTGATTTTTATTTCGCCACACGTTGGTTTTTCTTTTTCTTTTTCTTTTTTTTACATGTGCAGGAAAGTGCTTTTTTATATATAAAAATGCTTTATTTTAATGTTTCAAATTATAATACATACACATATTTCCGACAAAACATACACAACCTACATACATTTTTCAACATCTTAAAAACCAAACACTCCATCATACTTTCCTTATCTTCATCACACTCTACCCACCACCTTCCAACACCCCACACCCCACCCTGTGCATGACTTCCAGTCAACTCAGCTATAATTTCTTTCTGTTTCTCCTCTTTCTTTCTTCTAACACACTATTATTCCAATTTCTCGTTTTTCAGTCAGTCCTTAACTTCTCCAAAAAGAGAGGGGCCTTGCTGTGCTGTGCCTGTGTCGGACCAGTACAGATGTTTTGACTTGTGCCATAGTGGAAGCCTGTTCTGCAAGTGTGTGGGGAACCAGGCCCAGGAGATGGTTTGATAAGCTTAGCAGGTGTGGAACTTACTACTTGTAAACCAGATCAGTAATTGGCTCGCCAAATACCATTTAATAGGAACCCAACAAGACAGTGACGAGGGATTGAGGATTGGAGTGATCATTCTGAGGTATTATGGCAGTGGACAAAGCTGAAGTGTAACTTTTGAACAAATGTGGTTTTAATAAAATAAAACTTGGATGGGAGAACCTGTGGTGTAGCAGCGGGTTAACGAAAATGAAAATAGGTGAAATCCAGTGCTGCTGTTCAACTTACAGAATGGCACATGTAAGAAAAGGGTGGTGTGATTTTGGCTGATTCTCCGTTTCCATGGCAGCCCTATGCAAATATGTTACAGAGGGTTGGGAGACAACCCTTCACCCCGAACATTGAGGAAGGTGACATTGTAGGGAGACAGGTGCAGGTGGAAGGGCATTCAGACAAATCACACACACGCCCTTTCTTACATTATAGAAGTTTTCTACTGGATCAAGAACCATTCCATGAATGGAGCAGCCATATTGGATTTCAGCGTATAATATACCGTATTAAATAAGTGTGTGGAGACAAGCTGCAGTTGGGAGAGGAGCTCTGCAAAGGCTCTAAAGTGCTTGTTTTTATTTAATTCACTTCCTGCCTTGCTCTGAGTGCCGAACCTGCAAAATAAAATGGTAGCCGCTTATTAAGGATGTTACAGCAGCAGCATTTAAATGTTGGAGTAGTTGGCTGACTGAGAATCGGTAATGAAATCAACAATTAGACTGCAGTTAGGTCAATGGTAACTCCCTTATGCATATTCCAGGTTTCAGCCCTTGTGTCGAAAGCAGTTTCTGTGGTTGAGCCCTGGCACATACAAAAGTCATATTTGCATTGCATGGGAGGTTGATGTTACCGGTAAATGCAGGAATCCAAGTTTTGGGGGAAATTCTCATTCTGCTTACTGAAAGGTTTATTGCTGCTGTGGGGAGCTGGTGCAGGCCTCTGGAGCAATGGCATGCACTGGCAACGCACATATTACTACTGTATGCCATAAGAAGATGGCTGCTGGATGAGGCCAGTCTATCATCCTGTTCACATGGTAGCCAACCAGATCCCTGTGGGAAGCCAGCAAGGAGGACCCAAGGAGAAGAGCTCTGCCCTCCTATTTATTTTATTAAACTTGCAACCTCCCTTTATCACAAGACCTCAGGGCGGTTCACATAATAAAATCAAGGTAAAAACACAACCAAATAGTTATAACAACAACAAAAAATGAAGCAATACCCTCCCCTTTCCCACAAACACATTATTTTTTATTTATTCAATTTATAGAAGTACATACCCTATAATTCCCAGTGACAGCTTTTCATAGGCCTACGGCCTCTGGCAGGAGGCATAGCATGGCTGTTGTGGCTTGTAGCCTTCGATAGCTGTGTCCTCCATGCATTTTTCTAAACCTTTTAGAGCCACCCAACTTGGCAGCCCTGGCTATCTCCCGCAGGAACAAATTCCATGGTTTAAATGTGTAAAGTAGTACACTTTTTAATCTGTCGTTCAGTTTCATTGGCTGTATCAGTTGGATTTGGGTTACAGGAACAACCAACTCCTGTGAAGCAGAAGGGTCAGTTGCCAAGGAACATGTGGAATTATCGTGCCCTCAGTTTTAGAAAATGTGGGAAGTGCAAACCACTTCAAGGCCTAAAAGCAGGGGCAACTAACCGGTTGTCATCCAGATGTTGCTGGACTACAACTCGCATAATTTCTGGCCATTTGGCTATGCTGACTGGGGATGATGGGAAATGGTGTCCCATCCCTAGCCTACAATACTTATGGAGCACATGCCCTGACATGGTTATCCTGACATAATTCCTTCCCGGAGCACAGGGCCAGCCCTGCCATGGAGCAGAGTTGGCAGCACCATAGAGCAGATGTGGGGAACCTTTGTCCCTCTAGATGTTGGTGAACTACAACTCCCATTAGCCACAGCAAGCATAGCCAGGGAAGCTGGGAGTTATAGTTCAAGGGTAGCTGGAGGGACAAAGGTTCCCCATGCCTGCAATAGGGGGAGGATACACAAAGGCAGGAATTCATGGTGCAGCAAGACTTTCTCAAGTGCTTGATGGAAAGCTGTCTGTCATTAAAACAGGTTCAGGTGACTGACTTGAGTCATCCTGCTTGTTTGACTCCCAAGTGTTCAGATTACATCTCAAAGTGCCACACTTGTAAGAGCGCCACATGTTTATGCAACTGCTATGCTAGTTGGGGGGTAAATACATTCTGTAAATATGTGTATTCTTCTGTGTTTTGATTATAGCTCACAAGCTGCATGAAGTTACATTTTAACCCAGGGGTCAGCAAACTTTTTCAGCAGGGGGCTGGTCCACTGTCCCTCAGACCACAAGGGGGGTGGATTATATTTTGAAAACGCCCCCACCAAAAACAAATTCCTATGCCCCACAAATAACCCAGAGATGCATTTTAAATAAGAGCACACATTCTATTCATGTAAAAACACACTGATTCCCGGACCGTCCGCGTGCCGGATTTAGGTGATTGGGCTGGATCCGGCCCCCGGGCCTTAGTTTGCCTACTATTTTTTAACCAGTGGTTGGAGTGCAAATAACTGGAGCCTAGTCTGTGAGGCAGGTGTGGGGAACCTCTGGCCCTCCAGATTCTGCTGAACCACAGCTCCCATCCCTGGCCCCACTGGGCATGCTTGTGATGGACATTGCAGTTCAGACATATCTGGAGGGCCGAAGGTTCCCCACTCCTGCTGTGAGGAGTAGCTAGAGATTATTCACTGAATTATGCCAAGGGGGCAATTGCAGTACATCATCAAGTTTGTTTTCCATGGGAGTACATTTCCATAAGCAATTCTTAATGGTGTAGACAGTTCACAAATATAATACAGTCATACCTTGGAAGTCAAACAGCTTAGTTCCCGAATGTTTTGGCTCCCAAACGTCACAGACCCAGAAGTGACTGTTCCGGTTTACGAACTATCTTTGGAAGCCAAACCGGGCTTCCGAAGCTTCCGATTGGCTGCAGGACCTTCCTGCAGCCAATCAGAAGCCGCACTTTGGTTTTCGAACGTTTTGGAAGTCGAACATACTTCCAGAACCGATTCGGTTCGACTTCCAAGGTACAACTGTATAAGCATTGGGGAAATTGGAATGCCCAAACATGGGGCTTGACCACATAGCACCAAATCATGGTTTGTATTTTTAATGATGGTGAATCACCCTGGAATCAGTTATCCGTGAGGGGTGGCACATGGGTGGACCCATTGAAACCAATGGACTTAAGTTAATGGATCTGCCCTGAGCATGACTAATAATTGGGTATCACCCATAGTTAGAGCAGACCTGCCATTTGCTCAGAAATGCATTCGGAGCTCAGAATATAGACTGGCTGTCTTTGGTTGTATACAGTGCCCCAGTGATTGGCATTCATCTTCCTTTGCAACACAGGGCCCCCCTGAGTCCTCTTTGTATAGTCAAACTACAGATCTGTGAAGAATGACTGCTGCTTGAATATGTTATCTCGTGAACATTTGTACTGTACTTAACTAAATTGGAGAAGCTTGGTTTTTATCACCTGGAGGGATTTTATGATGACTTCTCAATCTAAATATTTTTATGGATGGAGGGCAGGATTGTAACTTGTTAAAGATTTCACAGTTATAGTGATGAATTGTGAGCTGCTGGCTGTTCTCTATATTAAGGCTGCCTTCAGACATGAGCTACTTTCACATAAGAGAGCTGAGAGAGAGAGAGAGAGAATATTTGAGAACTGTGCATTGGCTTGATTTCTGCTCTTTTTCATATTAAAAAGCTAAAACTAGGGCCTTTGGTGAGGCTCTGCAAAGGCTGCATTGTGCTCTCAATTCATGGGACTTAGAATAGAAGATTGTCAAAGGAAAAGTTCTTGACCGGGCTGCTGTTGAGCAGAATGGCCTGTGGTTGCTCAGAGACTTCCTCAAATGACATTTCCTTGAGTAGCCGTGTCAGCTGAATATTGAAATTCAAGGCTCTATTTTTGTAAGACAAAATATTTACTTAATAGTGGGGCAGACAGAAACCGGTGTTCACGATGCCCCCTCAGTACGAGCTCATTAAACCTAGACTCTCCTTTAACCAGACTTTCTTAAAGCAGCCTGGGTGGTGGTGTTTAAATAAGAGACACTAGAGCACCGGTTTTTTTTAGATCCTCCCATTGATATATTGGGAGCAGGCCTCTGAGAATAGTTCTGCGGAAGTGGTGACACCCCTGTTGACAGTTGTGAGAATGCTCTTTGTTAATAGAGTAATGGATTAGTGCAAGATTTGGAGCACTCCCCATTAGCATGCCTCTGAACAGAGGAAGGAAATCTCCTTTCAAGCTGTGCCCTTTAATAACCTTGAATCTTGTTAATGAATTTCTGCTAAATAACCCTGTGAGAACTACATTTACCTAAAATGTTCCCTGCCTGTACTGTGCCTTTGAGGTGCTAATCGGTTATCCCTGATTTCTTTATAAAAGCTGTCTCTGTTGATTCCCAGGTGGGGTCATAAGATGCTTTTGAGGCCTGCTGCTAAAGGGCTAAACTAAGGTAGTAAATTTGCTCAAACATTTGCACTATTTAATCAACAGCAATGAGGAGATAAAGAAGAACACACTTGGCATCTCCTGTTTGCTGGATGTAAGCTTTCTTGGTGGAGGGTGAAAGGTCCCCCATTTTTAAGATCAACCATGGTGTAGCAAAACAGTGAGTAAGGGTTCAAGCTCTCCAGAACTCTTAATAAGATATTAAGCATGCAAAAAAGGGGGAGGAGGGGCAGTGGTGCTGTCCTGAATAGTAAAACATCCAGATATTAAGTGCAATGCATGTGATTTACTTACTTATTGCATGTATGTTCCACCTTTCCTCCAAGCAGCTCAAGGTAGCCTCTTCCTCACCATTTTATCCTCACAACAGCCCTGTGAGGTAAATTAGGCTGAGAGACTTTGACTGTCCCAGGGTCGTCCAGTGAGTTTCATGGCTGAGCAGGGGTTTGAACCCGGGTTTCTCAAGTCCTAGTCCAACACTCTAATCACTACTGCAGATTTTGTGCTTATTTGAGTTGCTGGTGCATCCTCTGATAAACTCTCACAATGGCCTTCATGTGGGGTATGGATTCGCATTCATTTTTAGCAATGATAACAGGAAGACTGGTACACCCCCCCCACTACATCCAATGTAGAAGTCTGAACGTATCCCATCTCATCCTGTGGACCTCTGACCAAAGCCCTGAAGTGTTGCTTGAAGATATCTTTCAGTTTGTTAACGCTGGAGTGAGTCCTGTAGGCAGAGTTGGAGGGTTTTTTGTGTGGCATTCTTAATTAAATGCTCCCAACTGTGTAAGATGCTGTTTGTGCTGGAGGTGATCTTAAGGGCAGTGATGGAAAAGGGTCAATGGACTTTGCTGTCAGTGCTAAGCCATCACTTCTTGCCCTCTTCAGTTTATGATTATATGCAGTTTTGTTAATCGTTCTCCTTATTGGACTTTAGCCTAGAACATTGATGCCTCCTCCTGATCTCCATGTTAGGAGTGGCAGGCACAGAGCACAGTGGAATTTTTCCACTGTTAGAAAGAAACTAGGCTTGCCATGGATTTGTGTGGCAGGAGCGGAAACCTTCCTGGCAGGAGTAAGGTATTGGGGGTGGGGGGCGGGGGGGCCTTTCTACTTAAAGGCTAATGAAAGCCAGTGTGGAATAGTGGTTTATAGAGTGTCAGGTGCAAATTCTCCCTTGGCCAAGATACAGTGTTAGGAACTCAGGTACCCTGTTTCTCCTAAAATAAGACATAGCCATAAAATCAGTGGCGGAGTAAGGCTCCGCGGTACCCGGGGCGGCAAAGGAAACGCCCCGGGGGCGGGGCGTTGTGACATCACATTGTGACGTCATGACGCTCCGCCCCCAGGGCGTTTCCGGGGGTGCCGGCGCCGCTTCTGCAGCCCTCTTTTAAGCCGAAGAGCTCGCTTTTAAGCTCTCCGGCTCAAAAGGAGGCTGTGGAAGCGGCGATCCGATGACAGAGTGCGCCTGCGCGCGCAGGCGCACTCCGTCGTCGGGCCGTGCGCTGCCGCTCCCAGGGTGACGGATGGAGCGGCAGCGCGTGGGAATGGTGGGAGGGGCTGCCTCTTGTCCCCCCCACGTGCCGCCGTTCGCTCCGTTGCCCCAGGAGCAGCAGCACCGCACACACCGTGCGCTGCTGCTCCCGGGGGGACGGAGCCAGCGGCAGCGCGTGGGGCTGACAAGCGCCGGCCCCTCCTGCCACTCCCCACGCTGCCGGTCACCCCGGGAGCAGCAGCGCTGCACGGACGGGGTGCTCCCTCGGCCGTGCGCTGTTGCTCCTGGGGTGACGGAGGGAGCGGCAGCGCTTGGGAATGGCGGGAGGGGCTGCCGCTTGTCACCCCCATGCGCCGCCGCTCGCTCCGGTCGCCCCAGGAGCAACAGCGCACGGCCGAGGGAGCACCCCATCCGTGCAGCGCTGCTGCTCCCGGGGTGACCGGCGTTGCCTGGGGAGTGGCGGGAGGGGCGCCGCTTGTCGCCCCCACCCGCCGCTTGTCGCCCCCACCCGCCGCTTGTGGCCCCTGTCGCCCGGGGGCGTACCGCCCCCAGCGCCCCCCCCTAGCGACGCCCCTGCATAAAATAAGCCATAGCAGGATTTCTATGCATTTGCGAAATATAAGCCGTTCCCCAAAAATAAGCCATACCCCGAAAATAAGCCATAGTGATGTGGTACCTCCCATTAAAACAGCCTGGGGAGGCGTGGCTATGCAGCGTACCGATGCGACATGGTTAAAATAAGACATCCCCTGAAAATAAGCCATACTGTGTTTTTTTGAGCAAAAAAATATATAAGACGGTGTCTTATTTTAGGAGAAACACGGTATATACTGTAAACTAGGCAACACCAAATAGCGCCTGGAATCTAGGTTGTGGTCACCAAAATGGGATATCCATTCACCAGGCGATTTTGGACTAAATGACCCTCAGGATCCCTTCCAACGCTACAATTCTATGATCTCTATTACGTTGCTTGACTGCAGCTTGCTCTTACAACAATTCATTTGTTCCAGTATGCAAGTAGGAAAAACACACACAGTGGAAATGGAAATGGAATTAACTATGGAGTCAGGCAGAAGTTCTAAAACTGTGGTCGCCAACCTGGCACTGAGAAATCTCCACATAGTCGCTATTGGACCTGCACCAGTAGCAAAACGTGCCTGGCGCCTGGCTGATTTCGAACACTGGCCATGAAACTCTTTGGGTGATCTTGGATCAGTCACTATCTTTCAGCCCAACCTACCTTATAATTCTTTTGAGGCTAAAATGGGGAAAAGGAGAAGAGTCCAGCTATGGGGAACATGTGGCCCCCCAGATGTTGTTGGACTCCACACTTTCCATCATCCTTGACTATTGACCATGTTGGCTGGGGATGATGGGAGCTGGTGTCCAACAAAATTTGGAGGGCCACAGGTTCTCCATGTTTGACATATAAGGAGGAGGATGGGATTAAACTGAATAATAATGTAGAGGAGGGGATGTCTTCAGGTTCTGCTTTGGGAATAATCTTATTAAATTGATGGTGTGATGTTGCATCTGGTGATTCACTCTTTAGCCAGTTTCATGTTGAGTTTAAACTCTGAGCCATATTCTTCTAAGTAGCATGGATTCCTTGGTTTTGTTGGAAAAGTGGGAAATCAGTCTTGGCTGACTTGCTTCACTTTGAAGCATGCTTAATTGGCATAGCTGCACCATAATGGAAAAGCTCATGGAGGTCTTAAATGTACACAAAAAAGCAAATCAGGCTCTTCAGTAAAGACAGAACTCTGCTTCATTTAAATGGTAGTTTATTCAAAACAAATTCAGCTGAGGAACTGATTCTGCATTTAGCTTGTAACCTTTAGCATATACTGTTCCTAAATGTATCACTGCACATGTGTATCCTTTTAATCAGTGCAGAAGGTGAATAGTTAATAGTGAATTCTGGTGTTGTATTGCCCAAAATCCCCTGTCAGCAAGCCTTTTGTCCTGCTAGCCAGAAGGATGACTTCCAACGAGGACTTTCCATAAGAGGGATTGTGTTAATTGGGGGTAGTTTAAGATAGAAGTCCTTATCTGGCATGAGTCAGTTATTAAGATCTTGTACTTCACCCCAACATCTATTAATGATAGGTGGAGGGATGGAAAAGGATCCTCTCTGGTACAGATATCCTTCTTGGGAAGACGTGGGTGGAAGGCCTCTAGCAAAATGCTTTGATTAAGGGTCCAAGTTCGGATCGCAGTGCTTCTTGTAAGGAAGACGTTACCAAGGCAGAATGGCTGAATTTGCACAAAATTCTCTACCATGTTAATCTGGTAACCTGTAAATCATTCCCTAGGAACCATCTTTTTTTTTTCCTTGCAACAGTCCTAGGGAGAGTAGGTCATACACACGAAGGGTAAAGGAAAAAAAAATGACTTCGCTTATTGCAGAGATATAGAGCACTCAAGGTGGTGGAAGGCCCCCTGTCCTAAGTTGGTTCTTTTCTGCTTGTTCCAGAGTCCTGAAGAAGAGATCATAATTTCTTCCACCAGGGTCCAAAGCAAGGGCAGAGGGAATGTGCTGGCTAGGGCTGAAATCTTATACAGTACATGTGTTCTTGGGAAGTTCCAATGAACTTAGTGAGGCTTTATTTCCTCCACATTTACCCAGAACTGAGCTGTACCTTATACTCCTCCTGCATCATCCTCACTGGAGCCATTGCGATTTTGGGAGAACATTTGCTTAATGTGGGGGTGTGGCTCCTGTGACAGTTAAGGCTGGGCAATCATGGTTTGAAGCAGCCTCCCCAAATCTAGTGCCTTCCAGATGTTGTTGGACTCCCATCATGCCTGTCCATTGACCATG
Source organism: Lacerta agilis (assembly GCF_009819535.1). NCBI lineage: Eukaryota > Metazoa > Chordata > Lepidosauria > Squamata > Lacertidae > Lacerta > Lacerta agilis. Next base: position 30,451,759 of record NC_046313.1, read on the forward strand.
CTGACCGGGGCTGCTGGGAGTAGAGGTCCAACACCATCTGGAAGGCAAGGCACAAACGTGGGGAAAACTGATTTATAGCTTTAAGGGACGGTTATGGTGAGATTGTAGGACTTCTGCAGTGTGGACATTGAATCCATGACTTCTTGGAAAAAAACTCTTCTCCTGTTGGCATGAGATTCCAGTTAGGGGTGCTACCTGACCTCTTATTAGCTCTCCAAGTCATTGTTTGAAACTAAATAGGTTTCAATAATCTGCTCATTAGGGCATTTTAAAACAAAACAGCAAAGTAACAGCCTCAGTTCCAGGTTCTGGTTTCCTGCAAAGCCTATAGACAAATTTATTGCAGGACAAAAGCTTGGTTTCTTCAGTCAAGGTGATGGTTAAAGGTGTTGTCATGAAACTTGAACTGGTAAATGCTAACAAGACTGCAGTGCCTAAAGGTAGTCTAAAGTTCATGCTCTCAGTTCCCGCCCTCCCTGCAAACAGGAAGTACATCTCTTATTGGGCCACGAGGCCCGTTACTGTGCAGTTTACGGCAACCCATTGTTTGCACACTTCCCCTCCCGCCCAAATTCATTTCTCAGCTTATTTTGAGGTGAGCCCATAGCACACAGTGGCTTGTGGTTCTTGGCTAGTGGCTTAAACTCCTCCTCAGCTGTCATGTGAGTTGCATGGTTTTGCGAGTTTGCTTAGCTGAAACCAAATTTTGTGCAAATTCAGTTGGACTGCTTGAATTTCAACGACATCAGTATCTGGATGACTACAGTAGTAATAATAGAAGTAGCAGTGCTAGTACCTGTAATCATAATAAACTTTAGGGGATGAACCACCCAAGATTGGGTGCAGCTTCTTGTGTGCATGCAGGGTTGCCTCAGGACTAATCAGTTACCTCCACTATTACCTGCAGGGCCATATTACCTGCGTTAGAATCATAGAATTGTAGAGTTGGATGGGACCATGTGAGTCATCTAGTCCAACCTCCTGCAGTGCAGGAATCTTTTGCCCAACATGAGGCTCAAACCCGTAACACTGAGATTAAGAGTCTCATGCTTTACCGACTGGGCCATTACAGCCTGCGGTTGGGGGCCTCCTCATCCAACCTTTTCTTCAAGGTTTGCCTCAATGACTTGAACTGATCAGAGTGTGAGAGATGGTGGCGTGAAGACATGGGAGGCAGGCATAAACCTGCTGATATCCCTGTGGAGCCACTTTTAAGGCTATGACAACCTCTCAGTAAGGAGGATCTGTACTTACACGAGGAGGATGTGTCATGTTCTCTGATCTTAAGGTAGTCTTAAGGTTATTCCCCTGCTCAATACTCTAGATGTTATTGGTAATTGCAACTGAGCAAATGGACTGGAATTCTTGGGACCAGAATCAAATGAAGGAAGCTTGCTTGAGCTCTTCCCTCCAACCCGCCCACAGGCAATTGTTTGAGCTCTGTTTCACAGTAGAGTGGAAGGAAGAATCGGAACTGTGCAGCTGAAGCTGTGGAGCTTGTGATTTCTCAACTCTCTTGGGCGCGGACTCTCAGGGTTATGCTGAAATCGTTGGGTGTGTAGAGGAGGGCTGGAGTGAATTCTGCAATCTGCCACAAATGATGCAGTCAAGTTACCCACAGTGGGAGAAATTGCAGAGGGTCAACACACCTGGAGCGCAATGGAGGAGCCTCAGCCTGGGAGAACCTCCTTCGCTATCTGCTTCAAGTGCAGTGGAGTTCCAGGAAACACTGTGTAGTTTCCCAGCCATTCTCCAGTACAGTATATGTTATGCAGAGCAGAATTTGTCATTTTGTAAATCCCAGCTCCAGTGTCAAAAGCTATTCTACACAACTTGGAAATGTCTGTATAGTGCTTCTGATTATCAGGGCTTGCTTCCCTTTGCATCTCTTTCTCCATTTTGAGTCTTCTGATCTTTTCCTTGTCCAAAAGTTACAAATTCTGCAGAAAGCATCAAATGTTTCTAACATTTAGAACATCAAATGTTTCTAGATTGCCTTCGGGCCCTTGAAACTCTCTCTATGCCAAGCCCCCCATTGGCCCTGCTTTTAACCTTCCTTGAGTGTTTTGGAACTCCATTAATACCCTTTGCTTCTCTAGTTGGAGAATATGTGGTCCGAGCTAGCCTCCGATACAAAAGTGCAATTCACATTTGTTGCTCTGTCCACTTTTGCTTCTCGTCCCACCTACAATTGGCACGTGGCCCCTTGGAAGGTTGCATAGAATTGACTGTGGCCCTTGGGCAGAGAAAGGGGCATCTCATCCGTGCCTGAAGTCTACTATGTAAGAAATAAGCAGGTGGAGAACTTGGGCTTGCTTTGTGCAGAGTATTCTAAGTGAAAGAGAAATCTCTGAAGCTTCAATCAAAGAGAGCACATCCATGTTAACAGAGCTACCCTATTGTTGTTAATTGATGCTCTTGGGTCTCATGCGAGATAGGTTATCTCTGCTGAAGCTGTGAATTTGGCAGCCCCAGTATTTAATGAAGGCAAGCAAAAAAAATATCCTCACATACTTGCTTGATTTTGCACGTCCTTCTGTGGATGAACTGTCAGCTCTGACCATTCAGAGTTCCACTTCTCTAACAATTTTTCGTGGGCCACAGGCCTTCAGTTTAGTACTGAAGCTTAAAACAGGCATTTTCGGTTTGAGCTGTACACCTGGGCCAGGCCGTGAACCAGAAAGCCGACTGTGCAGCGTGCCAGCTGAGCAAATGCTTTTGTCAGCTGCTTATCTGGGGAGCAAGTTACTTTCTCCAGGCTTTTAAAGTCCACTTTCCTGCTGGAGTTAATGATGAGGCTTCAGGTCCTGCTCTCCAGCTGAGATATTTGAATGTGTCAGAGTCCTATTTACTCTGTGGGGTTGGACTTGGCCTTTATTTGCTTAACAAGCTGGAAGCATTTCTCTGCCAGTGTGTTGTGGTAGGAGACTGACAGCTCGGTCAGCTGGGGAGTGGAGCTGGAGGATGGAGGCTTTTGCATTTGGCTTTGGGCCTTTCCCTGTCCCTCCCTCCCCTCCCCTTGCCCCCCCTTGCCCCCCCCAAGCGAAGGCATCACGCTGCTGTGGAATTGGGGAACCTTTTCCATCACCTCCGGGACTGCATGCCAGCAATAGGCAGGGCCAGATTGATGAATGTCAGTTTTACCTTTCTGCACGTACACCCACACCACCCTCCATCCAGGCAACCAAGAAGTATTATTCAAGTTCAAGGACACAGGCTAAAATGAGCTGAGTGCAAAACTTCGCCAGAGAAGGGAATGTGTGACCTAGGGGAAGTGCCAAGTGCCACAGAGTGAGAGGCCTAGAGGGTCACACCTGCCCTGCCAGGCCTGAGGTCCCCGAATTAATTGGTGTTTAATTTACACTTTAAAATTTGTGTGTGTGGTATGTTTTCTGTTTTGTAGAACACATCATAGAGCTGAGTCCCATGTTCCATTAGTATGCAGTGTTGGGGGTGGAGGGTGAGTGGGAGAGAAAAGGGAACTCTCTCCTGCACAAGCGAAACTTCTTAATACTTGTTAGCCCAAGTTTTAAATGTGTATATTATCCTGTAAATTTATCAATATAAATAAAAATAAGGGTCAGAATTGAACCAACATCTAGAAGTTGAGACTTGCTTCCTAGTACAGTGGAACCTCTGTTTTCGAATGTCTCCGTTGACGAACAATTCAGAACTCGGAGCACCGTAGTTTTTCGTATTACTGGTAATTTTTCCGTTGGGAGGCTTTCCGTATTCAGTTTTTGAACGTTTCGGAATTCGAACGGTCTTCCGGAACAGATTACGTTCAAAAACCAAGGTTCCACTGTATACTAGAGGGGAAGAAGTTCTGGAATGAGAAGGGCTGCATTCAGCAAAATAACATTTTAACGTCATAGGAAGGCAGCATCTGTGGTCAACAGAGTCTTCCACCTGTGTGACAATTTAGAGTCTGGTTAAATCCCTTTTGGGTGCTGCAGGCTCTGGAAGTTTTAATCCTAGAATTGTAGAGTTGTGAGGGACCCCAAGGGTCATCCAGTCCAACCCCCTGCAGTGCAGGAACCCTGCCCACAGTTGTCCCTTGGTGGGCTCAAACCACCAACCTTCTGGTTAACAGCCAAATGCACTGACTCTTTGAGCCATAGCACTCCCTTCTGTTTCTGTGATGGTTTTGCTTGTCATTGTCTCAAAGTATTTAAAACCGAGATCAGACCATGATAATTAGGATAATTATGTTCATTGGTTCCCTGAAAAACAGCTAATTTTAAAACTCTTATCTGAAATTCTCAAGATTTTCCTGCAAAAAGCCACTTGTACATTGAACTGTGGGAACAGCACTTACAGGTTAAAATTGACCCTATAAAGTGGAAGAAAATCTGGAACTTAATACCATTTAAAGTTATTCGTTGATGGTGCCTGATTCCTTGCCCTTTTAGCAGGATTTCAAGTACAAATACCCCACTATGCTGGAGAGGCTGTAGACAGTCAGGTACGTATTTTCATATGTGGTGGTCAGGTAAGAAGATGCAGGAATTCTCAGGATGGGCAGTAACCTTTTACAAAATGGCACTTACAATAGGTCAGGTACTAATTAAGAGTCCAGGATGGTGTTATCCATCTTTGATGACGGAAGTAAAAAATGTTACAAAAAAAGGCTTATTAAAATTACAGTACTGTATTAGTATCAGCAGAATGCTTGAGAATAACTGGAAGGTCAACCGTTAGGAGACAACTTGGGACATTTACCGGTATGTTGATGGAAAAACTGACACAGAAGGTGAAGAACAGGAACAGTTTTTCAAAAGGCAGAAGGAAAATGTACTGTATTCATTAATTAAATACGTAGCACTAAAGGAACATAACTGATAACCATAAGCCACACACAGCCTATGTGTAATGACTGTAAGATGCCAGAGTAAACAAAGAAGGATAATTCTGGTTATAAGAACAAATATTTTACAGTAAAACAAAGATACAAGCAATGCTCTTAACTATATGTTACTTATATGTGTTTACTTCTTTTTTGTCACAAAAGCAAATTTTATTTTAGAAAGAGAGAGCCAAGAGCAACTACAAGTGGAGTTTGGGAAGAGAGATTCTAGGACACAGTGTCCCGAAGGAAGCTCAGGGGGAGATCTTGTTGGAAGTAGGTCTCAATGCCTTGAGCTTCTGCTTCTTTCTTCTGGGTGACCTAAATAGCTGTGCTAAGAACAAATCTGGATCAAGGGAAGGAGAGAGTGGGGCAAACCTTGTGTCAACGTTTCTTACGGCCCAACAAGCATCACTTCATCAGAATAACGTTTATAGCATATTCCTCTTGGGGCTGCGTTGTACAAGTACCTGTAGTACGGATTTTTGTGTGACCAGCATTAATACATATTGCACCTTTCCCAGTCATGGGAATAAGTGCATGGCTGGCTAAGCTTCAGACTTAAAAAAATATATTAAAGATTTTCATGGTTCACAAAAAGGTGCATTGTCTTTTCTCAAGTCGTATACTCCTTTTTTTACATTTGATGTGAGACATTATACAGAATAAGGTGGGGGAAGAAGAGGGGGGGGAGAGAGGACTGGGGTGGTAATATTTAGTATTTTTGTGGGGTTTTATGCCAGTGTCACTCTAATTCTCTAATTCATTTATTTTATATGTATATGTATTAAAGGACGCAGTGGCGCTGTGGTCTAAACCACTGAGACTCTTGGGCTTGCTGATCAGAAGGTTGGCGGTCCGAATCCCCGCAACGGGGCGAGCTCCTGTTATTTGGTCCCAGCTCCTGCCAACCTAGCATGCCAAAAAAGTGCAAGTAGATAAATAGGTACCGCTCCGGCGGGAAGGTAAACGGCGTTTCTGTGCGCTGCTCTGGTTTCACCAGAAGCAGCTTAGTCATGCTGGCCACATGACCTGGAAGCAGACAAAACGCTGGCTCCCTCGGCCTGTAAAGTGAGATGAGCGCCGCAACCCCAGAGTCATCTGCGACTGGACTTAACTGTCAGAGGTTCTTTATCTTTAGCTTTTTTATGTATATATATATAAAAAAATATGTATATAAACACATTTTTCTTGGTAGTGAGAGAGGTTGGGGGAGCCTAGGGCATGGTTGGTTATCTTTAGTTGGCTGCAGTGAGATTTGTTCATGGGGGGAGGTGTTGGGCCAGGTTAGCCATATTGATTCAAATGCTGTTGTTGAGTTCTTGTTGTCTTGTTGGGCTGTGTATGTGAATAAAGGGGAGCCATACTGGAGTGAAGGCATATATTCTATTAGTCCCCGTGACAGTTTCATTCAGTTTATTGGTTAATTTTTCTAATAAGGCTGTTTCCCATATAGCTTGATACCATTGGTCCATGTTTATTCCTGACAGATCTCTCCAGTGTCTGACTATGTTGTTTCTGGCTGCTGAGAGTAGGTAGGTTATGAGCTCTTTATAGTGTGTGTGTGGGGGGGGGGGCATTATTATCTTGGAAGATGTTTAGCGGGGCCAGTTCTGGGGTGACTTCTAATAGCTGTTTAGCTCCACCTAGGCTGCAAATGGAATTGCAAGCAAAGCCATGAATAGTGTGGGCTGCAGCCCTGATTCACGCAATACTGTGAGCAAAAAATTAAACATTCTCAAAGGATTAATAATAATAAAAAAGCTTGGAGCCCAATTACCGTACCTAGCATTGCTTTCAAACTGGAAAGTGAACCTGTCCTCATACTGCATTCTCAACATTTACTGATGCCATTTACTGAGGGTGGGTTTAAACCAAGAAGAATCAACACAGCAATGTCTAAATATGCTCTGAGAAAACACTTGTTTAAATCCTTGCCCTTTTTGTAAATCGTGCATTTCCTGAACAAGCGGGCATAATAGCTGGATTGGAAACATACTGGTTTTGCAACTAAAGAAAGCCTTTTACACCACCGCAATGTCTGGGCATGCAGTGCACATGGCTTAGAGGCAGGGGAGCAATTGTGAAGTGGAATTAATTTATTTTTTTAGTGCAAAGGTTCTAACTTAGGAAGATCACTCCCTTGAGGACAAGGGGCCACTGCCCCACAATCTGTTGCTCTGGACTTTAGCAGAAGCCAAGCTGGTAAATAATTGCTGGCAAAAGCTGTGTATGTTTCACCATGAGATGGAAAGTAAATGTCAACTTTGTTTGATAGTAATAAATGGTGGCAATAAATACAACAAACACGAGCTATGGGGTGATATGTATAAAGCTTGCCTTGAAATATGCTCCCTGCATGCAAAGAATAGCAGACTTTTATTTGTTCTCTCCTGTCTCCACCCCCCTCCCTGTTTGTTTTTTTTAAAAAATATTTATTTGTGGTTTTCAGTTATAACAAAAAAGAAAACATTTCACAAATCAATCAACAGTAATTCTGTCATTTTAAAACTTTACTTCTCTCCCCTTCTTTCTGCGGTTCCTTAAAATTGTTTTTGTCTTTCCCTGCATATCCCAAATTGTCTCAACCTATTCTTTTTTTAAAATCTGTTACTTTTTAGAAACTGCAAGTTTTTACAATAGTCTCGCTAATGTCTTGATCTGTTTGCAATTTGTACGTAGGTATTCAATAAACCATTTCTTAATTTAAAAAGTTTGTTATTTCCCTCCCTACGTGTCAGGAGCAGGGGTTCCCAATGCACTGCCCATGTATGCCATGGTACCTGAGAAGGTCTTCATTGGCACCCCCAGGCAGAGGCCCCAGACTCCAAGCATTCTGTTTTTAAAAAGTCTCCAGATTTCATGTAAAGAAAGTTGTGAATCAAAGTATGCATATACCCTTCTAAGTGATGTCTGCTAAACCCCTGTCAGTGTTATCTGCCAATGAGTGAGTCAGAGCTGTGAGCGATGAGTGACAGGGCATTAGTTATCCCTGGTGTCCTAAAGAGCTGCTGTTTTCTCCTCCCTTTTCATGCACTTTTCCTGCTTCTGCCTTATTTTCTGGCTCTTGGAATCTCTGTCGTCTGCCTCTTTCCCCTAGCAAGCAGGATGCATCTTTCTTGTGGTAGGTTCTTCTGCGTTCAGATATAATAATAATAATGATAATAATAATAATAATTTGTACCCTGCCCATCTGACTGGGTTGCCCCAGCCACTCTGGGTGGCTTCCAGCATATATAAAAACATTGTAAAACGTTAAACCTTAAAAAGCTTCCCTATACAGGGCTGCCTTCAGATGTTTCCTAAATGTTATATAATTACTCATCTCCTTAACATTGGATTGGGAGGGTGTTCCACAGGGCAGGTGTCACTACTGTAATGGAAAATTCCCAGGTGTGGAACTGCCCAGGCACCTGGCCCTTTGGGATAAGCCCACTGGTTTCTGCGGAGTTAAATAAAAGAAGTCCAGCCACTGGAGCAAAGGACAAAACAGGGTATATTATTGCGCAATAGGTTACAGTAAAACTGCACACTGAGAGCAGCGTTACAAGAACTTTTAAAAACTCCTACCATATCCCAGAATACAGTTTGGAAACATCATTACTACATCACTAAAACATCATCACTACATCATGAAAGGGGAGGGTTATACATGATTAACATATGGGAAAAACAATATTAACATATGGGGGAAATGGAGCAATATCAGGGAGATAGCCCTGAGCAAATGTGAATGGGTGTTAAGTATTGGCAAGGATACCTTGAGCACTTATCTGGGAGAGAACAATGGGATTCCAGTTGAGGGATATTAGCCCAGTGGCTTCCTGAAGCACCCAGAGATTACCTGCTGAGGCATTTCGCCTACTGGATCATGGCAGAGAGATGGGTTCCCTTAAGGGCAGCCCTTCGTACCCCAATGACTTTACTCGGGAGGAGACTTTGCTTAGGTGACCCCTCCTGTAATTTCCATAACACTACCGAGAAGGCCTTCTGCCTGGTTCCCTGTAACCTCACATCTTGCAGTGAGGGAACTGCCAGAAGGCCTTCGGAGCTGGACCTCAGTGTCTGGGGCTGAACGATGGGGGTGGAGACGCTCTTTCAGGTATACTGGTCGAGGCCATTTAGGGCTTTAAAGGTCAGCACCAACACTTTGAATTGTGCTCAGAAACGTACTGGGAGCCAATGTAGATCTTTCGGGACCGGTGTTATGTTGTATCGGCAGCTGCTCCCAGTCACCAGTCTAGCTGCTGCATTCTGGTTTAATTGTAGTTTCCAAGTCACCTTTTTTGGACATTGCAGTAGTCCAAGCGGGAGATAACTAGAGCATGAACCACTCTGGCGAGACAGTCCATGGGCAGGTAGGGTCTCAGCCTGCATACCAGATGGAGCTGGTAGACAGCCTGCCCTGGACACAGAATTCACATGTGACTCCATGGACAGCTGTGAATCCAAACTGACTCGCAGGCTACATGGTTATTTTCCCCAAATACTATTACACAAGATGGATGGATGTTTAAGAATGTCCCCCAAGCTCGTGAAAACAAAGAGGCTTAGGCATGTCTCCTACTGTGCAGGAGTTAAAACCAATCGTACCGTATGGTTGACTTGCATCTCAATTGTATACATGTCTACTCAGAAGTAAGTCTCTTCATGTTTAATGGGGCTACTAACATGTAAGAGGGCATAGGATGGCAGCCTATGCTTTGGTTTAAGGGTTGGCATTGGAAGGGAGGGTTCTTGTGTGTATTTAACAGCTCTGTGGTAGGCAGAAATTCAATAGGTTTAACCTTTCCTGGTATAAAAATACAATTATAGGACCCACTTCATGAAAATGCAATTATGCACCCATTTCATGGCAGCCATTTTGTGACTGGCAGCCACACTATTTCAAAATGTGCCTGCTGGTCCAAAAGGTTTGATGACCCTTTGGTTAGAGGACCCTGAATTCAATTTTAAGAGAAATGTTGGATTTAGCATATTTATACTAAACTCAGATTACATTTTAGACCAGATAATGAACATAATGAATATCTGTTTATAATGAACATCCTTTAAAATCACTTGGCTTAAATCATTATTTCAATATGCTTTTTAATGGCTTTTATCTGCTGCTTATTTTTTTAAAAATATTATAGTATCCTGATAACCTGCACAAAGTTTTGTGTGGCTCCCAGATGGGGCCTGAAGTTTAGTTTATTTATAGCAACTTCAGAAGAAACAGTGCCTGGCTCAAGGTGGCTGCTTCCTCAGAAACACTTAATATATCTACTCTGATCCTCTTGTTTTCAACCAGGCTGTGTATTGTTCCCCATAAAGTCCCGGGTGATCATTCCTGCTTTGTAAAAACTCCCCAGCTGGGTCAGGTTGTTCTTACTCAATGATCCTCCTTCAAAGCCCTTGAGGGCTTCCCAGACTTTATTAGCTGAGAATTGTGTGTCTTTCACACCTTTGACAAGTTGACCATGGAGGAGTTGGCTAAATCATACCACAATATAGGTTTTCAAAGGGAGTAAACAGAGCAACATGTTCCTCAGCAAGCAAATCTATCCCTTCCTCAAAAGAACCGGTAGCTTTATTTGCATGACATGACAATGTTTAGCTAAATTTCTGGTGACTGGGCAAAACAGAGAGCACAGCTGTTGCAACAGGAGAACAGGCCTGTTAGTAGGATGCTGAGGCTTACCTTGGTACCAACTCTAGCTGCTTTTTGTAAATTTGTACAGTGGGAAGAGCCTGTCTTTGCTTGAGAAGTTTGGAGGAGCAAGTCAGTCGCTAGCTTTCTGCAGCTCCGTTTCTGCTTTCCTGCAGTTGATGCAATAGGTTGTTGTGAGTTTCTTAAGCGCATCCCACACACTTCTTTCTGCGCACTTAATAGCATCTCATGTAGCATCCTGACCTGAAACCTCCTCACCTGCCATTGTGCCTCAAGCTCTACTGACCTCCTCACCCCTGCCAACCAGCCAACTTCCTGAGTCCCTTAATCTTTCCTCCTAGTATTTAAATGGCATATTTGTCTGGTCTGCAGTTAGTGAGATTCCATTGTGGGTGAAAAATAGCAGGGGATGGGTGGAGAAGAGAATGCATTTACTACTGACTTCCTCCCTGCCTTTGAAAACAGGGATCAGAGAGAATGGAGGAAGTTGAACTCTTCCCTTGGAAAAGTCTTAATGTCCCTGGTCTTCTCCACCTGGGATTAAAGAGTACATGTGGGGCACTGGAAAGCATTTGCAAGCAGATGTGCCTGGAGAAGGTGGGAATCTCGAACCTGGCTTGAGTGATCCAACAGAATGACTTGGTGTTAAAAGCTAAGTTTTATCTGGCTGACTGCTGGCCTCTTTGTCCTTTTTTTGGATATTGCCCAAAGGCACAGATTTAGTCACCATGTTTATAGAATCATAGAATTGTAGAGTTGGAAGGGACCACAAGGGTCATCCAGTCCGACCCCCTGCAATGCAGGAATCTCTTTCCCCACTGTGGGGCTTGAACCCACAACCCTGAGATTAAAGAGTATTGTGCTGTATTGGCTAAGCTGTTTTAGTTTTCACAATAATGTAGTTAAGTTTCTATACTAAAAGCATTGCAGAGTCTGTGCCAAGAAATACGTATTTTGTAACTGGAATAAATGGTGGAAATCTGAATGCATCTGCATGAAGTTACATAATTAGCATGCTTTATACTTCCATGTTGTTTTAAAAAATCAAAATATCACTCTTGAGTCAGTGCACAGCCTAGAAGAGGAGAAGCAGTTTAGGGGCTTAATTTCTCTTGATTAGGTTTTTTTTTTCTGTGGTAAATACTATCCTCAGTAGTCTTGAAATGGTAGAGTTGCAACCTTAACATTTCCGAATGTTTTTAAACATCAGAGCCCCAGCATGGATGCAGCCTGAAACATCTCCCTTTGTTCCCTATTGTGGTCTGTGTGTAAACCGATCCCCAGTTCTACACAATGAAAGTGATACTTCTACGCAAGCACTTTCCTGAGCCTGCTTACATGATAAGGAGTCCCAGGGTCATCAGAGAGGCTAGTTAACTGAGAGTTATCTCGCTTCACCTCTGACTGTGTGTTTACAAAGAGGGCACATTCTGACATGAACATACAACTGAGAGGATAAGCTGGCCTGGCATTAACACCTTCAACATGTGTGCTTGGCCAGCTGTCATCAGTCCCATGCTAGATGGCTATTTCCCACAGTAACTTATTCTGACTCTGTCAATATACATGATGGGAAATGTAAAATGGCGACTTGAGTCATTGCTTCCTTGGATTCATCTGTGAATTCTTTACATTTGGATAAAGCAAGGTGACTGCTGTCTTTTTCGACTGCTCTCCTTGGACAGATGTTACAGCTCTTTGATCCTTCAGAAGAAGCCAGTCTCTTGTATCTGTTCCTCCCGTTTGTCTGCCTTCTCCCTCCTTATTTCATGCGCAGCCGCCTGTGGGAAGCCATACAGCAGATTCGAGCAGTTTGACGCCCGTTGACAGAAGTAGTTCTCCTTGCATTGGGTGTTTGCAGAGCTTGGCACGGGTCCCAGGGTGGTTGAATAAACAATTTCAGCTGGAGCAGGTTCGTTCTTACTTTCTGATCAAGGGCACGAAATGTATGACGGTGTGAGTGGTAGGTGGTTTTTCTTTTTTCATTGTCTTAATTCAGGATGTTCTGTATAAATAACACCTCAATTGGGCTTATTCGCCTGAGCTGTGTTCACAGGGTGTGTTAAAGCTGCACTCACAAGGTTAGATTCTTGGTTTAGTGTGTACTTATACAGTAAATTATGAATGCTGTGGGTTTGAGAGGCCTAGCTTTAAGATATCTCTGGCCCCTATGCTTCCCAATCCTGGTGCTTATTCATAGAAACATAGAATTGTAGAAACAAAATCGAAAATTCTTTCTAGTAGCACCTTAGAGACCAACTGAGTTTGTTCCTGGTATGAGCTTTCGTGTGCATGCACACTTCTTCAGAATTGTAGAGTTAGAAGGGACCCTGAGGATCAATTAGTCCAACCCTCTCTTGGGCTTGCCGATCAGAAGGTCGGCAGTTCAAATCCCCGCGAAAGAGTGAGCTCCTGTTGCTCTGTCCCCTAGCAGTTCAAAAGCACACCAGTACAAGTAGAAAAATAGGTACCGCTGCAGCGGGAAAGTAAATGGCATTTCCGTATGCTCTGGTTTCCGTCACAGTGTCCCGTTGCGGCAGAAGCAGTTTATGTTGCCGGCCACATGACCCGGAAAGCTGTTTATGGACAAATGCCAGCTCCCTCGGCCTGAAAGTGAGATGAGCACTGCAACCCCAGTCGCCTTTGGCTGGAGTTAACTGTCCAGGGGTCCTTTACCTTTTTACCTTAATGCAGGAATATGCAGCTGTCTCATGGGGATGGAACCTACAACCTTGGCAACCTCACCCCCTTTGGAATAAATGGAAAGGTAAAAACAGAGCTCCCGGTGAGCGAGAGGCTGATATACCCTGCATTTGTTACAGACTTTGGGCTGAGTTTGAGATTGAAATCAAAGGGGGCTGGCCAGCCCGGTACCCTCCGGATGTTGCTGAGTTCCATCTCCCATCAGCCCAAGTCACCATGTCCAATGGCCAGCTATGATGGGAGAGCATGGAACTCTTAACCTCAGGGTCAGGGGTTCAAGCCCCATGTTCGGCAAAAGATTCCTGCATTGCAGGGGGTTGTACTTTGACGACTCTTGTGGTCCCTTATGTGGAGAACTAGCCCAATGCCAGGTAGGGGTTAAATTTTCTGACAGTTAGAACCCTCAGGGGCGGGCTCAGCCTGGGTATAAAACACCCCTCCCAGTGGTCAGTGAGGGAGAAATGTGGGCAGGTGGAGTTGAAGTTAGAGTTGGAGACGGAGTGAGAAGTGGGGAGAGTTAGTTGAGCAGTGTGAGTCAGGAGATAGAGCTGGGAGTTTAGAGTCTGAGGTGGAAGTTAGCAGAGAGGATAAACAGATTGTGAAACGTGTTGTTATTGGCATTTAGTTAACTGTTAGAGGTAATAGGCCGGTATCATTTAGAGGTAATAGGCCGGTATAGGACAACTGTTATAAGCTTATTGAACAACCTTTTATTTATCAGCAACCACAAGCTTTTGTACTCAATAAACAACTTTTTAGTTCACAATATCCTCGTCTGTGGTGAATGAAGTAAGCAGGATCCAGCTAGTAGTCTGAAGGGCTGCAGCTGGGGACCGTTTGTCGTTGGTGCAGCACTCATAGACCGTAAAACGTCCGGGGGTGGGCTGTACAGGGCGAAGGGCTCGCGACACCTTCCAACTCTACAATTCTGTTATTAATTTCAGTTACCCCTAATAAACACGGGGGAATAAATCGGGTTTTTGGATTAAACCCCAAAAGGCACAGAGACTGCTGAGATGTTTGGGCAGGGTTTTTGTGTTGGGGGGGGGGGAAGGCTGGTTACAGAGGAAGCACTAACATCTTGAAAGCAGGAACATCTGGCTTGGCAACGAAGATGAGCTTTTGAATGTTGAGCTCCCTCCCAACGCTCTATAAGTTATTGTAGCTATTGAAGACTGAAGGTGGAGTTAGGCCCAAGGCCTGAAACTGAGCCAGCGTGCCTGAATCCCTCTCTCAAAAGTCACGTGACTGCACAGCAGAGAGAACGGAGGCCTTGTGCTGGAGATCCCGTTTTCTGTAGGGACTTGTCTGGCTCAGCCATTCTCTTGCCCTTTTGCATCACTCAAGAGAGCCGCGTTATCCTAGTGAGATTAGTGCCACAAGGCGAGGAGCCAACACCGTTTTCCTCAGAGCGTTGTTTTATTGAGCTTGTGCATTCTGCAACGTGTTCTTGACGCCATATAACGGTGCGTTTAAGGTGGGTCCGTTCTGCTTTCTTATTCTGCTATGCTTCTCTCCCCCCCCCCCGTGCTGCTGCATTAGAGGGGGTGTATGTAGCTCAACAAAAGTGAGATGAGAAATACTCAGAACATTTGTGGTGTGGGAAAAAAAAGTTGCAGGATTTCAGCAGAAGAAATGCCCTGACAGGAAATGAAGCTGTGTGACCACCTCCAAACGTTTGCAGGTGCAAATAGCATTGAAAGAGGGATCGCTTATAACTCGCCTGATAGCATAATGAGCACAACTCATTAATGAAGAATAGAAAGGAGGGGCTGTAGGAGGTTACCATCCTGGCAGGGGATTGTGATAGTCTAAATAACCTACAGTGGTACCTCGCTAGACGAATGCCTCGCTAGACGAAAAACTCGCTAGACAAAAGGCATTCGCTAGCGAAAGGCTGTCTTGCAAAACGAATTTTCCTATGGGCTTGCCTCGCAAGACGAAAAATTTCCACGATCCCCCCCCCCCCGTCAAACCACTCTTCCCCCGTTGGTGCTTCGCAAGACGAAATTTTCGCTATACGACAGCACTCGCAGAACGAATTAATTTCGTCTTGCGAGGCACCACTGTATATGCCATTCAAGGAAGAACTATCCTAGATAAGCCTTGCAGTGAAACAAGCAAACAATTGAGATGTGCACTCCATGCATTTAACCTGTGTGCTTGAGGAGCAGGGGTAAACATGAGGACAGAAACACTGAACGTTTCTGGGTCTTGATAGTAGGTGGTTTCAAGCTAGGCTGAAAGATACTCGGAGTCCAGTGTGACTTTCATGCTCTTTATTCAGCTCATAGTAGTGAGGAATGTAGTTCCCCCAAAACGTTTGCTTTATATACACTATTTACACAATGGGCCCCACGTGATTGGCTAATTCCGGGATACTCCTGTATGCCAATCAGAGTGCGGATTCACTTCCACCTGGAGCTGGATTGGGTGGCTCCTGCAGACCAATCAGACTGCTGCAATCTCAATCCTATTGTTCTGGGACCAGTCAGACTGCTGCAATCTCAATCCTATTGTTCTAGGACCAATCAGACTGCTGCAGTTTGGATCCTATTCAACTCAGTACATAACATAGGCGAAGCCATGACTTGCCACTCTGGACAATAGTGATTAATATTCAGTTCTTTCAATAAGTTATTGGGGTGGCTTGCAATAAAATATTGAAGTACAATACAACAATGTAATATGCTAAAAAGCACTGTAAAGAAATATTTACAAGCCAAAATGGACTGTCAAGGGCACCACAAAATACCCGTTTCACAGAAGAAAAGCTGACAATGCTCAGAACCCCTTCCCACAAAACCCCCAGACAAAATACATATGAAACAAATAAAGCACACAAAAATACCAGACCACCCATTACGAAACAACCAAAATAATCACCCTCAGTTTGTTTTTTAACTGAGAGTAGCAGGTGTCCTTTGTGGATGTCGGGGTGTGTGTATGTCTGCTGGAACCCTGGGTGTCACATTGGGGAATCCTAGGCATGGGGTTTCCTAGAATGAAGAAAAGGTTCTTGTGCATGAAATGTTACTGCTTATCTAGATTTAAAATAGCCTTTCAATCTTCTAGAACAATTGTGCCTTTGCTAGCAATGATGACTATTTTGCCTCAGCCTTGTCAGCAAGTTCTCTCTTGGAGAGCCAAAGAAGGCCTTTAATCAAAAGTCAATATGTACCTGGAATTAAAAAGGGAAGAACTCTGTGATGGAAGGTCAAGTGGGTCATCCATTCTTTGGGTGACGTGTTGCAAAACATTCTAGGAAAGCAGGAGGGTAGCAGCACCCAGCAAATAGAGATCAAATGAAAGGAATCCCAGATAAGAGAGAAGTACTGTTGGCTTGCCAGGAATTTTGGCCAGTATCAAAAAGTGGTATTCATTCTACTTTGGATGGGGCTGTACTGCCCTCGTAGGAGCAAGTGTGCAGCTTGGGCCATACACTTGGACCCTGGTGGGTTTTATCAGCTTTGGTTGATTCAACAACTTAGTTCTTTCTTGAAGACATGCTTAGCATTAGTTATCTATGTTTTGTTTACTCCCAGACTAGACTTATGCAATGTGTTCTTTGTGAGGCTGCCTTTGAAAACTGTTTGGAAGTGTAACTTGGCCCAAAATATGGAAGCCAGATTTGTCCCAGCTTCATTTGGTTACCTGTCCATTTCTGGGCTTAATTTATATGGAAGGTTTGGCATTTAAATCTTTAAATTTGGGCATGGTTACCTAAATCACCACTTGCCCCTATAGCAACCTGCCTGGGCTTTCAGATCAGCTTTGCCATCCTAGTTTGCTATGCCATTGTCCTTGCATGGCCAAGCAAGTGGGTATCTTTGAGACAAAGGGCTGCTTTGTGGGAGGCACCAAGGCTTTGGAACACCTTCTCTGTGTGGATTACAGCAAACACTAAAAAATTAGCCAGTGTTGAATGTGCATATGTGTTGGGAACAGTGTTAGAAATTAGCCAGGCGCCAAGCGCATTTTGCAACTAGCATAGGTCCAGTTGCAACCACTTGGGAGACTTCTGGATGCCAGGCTGGTGACTGGGGAAAGCAAAATGTCGCTTAGAGAAGGATCTGAAATAATTTACTTGAAGCTTGAATTTGTTTTACAGTCGTACCTCTACTTACGTATCCCTCTGGATATGGAATCTTCAGGTTATGGCCACGGCAAACCCAGAAGTGTATACTTCCGGGTTTCGCCACGCATGCATGTGCAGAAGCGCTCAGTCACCCCGCATGTGTGCGCAGAAGCACACCTCTATTTACATTATTTTTGGGGTGCAAACGGACCCCTGGTACGGATTAAGTTTGTATCCAGAGGGTCCACTGTATTCTGGGTTGTTTTATTCGGTGTTTTAATGTGTTGTAAACTGCTTTGAGATTTGTTCTTTAAAATATAAAGCAGTATAGAAATGAAATGATTCTTATTCTTAATAATACTAATACTAATATTTCAATGGGGGGGATGACACCTAGATATTACGTTGTGGCAACCATAACCTAGGTTTAAGGTGCCATTTGGTGATTAGATTAATATATCTGAGGTACTAACACTGGTTAGCAATTGAGTCTCTGGACCATAACCAAGCAATTATAATAGGTTTTGATTGTTTCACTTTTGGTGTGGCTGTGGTGATTGTCTGCTCTTGCTGTTGTGCAGAGCTAGGGCAATTCTATTAACATGTCAGTAAACTTCGAGTCAGAAGCTGGGCAGTTTCTTTCTTTGGTTTTTCCGTAGAAACTTGATAATTAAGGCCAACACCCTGTAAAAATTATGTTTGAAATTCAGCTGTGTATATGGTCTCTGCCCATGGCCTGCCATTTGTATGTGGACCCTGGCCTCTGCACGAGCAATGCTGAAGGCTTGTGCATCAGTGCAAACAAGTTTAACAGCTGAAACTTGTGGTAGAGTGCATTAAAAAGCATTATGGAACATGTGACAGTGGCTTTGTGTAATCGGTGATGGACAGGATGCAGGCAGCCTCATCAGTGCCAGATGGCAACCGCAAACCCAGTGGTTGCAAGAATTGGCCCTTTTGCTTTTCTGCTGTCATTGTCAGCCAGGAAGTTAAGTGGGCAGGTATGATTACCATAGTGTTCTGCACTGAGGCTGCTGATAGCCTGCTCACTGGCGGAAGCTGCCTTCCCGCCTCTCTTTAGTAAGTAACCACAATGCAAGTTTATGTTGCTTTCCTTCCTTTAATAAATTAAACTTCGTGTGTGCCAGCAGGCACATTCCTCACCCAAATAGGACTTCATGCTAACAGTGCAAGAGTTGTCCAGAGAGGCTACCTTTTGTCCACAGCCCCTGTCCACATATTTACCCAGGAGTAAGTCTCACTGACTTCAGTGGTGACTCATGGATGGGATTGTGCTGCCTGTGCCATGCAGTGCTTGGGTGTAAGCGGGGAACAGAACAGGTTGGACGGAGCCTAGCCTAGCCATAAGGCGCAGCTGTGAGCTAGGGAAAGTTAACTGTGCATTGCTCTCCTTAACATTCTTCCACTGAAGAAACTTTGGGTGGAGGTGGGATACTGAGTTGGACTAGTCCCCACCCCCATTATGCACAAAATGGCATTGCAAAGTCTAATAGCGACATTTTAAAAAATCTTTGTTTGTTTCAAAGGGATGTTTAATCTGCAGGTACTGGCTACTGAACGCTGTATCAGAAATTCCAATTAAGCATCAAGAAGAACTTTTTGACAGTAAGAGCTGTTTGACAGTGGAGCAGACTTCCACAAGAGGTGGCAGATTCTCCTTCCTTGTAGGTTTCAAAGCAGAGGTTGGATGACCACCTGTCATGTATGATCTAGTTGAGATTTCTGCATTGCAGAGGGTTGGACTAGATGACTCTCGGGGTCCCTTCCAACCCTTCAATTCTACGACTCTGTGGGTTAAGGGGGCAGGAGATGCTGCCTCCCAAGATCAAAGGTAACATACCCTGCTGAACTTTGCATCCTTAGGTCCTGCTTCTTTCCATCCCTTTCATTCCATCTGATTCTAGGCTGAAATCTCTGCACAAAGCTGCTTTTCTGGTTTAATGTGTTTAGCCTTAGTAGTTTCAGACTGAAACTGCCCAGAGTTTCTTGTGCTAGCTGGCTCATGGATGGTTTTGGCATGGATAACCCAGCTCCAGATGCCCCATGCCTGCAAGTGCTGGCAACTGCCTGCTTTCCTTCATCATAAAACAATGGCTCCAAAGCAGTAAATGGAAACTAAACAGAGCCAGGTTCAAGCTGTAAACATTCCTCCCCGTGGCCCAGTGTCGTCCTTCAGTTTTTCCATTAGCGCTGCTTTTAGGGATTGCTCACCTTTGCGTTCCCATGCAAATTGAGATAATGTGCAATTTGTAGTTGCGCTGTCAGGGGAGTGACTTCCTGAGTGCTTGGTTTTTTTATATATAAATACATGAGGCTTGTACAAAATGGCACAGAGCTGGATAAAGTTGGGAAGGTGATTGATGGCCCCTGTGTCAAGCAGAGTAATGGCTGTTTTCTTGCTGAAAACGAATGGCGTAGATTTAAATCCCAACTTGCAAAGACATGTTGGGTGGCCTTTGCCAGCCCACTATAATGGGCCCCTTGCTTCAGTTCCTCACTTTGAAAATCAGAGGCATTGTGGCCTACATAACCCAGATGTGAATTAACTACATGCAAGAGTAGAGCTGTAGCTCGGGGGTAGAGCACATGTGTTGCATGCAGAAGGGATCTGTTTCAATCCCTGGCATCTCTTTTCTGAAACTTTTGGAAACCTGTTGCCAGTCAGTGCAGACCAGCCTTCCTTAAGTGGATGCCCTGCAGGTGTTGCTGGTCTCAAACTCCTACCAGTGTAGTTAATGGTCAGTTAAGTTGGGAGCTGTAGTCCAACAGCATGTGGAGGGTTGGGAAAGGCTAAAGTCAATGATGCAGATCTAGGCGGACCATTGTTCTGTATGCACCCAATACCTTGAAACATCCAAAGCACACTCTTCCCCTAAAAGAATTCTGGGTACTGTAGTTTGTTACGGGTTGCTGAGAATTGTGACTCGTGTAAACCACAGTTCCCATAAATCTTTGATGGGAAGAGCATATGCTTAGGAATGTGCTTTCAAAGCTGCAGGGTATACACAGCAGTGGAATGCCTTATTCAGTTCAAGCATGTTAAAACAAAAGAGATTGTCTTGGCATTTGCTAAAACTGTTGATCATCTGCCTTGTTGCTTTGGGAATCCCCAGTTTTGCTTTTCTTTTTCATGAAAGCAATAGCTGTGCTTGGCCTTTGCAATGCAACTTTGCATGGCGCTTCCCAAATGCCCAGCAGCTGTTGGGAAACACTGTGGCTTTGCAAGCCCTGGGCTCTGTGCTTCCCAAGGACCAAGCAGAGTGTAATAGTGCTCCACACAGGGAACTCTTTTCTGCAGATGCTCCAGCTGTTCCTCTACCTGCCTGAAACTAACTTCACATATGACATCAAGTTTGGGGCAACTGCCTGTGGTTTTGAGGAAGCTGCATCACGGGCCAACTTGGAGATCTGTGCTGGGCCCATGGGCTGGGGGTTCCTCGCCCCTGCTCTAAGCACTGTAATACATTGTTTGCATTGGATTTATTTTAATATGAGGCACGTTGGGTCCATGTTTGGATTATTTTGCGTGCTTTGCTCTTGAGGGACCAGACTGTAAATAAAGGGGGAACTTCGGTTGACAGAAAGATTTGTGTGCATGCTCACATTGGTGCCCTTAGACACAAATTCACCCACTGTTTTGCCCTTGGACTTAGAGCCAACCTACCCACTGTATAGAATTGGGTAGCAGAATTCTGGAAAGCTGCTGGTGCAGGTGGGGGGATAATTTTCAGAGCCCTGTTTTGTTTTGTTTTTGTGAGGCGGTGGCGGTGCTATTTCAAAGGAGGAATGTTTCAGGGGTGTGGGTGTGTGTGTACTGTATTTATCTGCATGTGCCTGCTTTTGCGGGGTTTTGTACTGTACACATGTCTGTGCTAGCAGGGCGCCGTGCACCTGGGAGTAGGTATCGTAAAGGAACTGCCTGCCAATTCTTTAAAAAACCTTCAGGCCTTTCCTTATGGTCATGCCAAAAAGCTACAATTGGTCGCATAGCTAAAGTTCTTGCTATAACTAGCATAGACAGAATGTGGCACAGAACGCATTTTCTTAAACGCAAAAATCTGTGGTTATTTTTCCTCTGAAATTTCTTCCGAAATGCATTGGTGCTAAATGGAGATGAGGTGCTTTTCTTATTGGCTAGTTTTCTCTGCCCCCTGCGATGGTGAGAAACGGAGTTAAGGAAGTAGTAGAGGGCAGAACGTGAGGATGTCTTTGAGTGCAGAAGCAAGGGAAGGAGGATGCCAGCTGCACCGACAGCCATGTGTTTTGTGCATGGGGCGAAGGGCTGGAGGCATACAGGCAAGGGAAGTGCTTGGTTCAGCTGCCAAAACCGTTTCCTTAATTTAGCTAAACTTCAAAAAAGGTACACAGTAGAAATGAAAGTGTATTTTTTCCACCAAGCTGCTAGAAAGGTGCCTCTGGTTTCTGAGCTGGGTAGTTGTAATGAGTGATGTTGAAAAGGGGGAGGAAAGCAGCAGGAGGAGAGAGAGTGAGAAGGCTCATTCCTTTTTATTGGAAACCATAGACTAAACAAATGCATGGTGACAACTCTGCATTGTGTGCAAGTTGTACTCCGCAATCCAGTTCTAGGAAAACAGTAAAGCTGTTTGATATCCAGTGCCCAGATTCTCATTGCAAGGGCCATTTTAAACAGGGCTGTTTCTTGCATAGGAGGGTACTTTGGATCTTTCTGTTGGCAGAGTTCTTGCAACAGAAAAGGTATGCCAGGGGGCATGTTTGAGAAAAATGGCTTGAAAGCCAGGGTGGTGTGGTGATTAAGAGTGGTGGACTCGCACTCTGGTGAACTGAGTTCGCTTCCCCACTCCTCCACATGCAGCTGCTGGGTGACCTTGGGCTAGTCGCACTTCTCTGAAGTCTCTCAGCCCCACTCACCTCACAGAGTGTTTGTTGTGGGGGAGGAAGGGAAAGGAGAATGTCAGCCGCTTTGGCACTCCTTAAGGGAAGTGAAAGGCGGGATATCAAGTCCAAATTCTTCTTCCTCCTCCTCATCTTCTTCTTGAAATGCATCTTGATAGAATGCTGGTTCCACAGCCTTCAGGCCTTTTTAGCGGAACTAGTTCCCAGAGATCGACCCAGAGATGTCCATCATTCCTGAGGGCTGTCCAAATATCCCCCAAAGCTGTGCCTCTTGCCAACAAGTCTGGATGATAGCAATAGAAAGGTCTGTTGGGGATGTGTAAAGTGAAGGCAACGCCCTGCTTTCCTTGCCACTTTGATTTCCGCAGAAGGGAAAATTGTGGGAGGTGGTGGAATCTTGGAGAAAAGCCCGCTCTTGAGTAGGCCTGGGCGATAGATCAATATATCGCCCAGAATTGCTATGAGGGGCTAACCGTGATGGTGGTTTCACTCAGCGGTGAAACTGCCGCCACAAGCTGCATTGGTGAGGCGCTGATACAGTTTGTTCCTTCCTCCGTGTCTTTAAAATGCTTGGCTGAGGAGAGCACAGCAGGTTTACGAAGCCCCGGACTTGCTACTGGTTCGCTGGCAAAGGAGCCCTGCAAACGGAGGCTGTCAGCCTCCATTGCAGGGCTCCCTCCATCTTGGGGAGTGGTCTGGCTTGCTCAGCTCTTGGGCAGGATCCCCCCCCCAGCTGAGCAGCGGGCTTGGGCCAGCTGCATTGGCCCCGACCTGCAAGGTGCTGGGGTGAAAGAGCCCCAGCTCCCACGGTGAGAGCTGCGGCAGTTTCACCCAGCGCCTCAAGGGCCAGGACCAATGCAGCTTTTTTCAACATTGTGGTATATCACCAAACCGCAATGTTTGGCTGGTGATACACTGCAATGTTGAAAAACCAAATATCACCCAGCCCTGCTCTTGGCTTGCATTAAAAAAAGTGCTTGTAACAGGGGCATTTTCTCTTATCGAGCTGATTCTTATTCTTATTTAAAGTAACAGCACGTGAGCCATTGGGAATTTAAAAGTGGGGACGCTAGAGGCAAGTGACTGCCAACTAAAATAGCCGGTCTATTGAGATAGGAGTGATGGCATACTGTCTTCTGTGGTCCTTTGTGAAACGAATGCTTTGATCTCTAGGAGGATTCCACCCACCCCCTTGATGGTTGCCAATGTGGGACCCCCAATACATTCCTCCATCTTTCTGTCTGGTGGATGATGTGCAATTCTTGTACTCTGTTTGCTACCCATGATGGTGTGTTGCTGCAGTGATCATCTGCTTTCTGTCAATTTGTCCTTACATCAGACTTCCCAGAGCTTTCGCCTTTATTCATTCTGTGATGAAATGTTTTCTTAAGATTTGAACCATAATTGGGAAACAAGGTCAAGCGGGTTCTTTCACTGGAGGAAGGGGGATGACCTGACCCTCCTTGCCATACTTCCTTTCCCCAAACCCACTCATTATAAACAGAGTTCTTCTAGTAACAGGATCTACAGGGTGCCTCCTAGAGCAGTAGGTTCACAGGAAAAATTTGGACGGGGTTAAGAAAGAGACACTGCAGCTCTAAATCATAGCTATAACCAACCCTGCCTCCTTGCATACCAAACAAAGCAGTTCTGGCAAATGCAAATCTTAAAACTTTTGGGTTTCGTTCAAAACCCCCAGCATGCATCAGAGGCTGCAGTATAATTTGAGGAATGCTTGTGTGTTTCATCATCTGGCAAGCAATACATGAGAAGATTCGCTCCGGGCCAAGCCTGTGGAGGACACATGTTGGTAGGGTTGCCGGGTCAGTGTGCCATCATGGCTAAAGCTTCTGAGACAAGTTCGTGTGCTGTAAATGGCTGAGGAATTGGGTGTTTCAGCACGTGTCAATATCTATCCTAAGGAGAAAATTCCAAAGGAAGGTCCATCTGCTTATATTCTGTGAATTCTTGGAACAGGCGTGAATAACCCGTGACGGCTCTCTAGGTGTTGCTGGATTCTCATTATTACCTGACCATTGGCCACGCCAGCTGGAACTGATGGGAGTCTTGCAATACCTGGAGGAGTCCACAGGTCCCCCATCCCTCTTTCCTCTTCCAGAGTAAGGGGCAGATGTTTAATTTGAAGCTTGCCCTCAACTCCTATACCACATTTCTGATATGATGGTCCACATGTGTTTCCCAGCATTGGAAAAAGTCACTTAAAAGTCTCCTCCCACAGTGTATTCAGTATAGAGCTTCCACAGTCTTGAATCTGATAATGAATAGCAGCATTGGTTTCTCGCTCATATAAAATATCAAAGCTGCTTGCAGAAGAAATTCTAACATCAACCTGGAAACTTTTAATGGGAAGAGTTCCTTTCTGTCCTCCCCAGAATGGTCTAATCTTTCTTTTCAATTCCTTTGCGTAGGAAGATCATTGCCAAGTTGTTCTAAAATGGTTTCTAACATTGTGGTTTTTTAAAAAGTATTTTTTATTAAAGGTTTCTTGATTTACAAAAGTGTGTGGAATCTCTCTCTCTCTCATATTTTTTACATGTATCATTTTTACAAATCAGTTTCATTTGTTGAGACACTGGGAAGAAAAAGGGGGAAAGAGGTGGAGGGGGGAAGATGGGTGGGGCGACGATGTTTCTATTTTACTTAATATATGTAGGGTTTGGTGTCAGTGTTGTTGTGCAGGTTCTCTGCTGTTCGCTTGTGTTCCTTTGGTAGTGAGAGATGTTGGGGTTGGCCTAGGGTGTGGTTGTTCATTTGTGGTTGGCTGTGGTGGTCTTTGTTTTCATGTGTGGGTGGGGTGGGTGGGTGTTTTGGGTCAGGTTAGCCATATTGATTTGTATGCTGCTGGTAGATTTTTGTCTAACATTGTGTTTTTATGCTGAATCCTGCCCTGGGATCATTGGGTGAAGGTGGGCAATAAATAAATAAAAACATAAGACTAAATATTAGGGTGGGGGTGCCCTATTTTTCCAGAGCTCCATAACTGGGGGGAAACATTGTACCAGCATGAGCAGTGGAGAAAGATGGGTATTTCTGTAGCTCATAGGGAGACCTAGGAATCAGGTGGTAGATCCACCTAGCAGTTTCCTAAAAAGAGACATGGCAGTGAGGTGAACATCTGACATGCTTGTTTGATATTAGGCCAACTGAGAGGCACCACACGAGTTGCAGAAATGGGTGTCCTTTGAGCACACCATATTGAAGAGTGAGGTGACTGAGGGTGGCTGTGGATTCTGCCCTGTATGTCTGTGGGGATATGTTGCAATTACTGGATGTTCCGCTTTCTCAAATAAGCTTCGTCATGGACTTGGCTTCCTTGTTTGAGGAGGGTGAAGTTGTGCCAGCTGCTGGGTGTGCCAGCTCCTCCTCACTGTGGGCAGTGGCTGTGAATGACGTTTTCTTCCATCACTGCCCAGCTTTCCTATCTCCATTCAAAGAGGAAGCATTGAGGCAGGGCACCCAGCGAGTCAAATAAATGAATAATGGGAGGGTTGGGTGTTCTTCTGCCATCTCTGTTGTTGTGGATATTAAAGTTCCCAGTAAACACTCTTGTTTGGGTTGCTAATCCTTTGTACATATGTATGGATGTATATGGGGAATGACGGAGTTTCATTATTTAAAGCATTCGCTCTCTTGCTGTTTCGTATGGGTATTCAGCAAACACAGGTCGGTTAAGGGGTGCAGTATTTTTTTAAAATTAGTTTTTATTAGAGATTTTCTTGCATTACAAAACAAATAGGGAAAAGTACATATAGCATCTTCATTTTCGATTTATAGTTTTTTCACAGCTTGTTTACATTTTTTTATGAGACACTACTGCCCTAGATTTGAGGGACCCAGGTGGCGCTGTGGGTTAAACCACAGTGTCTAGGGCTTGCTGATCAGAAGGTCGGCGGTTCGAATCCCTGCCACGGGGTGAGCTCCCGTTGCTCGGTCCCAGCTCCTGCCCACCTAGCAGTTCGAAAGCACATCAAAGTGCAAGTAGATAAATAGGGACCGCTCCAGCGGGAAGGTAAACGGCGTTTCCGTGTGCTGCTCTGGTTCGCCAGAAGCGGCTTTGTCATGCTGGCCACATGACCCGGAAGCTGTCTGCGGACAAACGCCGGCTCCCTTGGCCTATAAAGCGAGATGAGCGCCGCAACCCCAGAGTCGGACACGACTGGACCTAATGGTCAGGGGTCCCTTTACCTTTACCTTTTACTGCCCTAGATATCATGCAGTTTGGGGGGGGAGGGTAACATTCTTGGTCTCACTGGCTTCAATGCAACCCTAGGATACAAAAGCCAGACTAGCTAGCCAGAGCTGCACTGGTAATCCTCTGCAGACCCAGACCAACGTTTGCAGAGTTATGGATGGCAAGTCACACTTTAAAAAGCTGCAATTCTGTCTCCAGGTGGTCCTGGCTATACAGTTTGGGAAGAGATCAATGGAGAAGTTGAGAGTAAGATGGAGAAATGACCACGAACTGCAGCCCAAACGCTTCTTGTGTTTCTCCCCTTTAGAAAGAGTTGCGGCCTCGCCTCTGCCGGATGAAGAAGGGCCCCAATGGGTATGGATTCAATCTCCACAGCGACAAGGCTAAGCCGGGCCAGTATGTACGAGCGGTGGATCCAGATTCGCCAGCCGAAGCCTCGGGACTCCTGCCTCAAGACCGCATTATAGAGGTATACGGGGTTAGGGGTGAGATGTGCACAGGCCCCAAACAAGGTCCCTTGAAGTGGTGTGGAAATAGGTCACATAGCAAACTGACTGGCGGGACTGAAATCATTGCAGTTACTTCTCACTCCTTTGTGACCTGTAACTATATGGTTCTGTTCAGGTGTAACAAACCATGGTTTGCTACAAAAGCCAACTGTGGTGGGCCGCTGACTTGCATGCTTCCCTCTTATCTTCCTCCTCAGTATGCAAGAGGAGATTGAAAATTTGCGCTTTGGGATAAACTACAGATTTGTGTCGCGTCCCAACTCTGAATTGTAGTTTGTTCTAACCGTGCTTAGTTAAAATGGAACCAGGGTGTCAAGCGGTGGTTTTATCCTTTTTTGTGGATAGGCCATGCATGGTTCCCTGGTTTCTGGGTGCTACCAAAAATGGCAAAAGCTTCTGCAGTCTTCTCCTGTCACAGGCAAAGGAGGAGTTGGGAGCATATGAGTCAGTAGTTTGTGGTCATAACAACAAATGATGGTTTCTTACATCGGAACTGGGTGTGTCTCAATTTTCACGTGTGGCCATTGCAACAAGAGCTCCTGTGTCACCTTCCATGCATGGTGGTGCATTGGAGTTTCCTTCCATAATAGTTCAGCAAACCAAAGAGGTAATGGAGTTTCATAGGGGCTGCCACAAGGGAATTAGCAAAATTAGAGTGACCTAGCTGTTTGTGAGCTGGCTATAAATGGTAGCTTGTGATCCAGGTTGAGATAGTAGCTGGGCAGCTAGTGCATTGTTTTTCCAAATCCTCTTCTCTCCCTGCACACCCACTTTTAAAGTAAAACTAAATGCTGGCTCATTTCAGCTCTCATCTCCCAACTTGAAAGCCATTCTGGTGTTACAGATCTGCGCACCCATCCTCCATTCCCCCCCCCACACACATAAGCTGGCAATCTAACGTGCCTTAGGTTTGTGTAATTCTTGTGTTTCTTTCTCAAAGGCCTTTACTTTGACATTAAGGGGGGGCGAGGTTTGTACAGCTACTATTCTGGGACTTGGGTGTGTGGAGAGTCTCATGGGCAGCAGTATGGACTGATGCAAAGGGATTATTTTAGCACAGTACCATCACTCTCTTCCCTGGCAACTGGGCCCACCTGGCTGATCCAGCAGCTTCTGTTCCATGTTTCTTGCTGAGAGTCTCTAGCTGCTCTCATTTTAATTAAAGCACCACCAAACAAAACAGGTCCCTGCCCCGAGGAGCTTCCACATTTGTTTATGTAAACCACTTGGAGCTCAGTTTTGTTTTTAGAATCAAGCAGTATATACATTTCATGAAATCTGAAATGCTCTATGGGGAGGCACCAGCAAGAAGGAAGGAAGGTGTGGTCAAAAGTAACTAAGGAATCGTGCATTCAGTGTTCACTCTCTCCACCAAAGAAAATGTCTCCAATATTGTTAGTATTAGGATATTGGTCGTTTTGGCTCAAATCCAACCGGACAGCCCCCTTTTTTTAAGGAGCAGAGGAGAGATATTCCAAGCAGTGCAGTGGGCTGAGAATCTATTGGCGGAAAAAGGTTTTGGTGGGGTTTTTTGGATCAAAGTTGTGAGACGGTGCGCCTTGAATACAAATAAGAGTTCCATTATTGGGTCGTTTCACCAAAAGGCTTGTGAACTGCTGAACTAGAGGAAGACAAATGTATTAGTTGCCCTGGCACCAATTACAGCCAGATCTTTCATGCCGGAGCCGTTCAGGGATTAGCAGAGAAGCCAGCAAAACCTCATTAAAATCAGATTTCCCTGAAGCGATTAGCACAGGATTGCACAGGCAAAGCTGCCAGGTTTGTGTGGTCAGAGATGCACACAGGCTAGATGACGGGCCTGCACACCAGGCACGTGACGTGATGTACAAACTGACAGGGAGGCTGCCTGGAAAGCTGTTGTCTGTGTGTTGTGTGTAGAAGGTGCTTCTTCCCTCTGACAAATCGGTTGCTGCTCTAAATGCCCATCTCGCTTCCTCCCTAGCCCCATTGCTGTGTCCATGGGTAAAGCCATCATTGCACGTGACACCAGAAGTTTGTGTGGACAGTGTTTTGGCTAGTAAATATCTGTCTGTTGATTGGTGATGGTGATGGGCCATTCTCCCCTCCTGTCTTATCCATTGCTACCCCAGTTAATTCTTTAGAAGTGGGAACCCTCCTGTTGTGCTCACCAGAAAAGCAAAAGTGTGAGACTTGATTCTCATAAGAAGAGCATTGCAGGGCCAGGCCAATAAGCAACCAACAAGTCCAGCATCCTGTTCTCACATTGGCTAACCAATTGCCTATGGGAAGGCCTGCAAGCAGGACCTAAGTGCAGCAGCCCCTCTCCCTACTGGATTCCTAGCATACCAGATTCTACCCTACCAGATTCCTAGCATCTAGTATTCAGAGGCTTGCTGGCTCTGACAGTGGAGGTCAGACGCAATGAGGCCCAAGTGCATGGGTGCCTTGGTTGTGCGACTGCTTCTAACTTTCAAGTATGGTGGGGAGAACATGGATGGATTGCTTCATCACTCTGGAGGTGACCTGGGCTGGTACCTTCATGAACATGGAGAATGGAGAGCAACTGCCTCTGCTTGACAGGGCACGAACCAGTGTTAGAAACTCTCATATATGCTAGGTGCCAAGTGGCACCTTATAAATCTAGGTTGCAGTCGCCATAACGGAATGTCTATTTGCCAGGGGTTTGGACCAGGTGACCCTCAGGGTCCCTTCCAACACTACAATTCTATGATCTCAGTTACATTGCTTGACTGTAGCTTGCTCTTTCAACAAATCACTTGTTCCAGTATGCAAGAAGGAGGATTGCACACAGTGGACATGGAAATGGTATTCCGGTCTCTGTGCAAATCTACTTTGTTCC
Source organism: Lacerta agilis (assembly GCF_009819535.1). Taxonomy (NCBI): domain Eukaryota; kingdom Metazoa; phylum Chordata; class Lepidosauria; order Squamata; family Lacertidae; genus Lacerta; species Lacerta agilis. The sequence continues at coordinate 30,481,499 of NC_046313.1, forward strand.
TGCTGCTGCTGCTGCTACTGCTGTTGCAACCCAGCCACCCCCTCCACCTACCTGCTGTGTCATGGCAAGGTACTGGTCTCCAATGATAACAAACCAGGATGTGGCTCTGGTTGGCTTCATGTTCTAGGTCACAATGTTTGGAAGGCAACTTTTCGAATCAGCATAGGAACTTCAGGCCTTGTGGTTTTGAATGATAAAATAATCTGCAGCAGACTCTTGTAACCACATTTCCGTCTTTGTTGAACCTTCTGGTGATAGGGATAATGGTAGACAGTTAGTACAGACCAGTGCTGAACTTCTCCCAGGCCCCAAATATCAATGGTCCCGCCTTTGTTCCTGATTCATATGCTACTCAAAGTGCTCAGGAAGCTCCTTAATTGTTCTAGTGGCACCCCTTTGATCATGGAGTGGTTTGCATACTTTCTGGTTTGATGGTCCCCATCAAAAGGTTTTTAAACACTGAAGGAGTTTGTCTCCATCCTGGAATGCACAGTGTGGTCCTGCAACCCACACACCCCAGCGAAGTCAGGCGTGACTGGCTTGTACTTTCGGTATTTGCAGTTCTCAGACTGTGCCTCCAGACCATCAGAGTTTTGCAGGAGCGATTCAAGCACATCCTGGAAAATTATGCTTGCGCATTGAAAGTGGGTTAAAGTCCTCTGTCGCCTTAGTGCAAGGAATTCGCTTTAAAAAAATAAATAAAAATGAACTGACCATTTGCAGTTAATGAGGGAAAGCGAAAAGTTTAGAATGAACGTAATGGGAAGACGTACAAACACCCCGCAAGCAAATCGGAGTGAACACTTGCTGTTGTATAACCTCCCCACAAACAAACCTGAACAAATATTCAATAAAGATCAGATATAGTCTAACCTCCGTGTAAGCTTTGAGCAAGCAAATTAGGATACATGCTCAATAAATGTCCTCTGGGTGAGTCCCTGTGATTCCTTGAGAGCCTATGGGGACTCTTGCATAAGATGATGGTCAAGTTCTCCTGAAACACATGTGGGTAGGCTGACTCTTGAAGGGCCTTCAAGTTGTCCCTCCATATCTCTGGTGCACTGCGGTAGGGTGGTGCGTGGGAAGCTGTAACCCCCAAGCATGTTCTTTCTCCTCCCCCATTTGTCATGAGTGTAAATGTGTGACCCTATTAACCACAAGTCTCAGGCTTCCCCAGGCAGCTCACCTACTGCTGCTCATGACCTTCAGTGTCAAGAAGTTACAGGTAGGTAGCCATGTTGGTCTGCCATAGTAAAAACAAAATAAAAAATAAAAAATTCATTCCAGTAGCACCTTAGAGATCAACTAAGTTTGTTCTTGGTATGAGCTTTCGTGTGCATGCATACTTCTTCAGATCTGCACATGAAAGCTCATACCAAGAACAAACTTAGTTGATCTCTAAGGTGCTACTGGGAGGAAATTTTTTTTTTTGGTAGTGTCAAGAAGGTTGCCCACTCCTGGTCTAAGGTGACAGCTTTTCTTTCCACCTCCCAGAAGACCTGCTGCTTTATCTAATCTCAGAAATGCATTGCATTCCTTGCAGGTGAACGGGGTGTGCATGGAAGGCAAGCAACACTCGGACGTCGTTTCAGCCATAAGATCTCGTGGAGATGAGACTGAGCTGCTAGTGGTGGATAGCTTAGCGGACGAGTTTTTCAAGAAGTGCAATGTCATCCCTTCTGAAGCACATCTGAAAGGTGAGGCATCCATTCCGGTAGGAATAGTTCTAAGGATTGGTGTGATCTAATCGGGGTTTTCCATTGTTGTTTTGGATAGCGAAATTGAGGTTTTTCAACAGAGGGGCGGGTGGCCACATGTCATTGATACTTTAGTTGAGATTCCTGCTTTGCAGGGTCCCTTTCAACTCTGCAATTCCATAGTTCTATGAATCCAGTTCCAAAACTGCAGGACCTCTGCTAAGAAAGGCCACTTATTTTTGTGCAGTTGGCTAAATAGAAAACCCTGCATAGCCATTGTGTGTGTATTCCTCTTTTTTAAAAGGGGAGGGGAGCAATTGTTGATGGTGGAGAAGCTTTTTCCAAGAGGTGTTGCCCTGTGATTAAAGCGGCCCGCAAGCAATAATGCCACAGTAGATGGGCCTAGCATGCGCTAAATGCAAGCAGCTTCAGTTTCGGGTGGATTATTTCGCTTAAAATCAATATTTGAATCTCCACCTTTCTGTTTAAATAAAATGTCCAGGGCATTTTATGCAGCATTTCTTAAAAGACCAATTAAATACGACCTGAATTAAAACACAATTACAGCAGCAGGCGGGTCAGTATGGTATTGTTCTGCAACAAATTCAAAAGGGCTTTCTAAATGATGTCTTGGCTTGTTCCTGGGGGAAGTGTGCTGGAATAGGGGGTGCTACATTTGAAAGACTCTTCCTCTAGTTGCCAGCTTCCTAGCTTCTGAAGGCGGCATTCCTGGAGAATGGCCTCAGAAGAAAGGTGCTGGCATATGGGCAGGTTCAAGTGGGGACAATTGCCTTCTTGTTCGTGGCCTCTATTTAGAGGGAAGATGGGGTGGGGGAAATCTTTCATCTCTCTGCAACCTCAGAGCATTTAATTAGAGGTGCAGGTGGGTGATTGAACCTGAATCTTAACGTATACCATGACGCTGTACAGGAATGATGTGCAGCTCCAGATGGTGTTAGACTCCAGCTCCCTTCGCCAAATGGTCAAGGCTGATGGAGTGCAGCAAATTATGGAGGGCGACAGTTTCCCCAATCTCTGCTGTACTGCTTCAAAGTCTCAGAACAGGGAAGGCGTACAAAGGCACTGTGCACATACTCTCACACATATATAAAATCCTCTAACCTGTTTGCAGGTCTTCAAGAGGCTAGAGATGCATAGGTTTGTAACGGTGACCTTAGAATTCTTTGTTTGCATAACTGGCAAAAACTGAGCAGTTGTATAGATGGAGTATTTCTAAGCATTATCCCTGGACAGCAGGATGAGCTTTTGGGAAAGGGTACAGCTTGGTTTGCATGCAAAAGAACTCAGGTTCAATTTCTGACATCCCCAGGTAAAGCTGGGGAAATATTGCCTTGTCTGAAATTCTGGAAAGCCACAGTCCGTTAGCCTGGAGAATGTTTGCAAGGCACTGTCTATGCCTATGAACTGGGCTCTGCCCGTTACATGCTCTATTGGATCCAAGCCTGACCTCTGTGCATAGGTTTACACCTGATGGGAAAAGCATGCTCAGCTGTGAAATGGATTTAAACGTTCAGGAGCTTGCAAAAGGCCCAGCCGTGACCTTCCTTCTTGCAGCATGTTACCAGCTGAGCATTCATTATGCAACAACAGGCTCTCATACCTCCAGGACCTTCTGCGGGAACCCCTGTGGCGATGGGTGGGTGGGTCTGCGTGTGGGAAGTGCTGCTTGAGTGATTAATTTGCGAGGTCTCCCGGGAGCCGTGCAACAAGGAAGCGGGGAGGAAGCTCTCTGGAATCTCTTAATTAATCCTATTAACCTCCCATATTTCTCACCAAAATAGCCTATTGTTGGTGCTATAGTTAGTGCTTCAGCAGGTGTACACATTTATTTGTAAATAGCTCCTCGGAATAGCAGAGAATCTGGGATAATGGAGTGGAGGAGATGGGGAGGTCAAAGGGACAAAGAGTTCCTTCTTCTCTGTGAATCCTTTTGACATGAACTCTCTGACGGCAAGAGCTGTTCAACATTGAAACGGACTCCCTTGGAAGGTGGTGGACTCTCCTTCCTTGGAGGTTTTTAAGCAGAGGTTGGATGGCCATCTGTCAGGGGTTCTTTAGCCGTGATTCTTGCATTGCAGGGGGTTGTAACTAGAGGACCCTTGGGGGTCCCTTCCAACTTGTGCCTTGGATCCTGAATGCCTTGGAACTCGGATGTTTTTGCTCCCAAACGCTGCAAACCCAGAAGTGATTGTTCCGGTTTGCAAACATTCTTTAGAACCCGAACGTCCCACGGGGCTTCCACAGTTTCTGATTGGCTGCAGGAGCTTCCTGCAGCCAATCAGAATCCACACTTTGGTTTCTGAACATTTTGGAAGTCGAACGGACTTCCAGAACAGATTCTGTTCGACTTCCATGGTACGACTGCAGTTCAGAATGGGCTTGTTCTGCTTTTAAAACAGCTCTTTAGTCATCTTACTCCAGTTCTGAATTTCCACTCTTGTGTGCTCTGCAAAAGCACCCACCCTTGCCATAATAAAGTCCCTGTTTTTGTCATACACAGCACCCTGACCATACTGTCTATATTTTCACCATGAACGTAAACTTTTAAATGTGGCATGTAGATTCTGAGCCCTTTCGTTTTCAGTTCTTTTGAAGCCCAACGTTTTATCATATTTATAGAAGGGCAGACACCAGCTTGAGGAAATCTGAGTTTAAAGCAGAGCGGAAGAGCAGGTACAATATTAGTTAATCAATATTAACAGTAGCAGCAGGTACACAAGGTTATTCAGGGCTTGCATCACGTGGATCATTGCTATAACACAAAGGCAATAACGGGATAATGAATAATGGGAATTATTGCAGGAAAAAGGTTTGGCAGGAGCAGTTAATTGCCGGGGTCTTGGTGATAGAGGTGCATGACCGCAAAGACCCTAGAGTTCGTAGCACATGTAAACTGCTCTAAGGCAAGGTTAGCTTGTGTATGTGTGTGCCCTACAGAAGGGTTTGGTTGTTGTTTTTTAAAGCACACTAGCAGAGCTGAAAAATGAACCTGGTGACTTGCATTCAATTTTTTCCCTACTTCGTAACTGCATTAGCAGCTAAGCAGAGCAGTTCTATAGCTGCTGTTTGGCTCCTTTCCCTGTCTCCAGCTCCACCAGAAGTCGACAAGGATTGAACCCAGAACTTTGGGCGTATGTGTCTTCTTGCACCTCCTCCCCTTGCAGTACACCCATCCGCTTTGCTCCACCCCAAGCAAAGACACAGCGATCTGTCGGAAATTGGGCTCCTGTAAAGGAAACAGCTTCCCTGTGGAGCACTTCCACATAGCTGCCAGGAGTGCCACTGAGAATTGGTGCAATTTAGTGGACCAGGACTGCTTGGACCAGGACTGAGGAGATCAAAAGTTCAAATTCCACTTGCCTGTTAAGCACGTTGGACTACCTTGGGCCAGGCACTCCTTCACACATCCCTTTCTCTCTTGGTCTAGCCCTGCTGCCAAGGGGTGTTGTGAGGATATGATAGAGCAGGTACTGCGGACTGGGCTCCTTGGAGGGAGGCCCAGATAAAAAAAAAGAAAAGAAAAGTAGATAATAACTCTGTGGGTAGGAGCAATTGTGTTTGCTTTTCCCACCCGGCTGCCAAACCAGCCACATGACCATGTGGTTCGGGTGTTCATACCCCACCCATACAGTGACCGGACAGGAAGTTGCCTTTGAGGAAATGGGCAACCGCAGCTGTGAATAACAAGGGTCCTTCTTGGGTCTGGGCTTCTGTGACAGAACTGAGAGACAACAGTAGCGGCTGCCCAGCTTATCTCCCTGGCTGCTTGCAGTCAGACAAGAGGTTACGCCAGCTAGCAAAGCCCACCCTTTTGAGTTATAGAAATCCAATTAAAGAAACAAACGTCACTGCCAGAAGCTTTTCTTTTAGGAATTATAGGGGCAGAACTACCTAAATCGTATAGAAATTTATTCATGTATTCTACTACAGCAGCAAGAATGTTTCTTGCCCCAAAGTGGAAAGAAGCAGAAGTCCCAGCAAAGGAAGAATGGATACAAAAACTTATGGAATACGCAGAAATGGCAAAACTTACTGGAAGAATAAGAAATCAAGATAACAGACTTTTTTTTTTTAATAAAAGAAAGGAAATGGTTTATTGAATATTTACAGATAAATTGTAAACAGATGAAAACATTAGCTGGGTTATTGTAATAACCTGCAGTTTTATAAGAGTATATATTTCCAGTAGATAATTAAATGAGCAAGTTAAATGAACTTGGATATGCAGAAAATATTAAAAAATAAATTTAAGGAACCACAGAAAGAGGGGGAAGGGAGTCAAATTTTGAAAGGTTAAATTGATTGTAAAACTAATGAAATGTATAAATTTGAAAAGTATAAATAAAAAACTAAAAAGAAAGGGGAAAAGTCACTCACTGCATATCATTGTTTTTTTGTTCCCCTCCAGGTCCCTTGCCAGAAGCAGTTGCCAATGGTGATGTGGAGAAGGTAAAGGTTTAGCCAAGTGCATGGTTCATTGATGGTCTCTTGTGTTGTGTGAAGGCCCCTTTCAACAGTACAGGTTTGCTTGGTGTGCATGTGTAAGGGAAGAAGCACCAAAACTGTGCATACAGATTTTCCTGGTGTCTATTCGGCCCACTGGGCCTGCGTGGGCTAAGAAGCTGCAAACTGGATGCAGCTTCCCAATGCTTGTACACCAGGGGTGTTGCACAGACTCCAGGGTAGCAGGCTCTCCTTTCAGGATAAGGTTTTTTATTGAAACCCTCAGGTTCCCCAACCCAGAGGCAGGAGCAAAACAGTGGGCTCACCCGAGTGGACATATGCTAAGATGCGAGAAACAAGTTGCCTCTGGTCTCAGCCGGGGAGTTTTGCAATCAGCACCAGAACCAAGTCTATAGGGCCTTTTGCACAGGCCTGGTTTCTCTCCCTACCCCCTGCTCTGCCAAAGCATTATTTTCCAACAATCTAACCTGGGGAGGCAGGGGAGCTTTTCAGCTGCTCCTTCTGTTAAAAGAGCTGGAAGCTAGAAACCCTTTGCTCATCTCCTGCAAGTCCCCCTTTACGGCTCATAGCTCAGTTGTGGAGCACATGCTTTTGAATGCAAAAGTTCCCAGGTTCATGTCCAGGTAGGGCTGTCAACGATTCCTTCCTGAAACCCTGGAGAGCTGTTGGGGTGGACAGTACTAAGCAGGATGGGCCAACATTACGAGGCGGCTTCCTGATCCTAATCTGCCTTCTGTCCATCGCTGGCGGACACTGTGCATGAGACCTACGTGCAGTAAGAGCTGCTTCAGGCCCTTAGCTGTCGTCCGTAGCAGAAATATAAGCCATTCCTCCCTGATGCTACTAGGAGTGCCTTGCAGCCTGCCTTGATGCTGCCGAGCAGAGCTGACCTCTCAGTGGAGGAGGGGAGGGTAAAGCCCTTGAAGGCACGTCGCTCAATTTCCAGGGTCTGCCTCTTGTCACAGAACAGAATGGCCCATTCTTCACCCTGTGGGTGGAATCTCTCGCAGTCGGGGCCGCTGTTTCAAAAGGCCGTGTTACTTCCAGTCTGCTTTGAAAAAACAAAACCTAATTAAACCCAGAGTGGAGAGGAAGCCTCATTAGGAACCTCAAAAGATGGGAGGGCAGGAGGCAGGGATATACATTAAGGGGGCCGAGTGAGGATATTCCCAGACTAAAGCTTAAACCGGATAGAGAGATGTCATGCAACTTGTCTACCCGGTAGGTCTGAACAGCAGTTGGGAAGAAGCAGTATGACTGCATTACATCGTAAATAAATAAATCCCGCTTCTATGGGGTGCAGTAGGGTGATAATTGTTTAAACATGTTTTTTGTGCAAACTTGCAAGTATAAAGCGCTCTGGAGCACAAGTGTATCTGGCTTCCAGTACTGTGGACAACCTTTCTTCCCTGCCCATTGCAACCTTTCTCCCAGCATAAGTCTTATGTCCTTCATGCCTGTCTGCTGGGGTGATGCAAAAATTATCGGAATCTTCATTTGAATTCAGCATCTTGCTGAAACCAGGCTGGTTTGCATATGCTGCTGAACCACAGTTTAGTGTTACAAGCACAAAGCTAGCCTACCACCGCTTGCCCTGGCTCTTATGGTCCCCTCTCCTCCAGCATAGCCACGAGGAGGTGTTCAGAAGCTCTTGCTTCTGTTTTTGATTTAACTGCAACTTGCTGTCATTCAAACCAGGGCAAACCATGGTTCATCTAACTATGATTAGTGAGAATAAACCAGCTTCAAACCATGGTTCATGAAGCTGGCTTTGCTTTCCATAACCGTGGTTAATCTTAACTGCAGTTTAGGGTTTGGATAATACCCTAAAATGTGGTTAGACTAAAATGGAAACACTTGGAGCGGGTAGAATGTGAGGCAGGTAGAAGTGCTTAGCAGTTCGAGAATCAAGGTTTAGTGTTGCATCTGACCAGAGCCATTGAACGGGGATGTCAAGCAACGGTTCTGCCAACTGAATGCAGAGAATTTTCTCAGCCTGGGAGTTGTTGTTGTTCAGTCGTTCAGTCGTGTCCGACTCTTCGTGACCCCATGGACCAGAGCACGCCAGGCACGCCTATCCTTCACTGCCTCTCGCAGTTTGGCCAAACTCATGTTAGTAGTTTCGAGAACACTGTCCAACCATCTCATCCTCTGTCGTCCCCTTCTCCTTGTGCATCTCCAGCCTGGGAGTAAGGAGGACCAATCTGCTTCCATGCTGCCGTCAGTCACTTTTCAGTCCTGCTCATCTGGCTTTAAGCTCCCTTGCTCAACATTTAAACCAGTTTTTATCTGATAACTCCAGATGTGCTTCATGCAAAACCACTTTCCTATGCAGCTGTCATAACTTAAATCTTGTCATCTCGTCTTTGCTTGGCATAAACATGAAAGGGAACCTGCTCTTCCAGCGCAGGCCGACTCAGCACCAGCATCAGCTGCTAATCAGCTTTCCCTGTTTGGGGGGGGGGTGGTTCTTGGCACCATTCGGTGGCTGTAGATGGCTCTCTCTTTGCTGGCTTGCAGGCAGCCTGTCAGTTTGCCACAGATGAGCGTGCACCCATTATCTCAAGAGGAAAGTCAGATTTCAACCCTCGGTACTAAACTATTGCTTTTGCAGAGGATTAACACTAGGCTTCAGTTGGATCTCAAAAGATGGATTCCTAGCCATGCCTTCATGACTTTTCTTCTTCAGCAGACACTGTCCAGATCGCTATCTGCCCATGGGTCTTTTCCTTTGGAGCTGGTTTCATGCGTTTATTTGCCACTTTATGAACATGGGTGTCTCAAGGTAGCACTATATCGTCGCAGAGACATCTCAGAAAGTGGGATGTGGGAGAACCCACACCCCATATTTTGCATGCAGATAGGTTAGCCGTGATGTTGTCACTGAAAATTTGCTCACGAGAATGATGGTGCAATTGCTTACACTGTTGCTTAACAGAGGTGAGAAAGGCTGTCTTAAGATGGTACCCGACTCAGAACAAAACAGAAACTATCTTATGTTGCTGTGAGGTGCCGGATTCCTTTTTTATATTCTTGCATTGACAGAGAAGCGCTTGATATTCTGCTCTGTCCCCAAGTAGTGCAAATGCCGCTGCCTTTATCAGTGTAGCTTCAAAAGCAGCCAGAAGTGTGCAGCTTTTCTTTCAGTTTTAAGTCCATGTGCTACTTGTCCTTTTTTTAAAAAAATAATAATGAATAAATCTCACATGGAATGTCCAGAAAGCCGCTGCTCCTTTGTCTTCTTGAGAAAAAAAGCAGGACAGTTGACCAACTCTGTGGTGGAAACAAATACATTGAACTGCATTGTAATGATGTAAAGTAGCTAATATCTGAAAAGATACGGAGAACATTATAACAGCCTTGCTGGGTCAGACTAAAGGCCCATTCACCCAGCCCAGGGGTCAGCAAGGTTTACGTCGCCTGGGCCGGTTCACTCCAGCAGAGATCACTCCGTGGGCCGGATCACACGTGTGTGTGAGCATGCACGCCCACAATTTCTGGTGTCTGCATCTGTGCAGTAGCGATTTTCGATGCCGCAGAAGCGAGTCCCCGTGCCGTGTTGGTTTAGCGCAGCACGCGGGGACTTGCCGAGCAGGTGGCTTGGTTCAGGGGTGGCTCGTGGGCCGGTTAAACGACCCCCATGGGCTGCTTGTGGCCCATGGGCCTTAGGTTGCCAACCCCTGACCTAGCCCTTCAGTCTGTTCCCTCCGTGGTCAGCTAGATGCCTATGGGGGAGCCCTTCCCAGCAGCAGCAGCAGCTGTTCAGAGGCACACTGTTAGAGAAAGAGCACAGCTGGCATTTAATCCTTCTCAGGGATAAAGAGGCTGGAGGATGCCCAGAGCAGGCTTATCAGCCTGCGGCCTGTCAACAGATTATGTGCTTAGAAGTGGGTTTCCTCATACTCCTTATTTCTCTGGTTCCCTTCAAGAAAGGGGCAGGCTGGGATAAAGTCCTGGTCTCTGGTCACTGAGGAGAAGAGGCCATTTTGAGAACATTGGGTTCTCCCCAGTATTAGGAGGAGTCCTCCCGGGCTTCTTTTGTTGGGTTCTCCTGACAGTTGTGACCCTCTGGAGAATCCCGTCATGTAGCTTTGGAGCTTCTTCCCTAAAACCAGAGCTGCTCCCACTGCTCAATGCCCTGAAATATGCAACTGATGCATTAGAGGGAGGGAGGGCCGGTTGTGATGTACCCATCAGCTCTGGGTATGTTTGAGAGCCGGTCTAGCACACTGTCCCCGAGCAGCTGATGATGGCAGCATTCCCTAAATCATGCCAAAGGGGGTAGGAGGAGGAGGAATGTTTCCTTCTGCACAAAAATGTGCGGAACTGGCTAGAATGGGGAAAAAATTCAGGGGAGTGATGCAGTGAGTTCTACTTTTGGCGATTTACAAAATAAATAAATGCAGCTTGTTATTTATACAGCGAACCCCTTTTTTGGTTTCAAATTTCTCTTCCCTTCCGTGTTGGTAGGAGATCATCAGAGATGACCAGCCTGAGCCTGTCTTGGAAAGTCCTTCAAGCCCTGAGCCTGTGTCTCCTTCTCCGATTCTGAACGAACCTCACAATGAGGTATGAAAGCAGCCTGGGCACAAAGGGGGGAAAGCCCTAAACATGTGGTACAGGCATAGAGCCCCCTCTGTTCACTGAGCATTCATCCTGATTTTGCTGCAGGGTGTTTCCATGTATTCCTCATTATTCATTTGTTCATCCCACACTTTTCAGTGCGTTTCGCCATCGCTTTCCAAACTGCAAAAAAAGTCTGTGTGCGCTTTTAAGTGCATCCGAGGGCAGCACAGCCCTTTAAATCCACTTTCAATGCAGAAATCTAAAGTTATGGTTTACACTTGAGTCCTGCTCACAATGTAGTTAAAAGTCCGGAGGTTCCCTTGATTCTCTACAGAGTTTTCCTTTGCCAAAGACTGGCAGAAATGGTGAGAGAAGTTCCAGCTTGTCCGTTAGAGCAGTGTTTTTCAACCTTTTTTTGGGCAAAGGCACACTTGTTTCATGAAAAAAATCACGAGGCACACCACCATTAGAAAATGTTAAAAAAATTAACTCTGTGCCTATATTGACTATATATAAAGTAATTCTCTTGAATAGGAATCAAATAAACACAAAGAAAGTATTTTATAATTACTTTATTATGAAATAGTAAGTAAACAGAAATTCTTCTCTCCGCTGCTGCGCACACAGTGCTTGGGCGGGAAGGAAGTCGGAAGATGATGTCAAAAAACGCACACACACCCATACCCAGGACAGTCCAGCGCCCGCAAAAGAAAAAAGAATTTTTAATGGAAAATTCCAAGAAAATACACGTCCTTAATAGTCTTAAGCCAATTTCAGGCTATGTTCACTTCACTTGCCAAACTGCACTCCCACTGAACCGCAAAAGGAGGGCTGCAACCATCATAAACGCAAGTTTCCAGCATCCATGCTGGCAGCTTATGGAGGGGGCGGGGAAGGGCCCACGTCAAAGCGACGGCAAGGAGGAAAATAATACTATTATACCGACACCCTGTATCAACGCAAAGATTTCGCCTAGTTTTTCTGTCAATCTAATTGGATGTTATAGCCGAGATACTCAAAGCAATTAATTAAAAAAAACCGCATAGGAAGCGCACTTCACATACTTCGGGGCACAAAAGTTTAAGCAGGCGCGTGTAGAAGGAGAAAGGGGAAGGCCGCTGTTCCCTTTATTAGAGGCTCCTGGAAAGCGCGCCAACGAGCAGGCAGCCGGCAGAGGAAGAGCAAGCAGCGGTAACTGCCCTTCACGCCCTCCGGCGCCGCTTCTCCGCCCTCGCACCGCCCTCCCTCCGCCGACGGCTCCGCCAAACGCACCGCCGCGGTGCCGCCCTCGCGGCTTCTTCCCTCGACCAGCCCGCCCATCTCATCGCTGCCGAAGGCGAGCGAAGCAGCCCTGGGCGCCGCCATCTTTGGCGCCGCCTCCATTTTGCCCGCGCAGCGTCAGTAGCGCCGAAGGGCGGGGAAACAAACCCCGCCAGGTCCGGCCACAAGCCCCGTCTGCCGTTACCCCGAGGGGAGTCCCCTCCTAGGCGCCGCGAATTTAGCTAAGCGGGGCCTCGAAAAGAGCCAAAGAGAGGCGTCGCTGCGGTCTCTTCTCCACCCGCGCCACTCACCTCCACCGTAACGGCCATACCGCGACATCTTCACCCGAGTAGGGGGGGAAATCCCAACCATCTCCACGGCACACTAGGCAACATCTCGCGGCACACTAGTGTGCCACGGAACAGTGGTTGAAAAACACTGCGTTAGAGAACCATTTGCAAACTTTCAGAGCTTTGTCATTCTTTCTGCTCCCGTGTGGGGCCAATCATTTTGTGCTGTAAAAAATCTAGTTTGCCTGGCAACAAAAGCAATTCGCCCTGGTCTTCAGTCTTCCAATTTTCAAATGGGCAGATGCTTCAATTTCTACAAAGCAAGTAATGAATGTTTAGCATCCCTTACTGGAACCATGTCCAGTTTTTAATTAAATGGCTGAATTATAATCCAGGCGCTCTGTATCAAATCTGCTTAAAGGGCAAAACTGCATATTTTGTTTGTTCTTTTCCCCCTAAAGCATACTTAATGCTGCCACTGATTATTTTGAAGGTGAAAGGCTATGCAGGGCCCCAGACCAAATTAGCACCTTTGTGCATTTGCTGCTTGCTCCAAAGATGCCAAACAGCTGCCAGGGAGAGCAATTCTGGGGAGGAAACGAGCAGGGCCCTGATAAGGAGCATCGTATAAGCTTGGGGCCCTGGGTGGCTTCTCTTTCTGTTGCTGTCTAATAACGGAGAGCATTCCTCAGTACCAGGAAAAATATCCAAGGTGGCCACACCACACTCACATTCATTTCACAGAAATTGCTTAGAAAGCGCCTGCACTTTTTGCCCCATAACTTTATTTTTAGGAAGGCTAGAAGATTTTAAGGAAAGTAAACTTGACTGAAATAAAGAAAGAAAGCTCAGAGTCTGGGGCACTTGCCCAGGGCCACCACTAGAAGCCTTCACGGGTGTAATGGCACCTGGAGATGCTGGGTTCACTACCCCTGCCCAAAGTAAGTAAGGTAAAGGGACCCCTGACCATTAGGTCCAGTCGTGTCTGACTCTGGGGTTGCAGTGCTCATCTCACGTTAATGGCTGAGGGAGCTGGCGTACAGCTTCCAGGTCATGTGGTCAGCATGACAAAGCCGTTTCTGGCGAACCAGAGCAGCGCATGGAAACGCTGTTTAACACCCCCCCCCGAGCAGTACCTATTTATCTACTTGCACTTTGACGTGCTTTCGAACTGCTAGGTGGGCAGGAGCTGGAACCAAGCAATGGGAGCTCACCCCATCGCGGGGATTCAAACCGCCAACCTTCTGATCGCAAGCCCTAGGCTCTGTGGTTTAACCCACAGCGCCACCCGCATCCTTATAAGTCCATTGATTTCCACCACCACCACCATCCATGATTCTCCTCTAAGTATGATTAACGTTGGATATTGCCCTCAATGTGACACCACTAAGCATTTTTTCCTAAAGTTGGAATAACATATAAATTGTGATGCTGGCTGCCTGGAAGAAATGCCAGCCTCTTAATTTAAAAAAAACAAACCCAGACGTGTTTCTAGTCAAAGATGTTGAATTCTGATGGCTTCTTTTATAGAAACAGATGTCCTGCCTGGCCATTTGCAAGCAACCCAATGGGAGGGACATATTGCTGCTAATTCCAGGCAAACTAGACTTCATATGAATACACAAAAGGCTGGTGGGTCAATAGAGTTATGCACAAGGGCCTGTGTTGCAAGCCAGGCTGTGCTGGTTGTCTCTTAGAAAAGTGCCCTGGACATGGCAGCTGGAGACAATGCCATTGCAGCATGCATGAGGCCGGTGTATGGAGAGGGGAGGGAAAGGAAGGAGGGGCAGGGACTGACCCTGCAAAATGAACCCTGTTCATGTTAATGGGTGCTGGAGACACCCTAAGTGTCGGGTTTGTGTAGGAGGGCTCTCTGTCATCAGCCGCCTGCTTCAACACTCCTGTTAGTTCTGTTATTGTGTGAGGCCTGTGGCTTTTAATGTTAGGGCTTTAATATGGGGCAATTTGGCTTCAAGCAAAGGGGTAAAAGGAGAAAACAAGAAACTAAACACTGTCCTTACCATTCATAGGAATCAAAGTAGGTCCAGTCAAAAGTTTTGCACAACACCACACACCAAGTTCCATTTAGTAATTTCGATGAGATTTAGGCATACCGAACTGCAGAGTTAAATGCAAGTCCCGTTGGTTTCTGTTAGGAGCTTGTGTTGGATTGCTCTGTCTGTTGTGCAGCATAGAATCTGGGACAGGGGAGCCTTCTCTAGCCAAGCAATGCTCAGGTAACATGTGCGGGAAGGATCAGAAGAGAAGGCAAGGCCTCTAGCAGAACCTTTCTAATCACCTTTGTTGGGTGTACATCCAGTTCTTGCCCTATCTAGCCCAACAGTCTGTGCAAACACAAGCTTTAATTGCAACATAATGGACATAATTAAATACAGAGCAAATGATCGACACTGAATTACATCAGTCTCTTCTCTGGAACAGTTCTGTGGCCTTCTCTCCCTGAGAATTCTTGTGTGAAGCAGAACATAACACTCCACTCAATCATCTACATTGGGCTTATATTTCCTGTGACTTTTGCAAACTACATGTTTCATTGAGCACTTGGAAGGACACCAGCAGGCCCTTAACTGGAGCAGCGGGTTAGAGGTTTTCTGGAACTTTTGCTAGATCTAGATCAAGTGAGAGAGCTGGGGTGTGTGTGTGGAAATCCACATCATTGGACATGATTTTCTCATTGGTGACTGGAGCAGAATATGCATGGCTGGTCTACTTTTAATTCTGCCAGGCAACCAAGTGTAAATTATTGGACCTACTTATTTCAACGCACACCTTTCATGTCCATCCTCTCCTTACTCTAGCTTTTAGCTAGTTGTGGCATGATACTCCTTTCTGACTTGGATGTGTGTATGGGGGGGAAACATGGTGACGGGGGAGGGGCAGTTGGGATGGCTAGGACACACAGCTTTGATAATATGATCACTATCAATTTATTTGCCATTATATTAAATACGTTGTGCCCCCACTGTTGGAAGGCAACGTGCCTCTGAATGCCAGTTTCTAGGAATCACAAACTGGTAGGGTGGCTGTTGCACTTAGGTCTTGCTTGTGGCCTTCACAGAGGCATTGGGTTGGCCATTGTGAGAACAGGATGCTGAGCCTTGATGGGCCCCCATTGGCCTGATCCAGCAGAGCTCTTTCTAATGGTCTTAATTTAACAACAACAACAACAACCCTGTTAGCAGTAGTGGTAGGAAACAAGAAACTTGTGGGGGAAACCTTGGGTGTCTTGGCCTTGAGTTGTACATGAGGGCTTAGGTCGGGTCCGCAGCGATTCCTCTTGGCCAACTTATTCTTGCTTTTTTCTCTTTGCTGCCCAGTCACCCTTGCAGCTCAACTCTCCAGAGAAGGGAGAGAAGCACAGCTCTGTATCCGATCCAGTTCTTGACTTGGACATCCCACTGGCCGTGGCCAAGGAGCGAGCTCACCAAAAACGTACCAGCAAAAGGGCACCGCAGATGGACTGGAGCAAGAAAAACGAACTCTTCAGCAACCTGTGAAGTATCCCATCCTGCAAGCCGGGAGGAGGTGGTGCAGGGGCAAGGGCCAGCCAACCTGGCCAGCTTTTTCTCCTCCTGCCCCTCCATTTTCCCCCCTGGAGGAGGGGGTTATTCCCCCACCCACTCCCCTCTTCCCCTCTCTTTGCCAGGGGAACGGGGGCAGGATCTTACAATGTCCTCTGTAATCTGAAGAAAAACAAAATGGCATCATGACTACTCCTGCACAATTCTGGAGAAGCAATTAATATTTTTTTTTTTTTTAAGAGAATGACGAGACACTTTTATACACTGTCTATAAATAGCTGAGTAAGTTCCATGTGAGTTTGTGGTGAGGGTTTCTGTGAGCCTGAAACTAATGTGGTGCCCATGTTGAGCCCATGGGAGGGGGTGGAGGGAGAGCGTACTATGGCCTGTTAGGTCCGAGGAGAAACATGCTGCTCTTTTGTTCTCTCCCCACCCCCAATTCAGTTGGATTTTTAGTGGGAAGCACATGTTCACAAGAAGGTTTTTGAGGTTGCCAGGGTTGGGAATTGAGGAGAAAAGCTTGTGGTGCTTAGCCCTTCCTAAATTCGAAGTGGTTTCTGAAACCAGCCACCTAAAACCAATAGCCCCATGTAGGTTCTCATTGCAGAGATATCCTATTGGGTGCTGACTTGAGCCATTCATTAACATTGAGTGCTTAAAACCCTAACTTTGACTTCCAACAGCCATTGGGTGGGTGGGTGGGGGTTGTGAGCGCACGTCCTCTCCTCTTCACAAGGAACCATTTTCCTTTGACTGGAATGTCTGTCCCTGACACTCCATTTTTATTTTTATTTTTAAAAAGAATTTTCTTTAAAGCAACCAATGGTAAAAGTGTCTATGGGGCAAGACCCATGAACTTGTTGCACCACTTCCTGTATGTATTTCAAAGCTTTCTGATGGTAAGACGGAACCCTTGGAAACTGCTCTGACTGGAATCCTTTGGGGGTGGTGTGGTTCTTGTTTTGGCTGAGACGGGGGAATCTTCTGGTCTAATACAGCAACTGAAAGCAGCCAGGAAATAATATCAACTCTCATTCCTGGAAGATGGAGCCAATCAGGGTTTTTTTATGATAATGCTTAATTAACAGTTTATATATAAACTGTTTCATTTTCTGGAATGTTTTCTAATTATAGCTCTCTTTCTCCTCTGTCTATTGTGTATGTTATGGAAATTATTCCTCCTCTACGGATGTGTTTTGTTCTTGTTTTCCTTGATTGTTTGTTATGAAAAATGCAAGAAGAAGAAGAAAAAAAGAACCCTGTTTCCCAGAAGGGAAAAAGTCACCTTGATTTTGTGTGTGTGTGTGTGCTTATTTTACATTTAAATCCTTGTAAAGTTGCAGAGCCTTGTGGGAAAGCTCAGCACAGCATGTGAGCGGTCAACCCCTCCTGGTCTTCTAGCCTCGCTCTCCCGAACTCTCAATTCATTACCAGAAGCTGGTTCATGTCAACAGGATGAACTCCAGCACAATAATGCTACTACCCAATCCTCCAGCAGAATCTTTATTGGTCCAACTTACGTATTCACGATGACCGTTTGTGCAGGTCAGGGTGGAGATGAGAGGGGGGGGATGTTTCTTGGGAGTGGGTTGGAATTTATACCAATCTCCAAGCACAGCATTCACAACCAGCATCACCATTCTTGTTTCAGTTTATATCCTGCCCTTCCTAAGAAGCTTGTTTTGCAACACTTTTCCCCCTGCTAGGGGAAGGCATGCACGGTTTCGCTGTTGCAACAGCCATGCGTTTACTCACGCTGCAGTCTGAAGTCCTATTGTTGGGGTGGACATTAGGAAAAGCCTTGGCAAGGAAATGCACCGGGGGGGGGGGGCTGTCTTACCCACCCAATCCCATGCCACCCATTTTTTCTCATGTGGTCACTGGGGCATGGAGTTGTTTTGTCCAGAGGGGGATTTGCATTTGCAGGATTGCCAACTATTTGTCCATAGGGGGATTTGCATTTGCGGGACTGCCAAGCAGTGGGTTTTTTGAGAGCTGCAGTGACTATTGAATCTCTCTTGCAGGGAAGCTTTTACACTGCTGCTCCTATGTTGCAGCTGAGAACCTGTTTGTTGCTGTACAGAGAAGAACTAGCAGCTTCTGTAGAACTTGACCAGCTTTCTTTCAATAATAATAATAGTAACAACAACAACAACAACAACAACAACAACAACAACGAGAACCCAGTGGGCTGTAAAATGCCGTGCATTGAGCTCAAGAGCAGCTGTTACCCAGGAAAACCGGGCAACAACTCAGGGCTCATCCACACTTCCTTTTGTGCTGCATTTCTAGGAAACGGGTCTGGGTTTTTCGTGTGTGTGTGTGTGTGTCCGTCCCACGCCTTCCCTGGAAAAACAACTGGCAATTCCGAAAGGCTGCCTAATTGGCAGAACTGCCAGATAAGATCGTACAACGAGTGCACAGTAGGGACTAGTGCACAGATGCACACACAAACATACACAATCTGTAATGAAACAAAAGACTCCTGTGACATCATTTAAGGACTAGTAAATTTAGTACAGGGATTCTGTGCATTTGAGCCCAATTCATTAGATCTCTTGTCTTCTCTCTCTCTCTTTCTCTTGTAGCCATGGTTAGACCATAAAGCAAATTTGCCAAGAGCCCACTTGTGAGTTGCTGAAAGCATCAACACATTCTTCTTCTGCAGTGACCGAATGGCTAATTCTGTGCTATGCATGGCTAATAAATGACTGAAAATATAAAATAAAAGCAGCAAGCAAGCAATTCTCATTGGCACCTTTAAAAAAGAGGGGGGGAGGGACAATTTGTAGAACACACTTAACAGCTTGGATGTTTTCGAAAATAAATTACTGCAGGCCGTATAGGCGTGAGTTTTATAAAATTGCTAGTGTGTCTCCTCCCCGCCCCCAAAGTATCAGTGCAGTTTCCTGATTGTGAACAGCAATTTCTCTCTGCCACTGTGTAACCCTGATTCAAATGTGTGAAGCTGCAGTGGAGTCTACCACAGTTCAGAGCCAGGTCTTCTCTTTTGCTACATCTGAATAGAGAGCATTCCAGTTACAAAGTGCTGATCCAGTGATTTCTCAGGGGACATGGTGAAGCTGGTGCCCAAAGGCACCCTACATTCGTTTGCTCCCTGGGCCAGAAGTGAGGAACAATATTATGTACAGGAAGGATGCTAGGAAGTCATTTGATACAGTGTGGCTGTGTGCTACTGGTCAGCAAAAGCCATTTGTGCTGCAGCTATGAAGGCCTTTCTTTCTGACTAGACAGGAGTGTGGTGCTGTGGTTTAAAACATTTCTATACTGCTCTGCTGTGAAAAACATCCAGGGCTCTTTAAAACATAGAATAAGTCAAAACAAATCGCAGCATTTGGCAATGTTAAAAGGCAGCACTTTAAGCACATAGAGAAGGGGAAACCAATAGCAGAACCTTTCCCGACCATTGTTTCAAAAGCTTCAACTGGTCTGTTCCTTAGCAGAATTCAAAATGCTAGCGCTACTTTCACATCAACTTGCCTCTTTAAGGTCTTCCTGAGGCCCGTTTTCAAATTCCCCCATCACCTGCAGCTGGTGACAGACCCTTTGGTGGTGACCATTCTGTAAATGGTGGGATTTTCATTCTGTAAATGGTGTCCTTCAGATGTTTTGAGCTACACCATGGCTGTGCTGGCTGGGGTTGATGGGAGTTTTCGTCCAAAAGATCTTCTACTCCAAAAGGTTCCCATCCTCACTCCCAGCTGAGAGCCACAGGTTGGGAGAGCCCTTTAGTAAGCTGAAAGGTTCAAATATCTCTGCAGAAGGTGGAAGCAAACCAATACTCTTCAACTGGTCCAAATGAGAACGCTTCTGACTGGCTATCCTTTCCCTGATGTAGAAGCACAAGGAAGCTCCCTTGTACCGAGGCAGGTTCGATCCCCATACGGGACAGCTGCACTTTTGCAGAGAGTTGAACTACATGATCCTCAAGGTCCCTTCCAGCTCTGATTCTATTCAGGGAAGGGCCATAGCAAAGTGGTAGAGCATCAGTTTTGCCCGAAGAAAGTCCTGGGTTCAATCCCTGGCATCTCCCAATTAGACCCGGGGGGGGGGGATCCAGTCAGAAAACCACAGAGTGCTGCTGTGCCAGTCAGTGCTAGATGGACCCAATGGTCTATGACTGTCTTAAGGCAGCTTTCTATATGTGCCATTGGTCCATCTAGCTCATAACGACAAAACGGGATAATCTTACCTTTTCCGCCTTTGATTTTGTAGACGAAATTTATACATGATGCAGAACAATTGCTTGAGAATGCTAATCCCAGGGCGATTAGTTTCAGTCACAAAAACAGCAGGGGCTGGAGAGGTCTCAGCCAGCCCTTCCATGGGTTAATAATGTCTGTGGATTATTAAAGCGCTGTAATCCCCGTGGTTAGGAAGGGAGGGAGGTTGGCTGTATCAGCTCTATAATCTCTCTCTGACTGGGAAGGCTCCCCCAGAGAACTCTTCCCATAAACTCCACTGATTGTTCTAGTGTGTTCCCCCTGCAGCATGGAGAGAGTCTTAGTGTGGGATGCTTGCTCCTAAGACAATATGAGAGGCATCGGTTACAAGCTGTCACAACCCTATTGGCGTCACAAGAAGCTCTGTAGGAACCTCCCCGCAAAATGCCCCATCTAGGAATGTGGCCGCCCCAATGAACAATGCTGGCTGGCCAACTGGCTGATAATAGATAAATGCAACTCTGTGGTGCAAAAGGGCTGAGAGATCTGGCATATATTGAGAGTCCGCGATGGGTGGATGGTGAGGCATTAGGTACCGCTGCACTTGCATTATGCCATATAGCACATTATTTTTTAAACAAACAAACCAAGTTTGACAGTTCTCTTTGGGGCCATAAAAAATGTGACAATCATCACACAATTACGGCGGTAATTGTGAATAAGTTACTATGATTAACAATATAACTTTAATGATTATAGCAATTAATGATTAGTAATTGTATGATTTTAAAATAAAAAATAAATAGCATCAGTGTACATATTTGAATCCATATAATTTATATTTTATTAAGGTGATTTCAGTTAAAAGAAATAAGAGTGATACAGAAAAAAGGAAAGGGAGAGGGAGAAGAAGATATTTATAAAAGCGAAAATATACAAAAAAGCAATATACGATATTCCCATACATTCCTGTATAAAGTGGTATAGTGTTCTTGTCCAAGTGCTTATGTAAATGTTAATAGCCTGCTGCATTTTGTATATACTCATTCCAAATGTTATCATATTTATCCATACAGTTTGCCTGCAAACTGTCAGTTCATAAATTGCCAGTGATCTCATATCATCAGTCCATTGATTGACGGATATCATACCTTTATTTTTCTAACTCCTCTATATCAATCTCTTGGCCACCATTAGGGCACGGAAAATCCATTTCCATTGTCCTGTTGATAATTTCCATATTTGAATCCATATCATGAGTGCAGCAGGGAAGACGGGGTTTAACAATTTCCCCCCTAACATCCGTGGCCCCAATCTGGGTTTTCTCTCTCCCCCACCCCACCCCCACCCCACCCCCACCCCGTCCTCCTGCCACACACATTGCTGCTATTTTGATCAGGAGAAAAGCTCGCAGTAGATAGTAGCCAAATGCCCTTGTTCCAGAAGCAGATGATATCTATTTGTAGATGCCCAACAGGGTTTTATATACATTGGGGCTGAAAATGCATTTCTGCCAGATTAAGCACAGCAAGACAGATGGCTTTCAATGGGTGCGAATAAACCGTAGGATAAAAAGCAAAAAGATCCTTGATGGATTTGACTGGACAAGAGTATACACAGAGTGGTCCCAGCAAAGCCTGCATTCCTGTGCATGCTCTACCTACGTGTAAGCCCCACTAAAGACTGGAACTTCTTTTTGAGTAATAGAATGTGCATAGGATTATCCCGGAAGCTGCATAACTTGCAGCAGGGAAAACATATAAGGGTCATGTTCCTCAGACGATGCAGAAATGTCTGTGCAATCTTATGGTTAGGTTTTGTGGACTTTCATTCTGCACGTGCAATGCATTGGTTTGTTTTGGCATGAGCCAAACCATTTGTATTCTTGCTGTGTTGATCTAGGGTGGTGTTGTCTCTTAATTGCATCTGTAGTCTTGTTAACTGCTTTTGCCCAACAATAAAACTGGACTGGCTGGCTGAAATCTAGTGGGGGAGCTAGGAAGTCCTGAGGGATGTTTTATTGATAAGTAGATAGGGTAACTGTAACTGGATGGTGGTCCACTAAGTTTTGCTCAGAGTAGACCTACTGAAATTAATGCACCCAACTTAGGGCTCATCCTGCTTTTTGCCCCCTGCTTTCTAGGCACAGGTCTGCGCTTTAAAGCACAGTGTCCGAGCGCTGTTTTTTCTTTTTACCTGGCGCTTTCCCCACAAAAACTTGCTCCTTAACACTGAATCAGAACAAATGGCAATTCAGCATTGTTCCATGAAGAAATCCCACTCGCATATTGTCACCAAGGGACAGTCCACTAGCCACAGATTGACCAACAGGGTTTCCACAGAAGATCTTAAGTCTTGGCTTGGTCTCTGCGCTCTGGAAGTTGGTCTGCTAGGTACTTTGTTTTGCTGGTCCCATGCTGTGGAGCACTCTCCCAGCAGAAATGAAGCAGGCATCCGTGCTTTTGACTTTCAAGCATCTGAGACTTTTTTGTGTGCCCCCAGAACTTTGCAGCTGCTTTCATTTTTTAAAATATAAATTAGTTATTAATCATGGCATTATTTGCCCTCCCCTTGCCTTAAAGTAGCACCTCCTGGGAGCTGGAACACTCATCTTGTTCCACGGCTGCCACCTTGTGGCACATGCTTGGCACAAGTTTCTACAGCATATTTATAGAGGCCTCTTTGATACTATGCACTGAAAGCAGTATTGTACCACTTTAAGCCATCATGGCTCCCTGCAAAGAATTATGGGAACTGTAGTTTGTTAAGGGTGCTGAGAGTTGTTTGGAGACCCTTTTTTCCCCTGCACAGAGCTGAAATTCTCAGAGTGGTTGAACAGTCAATCCCACTTCCTGGGGAAACTCTACTTCTCGATATTCTTTTGGGGGAAGCCATCTCTTGACTGGCATTTTGGCAAATGCAAGTAGATGTGGAGTAAGGATGCTTTAGGTAAAGGTAAAGGGACCCCTGACCGTTAGGTCCAGTCGCAGACGACTGTGGTTGCGGCGCTCATCTCGCTTTATTGGCTGTGGGAGCCGGCGTACAGCTTCCGGGTCATGTGGCCAGCATGACTAAGCCACTTCTGGCGAACCAGAGCAGCGCACGGAAACGCCGTTTACCTTCCTGTCGGAGTGATACCTATTTATCTACTTGCACTTTGACGTGCTTTTGAACTGCTAGGTTGGCAGGAGCTGGAACCGAGCAATGGGAGCTCACTCCATCGCGGGGATTCAAACCGCCGACCTTCCGATTGGCAATCCCTAGACTCTATGGTTTAGACCACAGCGCCACCCGCGTGCTGTGGATGCTTTGGCGGTTCCCAAATCTACTGGTTGCAGGAACATAACAGATAGGCCTTCTGGGCCACTAACTGTGGGACCTGGGTATAACAGCAGGGTTGGGTGTTTTTTTTAGGGGATTCACTTTGGATCAGGAGATGGCATCAACAAGTGAGCCTATTCAGCATGGTACAAACAGATTGCTCCCTACTGCTTCTACAAACCTGTTTCTTACCTGGATTTGTAGCCGTTTGCTATTTACCCAATTAAATATCTGTTTCTGCAATTTGCTGCTGCTTCAGTTTAGTGGGCCAGGACAAGCCCAGTTTAGTGGGAATGTTCTGAGTCTTTGGTTAGCAAGCATCTCCCTCCAAGGAGCTCACAGGACTCTGCTAAGCAGGAGAGGGTGCACTGCAGTGAGAGCACCAACTGTCCAGGGCCATTTTCCTATTCCAGAGGATTGCTGTGACGGAAAGTGCCAAGTAGACCAGAGGTTGGTGGCGCAGTGCCGTGGAATTCCACCAGAATGGTGTAGCAGCTTACAAAGTACAGTACTGGGCCGGAGCCTCGTTCTGATTGGCTGTGGGTACAGCTAGCCAGAAGGGGGTGGAGACAAGCACTTTGGGAGGGAAAAAGAAAAGGCAGCTGAGAATTGTTGGGGTTCAAGATGGATAAGAGTATAGCTTCTGAGCTGTGTGTGTGTAATTCACCCTGAGGAAATATCTGCGGCCAGAGAAAGAAGCCTCTGAGCTTAGAGTGACAGATAGTGCCTTTTAATAGTATTATACAGACAAGTGAGAATTGGGAAGCTGAATTTGAGGCAGGAGAAGTGGAGTTGTGAGGGAACACTTTACTTTGGTCGCCATTCAGCCTGAGGGGGGGGGATAGATTTTCTGGAGAAAATCTTAAATTGTTTATTTAACATCTTGTTCAGAATTAGAAGCCTGTGACAACCAGTGAGTGAGTGAGTGAACACACACACACACACACACACACACATATTCTTGAAAGAATTCTATCTCCCAACACAGCGTTTGTTTTACCAATTTTGTTGTAAAATTAAATATTTTTTCCTGCTTAAGCTCCCTAAGTCTCCAAGCACCCGTTTCTTAAAAAGCAAAATAGCCAGTAAGTAGTAAAAGGATACATATCCCAGAGCTTTAACATCATTTCCTTCTGTAACACAACCCATGACTGTAGAATTCTGTTTTCTATATACATTTATTTATTTGGTTTTTCAAATTAAAATTTTACATAGATATATCAAACATAAATCATAAAAACAAGATTCCAAGGAATCTCCTAGACTTCCACCCTCTCCTTTGTGGGTCCTATTATTTCCTCGTGCATCTTTTATGATGATCCAAATCTTTTACATCTCCATTGTGTCCAGAATTCACCCTTAAACTACAAGTGGTATTCCAATCCTACTAACGATTTTGGCTACTGTAGAAATTCTTGTGTGTGTCACGCAAACGTTCTTAGGTCAGCCTGGTCCTTGTGAGGGCGGCAAGTGTCGGGTGCTATGAAAATGAGTTGGTGTGCCTGACATCCCTTAATAAATTCTACACGTGGAAATATTTTTATGCTATTCATATTTACTTGAGAGCAAGTCCCACTGAATATCAAGTCCACACATACACATTTGGACTGTTAGAGGCTGTGTACACACTCCTGTTTACTCTGCAACCAGTGCTGTCTCCCTGCTGGTTTGGGAAGTGGCCTTTGCATGACATTAGCCACAACCCATAGTTCTCCTATACCTGTCCTATAATTTCTTATGAAATACTGCATTTTAATGTGTTTTTCCACAATTTGAGAAAAAACAACCCCATCTTACCTGTGATTTAAGCTGGCAATGTGCATGCACACAGCCAAAGAGTGCTTGTGAACCATTTGGCTTCATTTGCTGTTGTTCAGTCGTGTCCGACTCTTCGTGACCCCATGGACCAGAGCACGCCAGGCACGCCTATCCTTCACTGCCTCCCGCAGTTTGGCCAAACTCATGTTAGTAGCTTCGAGAACACTGTCCAACCATCTCATCCTCTGTCGACCCCTTCTCCTTGTGCCCTCCATCTTTCCCAACATCAGGGTCTTTTCTAGGGAGTCTTCTCTTTACAACTGTAAAAATGGCCCTTCCTAAACCCAGGGGTGGGTGATATTTTTGCAGCCCAGGGGCCATCTTCTGGGAGCTGCATGCCAACGGGTAGGCAGGACCAGAGGCAAAAATGGGTGGAGTAATTAATACAAATTTCACCTTTGTACAGCAGGCTAGTTTGGACACACACACACAACCAACCAACCCCCTCTATATTCCATCAAGGCAAGCAAGAGGCATGACCCGAGTTCAAAGACACATTCTAGCTAGGCAAAAACACTGAAGGAAGTTTGGAGGGCCACATTCCTTGGCCTGAAGCTCCCCATCCCTGCCCTAAACTTCTGTCTTTTGTAGGTAAAAGTAACTTGTCAGCTAAGAGGACGGTGGTGCAATCTTCTGCACGCCTGCTGCTTAGATGTAGGCTCCTTAGATTTCAGTGATACTCTCAGGCCAGTGAGTGCAAGGTCAAATCTCAAACGCATCAAGGAATTTTTTTTCCGTGCAATGAATCTTTTCAAATTCCCCTGCCTCTTCTCTCTCTGCCAGCTCTGCATGTTGGAAACTGCTTGCCTGCTTGTTAGGGAGGGAGAGATGCTAAGCAGGGGAGGGAATATGCTACACTTCTCTTGGAAGCTCTCCCTGGCTGGTCTGAAAGTAGCTGAACAAAGCATGTAGGAGTTTCTCAGAGGCCCCTGCTCTGTGTGTGTGGGGGGGGGGGTGGAGAAAGAGAGGGAGGGCTGATGGAAAGAAAGCAGCCTGCAGTTGTGTGAGGAAGGCTTTTGGCTCATCGTCAGCTACTGCACAGCTCCCACCTGGACACAAAAGCCAGCACATCAGGAACAACCTCCTTGAGGACTTACTGACCTTCCCTGGGAATTGTTGCGAGTCCCAAAGCAGCCAGGCCATCTCCACTATATAGCCAAGCCAAGACAGAGGATTCAAAGTGTGCTTTTAATTCTTGGAAGGCTCTTTTCTTTTAAACAAGAGCACCAGGACAACTCATCGAAGGAATGCAATTTAATTTCTGGGCTTAACCGCAGGATGGCAATAGTGCTGCCATGTCAACTGAGGACAATGGATGACAGCGGCTGGGGAAGGGAGGTTGATGAGGAAAGAAAAAGGATTTATAAGGTATAACTTGGTGGGTGTGAGCATCCGTGCAAAGCAGGACTCCCTTAATCTAAACTCCCGAGCTGATGAAAAGTCAACAAATGGCATTAGAAGTTGTCTCCCCCTTTGTGGGGAGATAACAATTTCTCCTCATTTTTTCAAAGTAAATGGAGCAGTCAAGCTGGATCACAGCTTCCTCTCTTGTTGCTTTTGTGAGCTGAACAAGGGTCAACAGGCTGGAAGACAGTCTCAGGCTAATTCACTTTGTGCATATAATGTGACATATCGTTTGCCACATTAGTCCTTCATGGTGGCGCTTCCTTGTTCGATGCCAGTGACGTGGCATGCCAGGTGGTGAAAAGACTCTCTGCAAGGACTGGAGTGTGCAACTTGTGGCACTGCTGTGTGTATGCCAACACAGCCATCATATCTGTAGACGAGATGACCCCAATGGGTCTGGATATGATGAAGTGGATATTCTGAGGCACCTGCCATGCTTTGGGCACAAGTCTGTTGTTTTTATAGTAAACTCGTTGTGACTTACTTGACTTCCTCCTCTGCCTCTTATTTCCTGCTGCTGTTAAAAATGATTTGAAGCAGAGAGTGAAATTAAACACATTTGTGCAGTGGAGGGCTGTAGAAAATCCACCTGGCAGAAATTTGAAAGAGCAAAGTAGCAAAGTACATTTGTAGCCAACAGGAAGGTAAAAATTACTGTAAATCTAATTGTCTTCTCTACATGGATTTCCCGAGAAATCAAATTACAGTAAAGTGATCCTTTGCTTGATTTCCTCCTTCTGCTTAGTTAACTCAGTGCCATTGAATATATCGCCCTACCTGAGAAACAGGGCAGAGAACTAGAGAGACCATTGGTTTGAGGAAGGCAAGGATTTTTGTTTGCATTGTGAATTAAGCCAGAAATACATTGGAAATAGTAGCTTGGCAGCAGTGGGGCAGATCTGAAAAAACGCTGGGCGTTGTGTTCCTCTTGTGCTGTTTGGTTTTGCTCACTATGGGTTTGCACTGCTTCACCACACTAAATAAGCTCTGGCCCTCCAAAGAAACAGTAGCCACTAGGCCGCCTGGCCACAAGGCTATCTCTGCCATTCCACTGCCCTCCTCTGTGGAGCCCTACTGCTTTGCAGTCTCTGCGCAGGTGAAATGTCAACGTTTCCAGGGGACAGTGCTGCACCATCAGCAGCAGGGGAAACAGGAGCTAAGGCGAAGCCACTCAAGCAATGGAGCTCTGCTAAATGCAGGTAGTAGATCCTTGGAAAGGCCGAAGCCAGGGGCTGAGGGAAAAGGAAAGGCACCAGGTTTCAGAGGGCCTTGGAGGAATGAAGAGGGTGACCTTGTTGATCAGAGCCAGATGCCACAGGAGAAGGAAGAGGCCTTGGCAGTCCTGTGCCCAGCAAAGTGTGCCTGCACATTCACAGCGGTGAACTGCTCTCATCTGGGGTTGCTGGAAATCCCGACAGAAGACCCCTGCTCACTGAACAAAACAATCCTGTAAGTAAGCTGCTGGAGTGTTTTTGCTCAGCGATATCCAGTGTGTATTGGGGGGGGGAGTGGGAGGGATGCTTTAGAGATTGTAGTAGATGCTCCTTTCCCTGTGAGGCCTGTGATGACTCACAGGGAGGGAGTTGAAGCATGTTCACTGGTGCTGAGTGGTGCCATCTCATGGGAGGAAGCATTGCGAGAATGTTTGGGTCAGATGGAGCTGACCCTAGGAGCTTGCCAAAGAATGCTCACTCCTCTGACTGCACGTGTTGGCTCCTGACCCCTTGGCTCAGGCACAGAGCCCTCAGAGCCGGGAAGAAAACAGCCAATCGTTATTTTTTCAAGGCAAATTACCACAAAGCAACCATCCTTGAAAGGGTGTACAAAGCACCGATGTGTACCTCACAAGGGATATTCCACATCCTCTCATTTATAGGTCTGTAATCACATGTAGAGGCCAGAATCAAAGTCAAGGAGGGTTTCTGTACAGTTGTGATGATCTGGGATGCTGTATGATTTAGAGTTTGGGTTACCAGCACAATCACTTCCATGCAGCATTTTGAGTCAAGGTCCTAAGTTCTCTTAAGGCAGAACTATGTTTTGACATTGCAGGTCTTGTTTCACATGCCCATGTTGGCTTCCCGCGAATTCCACTTGTCCTGCTTGGGCTGCCACCCTCTTCCTAGCTTTTATAATAGGATGATTATCACACATCTGCACTGCCGACAGTCTCTCTTCATCATATCTAAGGGAACACCTGGGCTCATATTATGTCATGAATAGGAAGGAATGCCTCAGCAATAGGGAGCCAATTTGCACCGTGAACTGATCACCATGGAGAACAATGTGGCAATGAGGCATGGTACCGTATTGAACCAAACTGCTGTTTGCCAGACATGGCTTGTGAGATGCTGTTATCAAATTCCACTCTTTGTTTTGAATGCAGTGATCTTCACATAACCGCCTGAGCATAGTCCGAAGACAGGAGCTTGCTGGGTATCCCAACATCCAAGCATTGTAAGTGAATTCCTGCACAAAACTTATCCAGCATAGTGCTGAAAATCACTTGCCACTCCGTCCCTATTGTGAAATCCTAAGATTACTGTCCCCCACTCCAACTGTGTGAATATGGGGATTATAAATACCCAAGAAATGTCAATATCCGCCAAAAAACCACACAGAGAGACACTTTCCTTTTCAGCTTCTATAATCCAAGGTGCCTAGGCTGTTGCTTTCCAGATGTTGTTGGATTATCATCCCTGGCCATTGGTTGCACCGGCTGAGGCTCAGGGGAACAGCTGGTGGGGAGATTGGCTCAGTGCAGGTGCTCCGGCTGGTTCATTCACACTACGCCAACCTCCCCACTGCCTCACCCCTCCTCACTAGGGGCTCCTACTGGGCTGATAGAGCCCAGTAATACCTGGAGGGCTACAGGTTCCACACACCTACTTATAATAATAAGTCCAAACTGTAGAGTTTGAATTGAACTTGGTAGGTTTGGCAATCATAGAAATGATTTTCCATTTTAGTCTTAATTACAAAATCTGGCAGCTAGCAGAATTTCTAAATTATGGTTGTTAGTAGTTTGTTAAGGGTTGCTGGGAATTGTAACTCTGTGCGGGATAAACTACAGTGCCCAAAATTCTATGAGGGGGAGAATGTTCTTTAAAAGCACTGTGTGTACTGTGTCATAATAACTATCTTTTGGAGTTTACTGCACCAAGAGACAGACCTTGAAGTTTTTTGATTACCCTTCCATTATCATCATGCTGCTTCTCACTGATGGACACTTTCCCTGGACCTTGCAATTTCTTCCAACATTTCTTTGTGGTCTCAATTCTGCAGGGACCTGAGCTTCAACTGCATCCACACCATTGAGGAGGGAGCCTTCCACTACCTGGGCAAACTGAGGACTCTGTACGTACCATTATCTGGCATGATCTCTTCTATGAATCTTCCCCCTTTACCTACCCCTCACACCCTGCCTAAAAACCACACGTGGAAACTCTTTGGCCTGCCAGATAATTGCTGAACCAAAAACACTTGATAGCTCCAGCAAGAATGGCCAATAACCAGGTATGATGAGAGCCAGCAACATCTGGAAAGCCATTGGTTCCCTGGTGGTGTCATTACAGAAAGATGTCAAGGAGATTTGTTCCCTTATTAGTAGTTGCCTTGATAGGTTTAGCTCCGTGGCGAGGAGCCTGTGGTCCTCCAGGTGTTGTTGGACTCCAGTCCCATCACTGCTAGCCAGCAGGGCCAGTTGTCTGTGATGATGTGAGTTGCAGTCTAGCAACATTAGCCATGCACGAGAGGGAGGTATATTCAGGCTCAGGGGAAGCCCAAGGTCTGCAGAAGTACAAAAACCAGAATGGGGTATTTTGTGAAAAGGGCAACACTGGCAGGGATCTTGAACAGTAGCAATCCATGTGCTGCAGCTTTTTGTTGCGGGTGTCACTTGTATCTACGGAACAGCAAACATATTCACCTTGATATAACCCGTTGTTTAAAAAGCTTTGAACAGAGACTTGGTAGTACCCTGTTCAAAGGTGGAGATCTTGCTTTCTTTTCCATTTTAGGGTGGAGGATTTTTCTAGGTCCACCAGGGGCACTTGTATCTCACCCCACATTTAGATATAGTTAAAAGGAATATTACCAAATGGCAAACTGGTCTATTAAAGAGAAATCCACAAGCGAGTGGACTTATTGAAGATTTGGGGGCTTTGGTACAAACATGATCGTTGAAATGGTGTGGAAGTTAAAGAAGCACAGTTAATGTGCTGTCCACCGCTCTCTTTTTTGGGGTATGTGTGTTTTGCAGCAGCAGGTTTTCCATACAGCCTGAGGGAGGTGACTGACTTTCTTGCCCAAATTCCTTCCCCTTCTTTCTGACAGCAACCTCATCTCCAACAGTTTCACATATGACTGTTCCTTACGCTGGTTGATGACGTGGGCACAAGAGAGGCACGTTCTCATAAGCAACACAGAATTGCTCCGATGCGTCCCGGCAGCCACTGCTGGCAGCGCCAAACCACTGGATCTCTTATCACTGACCCGCGGTGAGTAAAATACCTTTTGGGCCAGCCAGATGGAAGAGTTTGTTGTCACCTTCAATGCTTTTTCTTCTTCTTCCACCTCGGGGCCCTGTGGAGTGTCTCAGGTGTGCCTTATGAATGTAGCTGTTGTAGGAATCCATCTAATGTGTGATTGTTGGGAGTTCCCACCCCACCAATTGCTGGTGAAGGGAGTTTAGTTTCATCCAAAGCCCTGCGTGTCAGTAGCTTTCTTCTCCTCTGTAAAAGCCAACACCGTGGTTAGACGTGCAATGTTAGTCTATCATATGTCTGCCTACTCTCACAAAATCTGCATTGTAAAACAAAACAAGCTACTGACAAAAGCTGTGGTCCTGGTGAGGAACCTGGTGCCCTCTGAATCTTGCTGGACTCAAACTCCCATCAGCCCCAGGCAGCATGGCCAATGGGCAAGGATGATGGGAGTTGTCGTTCAGCAGCCACTGGAAGGGCAGAGGTTCCCCAGACCCACTACAGAGACTCAAATTGGAAGTGAGTGTTGTCCGAGGCAGCCCTATCTACAGTACAGATTTATATCAGTTTCATATCACTTTGCCCAAAGAATCCTGGGGCTGGAGTCTGGTTGAGGTTGTGGACAGTTCTGTTGGACTCCTGGCCTTCTACTCCAGGAGAAAACCTAGCTCAGTAGTATAGCACGCTAATGTCAAAAGCAGCTTTCCTCAATATCCGTTGCTGGCAATCACACGCAGGAGAGTGCTTTTGTGCTCAGGCCCCACTTCTGGCCTTCCCAAAGGCATTTGACTGGCTACTGCAAGAACAGAATGTTGCCTCTGGACTGATTCAGCAGGACTCTGCTTGTGTCTGCATCCATCTCAGTGTTCATTCTGCAAAATGAGGAGAGCGTTCTTGCCTGTTTTGCTGGAATAGTTTGTAAACAAACAAAGCTGTGCAAACAGAAACCGGAAACGAGTTTTTCAAGCATCTATCCATAAGTGGTTCAAACGTTTACCGTGAGTTTTCTCTTCCTTCCCAGCTGTTGATTTTATCTCCTGTGTGAAGGACACGCTGACCAGGAGTGATGCAGTCCTGCACTATTCTTACCTTTCAACTGGTACCCACACTCAGAAGTCCTGCCTTGAACTCTGCTATAGCAAAGGGTACACCTATTACGCCATGGACTTCTTGGATCGTTGCCTATGTGGATCTCTAGGCAGCGAAGCGGAGGTGGGCTGTGGGAAGGTGTGCTCCAATGAAATCCAGAGCCAAGTGTGCAATAAAACAGTCATCCATGCTGCATACCCAGTTCAGGTAATGGAATCAGTTCTAATAGCATTTCTGCCCAATTTCGTGTTTGGGAATTGTGGTTAGGAAATCCCACTCATTACTTCCCTTACTACAAGGATGGGGAATCTGTGTCCCTTCAGATGTTGTTGGACTCCAGGATAGTCCGGTGGTCAGGAAATGATGGGAGTTGTAGTCCAGCAATATCTGGAGGGCTACAGGTTAGCTACACCTTCTTTACTAAGGGATGCTGATGATGAGCAGATTCTTGGCAGAGCACATCCCTTCAATCCCTGTCATCTCTAGCTTAATGAAGGATCTTATACAAGAGAAATGGGATCTTAGTGGCCTTGAGTTGCTGCCAATCAGACATGACAAAACTAATCTTGATGGGCTAGTGGTCTCTGACTCAGCATAAGGCAACTTCACATATTCACATCAGATGGTGAGGGAATTTCTAGAGGGTTTGTAACGGGTCCTGGGAAATGGAAGCCGCCCCTGCCAGTGATGGAAAATGAAAATAGTCAGTGGTGAGGGGCAAAGGCCACTTTAAAACTGGCAGTGCAAGCTCAAGTTCTAAAACAGCTCCTCTTCCTTGATCTCCATAAACATAAGCTGGACACCTTGTCTCTTCCAAACCCAGTCACTGATTTTAGAGGTTAGAGCAGGGGCTCCCAAATTGTGCTTTGTTCAGATGGTCCACAGTGTGTTTGTACGGATTTGTGGCTGAAGATGGGAGATGGCTCATTCAGTACGTTAAATACTCATATTCATATTTTTATTGTTTCTTTTATTTATTATATTATATTTTATTGTATTGCACTTTGTAAATTTAAAACTCATTAAAGGTAAAGGTAAAGGACCCCTGACAGTTAAGTCCAGTCGAAAACGACTCTGGGGTTGCGGCGCTCATCTCACTTTACTGGCCAAGGGAGCCGATGTTTTTCTGCAGACAGTTTTTCCGGGTCATGTGGCCAGCATGACTAAGCTGCTTCTGGCGAAACCAGAGCAGCACACGGAAATGCCGTTTACCTTCCCGCCAGAGCGGTACCTGTTTATCTACTTGCACTTTGCCATGCTTTTGAACTGCTGGGTTGGCAGGAGCTGGGACCAAGCAATGGGAGCTCACCCCGTTGTGGGGATTTGAACCGCCGACCTTCCGATTGGCAAGCCCTAGGCTCAGTGGTTTAGACCACAGCGCCACTGGGAGATTCAGTTTTTTTAAAAAAATTAAGTAGGCCATGCAAGATTAACCAGTCTGTGCTTGTTCTGGAATGCCTGGTCTTCAAAAGTGTCTTTGAGTCTTTAATTGCTGCAGACATTTGGCAAATATGCTTCATCCAAACTAGGACTTCTGTACCTGTTGTTGCTGCAGTACTATGAGAACAGGTACAGTTAATGCACAACATTCCTTTTATCTGGATCTCCTCTTCCTACTACCCAAAAGCTTTGTATGTTACCATTGCACGGCCTCTTGCTGAGTGCTGTACAAGCTGCAGGAATTAGGAATAACCTGATGTTATTAATGAGTGAGGGACATTATCCCCTTCTCCTGAAATTATACCTGCATCCTATTTATGCTTTGGGTTGGAGGAAGGGAAATTAAACCTGAGGCAAACCTTCCTACCTGCTCTTTCTGTTTAGGTGAAACTCTCATTCACCACACGGCAACACCATGGGCAACTTGTTGAATTCTCTGCCAATGTCTCACTCCCTGGCTTTCTGTACATCTGGGACTTTGGAGATGGAGGTGAAGGTCTCAACACCACAAACTCAAGAGTGCTGCATGTGTATCTTCCTGGTACCTATATGGTGATGGTTGAGGCCATGACTGCTGGAAAGAGTCTGTTCCACAGAGCAACTATTCACGTGGTCTTGGCCGTGAAAGCAGTAATCCTTAAGTGTCCAAAGGTTGTGGTAAGACACCAGAACAACATAGACATCTGGATCCATGCCCAAGAAGGTACTGATCTGTCTGTCATCTGGAGAGTGAAGGATCCAGGAGGCCAGGAACTTCTTGGTGAGATAAGTGATGCTGCAGAGAAGTGTCTATCTGTGTCCCACTTGGGTGGGGAAGCTGGCCATTATTTTGAGCCAAAGGTAGAATTAAGCATGGATGCTTTAAGTAGCATGCCATCCCCTCCATCCTGGTGGACCAGATTCTGGCTTACCCCACCTTCAATGGGCTCTTTTGACAGGAGGGTGAGTCCTGCCCACTTGTGAATCACCTGTCATCACTATCTGATGTCAATTGTGGGGCAGGAGGGTGGGGAGTGGGGAATGGCCTCCTGGGCCAAATTGGGACCTATGTCAGGCCTAACTAAGCCTGCAGGCTGAAGGTTCCCTACCCCTGTGAGAGGGGAAGACCGTGGTATGTTTGTCAAGGGTGTATTTTGGAATAAAGCTTCCAAGGTATTAAACTTTTGCTACCAACTGCAAGGGAAGTGTTCTCCTAAATGTTGTGCAAAGTTGGAAGCTGTCTAAAATGGAGATCAGAGCAAATAAGTATATGGCCCCTAACAAAAGGTGCAGGATTTATGGTGGAGACAATCTGAAGTGGATCAAGGTTATTTAGGTGTGGATAAGGGAGGAGCTGGAGTTAAGGTGATGTGGAAGACTAAAGCTGGCTTAAAGTGGCTCCACCAAACCTCTGGAATCTCACAGGATCTGAAGCATCTGTGAGAGAAACTGACCTTGCGGGAAGAGAGGTTATTGCAAGCATGATGTGGACACCTGGACTTCATGTTAGGATATTAGGAAAATGGAAGGAAGAGGACAAGGCAGCAGAGCAGAGGCTCTAGAGAAAGCAAACTTGTCAGTGTGCAGAAGGCTGAAGGAGAACAGCAGATGTGTAACCAGGGAGACTAGGGGGCAGCTAGAAAAAAGGCATTTTCCCCCTGGGAGAGAGAGAGAGAGTTGTAGAGCAGCAGAGCCCTTATAAAAAGACCAGAGAGGCAGAAAGCCAGGGAAGCAGTGCGAGGCAGCCAGCAATATCGGCCATTGATCTCAGAAGGCACACAGCACTGTCCGGTCTGTCTGATGCTATGAGTGTGAGAGGTGTCACTCCTAAGGCTGCCATTGTCTCAGCCTGGATGCTGTGATGGCAGACAGAAGATGAGAAGTGACCTGATAACCTCACCTAGAGCTGCAGCATTTTCCCTCTTCCCCACCCCATCCCCCAAGATTCTGCTGAGGATGGCATCCCAGGGATTTCGACCATGGTGGCTGTTGTTCCTACTGCTGGGCAAAGGGGGCACAGGTAGGCGAAGCAGCGTTTCTAAAAAATGGGAGTTCTGTGTTGGAAAAGCATGGCTGCAGTGGGATGGCAAAGGCTAGATCTACTCTTAGCATGCGTTAGTCAATTTTCAGCATAATTTAACCACCCTTCTGTTCACAAGATTAGGATGGTTAGAAGGGGTCGTTTTGGTTAGAAATGGCGGACTTTGTGCTTGAAAGCAACCAACCAACCCATTTTGACTATGGAAAAATGCTCCAGACAAATAATTCTTAAAGAAAAGAGAAGGATTCATGTAGAACTCATGCACGCACGCTCAAACTCATTCCCATCAAGAAGCACTAAAAAGAGTGGAGAATCCATCCTTAAAATACACAAGGCATGGTTAATGCAGCTGTTTTGTACCCGTTTCAGAGATCATAAAGAGCAGAATGGTGAAGCTGATCTTTGTTAGTATTTGTCAGATGA
This sequence comes from Lacerta agilis, assembly GCF_009819535.1. Classification (NCBI taxonomy): domain Eukaryota; kingdom Metazoa; phylum Chordata; class Lepidosauria; order Squamata; family Lacertidae; genus Lacerta; species Lacerta agilis. Next base: position 30,517,525 of record NC_046313.1, read on the forward strand.
GGGTGAGGAAGGTATTATCAGCCTGAATAAATTAGCCACAATTAAAAGACATTGTGTGGATGCTCCTTGTAGATGTAAGGAAAGGCTGAGCATCCTTGCCTGTCAGGCCCAAAGCTTTGCTTTCTGTGTGCACCTTTAAGAAGCTTCTTTGACATGGTCAACAGTAACATTGCCATGTTTCTTAACACCCTGGTTAAGAAATTGGGTGTTGGCCATGTGCTCCATCCTCTTCCCAGACTTAACCATGGTTCATTGTTAGATCAGCATTGAGGCTGGTCCCAATTAATAGCACCATTCAGGTTCCCCCTTAAGGAGGGCCTGTAAATTAACTTCAAATCCTGATTTCAAATCTTGTTTAAAACCCACACTGATATACAACCATCCAATCCAATATGTTTACCTGAGAGTAGGTCTCATTGAACTTAATAGCTCTTGTTTCTGAGTGGACACACATAGGCCTGCACCGTTAATGCTTCTCCTCTTGAGACAGCTACCCACTGTAGAATACCTGTTTATAAACCACCCTCTTCCCCTTCTTGTTTGGAAAAAATGGCAGAAACTGAAAGCCAGGCTCCATAGAAACAGTAAGAAAGTTTACTGAGCAGAATTTGGAAGGGCTGAACGACCCAAACAAAGCCCTTCCCTGGACACCTGAATGCCAGCACCTAAAGGAGATCTGTGGGGAGCCTTTAAAAAGTGATTTGTATAGTTGGGAGGATTTATAGGGTCAGCAACAGATCAGACTTTGTTTAGGGTTGTCACGACAACGGGTTTTTGGAGCGGGCTGCCAACTAGCCTCCTGTTGTTGCCAAGATAGTTGGGTGTGTGAGGAAGAGTGTGTGTCCATTATACAAAAACAATTATTAATGAAGGGTTGTAACTTCTTCTTTAAACTTTTTTTTTTAAATCCTGCATGCATTCTTAGGGATGAGATATTGGTGCTCAGGCTTGGTGTTGCCAGATCTGCTTTCTGCAGCTTATGATTCCAAAGATGGGCTCTGTCAAGGGTTCCTTTTGTTCTGCAGGACCTCATGATACAGCTTCCGAGCTCAGTTGGTTAGAGTGTGGTGCTGATAACACCAAGGTTGCAGGTTCGATCCTTGTATGAGACAGCAGCATATTCAGCTCGGATTAGATGATCCTCAGGGTCATTTTCCAACTCTATAATTCTATGAATCTACAAGGCCTGTGTAGGATGGAATTACCTGTAATTGCTGCTATCCAAATCAAAATGGTGTTGGTAGCAATGGGTCTTAATTCAGAGATGACTGATTTATTTTATTGTTTTCAACGGTTGAGTTGTAACCTACTTTAGCTGTCTTGGGGACCTAGGTTTGCTATCAATATGGTCTCAAATTAGAAATCTCTATTCCAATACTTATAATATTAAAACAAACACCCTTGTCATACTATATTAGATGTTCTTCACCCACAGAAAGAAAAAGCCCAACTTTTTAATTTTATTTTAAAAAATGCTTATAACATTAAAAACACGTGAGGCTTCTGCAATTCAAGACAGCATGTTCTGGTGTTCTCTTAAGCTTGAGTGGTTGTTGTTGTTGTTGTTTTAATTCAGATACTTCCTCTTGCCCACGAGGTGCACAAATCAATTTGCAGAACTTGAACTGTTACTGGCTTGGTGAGACAAAGGAGACATGGCAGGATGCCAGGAAGCTCTGCCAGGGTGTGCTTGGAGGAGACCTGGTGGTGGTGAGGTCCCTGGAGGTACAGAGCTACCTCCAGAAATCTTTTCCAAAGTAAGTACGGTAACTTTAGCATGTGCCTCATTTGTAAAAGTTTCCCAACTCTGTGCATCATAAGGATTTTATTTCTTTCTTTAATGCATAGACTAGCCTGCCCCAGGGACAGAAGGTTTGTTGTATTGTAATATAGCATGAGTGATCCAGGTCTCTGAAATACTTTCTAAAACCATTCACCTGGAGATTAGATGGTCCAACAGACCATACCATGTTGGGTTTTCTTGACATTGGTGTGGTCAATGGTGCTACTCAGTGGTATGTGTTTGTAATAATGATTTGCATGGCAGCACACCTGTGAGCTATCGACGTTTCAGCACACCTGTAATTAGAGGTGGAGTTTACCTGCTGCACCAAACGCAACAATGTGATAGCGTAATTGATTATTCTGAAAACTGTATTTAAGCTGACCAAATGCTCTGTATTCTGCTGGGGGAGTGTGGAGTGGTGAGAAGGGTGTTTTGCAGCTGTTGATTATTTCTTAAAATAAATACCGGGTATAAGCAAAGATATTGCAGGCAAGTTTTATTCCACTGTCCCAGCTGCTGCGCAAGCTTGGTTGGTCCAGAACATACCATTGTACATCCATGACCAGCAACTGATGCTCAGATTAGCTGCCAGGGCTGATGCCAAGTTTTGAGGTGGCCCTGGGCAAGATGGTCTCTGTCCTCCCTCTTGTGCCATCATGGTACCACTCCAGGAAATGAAGATGGTTTCAACTGCGGCAGCTGCTTTGCACAGACTGAGCGTGGCCGCCTCCCTCCCCAGTATGTTTACTAGGCCAAGAAATGGACACTGGTACAGACAGGTGGGTGGCTAGAGCTGGCCTGAGGGAAGAGCATGTTGGGTTGTGCATAAGGACTGAGGACAACTGGATTTAGTTCATATTTAAAGGTGAACCTACTTAATTCACAACCAGAACATAACCATCATGTGAAATTCACCTTCTCCTAATTTTTCAGTGCCATTCTCCAACAATGTTACGTGCGCCAAAATGTATTTTATAGTAAAGTGTGCATATAGATTCAATTATTAGTGAAAGTAACAGGCAAAAATGCAGTATATTACAGAAAATTGCTTGCAAAATATGTGTATTTCAAAACTGCATACAAAAATGTGTTTATCAACAAAAACATGCACCAATATGCTGAAGAACTTTTGTGAGGGTATTTAAAAAAGCAAAAAACAAACAAACAAAAAACATACATGCAGTACTGTGGAGACCTGAATTTGATTGGAAGAATGAGAAGCTGAGAGAACCAAAATGGACAGATTAATCAATCCTGTTTTTGATCCTCTTTACTTGAAGCCAATACATTTGTGTGTTTGCTGATCAAACTGCATTTTGCTTAGCAATGAGCCATGGTCCAGCTGTTTCCATACAGTTAGTATGAGAGTTATTTAAACCAACCATAGCTTGTTTGTTTCTTGTCTGTTTAAAATATTCTCAGACTGCCTTAGCATCAAACAAGTCTAGTGCAATCAAGTTAAACAATGAAATGTGAAGCAGCATGACAACCATCAATGGCTTCATCCCAGAGCTTTTCAACCTTTTTGAGTCCACGGCTCCCTCGACCAACTACATTCTTTCTGCGGCACCCCCCTAGGGCTCAGGAGCTTAGTTATGTCACCCCTTGCCTGCAGATCTGGCAGCCCCTCACCCTTTTTCAAACACCCTCCCTTGTGGAGTGTTTCCTCAGCCTCCTCTCCCCTCTCCTTGGGAGTCCTCTAGGTAGGCATTGCCACCACCCCTGGTCTCTGAGCTGCCCTCCTGCTCCAAATAGAGATGCCTCCTCACACTGCCCCACAGGGGCCTGGGACTTATTTGTCCATTCCCAACAGCAAGGGCTGGCAAACTAGCTGTCTGGACTTCCTCACTCACTTGCTTCCAAGGCCACCTCAGCTCCTGGCAACCAGCACCCATGGCTAGCACCAGAGGCACCATTCGCCTGCAAAGCTTGTAGCCAGGGCTTCTGCAACTAACAGCTGTGCAAGCCTTTGAGAGGCAGAGATGCGAGAGGAGGGGGAAGGAAGGAAGGAAGGAAGGAAGGAAGGAAGGAAGGAAGGAAGGAAGGAAGAAGGAAGGAAGAGAAGAAAGAAAAGAAAGAAGAAGAAAAAGAAGAAAAAGAAAAAGACAAGAAAGAAAAGAAAGAAAGAAAAGAGGAAGAAAGAAAGAAAGAAAAGAAGAGAAGAGAAAGAAAGAAAGAAAGAAAGAGGTACACAGGCCAGTGTTGCCTGCCCTGATCATCATTCAAGCCACCCTAGGGTGCCACGGCACACTGGTTGAAAACCTCTGGCTTCATCCTCTTCTGTCTCCAAATATTGGCCCAGTCCATGGTATTACCAGAGTTATTGTCTTTCCTTGCCTTTCTTATCAGCAGTGCTGGCACAGTTTGGATTGGATTGCGTGACCTTGGCTCCTCTGGTTCGATGCGCTGGGTTGACGGGGGCCTCGTAGATACATTCCAGAACTGGATGTCTTCAGGCCGACCCGAGGGAGGGAAAGAAATGTGTGTGAAGATGCTCCTAGTGGATTCAAAAGGGTACTGGAGATGTAACCCATGCTCTGAGAAATCACCGTTCATCTGTGAAAAGACAATTGGAGGTACTGGAGTCATTCTAGTTTGTGTTCTGTTATTTTAATGGAGTTCCCCCCCCCGCAAATGTTTTGATGAGGTGGTATTACTGTGTATTTTCATTGTGGGTGTCTATATTGTAATGTCTGTGTAACCAGCTTTTGTACTTTGCAAACAGATTAGAAGCCTACTTTGATGTGAAGTCGCATATAAATTAAACAGTAAATGCAGAAACAAACATGAATAGGCTGATCTTATTATTCATCAAATGAGACCGCCCCTCTCAAAAGAGGGGGATTCATTAAAAGGAAGCTGAGAAGGACAACCAGGTCATTCTAATCTGTTCAGGAAGCTTGGAGCAAAGTTGTAAGGGGCAATCCCGTTAGCGTTACAGACTTGGACTTTCAATATCCTTGTGATGAAAGCTCTTTTGAAGGTCTATAAGAAAACTTTGCAGTCATGGGATGGCAGAGTTGGTAACTTGACAGAGAAAACCAAGGAGCAGAGAATAGGGAAAGATGGGCAGCTTAGGAGACACAGCCCGGAGTATAGAACAGATGCAGGTCGTGTTGAAAAGACACTTGGTGAACTTGCTCTAGAGACTGATGGGTCATCTGTAATGGACTAGAATAATTCCTCCTGCAAGGGGTTGAAAACGAGCCTTCTAGTGCACAATGTGGGGAGAATTATGAAATTGAATGCAAGCTCCTGCTGATGAGGAAGTGCTGAATGGTGCAGAAGGTGGGCACAAAAGGCAAGACCTCTCCTCATCCCAGAGGGGAGAATTTGTGAGTGGGGGCCATTTCCCGTGCTGGCAGGGGGGCGTGTTCCGCTCCTGCCTTTGCCCCTCCTTCCTGCTGCACAAGCCCCATAGCCAGCCAATAGGACTGGCCAGGGTGCGGCACCAGGCTGCATTCACCAGCCTGGGCACTGCCATCTTCCTCATTCTGCCCCTGCTCGCCATCGGATTTCCCGTCCTCCCTCCCTTTAGGTCTCGCTATGCTTCTGACCTTGCTATGGACTTCGGTTGGTTGCCTTGGTTGCCCAGGGGGGCTGGTAGGAGTTTTTTATCCATTTGGCAAATTGGCACTGGCCTTTTGGTTTTTTCACCTACCTCATAGCAGCTCGTCACAATTTCATAGTATTGGCGGCCCAGGCATTGGAATACTCATTAGGTGATGTAATATGTGTGTGTGGTTAGATGTCAGGTTGTGCCCATCACCTGCCTCCTAGGGGTATCCCTTTAAAGGGATCCGGTGGTCGTGGATCCTGTCCAATGCCCTGCTAGTGGCTAGGGCCATGGCACAACCCCTGGTGACGTCAGGGGAAGCTTCCAGTTGAATTTGCATCAACAAGCTCCTCCCACTGGTTGTTAACCCAAATGTGTTGTGCTGTTGTCCAATGCCTAAGCCAATACCACTCACACGCCGTAACCAATAAAGTTGTGGCCTTATTCTTCCCATTAACCAAAAATCATGTGTCCGTGTATTATTTACTCCACGCGGGTGATGGGTCATCGACTCACAATAGGAGAGAGCTGAAAGGAAGCGGAAAGCAGGGTCTGCCTAGCAAGAGGCCAGCCAAGTCTAGCTACTAACCTCGGTCGCTATATTCTGAGCTCCCCACAACGTCTTAGTAAGCAGCAGCAACAGGCAGTGTTGGGAAGCCGGCAGAGCGACATCCTCACCCTGCCTCGCTATTGGATGTTACAGGACTGTATTGTCAGTTCCTTTTTATGTGCTCTATGATTACAGCTGCGCTTCCAAGCCCAAACTTCTTCCTGACTGGAATGCCAAGGTTTAGCGCTATCTATGAAGTGAAGAACGTCAGCACCAGAAAGGCAGCTCCTTTCTTGGGGGGCAGCAAGGTGGAGGTAATGTATTTCCAGGGCCGATTTGTTTTCGTGCTTCAAATATGTCCTCTTCAAATAAGTTTCGTGCTTCAAATAAGTCGTTGCTGAGGGATCTTGAGAAATCTGCTGCTTTTTGATAGTGACCTCGAAGTTCATGCGTAACCCTGATTTCCAAATCTGATGTGTCTCTTGTGGCTTACCTCATATGTAAAAAATAAAACAGTAGAGCCATTGTTGCTCACTATGTTCACTGTGGGCCCTAAACCCTTTACCCATCTTAAACTGCCCCCCTACCTACCCTTGACTTGCTTTTGTCTTGCAGCTGATGCTCTTTCCTGGCCTCTGGTTCAGCCACAATGGAACAGTCACCTCCCTCGACTTCGCTGTGCAAGAAACAAATAAGCCAATCCAGGCCCGTTTCCAGATTTTCCGCCCATATTGCAGTCCCAGTCAACATTTGATTCCACCTGGTAAAGGAGAACCCCTTCTGCTCCCTTCCTTGCAATCCCTTGGGTCAAAGAATAACAGATTCTGTCTTCATTCTTTGAAGCAGTTTAATTAAAAAATAAGTTTCCATTTCTCCCTAGCAACATCTTGTTTTCAGCTGAGGAAAATGGCTTTGCTGCACATTTTTGACAGTCCCCCCCCCATTTGTTAATTCCACCATTTATTTCATTTTTGTAATTGGAATTGCCTTCCAGTCACACTCATTTCTTCTAAAATGCGGTACTTAAATTATAACCTTTGCATATGCTGATCAGAGTAATAAATTTGATAAGAGTGTGTGCGTGGGCCCAGACATTCACCTTGCATCTGTACCTGCGTGATTTAAAACGATATTGATCTGTTTCTAAGTCATTCTGTACTCTCTCTGCTTCGATCTGTAATTTAGGTTCTGAACTACCCATTAAAAAAATAAAAACTCTGTATTCCCCTTCTGCTACCATAGATAATATAAAACGTTATAACTTCCCCCTGTTTTTCACCAAGGTAGATGACATTTACAGGCAGAGTAGTCCCTCCAATGTGCAGTGAACCTGCCAAATTGCAGACAGATTGGTCCAGGGGCTTTTTGTGAGGTAAATAAACGGGGTTCACTTTGCCCCATAATGAGGAGGGAGCAAGTTTGCCTCTTGCTCTTTCTTTAAAATAATTAAGATGTGGCCAGGTGTATTCTCAAAAAAACTTTGCAGCTTTGCATTGTTCTTTGCTTTCCAGTGACTGATTGTTTCCTCTGATAGGCTTTACAGCATGAGACCATCTGTAAAGCTGCCTGAGAGCTCTGAAGAGGTGTGCCTTTGTTTTAAAGCAGAACAAGATAGGATTTTTAAAGAAAACCCTTAAAAGAAGTTTTAAACTTATTTTTAAAAACTGCTTTAGCAAAAAAAATTCTCTTCAGTGTGCCACAGGCAAAATTTTGGGCAACCTCACTTATTGCAAAGTCCACGGACCTGGAGAAACAAAAAATATAGGAAAAATTAGAGCCATAAGGAAAAGAGAAGCTTAGAAAGAACAGAGTGATAGGGCAACATGCGACTTTTGGACATCAACTTGGGAAGGGGAAAGATTTGCAAGTAGATAAATAGGTACCGCTCCGGCGGGAAGGTAAACGGCGTTTCCGTGTGCTGCTCTGGTTCACCAGAAGCGGCTTAGTCATGCTGGCCACATGACCCGGAAGCTGTACGCCGGCTCCCTCGGCCAGTAAAGCGAGATGAGCACCGCAACCCCAGAGTCGGACACGACTGGACCTAATGGTCAGGGGTCCCTTTACCTTTACCTTTTTACAGTGTGGATGCACACTCCTAAAATAGAAATGACGTCTGGCTTTTTGGTTTTGTATCTTTTGTGCGATTCAGTGCCCTTGTATTTGTTCCTCAGGGTGCAAACAGCTTTATTCACCTTTTACCTGCTGTCACTCTGAGCCACTCTGCAATGTCATGGGTGAATGCCCAAGTGGGCAACAGTGGTGCCATTTGAAGGATCGTTGCCTGAACATCTCCAGCCCTTGCAGCTCATATGCCTTTGAGAACGCAAACTGCTATATCCAGCCTTTCCCATACCCTCCACGGTACAAAGGGGCTTCGCCATTCTATTCCATGGTGGCTGATCTTCCTTTATTGCTCGCCCCCAACAATGAAAACACCCACATTCACGTAAGTGTATTCAGGAGTTGCCTTGGGGTTGTAAACTGGTCTATAGTTACAATGTTTGCTCTGTGCTTTGAGGTTCTTCGCATATCTTGTTTTGCCTTAGGTATACAGGAAGTGGTTCTGCGCGTCCACGTGATAGCTCCCTGGTCATGGGACCTCTTCACCTTGGGAGCCTCTTTTTAGCCTGGCCCACCTTGCTATTCGATGCAAAATGTTATTGTTGAGATCCGCTTTTACAAACGAGTCATAAGGCGGAGTTACATGGCACCTCTGTTTTCAGTCCGATACGTGCTTTTTAATTAATTTTTGCAAATTAATTTTTAATTAATTTTTACAAATTAATGTTTACATTCAAAATCATAGATAAAAACAAATAAACAAGATTCTTCCAAATCTTTAGACTTCCCTCCACCTCTCCATGGGTTCTTTACTTAACCTTTTCTACTGCATATCATAAGTCACTCCAGTTTTTAAAGTTGTCCATTGTGTCCAATGTTACATTACAAGAGTTATTTTAAACCTGCTAAAGAGTTCAAATGTTTACAGTGGTCTTCCAAATATAATATGAATTCCCCCCCATTCTTTGTTGAAATTTTGACGTTCCTGATTTCTGATTTCGCTGGTCATTTTGGCCATTTCTGCATGGTCCAACAGTTTGGTCTGCCATTCCAATCTGGTAGGGATGTTGTCTTCTTTCCAGTTCTGGCCTACCAGCATCCTGGAGGCTGTCATTGTGTACATGAACAGTCTTTTCTGCTCCTTCAATAATTCTACCTACAATTCCTAACAAAAAGGCTTCTAGTTTTTTTGTTTTATTTTAAACAAACGTTATTTTAAACAGTTTTTTCAATTAATTATATATCATTTCCAGGAATTCTTTTATTACCTTACAGTTCCACCACTTATGTTAAAAGGTCAGATTGCGGTCGTCTTGTGATGTTTTATATGGATTAGCATTACTTGCTTGTGCACAACTGTAGGAAGGAGTTGAATGAAGACCAGGTGTGTGTACTTTAGATGGAGGCTGTCTCCCAATGATTCCCAATTAGCTCCAGCTGTCTGTGTGTTTCAGGTTCTCCTGCCAGAAGAAGAGATCTTTGTCCATCCGGGTGACATCATAGGGATACAGCACAGCGCTGGTAGGGGCTTGTTCCTGCAGTGCCATCCCCACACGGATTCCCCTTGGCGACAGAGTTACATCAGCCTCATGAAGGAGAGCTGGTGGGAAGGAGGTATCCCTGGGCCGCCCAACCCCACCTGGGTGGACAGCATGCTTTGTGAACTACGAGTGACCTTTGCGCAAGAGATGAAGAGCTTGGCAAACCCTCCAGTGTTGGCCCAAAGGCCTGAGTCTGGCACCTACACCTACACCGCCACGGTGAGAAATGCTGTCAGCAGCTTACAGGCCAGCTGCTCAGTGCAAGTACAGTCAAAAGTCAGCGATCTGCAGCTTATCTACCCCACACCACTCAGCGGGAAGCTCAACATACCCACAAAGCAGGAGATTTTCCTGGTCGTCAAGATCACCTCCGGCTGCAAGGCTGTGGCTAACTGGATGTCCCCGGTGGACATGGCTGGGGTGCCGTTTGTGGCCGCCTGCCCAGCAGGGATTGTGCTGCATGTCTCCTCTGCTACAGAGAGACCACTGACACCTGGTTCTCCTCAGTGAAGCTTGTCATGGATAAACCAAGAGAGGAGGAGATCTTGGACATCCTTGTTTCCAATGAGGTCAGTGCCCAGAAGTTGTCCGTGAAGATTCAGTCACATGATGCCATTGATGGACTCAGGGTGGTGCCTCCTGGACCATGCCGGATGCTAGTGGATGTGTCACAGGTGGGTTATGATGTTCCTTCCAAAGTTAACTCTTTGTTTTACGTGAGGGATGTCTGGTGTCATGTTTGAGGATAGTGGTCCAGGGATCTTTTTACATGAAAAAAATGTATTGTACATAGATACATACCCTATACTGATTTTTGTGGCTTTGCAGAATTGACAAGGTCTGTACCTCCGAACTAGGAAACAATGCAGTCATGATCTTGAGTTATTGAAAGGGCAAAGAAATTGGAGTGTTAGGCAGTGCACAGATCCCTCAGTCCCAGGTCATTGAAGTATCTTACCCAGACCCAAACTCATTTACTGCTCCCCAATACTTAGCTCAAAGTTCAGCCAGCATAGCCAAACCAATATTTATGGGTTATTCTCATCATGCAACTTCTTTGCTTTAACCAGGTATTTACTGCTGAGATCAGCCAGGGGTCCTCTGTCTCTTACACCTGGGTGATTGATAACATGGACATGTTTGCCTACAATGGTCAGAGCTACAGTGTCACATTTAAGAGACCTGCCACATATAAGCTAAAGGTGAGAAACCAAAGCCATTCAACAACAACAGCAGCAGCAGCAGCAGCAGCAGCAGCAATAACAGTAACTTCATAGTAGAGCATAGCACATGTGGGCTATATTTCAAGGAATATAAGTAGTATTTGTACAGCAATTTATATGTGTTATCTCGGTCTGTCATACAACAGCCCTATAAGGTAGTCCAGTATATTAGGAGAAATTACATGTCAGAGTGTGAAAATTGCATACAAAAATGAATACATGTAATGAAACTGTGTGCCTTCTTGCATGGATTGATTTTTTTAAAAAAAATTACAAACGGAAGTAAGCAAACTGAACCAAGACTAGAAAGATGAGGACATGGGGGGCGGGGGGGGGGAGAGACTGTAACATAACTCACAGGGCTTCTCTGTGAGTTCCTTTGAGCCAGGGACTTCCTGACTCAAGCCGTTCTCTTTTGTCTCTCTCTATAGAAGCAAATGCATAGCTGAGCTGCTATGAGCATTATCAGAAGATGCTTCAGTAACTTGTGGGATTTGGGTGGTTTATTTGGTTTGGAATCAAAGGTTTCTTGGTTTTCTTCTCTTTGTTCATAGTTGACAGCAAAGAACCCGGTGAGCTTCAAATCTTTGGAACTGATGCTCATAGCTGAACCCATGAACCCCTTGGCTCACCCTGAATTGCTGGGACTCCCTGGAATTGTGGAAGTCAATGTTCCCCAGACCGTGATATTCAGGTGGAAGTAGACACTGCTGTGGATGTCATGGTGAGGTAAGAAGCAAGGCAAGGAAGTCTGGATAGGTGCTTTCAAGTGATTGCCCATCACCAAAATCCAAGTTGCAAGGAACACACAATCTTAGGGAAGAGCTCTTTGGGAACAGCCAGTGTATCTATTCAAGACCAATTCACACCATCATTTTCTGCAGAAAAAAACCCTCATTTGAGCTGGCTTACAAACATTTCTGCTAAATTCATCCCAATTTAGCTTCTAGTATAGAATCGCTAACTCATGTAATGGCTCAGTTAGTAGCCACTAACTTAGTCTCATCCTATGGATGCACAAATAGTCTGACCTGGTATCTTCCCCTAAATATATGACAATTCCTAGTACTCCCCACTTCCCTCTTTTTTGGCACACTCAGTGATGTTCAGGAGGCATAGTAAGCTGTATCTGTGAATTTGCTTGCGCATGAAAGCAACACTGGTTTGATAGAAAAATGAACCATGAGGCATAGAAGAGACCCCAAAATCAGGCTGTTGCAGGGCAAGGTGGTCCAAAAACAGTCCAGTTCAGATCACAGTAGACCACACGGGGTACACTAAAATGGGGTGGTGGTGGTGTTACAGTGGCCAGCAAAGCAAATTGCTTAAAATAAGGTAAGCAAGACAAGTCACCTATTTCAGGGGAAGGCAGACAAACAAAAATCGGAATAACCAATTCATCTGCTCTGGAGAAAGCTGCTTTCTGATCGGACTATCAGTCAGAGTCAGAACATGACAATGTCTGGGAGAATCACTGAACTTAATTTTTAAAAAAGGATAATCTAATTCAACACCCTGCTCTCTCAAGGTACCCTGGAGTTACCTGCTCTGCTGGTACCTGTAATGTCCCCACTTTAGTGTACCCACAAGCAAGAACTACCATGCCAGAGGTAGCTTTTGGAAAAGGAATAAATACAGCAAAAAGACATTTGGGGTGTTGAAATAACAAATTGTGCAACCAGGACTTACAATGCTTGACTTCCAGACCTTTGGCAGCAAGCATTGTATCCACCTTGTGGAAAACAGAATTTTTGGCAGGGGCTAAAGGTGGTGATGATAGGTAATGTGGGAGATGTACCAGAGGGGGTGATGTGATAAGGGGCACAAAAGAAACTCTGGGAAGGAATTTATCATTGCCGTTGCTGAGTCCAGTCCAATCTCACCCAGAGATTGGGTGAACTTTCTGGGTCTTGTTTTCAGTACTCAAAATCAACAAAACCAACAAAAGAGTCTTGCGGCACCTTGGCAACTAACAAATTTGCTATGGATTTATGGGCAAGAATCCAGTTCACCAGCAACAAGGAGTATAATCCCTAATTAACTGGGAATATATGGGTTCCCCTGTGTTGTTTGGCCTGTGGACGGGGGTGGATGGGAATGGAGAACACTGAGATTGCAAAATTGCAAAAAGAATGGAGAGTAATGATCACATCAAATAAAGCAGTTAAAGTGACAATTAGGATAGCTGTGTTGGTGATAACAGAAAGATCCCGGCCTTGGTAAATTAGCAAACACGTATAGTATGATAAAATCTTGATTCAAGTCACAGATGATAGAATTGAGGTTCCTGATAAAATGCAATTCAGAGAGTTTCACGCTGGAGTCTCCCTTCATATTTCCTTTGTTCATGGACAGGCAGATCAACAGGCATCACTTGTAGAAATTCTGTGCCAAATTGTCACTGTGCAAATGCTTTAGGAAACACTGCTGTTCCCACTGTGACCTCTGCTGGTTGCCCGCAGTATATCCAATGCATTATTTGTGGTCTGTATTTCTGCTTGCAGGTGGAATTTTGGCGATGGCAGCCCAGAGGCAGAGACCATCCTGGCTCCTCCTTATGACGCTCAGCTGCCAAGACCGGATCCACAGACAGAACGAGTTCAAGTGTCAGCGAGGGTGACCCATGCCTTCATTCAGCCAGGTGGGAAAATAAGTAGGGAGCTCAAGGAGCTTCAAGTCACACCTTTCCCCCTGAAATGAGAGGAGGAGAATAGATGGATGAGAAGATAGAAGCTGAGAGAGCTACCTGTATGTGGAGAAGGGTTAAAAATGGTGTGGGAAAATAGGTGCCAGGACAGGCTGACTAACCACCAGCAGGTTGAAATCTAGGAAACCAGACGAGAACAGGTGAGGCAAAGGCATCATAGGAGATTGAGACCAAGACAGGAACACGCATATGGGGAGGGAAGCAAAACTAATGAGGTGCACTGTAAAGTGAGGAAGGAATTTTCCTGCCGTGTGGCAGCTGCAGGGAACCTAAAGGGGCCTGCACCTTAACTGGCTGTCACCTGCCAATCACTTCAATTTTGTGGTTTTTCTAGGGTTAGATTTAAAATTACTGGTATACCTATTTTATATACAAGTTGTGATTATTATGTACATTTTACGTATCTTACATTCTGTTCCCCCTTACAGAAAGACAGGATATGAATCTGATAATTAAGGGTTAAAATATCCACTGCTAGTCAAACTCAAGAGTAGACCCATTGAATACGCAGGTCTATTCTGCGTATGATTAACGTTAGGCACAACCCGTATTTTAATTAACACATAAAGAAGAAACCTAGCTATGAACAACAAATTTAAAAACATCCAGCATCTGAAAAATTACCACTCCTGAGTGATACGTTCATCGTTATTTCTGTAGGTGACTACACGGTCAGAGCTGAAGCCCTCAACAAGTATGAGCAAGTTCACCAGATGGCCAGAGTCTGTGCTGTCGTTCCCATAACCCTGGTGACCATAGTGTCCAGCCCAACTTCTCCATTGGTTAAAGAGGTTACTCAGTTTGAGGCCTTGGTTTCTCCTTCCCTCTATGGCATATGGTATTCCTGGAACTTCGGCAATGGGTCACCTGTACAGGAGGGACCAAATTCTACTGTGTGCTATTCCTTTGAAAATGCCGGGATTTATAATGTGACCCTAAGAGTCAATAACAACCTCAGTGACACATCATGGGCATCTGTGTCTGTCAGGGAAGAAATTATGGGCCTGCAAATAGTGTGCAGTGGGCCCGGTGAACTCGGTTCAGTCACAGTTGTCAATGCCACAGTTACCTCTGGCACAGATGTCAGGTGGTCTTTTGACATGGGAGATGGATCCATCTACAGAAATCTGTCACAGGGTGTTGTTTCTCACATTTTTGCTGCTGAAGGCAAATACACAATAACAGTGACAGTTCACAGTGCTGCGGCCTATACCAAGGCATCCACCATAGCCAACATTTACAAACTGCGTATTAGCAGCATCCTGGCTCCTAGTTGTATCTCCAGTGGGGAGCTGACCCTGTTCCAAGCTTTTGTGACAGGGCCAGTTAAAGGGATTATGTTCTGCTGGGATTTCCAAGATGGCCGCCCTCCCGCTGTTCGTCATGGAGACCCTACGGTCCTTCACAGCTACACGGTGGCTGGGAATTACCAGGTGAACCTGACTGTCTATGGCACAATGAGCAGCGCTTCCCGCCAGCTAGCCGTTTGTGTAGAGGACAAAATCAGCTCAGTTAAGCTATTGGCTCCAATGTCTGCTGTAGCCTTAGAGGAACCGCTTTCCTTCTTTGCTGAAGTAGATCCAGGACCTGACCCTCAGCACCAGTACAGGTACCATTGGGATTTTGGCATCGGTGAAGACCTGGTGCCTTCTAAAACTCCAGAAATCACATTTGTGTACTTGGAGGCTGGGTTGTACATGGTAACCGTGACTGTGCAGAACACAGTCAGCCAACAAAATGCCTCGGTAAATGTCACAACTCAGCAGGCCATTAATACCATCTCCATTCACCACAGTGGTGAAACGGGCATCTTTTTAGCTGTGGGCACCCCTACGACTTTGTGGCTGAAGTCAGCTGGGATACTACAGCCGCATTTCAGTGGGACTTTGGGGACGCCTCACCTCATCAAGTGGGTCAAAGAGCCCCCCACACCTATAAGAAAGCAGGAGATTTTACCATCGTGGTTGTGGGTGAGAATCTGGTTAGTCACAGGACAGCAACACTCACCATGACGGTGCTTACTCCAGTTAAGCTGTTGACTCTACACGCTGAGCAACCAGTGAGCGAGGCTGGGCAGGAAGTCACCTTCAGATCTTCTTTAGCTGCAGGGGATCGTGTCCGCTATCGCTGGGCTGTTGGTGAAACAACTGGATTCCAAGAGGGAGCGGCCATTTTCACTCACACTTTCCCCACTCTTGGCACCTTTGTGGTGTTTGTCGTAGCTGAGAATGCTGTGAGCATAGAGAAGGCAAACGTCACCGTAGAGGTCCAGGAAAGAGTCCGAGGGGTGCAAATTCACAGTGAACATGTAGTGCAGGACAAGTATGTGGCCGTTGCAGAAGCCTTCTCTCTCTCCAGCGAGGTTGCTCAGGGCTCCAATGTCACCTTCCGTTGGGCAGCTTTGAAAGGAAAGCATCGGTTGTTTACTTCTGAAGGACAGTTGTTCCTATTCTGCCCCAATACAAGTGGGGAGCTCCTGGTGGAGGTGAAAGCTGGGAATGCACTGGGTGAAGTCACCACCAGCCTCACCCTGGAAGTCTTGGAGAGAGTTCATGGTGTGAAGGTTCAATCGGCCGCTGATAATGTTGCAGTAGGAAAGCCAGTGAACCTGAACATTTCTGTGGTGTCGGGAACGGATCTCCTTTATCAGTGGAAGGTGCAGGAGGACGCACAGCTGCTGCTTACCACCACACCCTCCCTTTCGCACATCTATAACACCTTAGGCTCCAAGCTTGTCTTTGTCACAGTCTACAATGCCCTGGGATCCAGCAATGGCTCCACAGAACTCAGAGTGCAGGAACCTGTTTCTGGGGCAAATTTCAGCGTGGCAGGAATCATGTGGCCTTTCCTCCTGAAGTCAGGCACCTCAGTAGAGCTTCTGGGCATGGTGGATGCAGGATCTGACCTTGCATGGGAATGGCAGCTACAGAGGGGGGAAGAGGAGAAGCTGATCCTCTCCCATGGGCAGAACATCTCTCACAGATTTGAGCAGCTCGGAGACTACAGAGTGTTTCTGCGGGTCTGGAATGACGTTAGCGAGAGTACAGCTCTGGGTGCCATCTCCATCCAAGATCCTGTGGCTGGACTGGGTGTGACATGGACGGACAAGAGGACGGTGTGCACAGATGATGAGGTTACTTTTACACTGCATGCGTTGAAGGGCTCGCGAGTGACCTTTGCCCTCTACTTCCCCTCGCTGGGGATTCACATGGATAACCCTGCGGGGATCTTCCACTTTCCTTTTCCAGTGAAAGGCTACCACCAGGTGCTTGCATCTGCTTACAACAATGTTAGTAATCAGACAGCTACTGTCATGGTGAAGGTCTTGGAGAAGGTGACGGGGCTGCACCTCTTGGATGAATGTCCACCCATCCTGGAAGCCAACAAAGAACTTACACTCCGAGCAGCAGTGCAAGCTGGAGAGAATGTTGCTTTCTCCTGGGTATTTCAGCTCCCTGGGCTGCCTGACTATAATGCCACAGGCCAGCAGGTGACGTATACCCCCTCTGGCAAAGACAATTTAACCATTCTGATTGAGGCCAACAATGCTTTCTGTGCAGACACTCTTCTGTTCGTAAGAACAATAGAGGTGCCGGTAGTGACTGTTGACCTGTCCAGCAATGGCACCAGGACATTTGTTAATCAAACCGTGACATTTGACGTAATGGCTGTTGGTGGCAGCAACCTTCATATGGAGTGGAATTTTGGGGACTCGCCCGAAACCTTCGCCAGTGAAGGAGATCAGAGAGTATTTCACAAATATCACCAAGCTGGTGATTTCTTGGTAGAAGTGAGAGTCTACAACAACATCAGTTTCGTCTTGGCCCACTTAAAAGTAACTGTGCAGCAGCTGCTCTGTGAAAGCCCTACTCTGGAGCTGGTTGAGCCTCTCTCTGTGATCTCCAAATCTTACACCACCTACTTTGAGGCTGATGTGGACTTGAAACAATGCACAGCCTACCGGGCATTGTATCGGTGGGAGATATTCCGCGGCTGCAGCTGTGATGCTCCATCCAAGACCAATGCAGTCTTGTTACCGCATGTAGATGTGCTAACCCCTCGCCTTGTGCTCCCCAAGCTCTCCCTGGACGTTGGTCCTCACTGCCTGCTTTTCACTATCTCTCTGGAGAACACACCCTTGGCCCGGATGGCTTGCAGCAACTTGACTGTGCTTCCTAGCAAGCTAGTTCCAGTCATCCAAGGAGGATCCTGGAGGAGAGGGACAGCCAAAATGGATCTGGTTCTAGATGGAAGCAAGTCATATGACCCTGATGTGGAGAAGGGTGGAAACTCCTCACTGGCGTACCAGTGGGACTGTCAACTGGAGGTAAGAAGAGGACCTGCAATGGCAGCAATAAGGCACATTGTTTGGACCAGGGTTTCCCAAACTTGGGTCTCCAGCTGAACTACAATTCCCGCCATACCTGACCACTGGTCCTGCTAGCTAGGGATGATGCGAGTTGTAGTCCAAAAAGTTTGGGAAACCCTGGTGCTGAATAACTAATGAGAAGCATAACCTGAAAAGGTGGGTTTTGCTTTATATGAAGGCTTTAATGCAGGGGTGGTGAAACAGGATCCTGCTGGAGGGCCAGATCCAGAAGTGGCCGATTCCCCAGAGGCCACTTTGACAGGTGGGAGGAGTTGCCCACCTGTCAATCACCTGCTATCACACATTGCTTGGTGATTCAGACTTTGCAGCCATGGCTTGAATTCAACACTTTGTGAATTTGGTGCCTCTCTATGTCAAATTCAGAAGGCACCAAATTCCCAGCATCTGAAAATGAAGAAACAACAGTGCACAGTATGCTCCCAGTTCGTTTTGCATTTGTAGCTATGGCTTTACCTGCCTAGCACCTGTCTTATTTCCTTTGCTTTCCTGCCCTTTAAAAGCTGTTATACCAAGAGAGCATTCCCCTTGTCCATTCTCACTTCTTTTGTATGAAAGAGAAGACTGAGCCTCACTTTACAGGGGCCTGCAGAGTGGTCCTATCTTTTGGGTAAGTGTAGGAAGAGGACCATGGCACTGTTAGGATTTCCTACACATGAGTAGAACCTTGGCAGGGACACATGCCTGACTGGCATGTTCCCTCCCTCCTGGGCGATCATTCGGGAGCTTCAAAAGCTTTCATCAGCCCAAACATCACAGCGACTAATGCCAAGAAACATTGGCACGCTTACGGATCTGCAGAGTGTGCACAGTTGCGTAACAGAACTCAGCAACTCAGCATTTTGGCTACTTTATTTACATATAAACACACAGAGCACTGCAACATGGCTCCCTCTCTCTCTAGCATCAGACAGCAAAGAGAAAGAAACAAAGGACAATAGTCCCACTTCACGGAACACAGTAACACAAACATCTTGTCTTTTGTCACTTCCCACTTTGTGGAATGTAAACGCACACCACCATGTGATAGATAAGAATCCCATGACCTGCAGACATGGAGATGGAATCTCCACAAGAGAAGCTGGAGGAAGAGCCTCCAGGTACTTAGAACACAAGGCCAAAGGCTCAGCTGTCACACTTTCTACTTTAATTGTTATGCTATATGCCCAGCTTTCAAAAGTCTGTTGCTTCATAAGATTTCACCAGGTCCCTTGCACTCCCCCCCCCCACCCTGGCAGCCTCAATTTCAGCATCAGAGCTGAACAGTTAATGCAAAGGCCCTTAACTGAATTTCTCTCTGCCACAGGCACCTAATGTGTCCACAACTTTATGTGGCTTCCCTGCTATGGCAGGCATGGACAGAGCGATTGTCCCACACTCCATGCTGAATCCAGGAGCAACTTACCACTTCAACCTTACTGTGAGGAAGCTGGTAAGATCCTGCTTGGGTGACACAGACGGTGAGCTGGCTTGATTACCTTCTCTAGTCTCATGTGGCCACTCTGACTTCCCACATATATATTGATAGAAACAGATGGACACAGACAGACGGACACAGTGAACATGTGGTGCAGGACAAGTATGTGGCAGTCACTGATGGTTGCTTATAGGGAGTCATTTTGAAGAGTTTTGCTGAGGGAAAATGCTCCTGAAAGTGAAACATTTTACCCTCTGCATAAAAGTGCCTTGTAGGAAAAACACTTCTGTAAGGACGTTCAGTGGTTGCTCATGAAGAATCAGCCAAATGCAGAACTTCTAAGCTAAGTTCTTTATTGTGCACCTTATTTACAGTGGAGCAAAAGTTTCAACGTCCATCTCTCACTTTGCAGAGTCCAGGAATGACCTCTTCCGGTTTCTTTCGCCAGCAAAAAAAGGCGCAGGATCCTGAACCCCCGCCTGCCCCTGCCACGTCCTTCCTGCCTCCCCTTAGGAGCGTGGGAACCTGACCCCATTCCCACTATCCCTGCGATGCTGAGGCTCTGCGATCCTGTCAGAGCCCCTGCACTGCCTTCCTGCCTCCGACTCCCCCTCCCCACTGGAGGAATGGTAGCTTCCGGAGGAGGAGGAGGAGGAGGAGGGGAGGAACTGCTGGTGAAATGCACAGGGGGTTCCCTATATTGCACACCCTCCGCGATCCCACCGAGCGCCGGGAGGGGGGTTTCCTGACAACTTCCTCTGGAAAGAAGAAAGAAGAAAGAAAGAAGAAAGAAAAGAAAGAAAGCAAAGAAAGAAAGAAAGAAAGAAAGAAAGAAAGAAGTTCGCTTAAAAACAGAGCTTTTTCTTTCTTTCCACAAAAACACAGTCTGAATGCAAGCCGCTCCAACCAGCCCCTCTCAGCTGCACTAGGAGTTCCTGAAGGGGAGTGATCCCCTCCCAGCTGACTTGGACAGTTAGTTCTTGTCTTCTTGTATCAAAGACATAATCAAAGACTGCCTTGCTGAATGACGTCTTCTTTTCTCTTTGACAAAGAAACACAATGTATGTAGGGATGTCAAATGGCAAGGAAAGCACTGAGCCCTGGAATAACGCTCAAATGCACATATGCTTGCTATGAAGCTGGCAAGCCCAGTCAAGACCAAATGTTAGGATTTAGCGCTCAGCGACAAGTGCAGTATGGGCAAACCCCCCTAGACACACTACTGGCTTTTGTCCACACTCTGACGGACCCTTCACCACAGTTCTGTTACGTTGCCTGGGCTTGCCAGCTTCATAGAAAACATATGTGCATTTGAGCGTTATTCCAGGGCTCAGTGCTTCCTTGCCATTTGACATCCCTACATACATTGTGTTCTTTGTCAAGAGAAAGAAGACGTCATTCAGCAAGGCAGTCCAAGGGACTCCTCCATTGCTGGACATCTTGCTCTTCTTCTATAGGGTCGCGTTGCTCCATTTGTACCAACAAGCCTGCTGTGTCTTGATTTGGGGCTGACTTTCGTATATGACTCGGGTGTCCGCCAGCAGGTTTCGATCGCATCTAGCCAGATCCTTCCTGTGACCCTGGAGTGCCGTTCCTGCAGTGCTTTGTCAAGCTACGAGGTCAGCAGCAGCATCCATGTCACGCTGTCTGGACGGTGCGAAAGCTGCGACAACGGAACGCTGGTGAGATGCTCTCTTCTGATTCCCGGGCTATAGATCAGCAGGGGTTTAGTTGCGCTTGGCATAACAGCCACTTAAAAAGAGGTGTCATTGCAATGTATCGTGATCTGCGCTGTCTGACCCTTGCAGTACAGCTGGAGAGCTCGGAGTTCTGATGGCCAGCCTTTGACCTTGGACAATGTGACCACTTCCACTGGGGACTCCAATCGGGACCTGGTGATCAGGCAGGGGGTCCTGCAGGATGGAAGGTGAACTACACTTTCACCGTTTTGGTCACTCAGCCTAGAGGACAGCTGCGGGGAGAAGCCAGCATCACCTCACCCCAAACCATCCACCTAGGGGAGGGCTCTGCATTCTGAGACCAGAAAACAATATCTACATCTTGGAGACGCGGTTAGATTTCAGTGCATGGGTAAGTAACCAACAAGATTCCCCCACCCACCATTAGAGTAGTCCTCTGTGGGGGATTCAGTGCGTTAAAGGACTGGAACAGCTGCAACTCAAGGAGCTGTCCTTTGGATAGCTGTTTGAGCTCCACTTTTGTGGAAGCGGCAGGCAGGGAGGGCAGTCTTGTCATTAGGCTCTGTAGGTATCTGGGTCATGTGTAATTTTGCCTGCCAGACAACTAGACAGTAACTTATGTGTGTGTGTGAGTACAGGCTAGCATTGCATGTGATTCGTTCATGGCTCAGGCATATACAACAGTGTTGGAGCCAGATTGATTCATATTCTCTTGTGGTCAAGCTGAAGTGATGTACACCTTTACACCTCTTCCGTCCAACATCCTTCTGCATCTCCTGCTCTGACTCTTTCAGGTTGGATGGATGAGGACAGCAGCCCAATGCAGCAGCAGCAGCTGATCTACACCCTGACTGCCGAATGTGCTCCCCTCACAGCAGCCACTGTGGCACTCCTGCCTGTATCGAGGGGTCAAGTCTGCCTTCAGCATCTTCTTGCCAGCAAGCGCTCTTGGCAATCAATCCAGCGTCAACATCCTAGTTGAGCTGGAGGATTCACGGGGAGCGAAGACCTTGGCATTGAACCAGTAAATGTGGGACCTCTTTGGGATGGGCCGATCTCTGTGCCTTGTACTTCCAGGGATCAGGAAGGAAAAAAGAACAGGCAGGAGAAGACAGCATCGTGGGGCGTGCTGTGCTGTGCTGCTGTCCTAACAGTGGAATCACTGCCACTTGCCAGGAAGTATGGGGGGGGTGGCAAGGCCTGGGCTGCGTTGATGCACAAGCAGAGCCAGTCTGGCACTCCCTCCAGCGCACCCACACAGCCCTTAACTTTGCTATCATCCTGCCCCCTGTACTGTCTTAGGCAGTGGCAGTGATGCTGCTGTCAAAGGGGGGCGGCACAGCACTGCTCCACTGTGCCACTGGCAGACAGTGTTGCTTTTGCAAGACTTATTTCTGCCCGGAGAGAGATCAAAGCTGCAGTCATTGTGTTACTTCCTTGGGGACAGCTCTGTTCCCGATGATGAGGTTACTACGGCATTCGAATACTTGAGGATGGTAGCAAAACCTTTCTGTTTCCAAGTGTGGCTTGCACGGGCAGGGAGGAGGGAGGGATGCTTGCAAAGTGTGTTTGCACTTACAAGTGTATTTGCAAAGTCTGTCTGCTCTCCCTTTCAGAACCCTGACTCTCACCATGCCTGAACTCCCTTCAGGATTCAACACCATAACCAGCTGGTTGAAGAAGAAGAGCCAGTCGGAGCTGTGGGGTGTGGTCCAGCAAGGAAACCCACAGGAGGTGATTCCATACTCCTTGGCTCTCATAAGCCTGCTGAATCACGTAAGCACTTGCTGGTGGGGGAGAACGCTTTACATCTGCGTACAGGTTGACAATGTCCGCACACCCAGGAACTTGAGATTCTCAAAGGAGGCCCTGCTCACGATCCCATCCACAGCTAGGATCTGTTGTGCAGAGTTAGGCAAAGGGGTATTCTCCACCGTGACACCCCAGTTGTGGCCTTCTTTCCATTTGCTCTTGCCCCTCTTTTTGTTAACCCTTAGGTGCCAGCTGAAGAAACACTCACCCTGGCTTTGGGGCTGGGAGGTAGAGTGAACTTGGTGCCTGACAGTGAATGAGGTTGTGATATTGTATTATGGAAATTGGCTGGCATGCTGTTTTATGTATCTTCGCTGTCGACTGAATTATTCAAGTTTTGTCAGGCCATGCTCTACTTTGCCCTGATATCCTTTGGGGAGGAAGGGTTATATACAAATATATTAATAATAAAAGGCACTTTAAAAAATACGTATCATCATCACCCCATTTGGGCAGGTTTTTTTCTTTTCTTTTTTGGCAGTATTCTGTTCCAGCAGAGGTGATTTGGCCACATGTTTTCCCCCCAGGACTTTGGAAGAGGTTATAGCATGAAGGAGCTGAGGGACCGCATCTCCATCCGCAGCAATGTCACAGCAGCTCTGGCCTCCCTGAATATCTCCAGTGTGAAGGATGTTGCTCAGCTTAGTGCTGCACTGAGGGCTTGCGTGGTAGGACTCCTCTAGTAGATGTTTTGTCATTGCGCTGTCGGAGTCAGAGAAGGTGTTGCAATGATGGCCCACAATATTTGGGACCCTGTGGCGGAAAATCCAAATGGCAGCAAATATAACAAGCTGATTAGCTGACTATTTGCTGTCCTTCAATAGTAATCCCCTCCCCAAGAAATCTGTGCTAGAGCTTGTGATATAAAAGGATCTGTTGATTTCCCAATCCTAAATTCAGGTTTTCACATTCTGCAGCGTTTTGTGATATATCCCCAAATCCTGCAGAAAGTGATGCGTGATAATTCCTCTGTATCTTAGGATGTCAGCCACACTTCTGCTTGCCACATGCTTAGAAAGCACGAGGCCGAGTGGTTTTCTGCTTGACCCCCAGGAAACCCCACTCTTTAGTTCTGAATTAGAACATAGAATTGTAGAGTTGGAAGGGACCACCAGACCCGCCTAGTTACTGGACTCTTTTGCCCAACGTGGGGCCCGAACCTACAACCCTGAGATTAACAGTCTTATGCTTTACAGACTGAGCTATCCCAGCTGATGATTGCTATTTGCTCCAGCTGAGTGCTAAAGAGCGGGTTTCCCCAGAGGAAAGCAGAGGGGCAAGAGGAAGTGTGGATAAGCCCTAAGTGTGAATTTCTCCAGTAAACACATTTATATACATATGTAGTTTTGACTGTGCACATTTTTGCAAGATGTACAGTTTTGCATAACTGTAAATTTAGGATATTTGTGTTTCAGTTGGCATATTGTTCCAATAAGTGTGGATTTGATGGATTCAGCTTTAAATGCCGAATTTCTCCTCTCTCTCTAGCTAGAGCTGAGTTGCTAGTTTGGACATACCATTGCCCTTTCTCTCTTTCCTTAAGGAGAAGAGAAAAATATATCACTCAGAGTAAGAGCAACCATCTGCCTCCCGCAGCATTTTATCTTCCTGGGTTGTAGCCAATGCTGCCATTCTGCTCATGCAGCAGACTCTGCTTGAGCAATGACTGTTCCCCACATCAAATGGGGGGCAGCGTTTGCCTGGTCACGCGCAGCCCCCTGGATTCCAGTGCGACGCCTGGTAGTTCGGGCTGGCGTCGCCTCCCCCCTGGCAGGGATACCTGGGGTCTCTGCCTACCTCAGTTAACCGCCCAATCCCACATGGGGAGGCGTTGCCAGGGGACTTGCCAGGTAAAGGGGAGGGACCACCCAGCCCACACAATAGAAGGTGTAGCCTACCTGGGAAGCAGCAGTTGGGGCTCCAGAGCTTCTCCCACCCTCCACTCCCTCAATTAAAGGTTATTTTTGAAGATTAACCTCTTCACAGGTACGCAGGTGCTGCTATGTCAAGGTCGCTGTTGAAGGGCCAGAAAGGAATTCTCTGCATTGGCAGGTTTTGCCTTTCCCGTAGCAAAACGTCACAACTTGGTGGTTTCAGGCCTTAGGCAGAATCCTTTAGTCATCTTCCTAAATGGGTGTGGGCGTGGGGTGGTGACTCCGTGCCCCCAGTGCGACAGCGATACCAGGGTTCCCCGTTAAAGGGGTCTTGGGGGGAGGCATTGGCCATATGCCAAGATGTTGTCATTGCTCTTCCCCACCAGTGGCAGCAAACGGGGGGCAGGCTCTCTGCTTGAACATATGTTCTCCAGACCCAGCCCAATCCCCACACATTCTGGATGACCCTGAAGTTTCCCAGATCCCCAGCTGGGGACTGGGAAGGATAAGCCCAATGCCTGAGCCAAGGTCTCCCTACATCTGAATCTTAATAAAGTTGTGGCCAATTTGAATCCCATAGCACGTTGTCTTGTATCATTATTCCGCTCAGGGGTCGCCTGAGGTTTGGGGGGCTCGCCTGTCCATGCAATGGAACTTCTCCCCTCCTCTCCTCTCACCTGCACACACATACACATTGACACACACTCAGTTGGGGACCAGAGCAGATTATGCAAGCAGAGAAAGAGAGGAAGGGGAAGTCCCATGGGATACAACCCATTTGTAAGATGCCTAGAGCCTTATTGATTTATTTTAGTATGCAACAAACAAACAAATCATTTTGAGTGATGGAAGGAAACTAATGGGGTCTGGGGGAGTGGGAGGCTCACTTGATGTGTCCTTTCAAAGAGAGCAATTGTGTGTTTGGGCAAGCAGTGAATAAGTCCTCTTTCCCCCCTGCAACATCAGGCATTCCCAGAAGAGCTCAGCCTTGGATCTCGTACCCAAATGCTGGAAGCTGCCAAGAGAATGATCCAAGTTATCCACAGCGAGATAAAGAAGGTCACGAACCCCCACCTCCGCTGGCAACAGCATCTTGGCAATCCTGGGTAGGCAACAAAGGGCAGACGGCTGCCATAGTTGCAGGGCTAGCACTTGGGCTGTGCTTCTGAAGCTGGAGCCGTGATTCAGTCTCTCTCTCTCTCTCTCCAGCCTCCTGCCCCTCGTCCTCCCCTTTCTAGCGCCCGCAGCCAACAGAAGCAAAACAACTTGCTGGCTTCCTTTTATTGAGATTTTTAAAATGCCACCACAGACCTAAGGGACAAGGGTGGGCTTTGTAGGTTAATAAAACCTCAGACCAAGCTACATTATACCCATGGCCTGTCTTCCCCTCTACTCATCAAATTGTTCATAATAGTGCAGAAGGAAAAAAGTGGACAGAATTTCCTTCTGGCGTGGCTTCTTTCCAAGAATATTCCCAAATTACCGTATATTCCTGTTGTGTATTCTCCTACCAACTCTTAATAAGAAATTTCTCCCATGGCTTCCCTTTATCCTTAGTCTTTGTTTTCATGCTGCCCCTTAAAGAAAGGATAAGCATCTTCTTTTCCTTATCAATGCCAAGGGTTGACTCCAAAAGTCAAATACCTAAGTCACATTATTACATTATGTAGCAACAGTGAACAATGGACATGACAAGCAAAGGTCTCTTGCAGAGCATAAGCACATGGATTTCTGGGAGCTACTTAAGGAATTCTGGCCTTTTTGTTTTCCTTATTTTTATTATTATTATTTATGTATGTGCAGTTGGTATGAAGGAAAAGCTACCTTTCCTGGCAGACTTGTCAGAGAAGACACAATGAAAACCTACTGTGAGTGGGCCCTTCTCTCAGGTCATTAAGCAAACATAATCCCTTCAAGGGAGGTTGTGAAAACAGGTATGGGAGTAAGCGGCTATAAAGGACTGCATCTCTTGATATGTTATCATGTTGCTCCTAGGAATAATGCTAACTACTGAAGACACAAGACTGCACATGGTGGCGAACGACCGCCTGTCAAAGGAACCAGCCCTCAGGAACTGGGTCTCCTCAGCTTTCAATCTCACTCGTGCTCTAATGAGGTCCTTGATGAAGTCCCGAGTGCTGAATGAGGAGCCTCTGTCACTCTCCGTCTCTGAGATCCACGTTTGGGGGAAAAGGGCAGATGCCAGCAATTGCTGTGCACGACCCCCTCTGTGGAGTGCCTCTTCTCTGTGCCCAGGACGCTTGCCGAACAGCTGGCAGAAAGCCAGGAGGTGGTGCAGGTCACCATGGACCTTGCCATCAACCCTTTCCCTTTCAACTACTACACCAACTCTGCCATTTCCACCCGCCTTGCGCTTCTGGAGTTCGCCACTCCAGCAGGAGCGCCGATCTCAGTTGCCAACCTACCTAAGGAGAGAGCCATCAGCCCTGCGATTACCTGCTGGACAGCAGGAGCTTCAAGACTTGCCCCAAACACTATTGGTCATCCCACCAGGAGACTCTGTTAACTTCACTGTGAAAGTTGCACCAGGCAGCAACGTGACAGGGACACACATCCATGTCACTTTCACTGTGATGGAGGGTAAGTGTGGCAGGGAAAAGTGGGAGGGGAATAGTGGAGAATGCTCAAGTAAGTGAGGCTCAGGAGTTTCTTTCACAGTGTCCTTATACTCCATTGGTATATCTCTCCTTTCATACTTAGTTTTCTCTAGCTCGTGCAAGTGTACCAAATCGATCCTATCCTTTCTTCCCAGGCTTCGGCTTCAGCCAGGAGAAGGTTCCCTCCCTTTATCTTTATGGACATAATGCTCCATATCCCAATGAGTTCCACTACACCTTGATGGAGGAAATTGCCTTTTCTAATGGCCTGGAGGAAAACCACAGCAGGGAGGTCACCCTCTTAATTTCTTCTCTGTAAGTGTTGTTTGCCTATCCAGACACCCCTTTTCTCTCTCAAATTCTCTCATAGCCTGACTGACCCTGAGGCTGTTCCCATTCCCAATTCCTTGAGCTGTTGTCACTGTTGAACCCTCGAGCCAAAGTGGGGAGTGCCTGGTCTGCCCATCACTAGCCACTTGTAATATGTCTCCAGTGCAGATAGATGCTCACTGAGCATAGAATGGCAGATGACACTGGTTGTAAGGGTCAGATCACTTCTGAGCAGATACTTGTCTCATATCAAAGGACATGAAGGCATGTGTTCCTGGTCCTTGGTGCAGTGTTCCTGGTCCCCTCTGGTCAAAACTGCAGAGATTATTTAAAGGTAAAGGGACCCCTGACCGTTAGGTCCAGTCGCGAACAATTCTGGGGTTGCGGTGCTCATCTCGCTTTATTGGTCGAGGGAGCCGGCATACAGCTCCCTGGTCATGTGGCCAGCATGACTAAGCCGCTTTCTGGCAACCCAGAGCAGCGCATGGAAACGCTGTTTACCTTCCCGCCAGAGTGGTACCTATTTATCTACTTGCACTTTGACGTGCTTTCGAACTGCTAGGTTGGCAGGAGAGAGATTTTTTACATCCCCTTTCAAACTGCTAGGTTGCCAGGAGAGAGATTATTTACATCCCCTTTAATGTTAGCTTCGCTATTGTGCACTTGTGCTAATTTTGTGGCTGTCAACCTCTTCCATCCAGTCACCACCTCAATGCGACTCATCAGGAATTCTACATCAACATCACCAGCCGCTTCTGCCATTCCCCCGTCCGCACCAGCATCTCTGTTTTTGCCAGCCTTTGCCAGTACTTCCATTTTCCCAGCATGCAGTGGAGTGCAGATGGAGTGACCCCAACAGCTGCCACCAGCCCCAAGGAGATTGTGTGCCTGACGGAGCATCTCACTGTCTTCGGGGGTAGCCTCTTTGTGCCTGTTCACAGTGTTGTCTTCTTGCCACCGGTAAGAACTTCCTTTTCAGTTAGGCATGCGGAAGGAAGATGAGTGGGCAAGACTCCCATCAGTTGGTGGGCAACATCTCGTTAACATTGATCTCCTTGAGATACGCATGCCCCTAAATGGGGAGGATATTCCAGGCCTGCGCTACTTGGGATCCTCCTCACTGAATGTCATGCTCCAGCCATATATAGAGAGACCCACCAAATGCTGTTTTGGCAGTCCCAGGCAAGCAAGCCAAAATGCCCAGGATTTTATATATTCTCTGAAGATGAGCTGCCACCCATAGCTGGTATGAGTGTGTGCGTATCACAAGCTGTTTATCAGTTTTTTTCCAAAACACAACAAACTTCACATGTCAAGCATGAAGTGACGTAACATCCAATGTTAGGATGTCCAACGAAGCACACTAGCCCAAAGGAATAATTAAATAAAACACCTGCAGGATACATTTAAAAATAATAATAATTAAGGAGCTTGGAAGATCAAACGTATGTGCAGCCTATTAGAGTTTCAGAAAACAAACAGTTAAGTTGCAACTTTTGTGGCCTGATATTTTGTAAATGCATGGTCCACAATGACTTGGAAACAGACAGCCCCATTTAGAGAATGGGTAAGAAGCACCATCTGCTTGGCTTTAATGTGAGATCAGCAAATCAAGGGATGGCTTGGAGGGGGCGGGCAGGATGGTGCGGTGCATTCCACTCCTGTTGAATTGCACGGTGTGTAAACCATGTAGAGATTTGTTTAAATGTGAGTGGTATACTAAGTGTCCAAATATATGAAGAAAGGGCAGAAAACCACAGTTTCTCCACTGGTTGGTTAAGCGGGAGCCTCCCCCTCCTCTCCCGCCATGCACACCAAACCCAGTCTGCTTTATTTATTTTTTTCAGAGGAAGCATTCCTGGCAGAGTCCCTTGGCACTGATCACCTGCGGCGTCCTTTTCTCCATTTACCTGGGGATAGCATTGATATCCCACAAGCTGGACGACATTGACATCACTCGGGTAGGGATCATCCCTTGGTGTGGCCAGCCTGGACGGTACAAGTACTGGCTGATGGTGAAGACAGGCTGGAAAAGAGGCTCAGGTATGGGAAGAGTCAGGGTATTGTTCTGACAGCCACTTTCACAATTGAACGGGCTTCCGTGCTCGCCCCTTTCCCCTTTGACTTTCCACTCACTCCTGTTAGTCTTTAAGGTGCTATGAGAGACTTTCTTGTAAAGAGCTAATGATTCGCAGGAGTTTAATTTAACATTACCTTCCGCTATCCTGCTCATCTTTTGAAGGTACCACAGCCCATATAGGGATCAGGTTATATGGGCTGAACAAAAGCGGCTCTCGCCACCTGGACAAGGGCTGGGCCTTCCAGAGAAACAGCCAAGATATTTTCCAAGTGGAAACGGATGCAAACCTAGGAGAGATTTGGAAGATCCGCATCTGGCATGATAACACTGGTATGACTTGACAATCAATGTTCTTTTAAAATTTTAAAATACATTTATGTTCTACCTTTCCTCTAAGGAGATCAAGGGGCAATGTGCATGATTCCTCTGCCTCCCATTTCACCCTTAGGCTAAGAGATAGTGGACAGGTCTACCCAGTTCTTGTCTGACACTCTAACCACTACATCACACTGCAGAGCAAAAAGCAAGGTGCCCACAGTCCAGAAAGCCCAGTCTTGCAATTTGCTATGGACAGCAGAATTTCTAGGTAGCCAGGTACCTTTGAGTGTTCACAAGCAGGTTGTGATGGTGTTGGCTTTCCCTGGTTATTTGTCCGTGATCCTGGCATTCTGCTCCATTTAACGATTCAGCATAAGACCATAAATTTAAAGCACACTTGAAGCACATGACTTCCCCCAAAGAATCCTGGGAACTTTGTTTGTTAAGGGTGCTGGGAATTGTAGCTCTGTGAGGGATGAACTCCACAGGATTCTATGGAGGAAGCCATGTGCTTTAAATGTATGGTGGCTAAACAGCCTGATAGCCCTTAAAAGAGGGCTATCATACAGCATCTTCCTTCCATGAATTCGTTAAGTTTAGTTTCCATCATCAAATGTTGTAGTATTGCTTTCCATAAACTGATTACACTATAGCTAAGATCATACAACACTTTAACCCAGTGGTTCTCGAAGGGTGTGGCAGGAGAAGACCACAAAGGGGGCAGGAAGATTCAAGGTCATTCAAAGTAATATATTTATTTATTTGCAGAATATGGGTAGATATCTTCAAAATGAGAGCAAGAGTGTCGAGTGATATTGAGGACAATCCTAGCTGTGTTTTCAAATGTATTTCGTATCAATAAAAAATTCAGTGTGGCACAAGCAATTTTTTATTAAAGTGTGACCCAGAGAAATAAGTCTGAGAACCACTGTGCTAAGCCAAGCTTTGTGAACATAAAGGATCACACAGAGGAGCTCACAACTGCTATGCTCTTCCCTGTTCCCTTCAGCTGATGTGCTGTGCTGTGCCCAATGTTTGGCTTGGTGTGGCTTCTGAACCAGGACTCTGGATTAAGTTCTCTCCTCCTTAACAGCAAACTAAATCCAAAAAAACAATCAAAAGGGACCAGGGAGGAGCAAAGTTTCTGGGAGCCCTTCTCTGGGCACCCACCCATTTGTGTGGTCCGGTGCCCCCTGTTGCCACAGTCCTGAACAGTTGTCGTTCAGCTAGTTCTTTGGGGGAAACGTTTGCTTCACCATCTTTCTTTACGACTAGGTCTGGACCCCTCTTGGTACCTGCAGCACGTTATTGTATGGGACAAGCAGACAGACAATATGTACTTCTTCCTAGTGGAGGACTGGCTGTCTGTGGAAAATGAAAAGAATGAGGGAATGGTGGAAAAAGAGGTCCTTGCAGCATGTGAGTTTATAGCCTGTGCTATAATAGTGTGCTGAGCACTGCAGTTTTCATATGTATTGGTAACCACGGGACTAGAAAATTGGCTGGGTAGTTCAAACCAGTATGGGTTATCAAGTCTCTGGCATCCTACATTAGTCCACCCTTCTTGGCCCTCGTTTATTTATTTCATAAAATTTATACACCGCTTGATTGTAAAAAAAATAATAATTCTCAAAGTGGTTTACAAAAAGAGTTGGCACTTCCAGAGCAAAATACTATACAGTCGTACCTTGAAAGTCGAACTGAATCCATTCCAGGAGTCCGTTTGACTTCCAAAACATTCGGAAACCAAATTGCGGCTTCTGATTGGCTTCAGGAAGCTCCTGCAGCCAATCGGAAGCCGCAGAAGCCCCGTTGGACGTTCAGCTTCCAAAAATAGTTCGCAAACCGGAACACTCACTTCTGGCTCGGGAGCCAAAACGTTCGAGAACTAAGCTGTTCGAAATCCAAGGTACGACTGTAGTGATAAGTTGACATAGCGTACATCTTGCCTTGAACTCTGGGCAGTTTCTTAATATTATTAAGACGAGCATCAGCACCCTTGAGCAGCTGCTGGGACCCAAGTAGTAGGCATTTTGGTCCACCCACTCTCTTGACTGCAGCTGGTTCTGGGAATCATTGCACCATTCAGGGGCATTGTGGGTAATTTGATGGCTGGTGGATTCCCAGACTCTGCCACTGCTGACAGGTAAGCCTAACAGGGCAGAGACCAATCATGGGAGCCAACCATGTGGGGACCTTGCCCCCCACCCCGATTTAAAGCCAAATCTGTTTTAACGCACACACTCATTTTCTTCTTCGTCTGAACTACTTTCTTTGAGCGCTTTCTCATTCACTTTACTTCCTCTTTCTCAGTCTGTTGCATCTATTCACCAATCACATGGTGACTTGTGGCCTCTTTATCGCTAGACCTCAGCCTGCCTCAGAAGCTATTCTTGTCCTTAGAGCAGGGGTCAGCAACCTTTTTCAGCCATGGGCCGGTCCACCGTCCCTCAGACCTTGTGTGGGGCCGGACTATATTTTTTGGGGGGGGAAATGAATGAATTCCTATGCCCCACAAATAACCCAGATATGCATTTTAAATAAAAGCACACATTCTACTCACGTAAAAACACCAGGCAGGCCCCACAAATAACCCAGAGATGCATTTTAAATAAAAGGACATATTCTACTCAGTGTGAAAACACGTTGATTCTCAGACTGTCCGTGGGCCGGATTGAGAACGTGATTGGGCCGCATCTGGCCCCTGGGCCTTAGGTTGCCTACCCCTACCCTTGAGCCTGGTTGGGGGCTTTAATCCCAGCCAAACTTTCCTTTCCGTCACAAAAAAATGGGGAAAAAATGTGGCTTTTGGGGAACTGGAATGTTTTTATTATTATTTGTGCTGTTATTGTTTATTACTTTTGCTGGTCACTTTATACAAAAGGGGGGGAACTCTTAGAATGATTTAACAGGATAAAATGCTGCAGATAAAACAATTAAAACTGGAAAAGCTAAAACAATGAATGCAAAAATACACAAAATGCTCATCCAATAACATATTAATAAGGACAAGCCCTAACCAATCCATTGAAGGATGGGCACCACCATAGAGGCCAATTTAATTACCAAAGGGCTGAGTAAATGAAAAAGGTCGGGGGGGGGGGGATGTTTCTGTGAAAAACACTGTGACATTTTGCACATGATATTCTTCAATTTTTTTCATATATGAAAAGTTTTGTGCATCACTGACAAGGTAACTGGTACCCAGAATTAGTGACAAGTCCAGTAGTGAAATAATTGTGACAATGGTGATGCTGGCTAGATGGTTCAGCATGAAGGGATGCTGTTGGCAGCAACCAGGAGGCAGTGAACTTGGTTTCTGTTATTGTTTACAGGTCCACAGGAACTGAGATGCTTTTCCCGGATTTTCCCTGCACAGATGCGCCTTGGTTTTTCCGACTGGCACATGTGGCTTTCTGTTTGGAGCCGTCCTCCTAACAGCCGCTTTACCCGGGTACAGAGGCTCACTTGCTGCATGCTCATGGCTCAGCTCTTCCTAGCTACGTGTGCCGTCTGGTATGGTGCAGTTGGAGTTAAGGGCCACAGGTGAGCATATCGGGGAGCAAGGGAGGGAATGCGCGACAGGTGTAAGCAGAAAGTAAGGATGAGCTCAGTGGAATGTTACTGACACACCATCCATTTAAAACACATGGCTCTCCCTCCCCCCAAGATCATGGAACATGTGACCAAAGAGCTCGAAGAGCTACAGTTCCCAGCATCTTAACAAACTACAGTTCCCAGGATGCCTGGGGGAGAGGGGAGCTAGATACTTTAGCTGTATGGCTATAATCAGGTTGCTCCTTTTGAGCTCTGACCATCTGATGCATGGATATCATGTTTGTGTGCGGTCTAAAACTGTGCCCTCAGAAAGGAGTCCACATAAAATATGACACTATTCAGATCATTGCTCACTTACTCTAGGCTCTGGCTAAATGGCTAAATCTACATTTCCCTCCCTACAGCTATCCTGTTGGAAGACAGATTTCTGTGACTGCAGAGAGCATTTTGGTTGGGATAATTGCAGCAGTCGTGGTTTACCCAGTACAACTACTCTTCAGTTTTCTCTTCCGGAAGACACGCAGTAAGGTACCTCCTTCTATCGTAAAGGCGACATGGAGAGAAAGCTAACCAGGAACCGAGGAAGGAAAGCCACAAAACCAGACATAACTGTGTTGAATAGTTTGTTTAAATGTTAGGGTTCATTATTGTTCCACAGGGTGTGTACCACTTTAAAAGCCAGGGTGCATATTCTTACCTAGCTTTTACAGCTGTGTAGCAGGTGCTGATAAGTCACTAATTAGCTGTGTCAGCAATTGTGAATGATATATAATGTGTAGAAATGTATGTACTTTACTCTGCCCCCTGGTGGGTGGGTGATGATTATAGACACTATGTTAGAGGAGTTTTGTTATTAAACCATGCAAAGATATTTTTGAATCTTTTCAGTGTTTCCATCTGTGTGGTCTACTCTGCACACACTCTGTGGCATGTTTCAAATGCCCAATAAACTGATAAGAATAGGAAGAATACAAGTGCTATAGAATCGTAGAGCTGGAAGGGACCGCTGAGTCATAAATCGTTTCCTTTACATTGTGAAATGAATCGGAAATTGCCAAGCAAGCGCCTTTCAAGTGGGTGGCAGCAGGAAAAGGACCCCATCAAATGTTTGATTAGGGTGCGTGAACATGTCCCCTCTGTCCAACAGATTGTAATAGAAGATCCTGACCCGCCTGCTCAGGACTGCCAGACTGTGGAGATGGATGTGTCTCTTGACTGCTCTAACTTGGGTAGCTCCTCCTTCTTATCTGTCCCTGGAAGAATGGAGTCCATTGTGGATATGGGTTCTGTTGGCAGTGTGAGTAGAGCTATTCTGTTACATGGAACAGGCAAATGCTGAACTTGCATGAGATCCTGTAACCAACCAGCAACCTCCCCAAGCTTGAGCTATTGTTTTAAAAAGCATTTATATCAATATATAATGTTCAAAGTGCTATGCATATATTGTCTTGATAGTATTTACAAGAACCCTGTGAGGTTGTTTGATTGTTTATCATCATCATCATCATCATCACCCCCATGTTGCAAATACAGGAGCTGAGTCTGAGAAACTGTGGCTTACCTAAGACCAGCTAATGAGCTTGTAGTTGAGGCAAGGTTTGGATTTCCTGGTTTAAACTCCTGCCTCCTCATTCCACTGCAAGGGATTTGGCTACCAAGGACATCTAGAGGACATCTTGCATTTTCAAAGCTTTTTTATTTTATTTTACAAAATAGAATTCTTTGTTGTGATGCCTTTGTCAGCCACTTCTATCTTAAAAGAGCTGTTTTGCTGGAATAAATTTTTCAGGTTGTGTGATACATTTGCAGGAGTAAAGAAAAACAGTATTTATTTTATGTTCTACACAACTATAAAAGGTGGTCCCTGTCATCCGTTTCATCCAGTCACCCTCAGTTTGACTTCCAATCAATATGACATAGTAGCAGAGAGATTAGTTTACTTATATACCCTGAATGGTAACTGGGATGAAGGTTCCTTTGAGGTTTACATTTATTGGTTTTATGTGGCATCCATACTTGGCATTTCCCTCCCATTTGACCATTTTTATTTGTTTTATTTTGTCTTTTACAGGAATCCCTCTTTAGTAGAAGGCCAGTTTCCATCCAGAAGAACTTCATAGGCAATGACAGGTATTGTTACAATACTGCATGGCAATAGCAAAAATAGCAAGGGAGCATGACAGTTTCACCTTGGTCCTAGAAACAGCTCTCCCATGATTTTGCTTCATCTCGTGTGGGTGGGTGCGCACGCATCGGGACAAAGCATGTAATAAATCTCACATTTAGTTTGGCCCTCAGAGTGGTGAGTTGCTAACACAACAAGTCTGAGAAATTATGACTTTGCTTACAGCTATCCAGCGACCTTCTTAGTTGAGTGGAACCTTGGATTTCTGCTGGCATATCCAATGAGTTAGCTACAGTGGCATACTGGCTTTGGTAGGTTTGTCTGAGCAGACTCTTGAGGCACAATAATCTTTACTCACCCTAGAACAGCCTTCCCTAACCCAGTTCCCTACTGATGATGTTGGTCGCTGACTCTCTCATCAGCCCCAGCCAGAAGGGGCAATGGTCAGGGATGTGAAAGTCTGTTTCAGATTATCTAGCTACAGTTGAACCATCCTCAACTAGTTAAACAAGGTGTGAGCTTCCTACTGGCCAAGGTTCTGACCTTATTCAGGTGCCTTTTCAAAAATCTGCAGGACTGCCAATCAATGGCCTTCATGCAACAGCATCTTTGATATTCCTGACCTTTTGAATTCTGACCCCCTGATGAAAGGAAGTAGGATTCTCAAGAGGAAGAAGGCAATGGCAAAGTTGGGAGTGGACTCCGTTTCCAGTTCTGATGATGACCCCCTGTCCTTTTCATTCCGAGATTCTGAGGACAGTAGGAGGTCCAGCTGTGGCCATCACTCTGGTAATCTCCTACCACATCTTTCCTACTACGTCTCCCTTGCACTCAATCTCTCTCACACATAGATTTGTTCCTGTCTATGAGTAAAAGTTTGGCAGTGGTAAAAAAAAAATGAACCAAAGGTTTACTTGGTAGATTAATCAACCTAGGCTGCAATCCTAAGTAATACTCACTAGGGGAGTAGGTCCCACTAAACACAGCAGGGCTCGCTGTTGAGTAAACATGCGTAGGATTGCACTGCATCTTTTTACTGATAAATTTGGGCCAATCATAAGTGAAAGCAATTTCTAGCTGGTTTAGGGTACACTTGTTTGTTTGCTTTTTATGCTATTTTGATTCTGGAAAAGGAACTTTGAAAGCTGGCCTTCCTCATAATGAGTTACTTCTTCCTATATACATAAAAATGTAAGGCTGTCATCACGCAGAACCCCCCCCCCCCTTTGGAGGATTTGTAATGAAAAAGGTGTTTAGTAGTTGCAATGTGTGGTAGGAGGAATGGACATGGGGATGAAGGTGAAAAGTGGGGGGCAAAGCAGGGCTGCAGAATAGGCGAGAAAATTGGCTTCAGAAATGGGGATGGGAAGGTGAAAAGCAAGCTTAGCTGCATGAAGGCCTAGTAGTAGGGCCTACTTTATAACTTCAGTTTTTCTTCTTGTCCCCACAGCGGAAGGTTTGCTCAACTGTGTTGCTGACAGAACTCAGGAGAACATCTCTGACTGTGTCACATCTGACAGTGGCCGGTTTTCACCCCAAGTTCTCATAGCAGATCTCAGCTATGATGGGTATGTTGCCTGGTCTGCTGCTATATGTTGTTGTACCTTCCCTGGTGGCTGAGACACATCCTTTGCCTCTAATTCTGGCACATTTTTCTTTTGTTCCCTTGGCTGGCAGAATGGAAAGTTCTGTTAGTGGCTGGTCCGATGGGACTGTGCAGCATGGAAGCAGCTGGGGCTTACTACGGAAGTCGTTCTCTTACGTCTCTGCTATGACCAATATTGGCAGCGCTTTCTTTTCTGACCTGGAATTGTCTCCTGCTACTGTTTCCTCGCTTTCTACCCGGATTGGTATGTGTGAACACTAATGGGATATGTCCTCATAGACTTGTATTATGGGAGCCTCAATGCTGGGACAGGCGGCATCTGTAATATGACTTAACATAGATTAGATTTCCCTTAGCAAACTTCAATTTCTCTTTTGTACATATGACCAAGGCAGCTAAATTGCTTCTCCTACCTTTTGCACAGTTGTTTAAAGGCAGAATCAGAATTTTATTCTGAGTTGGGGCATAGTAATTATTCTGGATTAACTAATGCAGGGGAGGGAAGAAACAGAGCCTGTTTTTCTTTTCACATAATTCATTGACCAGGTGAAAATAATGCCTGGACTCCTGTGCAACAAAAAGACATGCCATTTTCATGGCATTCTTAAGGGCTGACAAAGGATAGGAGGGTGCAGGGTTTGATTCTGGTCTAATTTTACCCCGACAACTTAACCCTTTGTGTTGTTGCACCTAGACTTTGGAATACTCTCCTCAGAGAAGATCATCTGCCCCTTTCCATAATTTCTTTCAGCAAAAACAATTTTATTTATGCATACTGTTAAAGTAAAAAGGAGATAAATGGCTGTAGGAGGTTGCTTTGAGTTTCTGTAATCATACAGTTGTGCTTTGGTTCTCAAATGCCTTGGTACTCAAATGTTTTGGCTCCTGAACTCCACAAACCCAGAAGTGAGTGTTCCAGTTTGCAAATGGAAGCCGAACGTCCGGCGTGGCTTCCGAGTGAGTGCAGGAAGCTCCTGCAGCCAATCGGAAGCTGCGCCTTGGTTTTCGAACAGTTCCGGGAATCAAATGGACTCCTGGAACGGATTACATTTGACAGCCAAGGTACAACTATATATGTTCTCCCAAAGTAGTATATTATTGTTTTCTCTTTTTTGATTTTACATGATTATTGTTTTGTTGGGAACACACTGGCGTTAATACTGTTGGACACCGTGTGTTTATGCTACATACATTGTTTTCGAATATTTCTTTCTTTCAGAATGAATATGGACCATGGTCTTATGGACCATGAGGCATTGAGGATGAGATTGCTTTCTTAAATGGGGCAAGGTGCATTTTCTGGTTAGGAGGAGACGATACAGGGCTTAGAAGTACAGTCATACCTCGTGTTGCGAATGGCATAGGTTACGAACGCGCCGCACCCGGAAGTAACAGAATGGATTACTTCTGGGTTCGGCGGGTTGCGCATGCACAGATGTGTCAAATGACGTCACGCACATGCGCAGCCGTGCCAAATTGCGACCCACGCATGCGCAGAAGCGGCGCTGCGGGTTGCAGACTGCTCAGGATGCGAACGGGGCTCTGGAACAGATCCTGTTCACATCTAGAGGTACCACTGTACTTGGGGGAAAGGGTAATTTTGCCCTGCCCTGATGGATTGATATAATAGATGAATGCCTTGTTCACCTAAGGGAGATAGAAATGCTTTTATACAGATGAAATCATAGCTCTTGGGAAGAGGAAGGATCCTGGGATTCTTCCAAATAAAAGGGGTGTAACTCCAGGTGCTTGGTTGTCTTCATTTCAGGGGTGCCCCGAAGACCTCAGGAATGGCTCTTCCCTGCCAGGATGCTCCCAGCTATCTACATAGCCATCTTCTTGCTGCTTGCTGGCTGTTTCTCCATCAATATCTTATATGGCTCCTCCTTCCATGACCACACTGCCTTGATGTGGCTGATCTCCTCTGCCTTTGCTTTCGCCACATCTTTCATCTTTTTGGAGCCAATGAAGGTAATAGCAAAACAAAATTAATTGGCACTGCTGGAATTATCTCAACGGTCACACCTGCTATATATATACAGTGGTACCTTGGTTCTCAAACTTAATCCATTCCGGAAGTCCGTTCCAAAACCAAAGCGCACTTTCCCATAGAAAGTAATGCAAAACAGATTAATCCATTCCAGACTTTTAAAAACAACCCCCTGAAACAGCAATTTAACATTAATTTTACTATCTAACAAGAGCATTGATCCATAAAAGGAAAGCAATAATCAATGTACTGTACTATAAAATAAATAAGACAGTATTGTAGATGATTAAAAATTAAAATTATTTCTTACCTGCACTGATGATGGCCATTGTTTGGATGGGGGTGTTTATCCATTTCCGCAGTCACACAATAAGTCAATCAATCAGTAGTTGAACTGAGTTCCGCACAGTCACAAAAACAAATTAACCTAAAGTGCCAAACTTAATCCATTCTGGAAATCCGTTTGACTTCCGAAATGTTCGAAAACCAAGGCACAGCTTCTGATTGGTGTAGGTGCCCTGGAAACAATAGCCGACAGCCACATCGGACGTTCGGCTTCCGAAAGACATTCGAAAACTGGAACACTTACGTCCAGGTTTTCAGTGTTTGGGAACCAAGGTACCACTGTATAGATAATGTTTAAACCACAACAGGAAAGAGGCATTTTGCAAACAACTCTGTAACCAGCCTGTAAGCCGTTAAGTTAAGAGACAGTTGGCCAAACTATGCATGATGTGGGAGATCTGTGATTTAATGTTTTAATATTTTCTTTTTAATGAGACGATTCCTAGATAGAGCAGTGGCACAGGGAACGATGTGCATTTAACAGTCTCTTTCCTAGTCTATATGTTCCTGACCAAAATCCCCCCCCCCTGGTGGAGAGGATACAGATACCAGTTATGGGAAATCTAATGGCTTTTCAATTTAATGTGTAGTTTGGCTCTAAACCAAAGTAAGGGCTATTTGTACAACGGGCCTGCTAATAAAAAAGAAAAACTAGTGAAATTTTAATAAATCAACACAAAGGCCCATGAACTATATTCTTGGTCAGAGTCAATAAGTCCCATGATATCAACTCATAAGCCTAGAGAGAAGGCCAATGGAATCTTGAAAGAACAGCTCTGTGTATTGAATTAACACTTTCTGTGCCAGGAATCCCTGACATCTCCAGGGATTGAAAGACGCTTTGTAGGCGGGGAGTTGGGGGTACAACCCTGGCAAGCTGGCAACAGTTAGTGTTGACGGTGCTTAACTAAATGGGCTGACTTGGCAGAAGACAGTGTCCTCTGTCCCTCCAGCAATGCCTTTGAGAATATACCTGCTCTCTCAGGTGCTGTTTGGGGCTCTGCATGCCGCTCTCATCAGCAAGCCAGTGGAGAGCGAAGCTGATGGGCTGGTGGAGAAGCCCTTGGTGAAGCAGATGCCCGAACGAGTTGGGAAGGTGCGCGTGCCCTGTGGTTATGGGCTGCTGCAGGCCAAGGAAGAGGCCAAGAAAGTCCGAGCTCTCAAAGGGTTGATGTGGGTAAGTGACTTCTTCCCTTGTGCAAAATGCTGGGATGGGTGGCTTGAGGATGGGTGGCACAAAGGATGGAGGTGGGAAAGAAGAATGATGCAATTGATATCACATTAAGTTAGGCTCTAAGCAATGCGACTCTAAGCAATGGAGCAATGAATAAAGATGGCTAGAGAAAGAAGATACCTAAGGACACAGGAAGACCCCTCCTGGATCATAGCTAGTGCTGCATCCTGTTCTCACAGTGGCCATCAAGGTAAGAGGAGTGTGTTAGTGGGAGGGGGGGGTTATTGATTTGTTTTTGGTTTATTATGTATTTTGTATTCTCAGTTTACATCAGGCTACAACCAAACAGTGGGCCTGATCCCTGACCCACAAGCTGGTGATGATCAGTGAATTAGAACAAACGATATTGCAAGTGTGAAGATTTTCTTTGACCACTAGGTGTCAGAACAGATTTAAATTTCAACTTTATTGATAAGACCGATTATAATTTGAAGTTGAAAGTTAGGGTGGCAGTGCATCAGCGATTCAAACAGTTATGCAGATTTCTTGTGGTGCCCCTAAGCACTGCCAAACCAGTTTGACTAGAGATGATAACAGGGCAAAAGAAATAACTGTCCATCTCAAGAGCAATCCTGGATGTAACTTGGCGTTTGCTAGCCTGGAGCCCTCCAGATGTTTTGAACTACAACTCCCACCAGCCCTGGCATTACATAGGGATGCTGGGAGTTTGTAGCCCCAAACATCTGGAGGGCACCAGGCTGGCTTTGATGTAGCACCTTCAACTCTCTTAAAAACGTTTGCCCAATATTGTTTTGTACTTTAAACGACACTGATATTGAATTTAAGGGTGGCATAAAAGTGTTTTAAATAAATAATAATAAGAAATAGTAATGCAACCTTAATCTTTCTGTTGTTGTCACTCAATGGTAGTGTTAGGTAGTAGGAAAGCATTACATCTTTCTATGTTTAAATTAAATAATAAATGCACATTAGCAATTGCTGGGGTTTTTGCCTCTTTGCAGCCTGGTTTTTGATCACTCTCTTATTGGCAGTACTTGACATCCCTGTTCATGCTCCATCACTTTTGTTGCTTTCTTCTGCCACCTCCTCCTCTCCAGAACTGCCTCACACATATGCTATTCTTTCTGGTCGTGCTGACCATCAATTACCAGAGATGCTTCCATGACAACAATGTCCACCTCCTGCATGCTGCTGTCAAACAGGCCATCTCTGTGACAAACGACAAAGGAGTGAACTTCACTTCTGTGTGCAGGTGAGCTCTCCAGAGGGAGAGGGGGGGGCATGGACAGAGGAGGCAGCTCACCATCTCTAGAGAAATATAATAAAAATTAAATTTCAGGAAGACACCACATGACCAAATAGTCAAATGTGTCAAAGGACAAGCTGTCTTCAAACAAAGGTGCAAATACAATCAGATGTGGCCCAACTGCTTGTCCATCTTGCCAGATTTCTGTCTGTGTCAGTCATTGTTGCCAGATGCTACACGGAGTACATTCACACTAGAGAAGTTGTTGTACTGTAGTGTGTGCTGTTTTTTCCCCAAAGTGCTTGAAGGCATTCTAACACAAAGCACCTTACATTTTTAAAAAGTTCTTCAAATTGTAAAAGTGCTATTAACCTCTCTCTCTCTCTCTCTCTCTCTCTCTCTCTCTCTCTCTCTCTCACACACACACACACACACACACACACACACACACAACCCTGCTGCAAATGCATCCTGTAAGCTGAGATAAAATAGAAAAACAATGCAGCATTTCCATCTTCTTGTAGTCATAGGATCATAAGAGCCGAGTTGGCCTTGTCAGACTGGCTAGTCCAAACCTTGCTCCATTTGGGAAGATAGAGGATCCCTGAGAGATTTCTACCCAACATCTGCTTGAAGGCCTCCAGCAAGGAAGGGTCACTGAATTCTTGACTGGGAGGTTGCTGTACTAGTCTGTTACAGTAAAATCGTTGTCTGGCACCCTAAAACTAACATTCGTTATTCATCTGCAAATTTAATGCCACACTGTATTGAACATTGTCCATGCAAGCATTTCAGAATGATTGCTCCTCTACCCTGGCTGTGTGTTGTTCTGCAGGTTCTTCTGACACCCTCCTGGGCTGGTTTTGTGGGGCATGGGGAAAATCCCCTTGCACGTGGCTTCCATGGACGGTGTTCATTAAGTGACTCCTGCCCTAGTTATTTCACCCTGAGCCTTGTTCATGTTAAGACTTTCAGAGACCAGAGCAGCCTCAAATCCCTGATGGTTGAGGGCCAAGGGAGAGTCCACAGGTTGCTCTCAGTGTTCCTCTGGGTCCTGTGGTAGACACCTCCTTGTAAAGGGAAATTGGAACTGGCTGGCTGCACCCACAGACGGATTCCTTAGTCCATTGATGGGTGAAATCATCATACAGGGGTGGCAAGAAATTTTCTTTCCTATATAACAACTTTCCAGTACATGTTCAGTTGCAATCGAACAGTTTATTTCGTCTCACCCACATTTTTGTAGTAGGGATGGATTTCATTGTCAGAGAATTGTAGGATTGCAAAGGGATTCTTTACTGTGATTTGCTTCAATAACAGGCCACTTGGTTGAAGAACTGCACCGGTTCTTTTTCTCTCCTTTTGCTTATTTTGTAGCTACTCCGACACATTGGAATGGATTGACACAGTGCTACTGAAATACCTTTATGGCAACACAAAGCTGACAATAGTAGGAGTGCCTCAGCTGCAGCTACAAAGCTCCACCGCAAGCCAAATGAGGGATCTAGGTGTGAATTCCTCTGCAATCACCTTTTCCTCTTGTGTGGTAAAGTGAGAAACAGGCAGTAAGAGATTATGTCTGGCCAAAAGAAGACAACAAATGAACAAACAAAAGAACAAAGTTGCTTTTTTAAAAAAGTCGGACAGGGTTGAGACTTCAGAAGAGCTAATGTAGTCAGGCTTGGTTTTATGGACACATTTGACAAACAATGAAAAGAGGAAATTGGGAACATTCAGACAAAGCCCTAAAAAAAATGAAAGTGAGCTGGGATGGGGGGGGAATGTAACCCAAATCTGAGAGAAGCCCCAAGGTGACATGTACATTCAACCTGAATTAGTGGGAGGGACTTTTGTGGGACTGCAATAAGGTAACCCAGGGGTAGGCAACCTAAGGCCCATGGGCCACAGGCGGCCCACGGGGGTCGTTTAACTGGCCCATGAGCCGCCCCTGAACCAAGCCACCCACTTGGCGAGTCCCCGCACGCTGCGCTAAACCAGTACAGCGCAGGGCACGGACTCACTTCCGTGGCGCCGAAAATCGCATCTGCACATGCACAGACACTGGAAATTGCGTCTGCGCAGACGCCAGAAATCACGGGCGCCCACACTCATGCTCATGCGCAATCCGGCCCACGAGGGATCTCTGCTGGAGT
Organism: Lacerta agilis; assembly: GCF_009819535.1. Taxonomy (NCBI): domain Eukaryota; kingdom Metazoa; phylum Chordata; class Lepidosauria; order Squamata; family Lacertidae; genus Lacerta; species Lacerta agilis. The sequence goes on from NC_046313.1 coordinate 30,561,703, forward strand.
GAACCGGCCCAGGCAAGGTAAACCTTGCCGACCCCTGAGGTAACACCTAAACATATGCCAGGGTTTTTTTTTAAGGAGAAATAGGGCAAGGTGGAGAGTGTGAGTTTGTACAAAATCACTTGTAAATATTGAAAGGCATAAAATCTAGCAAGTGGCACCTGAGATTCTTTAAAATAATAATAATAGAGCTTTACCTGTACATTTTTCTGTGCCTCCTAGGACTTCCCTGGCCTGGAATTGCATCTCAGATATACCACTTCAGTACTGCCAGCCGCCCCTGTCCTCTGTGCCACTTGTCTGGGTCCAGATCAGAAGTTCCTAGGGATACAAATAAAAATGCATGCCCTGACACAACTGAGCACACTTCTATTAGGTATGAATTGATGTGAGGGTGCTTACCTCTGGGTTTCTCCCTTGTAGTTCCTTCTTATTTCTCTTCTGAAGATCCATTCTCACAACCCCTATCAGCATGTAGCAGCTTTCAGTCTATCTGTGCTGATGCCCAGACAGGCTGCCACAGGCTGAACCAGTTGCATGCATGCCAATGTCATGTGTGGATAACTCTGTGGATTGGGCAGTCATCATCTAAGAAGATTGAGGAGGAGGAGGAGGAGAGACAGAGGGTGAAGAAAGAGCTGCGGGTGGAGGGGGTTCCCCCTTTCGCATCCTTTGGACCCTCAGGGAAACAACTAAACCTCCTGGACCTGGACCTGGGTGTGGAGAGGGCATCTGAATGGGACACAGCCTGAGGACGTACTATGCATCTTGGGCCTGCCCATGAAAAGCAAGTCTAGAGTGAGAGACTAGGGTTATGTCCACTGTTTCCAGGAATTCTTCTCACTGTGAGACTTTTGTGGGTGAGCTGAGAATTTGTTGGACTGAGAACCTGGAGGCTGAAGAGGGAGGGTGTGTCAGAAGGAAAATGACTTGATACTCATTTTTATGTATTTGTAACTTTGTATTAATGTAACATTTTGATATGTAACTGTGTGTTTTTGCAATCTTTTAAGTTGTCTGTTGTTGCTTCAGTTTCCTGTACACCGCTTAGATACATTCTTTAATATATTAAGTCAGGGGTCAGCAAACTTTTCCAGCAGGGGACTGGTCCACTGTCCCTCAGACCTTGTGGGGGGGCCGGACTATATTTGGAGGGGGGGGGGAAGGAACGAATTCCTATGCCCAGAGATACATTTTAAATAAAAGCACACATTCTACTCATGTAAAAACACCAGGCAGGCATCACAAATAACCCAGAGATGCATTTTAAATAAAAGGACACATTCTACTCCTGTAAAAACACACGGATTCCCAGACCATCCGCAGGCCAGATTGAGAAGGCAATTGGGCCGGATCCAGCCCCTGGGCCTTAGTTTGCCTACCCATGTATTAAGTGGTATTGAAATTAAATAATTAATCATCACTTATGACCGAAGCTTTGCTTGCAAAGGTATGTTTTAAAAAAACAAAAACAAACCCATTACACTAACTTCATAATGTGGTCAGATCATTGCTTTGCAGTTTGACTGTACTTTAGCTTGGACTGGCTGTTTGTTCCAAGTGGAAGGATGTGGTAGAGGATGTTCCAAAGGGAATTAGAAAAGAGAGGAGGTTCACATTGCTCCCCAGGCATTCTGACACACTTAAATTCATGTTCCTTCAATGTGGTTCTGTCGGCAGGTTTTGGATCTGGGGTCATGCAGGATTTTACCATGCAAATGATGGCTGCGCAAAAGAGCTTGGGAACACCTCTGCAAAAGCTCAGAGGATACTGCATGACCTACAAGCAAGCAACTGGGTGCACAAAAGGCAAGCTGCCCAATACTTTTGTTTTTGTTTGAAACTCAAGTCTTCCAGTGGAAACAAAATCAGTTCCCCGTGGGGCTTTTGTTCTTGCTTTGCAAGGGAAGGAGGTTGTTAGCTTGTTCTCAGGACTCAGTTGAAAGCTGTGACACTTAACCAGGTCTGAAACTGGATCAAATGTGTCATGTGGACGTGTCCTAAGTGTAAAGTAGTGTCATATGTAGCATGCCTGATGTTACTGTTTATACTGCCATCTTCCCTTTGGGATGGTGGCGGTTAGGGAAAAGGCACCTCTCCCTCTGAGTTTCCAGACCCTGTCTGTCAAAACCCTTCAGGGGAGGGGAATCTAACCAATTTTATATCACCGTATTCCAAAATCCAATCTCTGCCTGTTAGCAAAAAAACATTTCTCTATAGCTTGACCCTCAACTTGATATTCATAGATCTCTCTCCTCTGTATCCTTTTCATGACAGGAGTAAAGCTCTACTTGTCGAGTTCACTCAGTACAATGCTGATGTCAATCTGTATGTGACTGTGATGCTCCTGTTTGAGTTTCCGTCAGACAGGCCGGCAATTGCTTCAATGTCCATATTCCCCTTCCCAATGTTGAAGTCAGGTGACAATGTGGACCTTCGCCTTGTCATGATGGTAGGTATCCTGCTTTGGAAAGTGCACTCTGGGGCTACTTCGTAGCGCAAGGGAACTCAGAAGGCAGTGTGGCGTGGCAGAAGTACATACGCATCACATCTTCCTCTCCTGTAGGGTTGGGGGTCGCTATTTATTTATTTTAATATATTTATTAATTTATATTATCTCCTTCCATCAAGAAGGTCAGGGCAGTCAGCAAGGTTTCCTCCTCCCACAACAACCCTGTGAGGTAGGTTAGGTTGAGAGAGATCACCTAGTGAGCTTTACAGCTGAGCAATGATTTGAACTTAAATCTCCCCAATCCTAGTATATCACATTGACTGCTATGTCACACATACTCATAGAACCGGGCCTTCAATACCTTCCAAACTAGTGTTTTCCAAACTTGGGTCCCCAGCTGCTTTTGGACTACAACTCCCATCATCCCTAGCTAGCAGGACCAGTGGTCAGAGGTGGTGGGAATTGTAGTCCAAAAACAGCTGGAGCTCCAGGTTTGGGAAACTCTGTTTCCCAATATACCTAATATATTCTGTAGGTGTCCTATAAATCCTACCTGACGGACGCCAACCTTCTCTTTAAGATGGCAAAAAATGGGATTCCTCAGTCACTTTAGGCAAAAAAAAAAGGGTCTCAAAAATCTTATTGGTAGGTTCATATGGGAGGTGGTGATATCTCATATAGTCTGGCACTAACCTTGTTAGGATTCAAAGATGTATTACTATGACTGGATCCAGTCAATTTGGGCCATGACAGCAACTCCCGGCTTTTCTGGAGGCAAGGAATCCAACAATTTACCCCCCAAAAATCCTGTGGCTTTTCCTTCTCTGCTGCAGATATGCCTGCTTCTCTTCAGTGGAGCTTTTGTCCTACCAAAGCTGTCCTCCACACCTCCGGAAAAGGCGCCATGCCCGTGGCAGAGCCACAGTCGCTTCCGGCTGCTCCTGGCCCTGATTTCCATCACTGTTGCTGCCTTGCACTTCACCAGCAACCATTTAGCAAAGGCACGCTTGCTGCATTCCCAGAAGCACCGTCATGCTTTCACCAGCTTTTACGAAGTGGCAGTGCTGGCTCGCTTAGAAGCCATCCTCTGCGCCCTGCTGCTGACGATCACCATCCTGAAGGTGAGGAAGAGCAGAGGGGGAACAGAAATCTCCCCAAGGCAATCTCCATCCGCCGCACACATGAATGCATACCCTCCAACATTTTTGTGCCCCAAATCGGGATGTCAGGAGAGGCGCACCATCCGATCTGGTGCTCTGGTGCTTGTCAGCAGGGTTGTGCCAGAGTTGGCTTGCACCAGAGGGCCAGGCCAATAACAGGACATTCTGGGATCCATATAGAAGCTGGGATTGGCTTATGTGCATTCTTCCATTGCACACGATGACCTGGAACACAATCCCCACACAAATGGGGGTTGCCTGTATATTTTATGCTTGTTTTATGTATCTTACATTATTATTATCTTTAATAAATGATAATAATATCAACAAATTATTTTTTTAAGCACAAGTAAGGCAGAAAACACCATAAAACAGCCAGCCAGCCAAAGTTAGTTTAGTTTGGAATGAAATGTTCTTTGGGAGGAAGCCAACAGATATTCTAGGGCAGGCTGTTCCTTTTTTTTTTTATAAAAATTTATTGACATTTTTTACTTATAACAACATACACCCATATCCACACCTACATTTATACACATACAAAACAAATACAGTTTATAAATCAAATACAAACATTGCCAGGATTTTCCTTCTTATTTAAACATCTCACCAAAAAAAAATTCTTTTTCTTAATCTTGACGGTTGACTTCCCCTACCTTTTCACCTTCGATTTTATACCCATAATCTACTTTTTTAACCTCTTCTTCTAAAAATTAAACACAATTATATATATAGAATAAAACAATCATCTTAATCATCTTAATCTATAAACTTAATCATCTTATATTAAATTTACTAATAATACATCATCATAAATCTTCACAAATCGTTCTTATCAAATCTGCACTATCTCCTCTGTCCTTTAATCTGCTGCTAATAACATAAAAACTTCAAATATCTCCTTTCTTATTAAAATAAAAAAACTAAATATAGCTGACAGTCTTCACCCTCCGATTTCAAAATGCCATAACAAACCGTTTTAGATTTTACTTAATACTTCACCCCACTCCCCCTCTGTCCATTATCCTTCTCCTGGTGACGCCAGAGCCAAACTTCCAATTGCCTTCTTTTTCCAAATGTCCACAGATCCAGGCACAGTTCAGAACACTCCTTGCAACGAGCCTCAGGGTATCCATCTCATCTTCTTTCAGCTGCTCCGTTTCTTTACACCATTCCTCTTCTTCTTGTAAATATCTTAATTCTTTGTCCCTTGCCCCCGAGCTCACACCTCGGGGTCTGGATATAACAAATCTTATCGTCGTCCTGGGGCTGCCACCCCCAAAAAACGAATCTTTTTCCCGGAGTAGCCCTGTCATTTCTCTCCATCCTTCCAGCAACCCTCTCAGCTCCTTGCCAAGGTTTTCTTCCAAAGTGTCAAAGTTTTTAAAAGCCTCCTCTGTGGGAAGTAAATTTCTTTTCAAATCCCCACACAAGACTTTCACTTTCCGATAAAGTAGTTCCAGCTTCAAAGCATTGAGCCTTTGTCCATCCGTTAGTTCAGAGTTCAAAACAAGTTCAAAGACACAGTCCAACATGATGGTAGAGAGGGAGGGAGTGAGTATCAAATTACAGTTCCTGTCTCTATGTTCTTCCTTTTATAAGAGTTGTTTTTCACCTCAGTTTAAGCTTTCCGTCGCCATTTTTTCCAAGCCGGAGCGCAAATACCGCAGCTTTAAAAGGAGATATTTTCCGCAAATTTACTCCCCCAAAATTTTTTTTAACAGTCTCATGTATCAAAATTCAAATACTTTGTAACCAGTTCTGTAGCAGCAGTCACTCAAATTGGTTAGTTTCTTTCACTCGAAGGGAGGGAGGCAGGCTGCCTTTCTCCTTCCCCCCGGATCGTCCAAAAAGCATAATATCTAGTCCAATCAAGTACTCACGACCACCGGGTTTCTTTAGATCCATACATCAAAGGTAGAACTTAGACGCTCATCACAGGCTTTGCCGCCGCATTTACATCCCGGTTGGGGCATGTCCCCTATAGCCCGGCTCCGTCGTCCCTTCACCCCCACTCCCCCTTTACAGGGGGAGCGAGGGAAGGGTTCGGAGCCACAACAGGCACAGCCGGGGAGCCCAGGGTGCGGGACGCTCTTCCCGCACCCCACCGGAGCCCCGCTTTGCGGTAGCGGGGCTCCAAACCCCCGGGATGGACTGGGCGCTTCGCAGCCGAAGCAGCCCACGACCACCCGCAATGGCGTCGCCGCCGGAAGTCCTAGGGCAGGCTGTTCCATGGCCGAGATGTGACAATAGAGAGACCCACTTATGTGTTCCCATTAACCAAAAGTCAAAGGTTAATGACCAGCACTTTGAACATAGCCTGGAAACAAACCAGAGGTTGGTGAAGCTGGTGGAGAAGATGATCTGTATGACATGACTGTCCTCTATATTTCTCCCAGAGTTTAGAGACAGTGTGCATATACACAAACTGTTAATAGCAATCAAAGGCAACAACACACTCTGTTCTGTCAGACCTGCCCCAGAGACCACCCACAAACAGTGCCACCGATTGCAGCCTTTCTTTGAATTTCAACACCTGAGTAAGCTTGACCATGTATTTTCCCTTCACTGTGACACATCCTTCCCTCCTCTTAGCCACAACCACTTGGTTAACAGTTCCAGAATACATCTTTCATCTCTTATAAAAGAGAAGAATTATTAAAATGGTCCCCTTCGTGCATAGCAAAATGTCTGTTTTGGAAAGCACCGAGCCAGATCTATTAACAATCACAATGATGCATAGGTTCTTGTTAACGTGCCTCTTAAATGATGCTGTAATGACCTTATAATTGTCATTGAAGCTGCTACCGAGGGATAATCTTGGTGCCATTCCTTTCCATGTGCTGCCTAATGAATCTGCATAGGGAGGCCCATCTGCTCCATCCAAGCTCGGATGTATTCGAATTAGAGCTTTGTTGCTGCCTCTTGTTTCCTTAATGAACAATGAAGGAACAAACAGAGCAGATAAATAAAGGCTGCCCAAAGCTTCAGCTGTGAAGTCAGCAGGAAAGACAATAGGGGAGTTGAGAATTTTCGTGGGTGGGAATTTCCAACAAACAGTATTGCTGTTTGTCCCAAATAAGCTTTTATGTCCTTAAATTGAAGCAGTCAACTTCCTTAGGTCCTTCACATATGCAAGAAACTCAGGTGGCAGTACCCACAATATTTTCACTGTGATGCTCAATATTTATATTCCAAACCAACAGCCAGGCCTTATTAGCCTAACCCTAACCCTAACCCTTATTAGCTAAAACGGCTTCTCTAGTTTTGAGAATCTTCCCATTGAGGTTCTCTTTATTGGACTGAGACACCAAGCATTAGAGCTGCTTCCCTTGACCGATGCTTATGGTTGTGATAATGGCTGCTGTTTGTTATCTTGATGTAGCCTTGCGATAATATTCCTTGGCTCTCTACCTGTGATAAGGGAACAGAGAAAGTGTTCTCAATGGCATCTTACTTTCAAAGAGGCAACTAGCTTCTTCTTCTTCTTTCTAGATGGTGCAACAGCTGCGCTTTGTCCGGAGATGGTCTGTTTTTGGGAAAACATTCCAGCATGCCTTGAGGGAGCTAGTGGCTATCAAACTCATCTTCCTCTTGTTCCTTCTCATCTGTGCCAAGTGTGGCTGTTTAGTAGGTTATAAAAAGAATGGGGTGAGGGTGAGAATGAGAATGAGAAGTCAGTGCATGGGAATGATGCATGCTATTCTAAGGTTTCTCCTGCCTACCCCAAGATAGGGGGAGGAGGGGAAACACTGACCTTACCTTTTTTATATATAAAAAATCTCCACCACCTTTTTCTTTTCTTCTTCATTGTTGTCAGGCATTCTCTTCAACTGTGGAAGAGTTCAGGACACTCCCGTGTGCCTTTTCAGCTCTGCTTTCCACTCTCTGTGGGAAGATGACTTTCCTCCAGTCTTTGATGCAGGTTTCCCCTATCCTGGGGACAACATACATCCTAAGCTTTGGAGCTGGCGTGCTCTGGATGGTGCAGAGTTTCCTTTGTGCCTCTGTCCTTAACAGTTACCGTACTGTCCATTCTGAGATCTACCATCCAGCTATTGAGCCTCAGGATTATGAGATGATTGAGTTTTTGGTGAAAAGGTTGAAGCTGTGGCTAGGACTCAGCAAAACCAAAGAGGTAAGCAAGATTAAAAAAAACCCAAAGCAATAGGGGTGGAGAGAAAAGAAAGAAAAAGGGAATGGGGAATATAGCACTCTTCCGCACAGTCCTGTCTCAAGGGGAAGAGATGGAAGGTGAGAATGTGGCTGCTCTATGGCGCTGTTCTATGCTTGCTCTATCACCACTTAAGATGTGGTGGTAACTTTCAATACAAGCCACACGAAGGCACCTCCACATTAATGCATAGCAGCTTCCCAGCTGTAAACAGCTGTTCACATAAATGTGATGACCATCGGAGCGTCTTTTGTATGAGCTGTTCTCCTCTAAATAGACTTGAGTATTATAATGCTGTAAGCTTGATTTCGGAATAAATCTTGAGAGAACTCGCTCTTATACCTCACAGCACAATCTATATAAAGAATGGCAGCCTAGCCCTTTCAGCACCCATGATGGCTGAATTAGTTTTCACAGACAACAAGAAGAAGAGTTTGTTACAGAACGTGCAACAGATTCTGATCTCTTTGCCTTTCAGTTTCGCCACAAGGTGAAATTTGAAGGGATGGACTCCCTGATTTCCCACTCTTCTGGAAACTCCAAACCGTCTCGCCTTCCTTCTCCGGGCACCAACTTTCACTGTGCTAGTGCAACCATTTCTTCCTTCAGCTCTGAAGAGCTGGTGCTTCCCGAGAGCCCCATCCCTGATCCTTGCAATGTAGACTTTTACCTGGAGCACCTGCCATCCGCAGTAAATGATCTCCTGGACGGCTTTGACAGGGTCCTAAAGTTGATGGAGGATGTGTGCCATCTTGAGACCAGCTTAGAGGAGACTCAGAGGAGAATTTGCAAGAAGAAGGGGCAGAAAAGCCATCCCATGGAAAAGGTAGCGACCCTCGCCTCAAGAACCAGCTTAGGGCTGCCGAGAACTTACAGCACCTTCTCAGAGTCTGCCTTAGCCAGGCTCAGAGCTAACCATGTCAGGATTTCCAGCTGCAGTGCCACTGAAGGGGGCAAGCAGCACCCAGCGGATACCGTATCTCAACGAAGCTCAACAGGATACAAGGTTCTGGTGGGCAACCCTCCAGCTTCAGGCCACATCTTCCGAAGCACTCTTCCCTGGCCGGCCCATTTGTTCAAAAAGAGACCCAGGAGTGAGGAAGGGCAGGGATATCCGTGTTGTGATGTGCTTCAGAGACAGATCCCTTTAAAGAGGAGAGCGTGGCAGACCGAAGGAACAGGTGACACGTAGACAACCTCTGTGTGGGTTTAACTGAGCACAAGAGCTGGTACCTGTTTGTTTTCCCTCCTCATGCTTCACTCACATAATGCACCTCACTGCAGAAATAGGGTCCAGATTAACCTCCTTGCCTTTATGTTATCTTTCAGGGTACTACAAATTGGGTGAACTCTATTTGGTTCCCAGCTCTGACCTGCCTAGAATGCCTTAGTTTTCTGCACAGGTAAAATTAGAATTATAGTGGTGCATGTAAAGTATTTTGTAGTGTATTACGTTATTTACAATCCAGCCCTGTAGCTTTGCACAATCCTACTGTCTTTTTGTGGTTGGACAGTGTTCTCGAAGCTACTGACATGAGCTTGGCCAAACTGCGAGAGGCAGTGAAGGATAGGCGTGCCTGGCGTGCTCTGGTCCATAGGGTCACGAAGAGTCGGACACGACTGAACGACTGAACAACAACAACAACTGTATTTTTGTACTACTGTCTGGAATGAAATGCCTATAAGGCATGGGCAACCTCAGGACAAGGGCCCAAATGCAGCCTCCAGGCCTCTATATTAAGCTTTTCAAACTCTTTCCAAGCCACATCTTCCCTCCCAACTCTCCACTCTGCTGTACTCCTGCACATTTCTGCCTGACTGAAATGTATTCTTAAATGCCTCTTGCTTGTGTGGTTAGAAGATGTGTGTGTGTCTATATTCTATGGGACAGTCGAAGGAGCAGAACTTCTAGCTGGCTACATTAAACATGACATTCTTGAAGCTGCTGCAAAAATACATCTGTAATCACAGCTTTTGAGAACTTGTCATGTCTGCATTAAAACAATACACACGCCCAACATACTTTGCTTACTACCAACTCCTTCATTAGCCTCTGAGGGCAGGAGCCAGCTGAAGCCTTGCACAAGGGGGCCTCCCCCCCTTCTCTCCTTGAAATTTGTTTGGGGTTTGGGTGTGGGGACTTCCAGAACAGCATAGAGGAAGGGGATATGCTTGTGCAGATGGAGCATTTGTAATAGCACAATGCAATCGGCATTTTTCATCAAGTTCCTGTAACTAGTTTCACATACGGTAGATAATAGCATCACCGGTAATGAACCCTTCCATCGTAAGTTTACATCTGTTATACTTCTGCAAATGGGGGTGGGGGGGAGAGAATCACGCAGCAAGACCTGAGCCCAGAAAAGAAATTGGCAGTGAGAGAAAAGAGTGTACACGTTTTATATTTTCACATTTCATCTTAGTAAAGAGAAACATACAAACTTCCTGGTGTGTGCCAGTGAGAAAAGAGCTGTCTCACTGAATAACTGAGAGGCTGTATGGGAGCCTGCAATGCTTTGAGAGAAGCCCATTTAGTAATTCAGTTCAACCAAACATTAACCACCTGTTCTAGGACTGCTGCCGATTAACCCTTGGAATAAGAGTAGGTTGTAGTTTATGTTTTTGGTAGAAACAGGCCCTAATCAAGGACCCTAGTAAGGCAAAATTAGCCTATGATGCGACTGCTGGTTTGTAACAGAGGAGACAAGTCTGACTTTCCTGTCCCTTAGTAGCACTGCAGTCCAAACACATTCACTTTGCTCTATATACATCACACTTTGCCGTTTTCACCAACAGCAACCTTTTCCCTAAGATGAGAGTTTGTTCTAGTTGCAGTAGACATTAGATCTTCTTGTGAAAGAAGTTAACAAAAGTATGATGGGCAACAGCAAGTCAAGTTGAATGCTGATCCAGTACAGAGCCTGCAGCATTTTCTACTCCAGCAGTTGGTCCCTATCATTATAGATCCAGGCCATGATGCAGTTTGGGGACAGAGATCCCATGCTTCTGGAGTCCGTATAAAGAGAGCTAAGCCTCATTAGCTGTCACAAACCCGGTTCTGCAGCTTTGTTACATTGTAAAATTGTTCATCCACGTGGCTGGTTTGCTCAAGCAGCCACTGCCTTTCTTGCTCATCCACAATCAGTCTGAGTGTTACTTCGTGGAAGATGACATTTACTCCCACCTAGACAGTGCACAAGATAATAAATCCAAGTTAACTTTAGGGTCTGCCACAAATACAGAGTCAACTAAAGATGGTTCTGGTACATGAGAAATACTTATTAGCGCACCTCCTTGAAATGAATCTTTTTGAACATGCCAATACTGGCTTCATTTTCCAATCCAATTTTAGCTTCAAAGGTGTTTAGTCCCAGGCGAGTCATTCCTACAGGATAGAATATTAGAAATAAGCTACTGTCTCTACTCTTGTCAGTTTCATTTGGGAAGGACTGAAGGTTGATCACATGTTCTGCATGCAATATGTCCCATTTTCTATCCCTGGCATCTGCAGGTAGGGTTGGAAATGTCTGAAACCCTTGAGAGCCACTGTTAGCAAGTGTTGATAATACTAAGTGAGACAAAATGATGAGCTTACTCAGTATAAGGCAGCTTCCTATGTTTCTACTATTATAGGCAATTGAGGCTCTGTGCTCCAAGTATAAGCAGAAAAGTATACTCATTAGCAAGGTATCTTAAAACTCTATGGCAGAATTTCAAAGTCTTTGAATGGAAATCTTCTACCGCTATTGACACACACACACAGTTAACCCTCCATGCATATTCAGCACCTCAAACACTTCCCAACTTCATTCCCTTACGCCAAACACTCTTACCATAGGACATCATGATCAGAGTGGCTTCCTTGCCAAATCCTCTGCCACGATAGCTGGCCTCTGAAAGAGAGGAGCAGGAGAGAATTAAGAACTGTATCTGTTTCCAGGTTCATCTAGAACAAGGGTGGGGAACCTTTGGCCAACAGGAGGGTCTAGAATTTGGAATGGGTATCTCTCACTCACCCTAGAATCTTCTTAATTCTAGGCACTTTTGTAAGACCAGAAGGTACAATATATGCAGCATTATTATTATTATTATTATTATTATTATTATTATTATTATTTTACAGAAAGATCAATCAGGCTAAAGGGACACAGGGATGGGTGAAGGAAAAAAGAAGAAGAAGCTGCTTTCTTGCACATTTAGTAAGATTTAGGCTTCATTTTTGAAAAATTCAGGACTGACAAAATACAACCCTGGCAGATTGCACTGACTTACCAAGGAATGACTGGTTGCAATAGTTGTGCCAGACTTTTATGCACAGGATGCTTGTTTATAACCTATTTTATTTTTTGTTGGTTTCAGTCACTTCTGCTGAAGAAACAATCTTTTGAAGTAACTTGCTAAACACTGAAATATTGATGGGCCCATAAATTATAGAAGCGTTAGGTTACCTGCAATCATGATTTCGATCTCTCCGAGTGTTGGATCTTCACTGTCTGTGAGGAACAAGTTCACATCGCCCACCATGCAGTCTTCCTCTGTGGTTGTCTGATTAGACCACTTATCTGTGTCAAGCACTATAAATGTGCATTCTGGGGAATGTTTTAAAAAAAGAAGCAGGTCCAATGGAGAACATTTAAAACCATTTTAAATGAAACCAGGGTCAACTAATATAGTAATTAATGGCAACCAGTACAACGTAAGAAGCTTCCTCCTTAAAATTAAAGGGACTTGGAATGAGAGATCTCTTGCTTCAGGCTGGGTGCAAAAGCCAATGCAACTCTTTCCCTGTCCCTCAAACCCTTAGGAAAACACAGAACTCTGGGAACAATTTAATCTCACCTAATGTCAATTTGGGCCAAACCAAATGGGCAAGTGTTTGGTGGGACTGTTCACTTTTTAAAAAATATTAAAATCAATGTGCAGGAGTTAGGAGAGAAATGTGTCCACTCCCTTCACAGAAAAAAGGCCCATCTGAATTTTTATGTGGTAGCCATAAGTAAGAAGGATGTTATAGTTCAGTTCCTGTGTACCTAACCACAGGTATTGTTCTAAAGAGCAGAACTTCCACAGCATCCAGAGGACATTGCATGGAAAGTTATCTAAGTGTGGATAACTATAGATACCAAGTTTAGGTAGCTGGCATGTGATTCTTGGGTACTTGCGTATTCTGTGGTTTTGGCCCCGAGTACCTTCCAAGATTTAATTTTGCTCAGAATAAAGTTGCCATCTATTTCTACACAGTCCAAATTATCAGTATTAGTTATTACCATGTTGAACTGATCAGCAGCTGAAATTTTAACATGGAATAATCACTTTTATATGAATGGACCTTTAAATAGACAACATATGTGCTCGCTACCCTATCTTCAAGTCCTTACGAATATTTTAAAATCTCACTGTCTGCATCTTCCCGCCAACTGCGCTGCATCTCATATTCCTGTTCAAGGCTTAATGGCTCTGATGCAGTCAGACGCTGCAGCTCTTCAGACTTCATCCACTCATGGTACCTGGTGAAAAAATCCAGAGAGGGAATATATTCCTCTTCAGAACATTGCCTACTATGTTCTGTTGGAAAGGTAAACAAAATCTCCACCATGAACCCATTTGAGGCCTGAAATGACTGGTCCAGGCAAACTAATACCAACGTTCTATTTTACAACCTGAAATAGGCACCACACAGACAGAAGACATTATTCTTAATGGCTAGGTTCACCAAGGTTTAACTCTCATTCCACTTGTAAGCAATAAATATTCCCATTTCTAATAATTCCCAAATATGTTGTTATTACTACTTACAACTGAGGTTTCCAAATGCCTGCAGAGTTAAAAATTAAGGCTGTAATCCTAATGCATACTAATTTAGGAGTACATTCCACCACACTCAGTGGAATGTATATCTCAGTAAACACGCACCAGACAGCAGTGATAAGTTCTTGGTAGTCTAGACAAGAGGTTAAACATTACCATCATTATTTTTTTTCACAAGCACAAATGATTGATTTTGCCCACCTGTGCGTATTTCAAACCTGGACATACCTGGAGTTTTGTTATCTCAAAATGTAGGAGGTATTACCAAAAACAATCCTATGAACACATCTGAAAAATTGTATTTTTTTAAAAAAGGAAAGTTATAATCCCCTACAACTTTTGCATATATGCCCAATTGATATCAATAAACTGATCCATTAATACTTGCAGATCAGAGCAGTTACAGGTACACATATAAAAAAAATTCTTTTGCAATATATATATATATAAAGATGGCTTAACATTCCAGACCTCTAAAGCCAATGTTTCCCCCCCAAACTGGAGACTGGGCAAATAATCTGTTTCACACCTGGGTACATGAGCAGAGGTGTATGGCACCAGGGTCACCCTCTTTCCCTGCAGTACAGTATTCTGGTTAATTCTCATAGCTCCAAGCTGCCACAAACAAGAGTATGTTAGTGATACACTTTTTCAAAATAAATGTTATTGGTTCAGTTTTGAAATAAGAATGAACAACAACAAATGAGAGCAAAATAACAATACTATACAGAGGAATCATACATATCAATTTTAATATACAATCGGTCCAATTATATACAATAAAGTGTAAGATACACAATTTAAAGGGCAGCAGCAACATATTTGTGTACATAAAATGTCATTTACCCCGGTTCGTTTGTGAGAGAGATAATCTGTAATTTGACCAAAATAATTACTGATAGCAGACGAACTGCAAGAAAACCCTACTTATTTAATATTTCTCTTTGCCCCATCCCCACCAGAAATGGTAAAGATAAAGGTAAAGGGACCCCTGACCGTTAGGTCCAGTTGCGGATGACTCTGGGGTTGCGGCGCTCATCTCGTTTTACTGGCCAAGGGATCCGGCGTACAGCTTCCGGGTCATGTGGCCAGCATGACTAAGCCACTTTCTGGCGAACCAGAGCAGCGCACAGAAACACCATTTACCTTCCCGCCAGATTGGTACCTATTTATCTACTTGCACTTTGATGTGCTTTCGAACTGCTAAGTTGGCAGGAGCAGGGACCGAGCAATGGGAGCTCACCCCGTCGCAGGGATTCGAACCGCCAACCTTCTGATTGGCAAGCCCTAGGCTCTGTGGTTTAACCCACAGCGTCACCCGTGTACAAGAAAAAAACTACAGTGTTAGTACAAGAAATATGAAGCTACTGCAAAGGAGATCTGGACTACTTAGTCATGCAGCTATAAAGCGTGATTGAAACACAGGATAATTACGGCAGTTCATAATTGACACCCAGGATTCAGAAGTTAAAACAGGAGAAGGTGGTGATGGAGGTGGTTGAGTGTCCTAGTGCAACCACACTGACAGCATTCCCTGGAAATAAATTCCACAATTTTGCTTGCGCACTGCATGGAATTTATTCCATAACATTTATACACCACTTGAAGAAAAACCCTCAAAGCGGGTTACGAAAAAAAAGGAATTAGACTTTGCATGTAACTTCTCCAGAGGCAGCATTGAAGAGACTTAAGTCAGGGAGCCACTTTCGCAAGAGATCTTCCCCCACATACTACTCCTAATTTCCAAACAGGCGACAAGCTCCTCCTTAAACCCACCCAAAGCCACGCGAGCGCCTATTTACCTGGTTCCTCTACCATCCCAACACAAACCGCACGCACGCACGCGCAGTGGCCAAACTCTCCTTCCCGGTCGCGCTACGGTAGCCGCCGAGTCTCAATCCTACCAGCGTCTTTCCCAACCACCGACCGACACATACAAACACACACCACGCCCCCGTGGTCACGTGCGATCAAGAGAAGGGACCAATCGGCGTAGAAAGCGACTCGAGAAGTCGTGGTCACGCGCGCGGAAAGCTCGGCTGTTGGCGGCTTTTGCTTGGCGTAGAAGCGCTGTTCCCTCCCTCCCCGCTGCCCCGCCTACCCTCCCTTAGCTCCTCCGCTTGCGCGCGTGCGCCGTCGGCGGCTTGCGCCGGTAATGAGGGAAAACGACGGTTTGGAGTTGCTGGGCCGGACGTTGCCGTGGAGCCAAGCGAGGAGCGCCGCCGGCGTGGCGGGTAAAGAGGCTTGTTGTGAGTTTTTTTGAGTGGGTGGCAGAGGGGGCTCCGCTGATGGTGGTGGGGCGAAGTTGAGGGTGGCGACAGAAGGGGAAGCGGGCGGCGGCCTGAGGCGGGTCGGGGAAAGGATTGGCGGGGAAGACGTGGCATTCCCGACGATGCTCCTTCCCTCGCGGCTCTCCGGAGGAGGGTTTCGCGCCTGGCTTTTAAATAGGTGCAGGCTGTGTGTGACTGTTCTGCTTGTCTCTGGGCTGTTGAAGGAGAAGCATCTTCTCGAACAGCGAGGAAGATCCGCTGCCTATCAGGTGCAGGTGGTGGTCACGCGGTTGTCTGTATCTGCTCGGAGACCTAGTACACGTGTGCGTGTGTGAATTCACAGGTGCATATATGGGGAGAGAGAAAAGTTCGTGCGATTGCTTGTGGGTGCATCTCTCTCCTTGGGCTTTATGTCATCCTCTGGCTGGCTGGCTCTGTCTAGCAGATTTGGAATGAAATGTCCCAACAACAGTTGCTTTAAATTGCTTCTTTTGACCCCAAGTGCTCAGAAAAAATCTGTCAAAATCTTCCTACAATTTCTACTTTAAGTATTTTTATTTGTTTACTTTATGGGGGGGAGGGGCAGCTGCATAGTGTACTGGTGGAGTAAGAAGCCTCTGAAGTAAAGCGGAAGCAGGTAGTTTCCATTCTTTTTTGAGGATGAAATAAGGCCACAAAATTGCTAACCTGTAGATGTGCTTATTAACCTACTAAGAGGCTAGTGATGTCCTTTTCCAGGCTGGCTGTGGAGGAGGGGCAGCCCCTCCTATTACCAGACTAATAATATGCTGAATGGTGAAGAAAAGACGGAGTGATTCATCTCCACTATGCTAGCTTGCTACATTTCTTTGCTGATTGTGAAGGAAACGTTCTTACTTCCTCTTTTGTTAGTATGGAAACCAAGTAGGCTAGTGGATCAATTCCCCTTCCCCACCCATTCACATGCCTTTATAGAAGTCCTGCTTACCTATGGCCTCTAGGCTAGTGCGCAAAAATACAAGAGTGGTGTCCCGTCCCCCCAATTATCTAAGTGGACAGTTACATCTGTGGATTATACTTTGTCATTATATTTGAATCAGGCTTTCTGGCACGACACTGACTCCAAATATCATCCCTTATCATTTGCTTTGTCTGCGCCTTGTAGTCTCGTGCTTCAAATAACTGATGGATGGAGCAATCCTAACCCCTTGCAGGGAGCAACAGAACAGCAGCTCAGCTACTGCATCCCAAGCTTTGCTGCTTATAGTAGAGTCAAAAGTGGTGGGTGGCTTTTCTTTTCTTTTCTTTGCTATAAAAGCTCCAGGCAGCTTCAGCAGAGTGCCCAAGGATTGAGACCTGCAGGGCTTTGGAACCAGAAGATTCAAAGCTACCAGACCCTGCCCCAAAATGCCTCATTTCAGATCTCTCTGTTGGCTTATAGTGGTAGAATCACTGTTGGTAGCTTTCCATTTCTTTGGGTACAGCAGCGGGGGCTGGCAGGAGCTGGTGGAGGGTCCCCTCTAACTTATCCTCATCTTCCTCCAGCAGCAGAGATTAAAAAGGGTTAGGAGTACACTCTGAGTGTCCTCAGATAAGAGGCCCCCTTTATCGTATTTTCTGTTCAGGGTAGTAATTGCATACATCCAATCTGAGTGGCCATAGAAAGTCTAGCTAAAACTTTCCCATGCCATGCACTAAGATACAAACAGGAGTAGGAGCTAAGAATTTCAGGACAGAGTGGTTTCTTCAACAAAGAGCCCAGCCTCAGCCAAAGAAGGGGACGTGTGAGTAAATGATCAGGGGTAAGAAAGCAGGGCCTTGGAAATCCTTGCTTTTTGTATTCAGGCACATGCAGTGCCTGCCATGGTACTTACACTTTGTCTGTAACTTTCTCTGACTCTCTGGTTCTCTTTTTGGTTCAGTGGAATTGATAATGTATAAGATAAGAATCTTTGTGCCAACTCTTACAATACAGTATGGGTTTTTTCCCCATGTAAACATTTAGAAATTTTCCAGATGCACACTTGCATGAAGAAACTCATCACGTGGGCTAGCATGTTATGGATCGTGTTTCCTCATTGTTGTAGACTGTGAGGCTTTACTGCCTATTTAAGCCTTGCTCCAGTAGCATACTATAATTCTGTTTGGGTGGATATTTTATTAGGGCCAATAAAAATGCCACAAAAACTAAGCTTTCAAGTTCTGATGGCAGCTGCATTTGGAATAGCATGTACAGGTTGGGTTGCCTCACCTCTTAAACTATATTGTGGAGTTGGAAAAGGTTCAGAAAAGGGCAACCAAAATGATGAAGGGGATGGAGCACCTCCCGTATGAGGAAAGGTTGAAGCATTCGGGGGGCTTTTAGTTTAGAGCAAAGGTAAGAGGCAACATGATAAGAGTTCTCCATGTCATGCATAATTTTATATACCGGTACTTCTAACACTAGAATTAGTGGACATCTATTGAAACTGGATATTGGAGGATTCAGGGCAGAGAAAAGAAAGTTACTCTCCACACAGCACATAGTTAAAGTATAGAATTCACTCCCACGGGAGGCATTGATAGCCCCCAACTTGGGTGGCTTTAAAAAAGGTTAAACAAATTCATGGAGGATAAGGCTGCCAATGGCTACTAGCCACAAAACATTTCTCTATAGCCAGGCTTTTGACTTCTGAAACAATCTCTCTTGTGTTATCTTTTTGTATTTTTATATTTTAAAACGCCCTGTGATCTTCTGAAGGGCAGTATACAAATTATTATTATCCGTTGTAGTAGTAATATTTTTATTTTTATTAATAGCCAGCTCTGTTTTCATGGCCAGAGACAATAATGCTTGCGGAAACCACAAGAGGGAGAGTGCTGTTATGCCTGGATTCTGCTTGTAGGTTTACCATAGGTTGTCCGCTCTGAGAGCAGATGCTGGACTAGATAGGCCATTGACCTGATCCAACAGGCTTTTCAATAAAATATAAACCTCCCAATTTCCTGTGTTTTTCCTATGGCCAACAATTGGGGTAAGCAATAAGATTTTAAACGTGTCACGATCATGTTAATTTTATTAATAATAATTAATTGTGTTAATATTATTTGATTTGCAATCTTGTATACATTATCTGGGCAGAAGGCCCATTAAATACAAAGAGATTTACCGGTACTTTTGAGTACTTGTATATTAACTATACAGTGAATGTGTGCCTGAGCTCCAGTTCTTGTATGCCAGGAGACATGTCAAAGCCTCTTTGCAAAAATGCATTTTGCATTTGCCACTGTGAGTGTGTGTGAATGAATTTTTTTGCATCCACTTGCACTTGTTGTTTAGTAGTATTTGCAGAGAGTAACTTCTAAGGAGTACCTGATCTCAGATAAACCCACCACAGGAAACATGAATCCTAGTTGCAAGAAAGACAGGAATGGCAAACTTCAGAGATTCAAAGTTTTTAAAAATGAGTAAGAGCAGGAAAGCAGAAATAGGAATGGAAACAACAGTACTTTCAGACCCCAGGGATTCCTGTTGCCTGGTGTCCTAACACTCACTCATCAATCAGCAACTCTGACCTCACTCATTGGCTACAAATACAAAAATATTGAAGCAGCCAGGCTCACTCATCTCACAGAAATTGCTTGGAAAGCTGCTCGAACATTTTGCTTTATAACGTGGCTTCCAGTGGGGCTAGAAACTTGTTCTTTCTTTCTTTTTTTAAAGGAAATAAATGAAGTCTGGAGCAGGGGTCCCCAAACTAGTCCTGGGGGCCGGATGTGCCCAATTGCCTTCTAAATCCGGCCCACGGATGGTCCAGGAATCAGCATGTGTGCTTTATTTAAAATTCACCTCTGGGTTATTTGTGGGGCATATGGAATTTGTTCATATTTTTTTTCAAAATATAGTCCGGCCCCCCACAAGGTCTGAGGGACAGTGGACCGGCCTCCTGCTGAAAAGGTTTGCTGACCCCTGGGCTGGAGTTGGGCCCCCTTCTGACTTGGTCTCTGGTGAGATTGTTCCATTTGCACCATTATAATCTGGCCATTAATTTACTTTTGAATGACACCACCTCAGTTTATGATTTGAGGGAATAATACATGACTGAACATTATAGACATTTTAATTTGAATTTCATTGAGAAAGAATATTCTGTTTAGCACTTGCTTCTAGAAAAGTTCTAAACCTCTATAACACAGCTTTCACCAACCTGGTGCTGTCCAAATATTTTAGACTATAAGGCCAGTACAAAATTTATGGAAGGTACCAGCTTGTCAGGATTCCTTTCAACTAAGTCCAGTGGCGTCGCTAGCCTCTGCGCTGCTGGGGGCGGTGGCAGCGCAGAGGCACCCCCCTGGGGGAGGGGCACACGCGCAGCAGCCGTGACGTCATCATGACGTCACG
Organism: Lacerta agilis; assembly: GCF_009819535.1. Taxonomy (NCBI): domain Eukaryota; kingdom Metazoa; phylum Chordata; class Lepidosauria; order Squamata; family Lacertidae; genus Lacerta; species Lacerta agilis. Next base: position 30,581,921 of record NC_046313.1, read on the forward strand.
ACGCACGTGTATGCAGAAAGGGGGGATTTCCCCCTTTCCGAGGCTTTTTTCGGCGGGGGGTGGTGACGAAGCGAGGAGGGGGGTGACAAGCGTGACACCCCCCCCGCTGGTCGGCCCCCCCGCCGAAAAAAAAGCGGCGGAAAGGGGAAAAAGAAGCAAGCGGCGCTTAAAACGCGCCTGCTCTGCTTCCTTTCCAGGCTTTCCCCCGCCGCCCCCCCGTTTTTTTTTTCGGCGGGGGGTGGTTACCAGCGAGGAGGGGTGACAAGCGTGAACCCCCCCGCTGGTCGGACCCCCCCCCGCCGAAAAAAAGCGGCGGAAAGGCGAAAAAGAAGCAGAGCGGCGCTTAAACGCCCTGCTCTGCTTCCTTTCCAGGCTTCCCCGCCCCCCCCCCGCGTTTTTTTGGCGGCGGAAGCACCCCATCCGTGTGCTGCTGCTCCCGGGTGAGGGAGGGAGCGGCGGCGCGTGGGAGTGGCGGGAGGGGCGCCGCTTGTCACCCCCACCCGCCGCTGGCTCACCCTGTCACTGGGGCTTACCGCCCCACCGCCCCTCCCCAGCGACGCCCTGACTAAGTCCCCTTGGTTCAGTTGCACTTTCAAATAACTGCATATAATTGTAACTGTAGCCTTCAAGTAAAACATTTAACAATTATATTTAATTGTTATAGCAACCAGTTGTCATGAATGCTTGTAAATTGTAAAGTAACTGACTTCATTTAAATAAATGATCTTAAATCTATTTTTCCCCTTAGTGATTGCAATCCATTAATTCTAAATTGAATTCTTCAAAGGATGTTACACCTTGATTGTATCGTCTGGCTAGATTATATACTTTTGAAGTGGCAGGAGAACCTTAGTTTTGGTCCTTGTTTTTGATTTGGCTGGTATTTCACTAGATTCTCTAAAAGGCTTATGGCCTTTAGTGAGAATTGTGCAAGTTGCAATGCAAGTGAAGAATTCTGTTTTCAAATGCAAACTAGCTGATTTGGGGGAATGTTTACTTTTCTTTCCAGAGAAGGTAGGCAGCAATACTACTAGTCTTGCATTAAAGCACAACGATGAACTACAGTTAACAGCTTGCTTTGTTGACTCCTATAAACAGCTGTTAACATTTCTTTCAGGTTAACAGTGGTTGGATCAAAAGGAACTGACATCTCTCTTGGACTGTTCCATCAGCTTCAACATGGCTGGAGGCATTACTGATACAGGAGAGCTGTACTCACCTTACGTGAGTATTTAGCATTACTACAGTCTCTTGCTGGAGACAAGCAGCACAGTTATGCTATGTATTTCCTGCTCCTGTTTCTTCATGATTTTTTTCCCCACGTTCTTGTTTTGATTTTAAATTGTGACAGGCATTTTATACTTGTGTTACAATACATTTGGGAAAAAGTTTTCTAATACAAATTTGCTTGCTCTTTTCACCCACACATGCTCTAAAAGCTTATCAGACTTGCATTTTTAAAAATGTTTTAATGCTTAGCAAACCTTGCCAAATACCCTCTATCGAATCTCTAGTGAATATTCAAAGTACGTAATTGCACTAAAGCTGGATCAGCGAACAATGTTGCTTCAACGTATGTTAGATTATGATAGATATAATACTAACAAGAGGGGAAAGAATCCCAAATATCAGAGGCAGAAGGAACTAAGTAATTTGGGTAGTGGATAGACTAACTAGAAATTAGATGTGGCGAATTTTAACCCATGCTGTCCTTCCATTCATGGATGTCTCTTTGATCCAGCAGAGGATTCCATGAAAAGGTGGTGGGTGGAGGTGATTTTCATTAGTTCCACTTTTGTGCTGCTATCACCTTCATCCCCTCCCCATCTGTTTTTTTTAAAATTATTTTAAAAATTGGTTTACAAAAGTACGCACATTGTATCTTTTTTCAAGTTCTAGAGTCCTTTCAACAGATCAGTTACATTTGATATGAGACATTAGTGTTGTATACAGTATAAGGTTGGGGAACAAGAGGAGGAGGGCCCCCTCCCCATCTGTTGTAGGGAATTGGGGGAACATCTGACACAGTGTGGTGAAGAAAGGGGAAATTTGGGGGGGGGAAATCACCTCCCTTTTTGTCTGCAGATTTCTGTATGGGAACAAAAAGCCTTCCGTGTGAAGAAGGACAGCATTGGTTACAACTTGGCACCTTCAAAGCAGTTTTCAAACTTGTAGAATTTAGTGATGAAGTTGTGCAAAGTTACACCAGGCAGTTCTTCTGTGAAGCTGAACAGGTGTTATCCTGTAACTTCACAGAATGAAAGGCTGTCTGGAAGCCATATGTAAAAGGCTCTTCAGCGAAGAGCAGTGTGCAAGCCTACTAAATACATGATTATACTTTTCTGATTGTGAAGTCTTTAGGATAGTGACACATTCTCTTACAGTCAAGACCGCTTCATGTAACAATAAAAAGACATGTGCAGGAACTATGTGCACAAGATTCCTGGGTGCATGTTTACATCAGTCAATGCAGAGGCATTCTGCAACACAGGGGACAAAGGTTTTTTTTTTTTTAAATTGTGTCTCTTTCTTAAAGAGCTGATAGGCTGTACTTGCCCCAAGGGGCTCTGTTCTCTTTCCAAAGTTGGAATTCTTGTTGCTGCCATCTTGCAGCAACAAGTGGTTAAAATATCAGGGAAGTTTTTTTTTAAAATATAAAAACTGAGATGAACAAAGAGGCATTGAAAGCAGTGCACATACATACACAAGAGTTGAGAGTTGCTGAAGCTGCATCCTATGATGCCCTTTTATGGCATACCAGTGGACTCTGTCCTCCTTCCTAATATAACCCATCACATCTCTCTGTCAAAGCTATCCTCGTGAGTGGTGGTTTTCTGATTGCAAGTGATTTTTGAGAAGACATTAATCGGATAGCAATGCTTGCTGGTACATTTAGTCCATGGAAGATTGATCTGAATCTTCAAGGGGAAAAATAGACTCCCAAGATGTTAAATTACCAAGTACCTTACAGATTGAAAATTATAGCACTGCAGAAATCTTCAGGCTGTTGAGCATTAAAATTGTACTTGTCTCATTTTTGGAGGGCCCAAAGTATCTGAAATAAATCATCCCTCCCTATACTGTTCTTTTTAATCAGTCAAAGAAAACCTCCAAGGTTTCTGTCCTCAAAGGCTTCATGTGCAGAACCAATTAAGGCCTAGAGCCAGGAGGTGGTGTATGCAGGGAATGACAGTTCTGCCCAACGAGTTAAAAAATCGCTTTGCAAACTGACATCTACTGTTTCATCCTCTGGGAAAGCAGTCAAAAGATGCATTTGCTGTTCAGATGCCAGTAAGTACAGGAGGACCTTGTTCTCTCAAAGAGAAGTGAATGGCTATGCATAAAAGGTCTCTGAAGGATGCATTTGTAGTTCAAAACTTCTCCCAGGAGCATTATATACTGTATACATTCCCTGTTCTTAAGGTAATTTTATTTATGATCACTCTTGGTTTAAAAAATTGTGTGTTTGACAGTGGACATGAATTCCAGGTAGATGGCTGTCTTCTGATAATGGGCATTCCAGTAATTTAAATAAGGGGATGGTAGCCATTAGTGGTGCTCTTTCTCTCATCCTCCCTCCACTATTTTCTTGCACTTCGTCTAATGGATACTGTATCTTACATGACATATGATTTTAATAAGTTTAAATTATTTTCCTGCTAGTGCCCAGGGCTCATAGGAAGCAGCTGTATACTGAGTGTGACCATTAGTTCATCTGCTTCAGTGTTGTCTGAATTGACTAGAAGTTGCTCTCCAGGGTTTCAAGAAGAAATTTTTCCCAGCTCTACTTGGAGATGCTAGGGTTTGGATCTGGAGTCTTTTAAATTCAGATCTTGTCATCTGTCACTTACCAAATCTATTAATTCATGAGTTCTTCATGCTATGTTTTAATACAGAACTGTTTTAGTTATGAGGGCACTGCTCCCCCAAATAGTAATGAATCTTGTTTTTGCTGCAAATAGAACCAGCGTTGAACCTACAGGATAAAGCAGATTAAAAATAAAAATTGTGGAAGCAGAGCCCCTTGAGGTAGTTCCATTTTAGCACTTTGTGCTGTGGAGAGGCAAGCAGGTTTTTACTAAACAAAAGAGCAGATCTCTTTTGCTGTTGCTATTAATGTAATATTCTTTAATAAACAAGAATAATGCCTGGTCTTAGCCTGCCATTTAAATGTAAGAGCTGAGGCAGGAACTAATAGCTCTTCTTAAGGGTTGATTTTACTTTCAACAAGCTTGTCATGCAGATATTTCCATTCATTAACAAGATTCCCCTGGTGTCCCGATAAGGGAAAATTTCCATCTGCTTCACTGCTAAATATACTTGGGAGTAAATTTACTTGTCAGACTCCTATTTGGCTAATAGTTGGCAAGCTGTGGAATACCTCACATCCTATATTGGTTCATTATGGGTGAATTTGAGTAACTGTACCACCCTTCCCCCTATAAAAAACCTCAACCTCTCTGGAACACCTTTAGTTTCAGAGAATCTTTCCTTTGAAGTTAGAAACATGGCAAGTGAGAGAACTGCATGACGAGTAAAGGGCTTCGTGTCATAGGGTAGGGACAGTCACTGATACAACTCACATGATGTTTTGAGGCTATGTCCTTTCACCAGCATGTCTGGTCTTTCCGCTTAATTCTTGCTATGTGGAGAAGGAGATTTTATCTGTAATCTACCTCATCCTGAAGGCTTAGGTTGGAAAAACAAAAAATAAACTATTGTGCTATTGGAAAGTGTGTGGTTTGTGGAGAGTTTGCATAGGTGTGTGGTTTGTTTTTTTTAAACAACTGTTCATATTTCTAAGGCCAAACATTAAACACTACCCAACTCTGTGTAAGTATGAGCTAAAAAGCATTTCTTTACTGAGACGGTAATATTTTCTATAAAACTGTACCATCATAGTAGCCATGTCGGTTTGGATTGCCTATGGCAGTGTTTTTCAACCTTTTTTGGGCAAAGGCACACTTGTTTCATGAAAAAAATCACGAGGCACACCACCATTAGAAAATGTTAAAAATTTTAACTCTGTGCCTATATTGACTATATATAAAGTAATTCTCTTGAATTGTTTATTTAACAAATTTTTACCACGGCACACCAGGCAACATCTCGCGGCACACTAGTGTGCCGCGGAACAGTGGTTGAAAAACACTGACCTATGGAGGCTGCTGCCATTTAGGGATTGCTAGCCAAAGAGTCTTTTCTAACAACTAAAAGTCACAGGATTTTAACATTTATGATTTCTCTAATTGCAGGTTGGCCTGGTTTACATGTTCAATCTCATAGTTGGGACTGGAGCTCTGACTATGCCAAAGGCCTTTGCCACTGCTGGTTGGCTTGTCAGCCTCATCTTAATAATGTTCTTGGGGTTCATGAGGTAAGAGTTTTCTGCATGTCACTTTCCATTAACAATCTACTGGGAACTTGTAAATACCAAATGTGTCACTTGTATCTAAGTAATACAGTCCATTTGTCACCCAGCCATTGTGATTTCAATAAGAAAGTTGGGCCTTGGCCTTGAGGGAGTGTCTTACAGAAGGCAGATCAGACAGTATTCTTACCTAGTTCATTCCCTCACATGTGCTGAAGAGTAAAATTGCACTTTCCTCCTTGCCCATTTGGCACATCAGCCCTTGCCTCCATTGCCACCTTTCATCCATACATAGGTGTTCTAATATGGGGTTCATTTGCTCAAGTTCTGTGGTCAGAGATTGGATATTTATTGCACATTCTGAACCCACACATGTTGCACATTAAATGTGAACACCCTGTTTGAACGTTATGTACAATAGCATCAGAGGCAGGACAGGTGATGCTTGGATGGACAGGGAGCAGAACTTGCTCTAGCTTCCTGCCACATGTAGAGTAGCAATCTGGGTACAGTCTGAATTTTATACAGTGAGGCCTAGCATCTGTCTCATGGATACCAGAAATTACTGAATACCTGCCCATCTTAAGATGGTAGGAAAGAGAGTTCTCTCTTCCTTCTATCCCATTTCTGAGTTTTCTATCTGTGGCCAAGCCACAAGGACTTTGCTCTTCTAAGTTTCCTCACACTTGATGTTGTTATCTCTCATGGATTAGGATTGTCTTTTGCTCCTTAGAGGAATTATGTTTGTTAATAGTAGTGAAAAGCTGATGAAACTTTAAAGTTGCAAAAGTCAAACCTCATCAAAACAACTATGCTTGTAGAATAAGGAAGTTAACAGGGACTACTGCCAGGCTTGCTCCTTGGCATCTTCCTCCCAGGCTTCATAGGAGCATGATTTAGTCAGTAGCTGGGTGATCTGAAATGGGTTGCTAGGTATCTGGAGCACAATTGGAAAAAAAGATTTGTGAATCTGACCAAGCACAATATAGAGGCCAGTTGCAGGCTTTTGAGGTGGTAGTGATGATATTTCTGCCTCCCTACCGCTATTGGGTGAGCTGAATTGTGTCTAGCTAAGCTTTTCTTGTTTTTTATTATTTTTATAACGCTTATTAAATCTAGGCTTCAGGCTCCTGGGCAGGAGCAGCTACCCTGGAGTGCAGAAAACTTGTTTGCTGTATCCTTTCCCTTTAGCTTCTGAGAACCAATATATAAAGCTGATTATTAGCTGATAGTGAGTAGCATGTGCTTGGGGAACTCCAGAATACTAAGGTGTCCTTTTTCTGATTAAATGTAAAACCTTGCTTTAACTTTTTTTTTAATGGTGTGTGTGTGACTCATCTTAATTGATAATCTACTATCCTGAATGTCAGGATCCACAAAAGTCAGCTGATCTGCAGGGACCACAAGTCTCTTGGGTGACCTCCTTCTGTATGTCCATAATTTAAGAGACCATTTCCCTCCCCTTGTGTTTCCACTGGAAAAAGGGTGCACTTACTGCAATTGGGACATGGGTGGCGCTGTGGTCTAAACCACAGAGCCTAGGGCTTGCCGATCGGAAGGTCGGCAGTTCGAATCCCCGCAATGGGGTGAGCTCCCGTTTTTCGGTCCCAGCTCCTGCCCACCTAGCAGTTCAAAAGCATGTCAAAGTGCAAGTAAATAGATAGGTACCGCTCCGGCGGGAAGGTAAATGGCATTTCTGTGTGCTGCATTGGTTCACCAGAAGCAGCTTATTCATGCTGGCCACATGACCCGGAAGCTGTCTGTGGACAAACGCCGGCTCCCTTGGCCTATAGAGTGAGATGAGCGCCGCAACCCGAGAGTCGTCCACGACTGGACCTAACAGTCAGGGGTACCTTTACCTTTATTGCAACTGGGAGAAACAGAATCTATCCTTTCTTTGAAATCTGACACCCAGGAAATTGTATAAGGAGGGGTCAATCTTGCATATTTGTTGCAGCATGCTTTGGATATGGACAGAAGAAGCAAGATGCTCTCTAAAACTTGATGAGAAGTAAAAAAAACTGACCCAGTCTCCTCTGTTGCAGAGGGATTGCTGGTGACACAAGTAATGGTTATCTACCAAGGCCAGCCTAAATTTTGTGGGCTTCTGATGAATGTGCCTGCTGCTTTAATTTGTTGCAGTTATTTTATGTACTTTACTGTTCCATTGTAAAAGTATTGCCTTTCAACACTGGACAGGGATACTCTCTTCCAGTGCCCTTTTACCCTGGGTTGAGACTGGATTGCTTTCATGTTGAGACATAATCTTATAAATTACTTAACATCTGTGGAAGGAAAGGCATTATAAAAGTGTAAGTTCTGTTGGATGGGAGGCATAAATCCTTGCAGTACCAGTGCCTGAATTGCTTCTGAGGCTTTGTAAAAGAGATTATTTCAGAACCTTGAAGCCTGCCTGTAGCATTCTCTATCTCATGCTTTGATTTCTTTTCCAATTCATTTCTTGATGCTGTTGGGATATGGGTTGGTTTGCAATTATATATTTTGTATCAGCCTTGAAATGCTGCCCACTGGTGCCAAGTGGTTTGAGAATTTTTTTACCCTGATCCTTCCATTCCTCTGTTTTGCACTTCTGGCTCTCTAATATCCTCTAGAGAATGCTCAGTGTAGTAAAAGAACATGGGGGAAATTATCCAGGCCCCTGGATGTTGCTGCTGTGCTCTAATCCTAGCAAAACTGATTTCTCATTCAAACTTGATAAATGAGTTCAGCTTTTGAAGCAGTAAGAAACCATTTTTGTGGTTTAAATAAGATTAATTGTCGTTTTTAGTAAAAATGAGAGAGAAACCTTAACATGGTCATCTAACTGGGGTAATGGCAATTCATTTATAAGATCAACAAAGCAAATGGTAATGGGGAATGGGGAAAACTGATTGATTGATCACTTGCTCTCAGCTAGGTATCTTCCTGGCAGCTCTTGGAAAATGTTTTCAGTCCTTCACTTTTTAAATATTTTAAGTGGTTCCTCTAACTCTGTCTAGCATTAGGTCTTTGAGTGCATTTGGGTACCCAAGTGATCTGTCTTTTAGACTGATATAGTTCTATCAGTATCTTATTTGTTTGTTTAAAGAATTTTTGCCCCACTTTGCACTATATACCGGTATCTCAAAACAGCTTGTAGAAAAAAATAAACATACATTATGCAATGAAGCTGAATGTTGGAATATTCAGGGCAGGCAAAACAATGTATTTCTCCAAACAGTGCATAGTTAAATATGGAATTCATTCTAACAAGAGGCAGTCTTGGCCACCAACTTGGGTGGCTTTAAAAGATAATTAGACAAATTCATGGAGGATAAGGCTATTAGTTGCTACTAGCCATGATGGCTATACTTTGCCTCCAAATTCAGTGCAGTTGCTGGAAACCATAGGAGAGGAAAATGTTTTTGTGTGCGACTGCTGCTTGCAGACTTTCTTAAGGCATCTGGTTGGCACTGTGAGAGCAGGATGCTGGACTAGGTGGGCCATTGGTCTGATGCAGCAGGGCTTTTCTTATGTTTTTACCTTGTTCAGATTATTTATTGGCCCTCATCCAGCCCACTGCTGTGTCCAGGCATTGGTCCAGGTCTGCCTTTCCTGATTGAGATGCAATAGAAAAATATAGCTGGTTATCAGCATGGTAATGACACCTTGCCTCAAATTGCCTAATGACTGATCTCAATGGCTTCATATAGATGGCAAATAATGCTGGAGATAAAATAGTGTTCTGTGGAACCCCCATAACATAACAGTGGAACATTCTTCTGATGCTGGTCTCTTCTTATGATCCAAATAGAAACGGAACCACTGTGGCATAGTGCTTCTGATACCCATTCCACATCACTGACCCAGCAGGATACCATGATCACTGGTTTTGATAGTCACCTAGAGATCAAGTAGAAGAAGCAGGGCAACACACTCATCATGGCAACCAAAGCTTTTTAGTCCCATGCACCTTAGCTGCACTTTCCATCCAAGGCACTAAATCTCTTACAGCTACCATGTTGTACCTTATTATAGATAGTGGAATTGTCCCCCATGACTGCCCATGATCATCCCAGTGTAATTGATGTATAGTGAGATGTCCTATGCAATGCGCTTATCCTATAATTTATTACTCCAGTTAGATTCAGTTCTGTAATTCTTGAGATTTGGGGATTTAATCTACAAAGATTTGTACAGCAGAAATTCCATTAAAATGAATGGGAGTAACATAAGAACTGAGACATATGAATTTATGCAGCTCTTTTTCAGTTAAGATTGTTCAGAATATGCTCCTGGTAGCATGCAACACTTGTGCACTAGTCTTTCTGCTTTCTTCAATGTTGCCATGCATGAGAATCTTTGCTCATGACAATTTTCGTTTGCCTTACTGCTAAGAAAGTGTCCAGACATTATGGGGAGCAAGCAAATTTTCTTGTTCAAGTGTCTACACCATTCATGAATAGAGAACAGGTTAGAGAGCATTTCTTTTACATTAGGTGAGTCTTCCAGTAAGGGGAGCTGAGCCTCCCTCATAACTTGTCTTACCTTTCTGCACTCCATCACTTTACACACTTTTTGTCCAACTCAGCCCAGCCACAGTACCCTAAGTGAGCTGGATTGTAGTGGAAAAGTCCCTGAAATGATGGAGGACAGGAAAATAAAAGTGTCTGCAGCAGTGCACATGGGGAGAATAAGACCAGCTCTCCAAACTCATCTGACTCTTTTGATATAAAAATTAGAATCTCCTCCATACATAAACAGGACAGATGCAAGAACAACAATTATGTGACTGCCCATGCTGTGTACAGTCATGCCCTTAATCCCCAATTTTATTTACACTTTGCACCTTAGAATATATAGGTTAAAGACTGTGTAGATGGGGATGGAATATTGCAACCCATTGTTATTAACCAACTGGTACTTTTACCATTTTTCTGCCAGCTACATGACCACAACTTTTGTAATGGAGGCCATGGCTGCTGCAAATGCCCAGCTTCGTTGGAAGAGAATGGAAAAGCACAAGGTTTGTGTGGCATTTCATTTGGCTGCTAATTATTTTTCTTCATAGCTATAAAATCTCAGTGGAGCAGCTCTGTTTTCATTTCATTTGTTATGTGTTTACCCTTAAAATCTGGCTGTAGATTCTGCACCATGTTGCAAAACTTGACTCATCACAAACTTAGCCATTTTGTCCCTGGCATTGGGATGGAGGCTCAGCCTTTTGGTGGACCAGCTGAAGCTATAAGCACGCCAGAAGGCTTTCAGTTGGAGAGGTTTAGTCTTTTTTCCAGCAAGTAAAGACTTCTTTTTTACCTCTTGACATTCGGTTTCTTGTCAGAATTCTGAAATTATTCTATATTTTGAACAGTTATGCTTATTTCTTACTCTTCTAGGATGATGATGAGGATTCTTCATCTGGCGTTTCTGATAGTGATGTTCTTCTTCCTGAAGGCTACGAGCGATCAGAGACACGACCTATCCTGTCTCTTCGTAAGTATCTAGCTGATTCTTTTTTCATCTTAATGACAAGCAAGAAACTTTTCTCACTCCTATGAGTTGCTCATTGCAGAGAACAAATGAGAAAGTTAGACACAGCCTACTTTCCCTGTGTCTTGTATACACATGCACATGTAGTAGCTTTATGAGAAACACAATACTAGCATTTTTACAATTCAAGAAAACTAGTTTATCAAGGTATCAAGCCACTGGCAACCCTGTTTTCTCCCTAGCCTTGCTTCCACAGGGTTTCAGTGACACAAAATGTACAACTGAAAAACCCCTGAATCTTTTTTATATGAAATCATTTGTGAGTTGCCTTTCAGACCAAAAGGTTAACTCTGAGCCAGCATCTTAACTTACAACAACCTACAGCCTTACAAGTAAAGTCCAACTTGTAATAGTTTACAGAGTTTTATTCGCCTTCTGCCTTGCGCATACCTAATTTGTAGGGGGGGGATCTCAACTGTTGTAAACTTTCCTTTTCTGGTCTCCTGCAGGCAATTATTGTCATAAGCAATGCAGGAAAGTGTTAATTTACATGTCTGAACAAGATGCAGAGAGAACAGGTTGTGGCTTGAGCGGAATCCATCTTTGAAATGTAGGCTAAGAGTTTCCTTCCCTCTAACCCTGCAGAGAGACGAGGAGCGCCTAACGTTTTTGAAATCACTGAAAGGGTGGAGATGGGTCAGATGGCATCCATGTTCTTCAATAAAGGTAACTACCTCCAAGCCATGAAGACTCTATTTCATATTATGTATGTTGGGTTGTTTTTCATTTAACCTAGCTTAGTAGTTGGTGGGTTTTTTGTTTTGTTTTGAGGAATGACAGTTTCAAGTGAAAACTACATGTTCAAACCATAATAGGAATCACATACTTTCCTAGAGTGTTGCTGAAAGGTTCCTAAAGCCTAAAAGTCAAGCTTGACACCCCACCCCATGTGAATATATAACTTCTTTTAGATAGGGATATTTAGGGCTTTTTGTGGTCCCAAATCTGCTTGAGATACTGAATACCTACTTCTCCTGGCTACTAATTATGTCTGGGGGAGGAGAAACAGGTACCATATTGTCTGTGTGTTCATGTATTTTGGCTTTGAAAGACATAGTTTTCATTTAAAGTTTTAAGTGCTTGTAGTTTTAAAGAAAAGATTGACATGTGACACTAATCTGTCTTTTTGTCTCAGAGTGTAAATAATTATTTTTGATAAGGCTTGAATTTTTTCTAAGGAATGGGCATAACATATCTGGACTGGCAATAGAAAGATAGTCAGCTGAAGAACTTTGCTGTACATAAATGCCTTATTGAATAGTCTCAAAATGTTTACTAATATGTATTGTGCTCCAGGTAACAATTTTTGCAGTACTGTTCAAGGTGCTGAACATTTTCCGTTTCCGTAATGTGCTGTGCTCCTCATCCTGGATAAAAGCAAATAGTAATTTAAGTTGCATCCTGTTTGCACTTTTGCATTCTTTCATTCTCAAAGAAATGAGACAGTAAGGCTATAAGAGAACTTGTGTGTTTTCAATAACTTCTGGAAGAAAACATTTATGAGTTTTATTTCAAAATTGTTCTTTATCTGAAACTTCTGAATAGAAATTATTTATCACTGTCCTATTATGCTTTACAGAGGATTCACCATTAGCAATAAGAATTATGTTATGAGCAACACTTGCATCATATTAAATTAGATTGTTATTATTATCATTCTATTTTATTTCTTCAGCTGTTTCTGTACTTCCTAACCACTGAAGTTCTTAAGCAATGGTAGAGCTACTCAACATAGGAGTTAGGGTTTGGGAACTGGAGCTAGCTACTATGAAAATTTTCTTATTGTTGGGTGTATCTCAGTATGACAGAAGGAACATGATTCTGGGTTTGGTGTTAACAAGGCTTGTTGAGAGCAGTACAGATAAAATAAACCTGTGAGTGACATCCTAGTGAGTGGGTGGGTTGTAAAGATGTAGCCCAATTACAGATTCATTTGAATACTTAGCCCATCTTGAACTGCTAGAGATATCAACTGCTTGCCTTGAATGGTATGCTGGCATTCTGTTTTAATTGTTGTGATGGATAACTTCACCCAGCAGAGGGTGCTCAGGTCACATGTGTGAATTCAGAACAGTAGTAGTTGAATATTTAATTATTTAATTATTTAACTTGTAATTCACACAAAACCTTCTTACTTTAATTTTCCCTTTACCATAAGTAGACTGTGCTGTCAATTTCCTTCTTTTAGATGAGAGAATGTAAATATTGAATAATTACAGTAGGTTTGGTGAAAGATGGCCCTCCTCAAAGTCATGGATAGGTCTTCCTGTATTTCTGCGATATTTGCTTCTCTTCTGTCCTATGTGTTAAAGTGACATCTTGGTGCTCATAATTTTGAAAGCATCACACAGGTTTCACAGATCCACAAGTACCTTGACAGTAATGGAATTTAGCTTTTTGAGTATCTCTGGGATCTATAAAACAACTAGTTTCTGTATCAAGAAAAGTTGTGCAAAAAAAGTTTTAAAATGTGTGGATGGTGTCCGCGAAAGATCTTGAAATGGATTTTGGAGGTCGTCTTAAACCTGTACCCTCTATTTGTGCCCTTTAGGTCTGGTATTATTCTCATTTTCTTGCCTCTGCTGCATCTCTTTCCTTGTCAAAACTGTAATGCAACAGTAAGTCATCAATTTATGCAAATTTGGATAGTACAGGAAGAGGAATTTTTTGATGGATTACAGACCCTTGACGTGTCAAGAAAATTGGCTGTGCATGTTGGCAGACTGTTTTTGTACACACAACTTTTATGGATGAGCTGAAAACCAATGTTTAATTAAACATGTATTAGAGCAGGCATAGGCAAACCCGGCCCTTCAGTTGATTTGGGACTACAGTTCCCATCATCCCTGACCACTGGTCCCATTAGCTAGGGATGATGGGAGTTGTACTCCCAAAACATCTGGAGGACTGAGGTTGCCTATGCCTGTATTAGAGTGACCAGCTTAGTGTTTAAATCCTGGAGAGTGATTTTGAAAGATAGGGCATGCAGATTGGCCGGACTCTCTTGGGTTTCAATCAACATACTATTGTGGTCCCTTTTAAAAAGTTGCTCGAGTCACTTGATCTCCTTCAGATAGGTGGTAGTGAGGATTTCCATAGAGAGCCATTTCCCCAAACTTCTCAGGTAATTTTAAGAGATTGCAGATCCCAGAGATCATCTGATAGGCAAAATGTTTTCATTCTAGGCTTGAAGAGACCCTTCATTTTAAAGCAGATTTGGACAACCTGTGCCCTCTGGATGTTGTTTTAGTACTACTCCCTAAATCCCTAATCACTGGCCATGCTAGCTGGGACTGATGGCAGTTGGTAGTTCAGCAATGTATGGAGGGCCACAGGTTCCCCAACCCTATTTTAAAGGCACCAAGTAGGCTGTGATTGACTGCTTCCATTAATGGCTTCTGTTTACTTGCATACACCTCCTGTTCTTACTTCATCTATTCATCTTTGTTTCTGGGCAGCTTGTCTGGTTTGTGTAGAAGCCTTTCTCCTCCAGTTGGTTTGGCTGTATTCTCCTCCCCTCTCAAGTGCCAGATCTTCTCAACTGTCCTAATTCTCTAATCCCATCCCTTCAGAACTCAACCAGGCTTACTGCAGTTAAGCACAATCAGAATTTGCTCATGCGTTCTTCAATGAACTACAGCAATTATTTGCTCTTAAGGGAGAACTTCTTACTGCCCCATTCTGTGTATTATGTTTTATTTGAACCCTGAAACAAGTCTGCGCAGTGACTGTATGCTAATGTTACACCCCGACCGCAACCTGGCAGATTTGCTATTAGGGTCATGAGATTTATGCAGTACAGTCACTGAATAAGGCTTTCAGAGTTTCATGGTTAGGTGAAGATGTGTTGTGGCTCTGTTATACCTTCTTTTGAGAGTTATTGGCCTGTTAAAAGCAAAATCCTTGTTTTCACTGTATTCTTTGCTCATTTCCCTTGACTATCTTAACAATTTGACATGCTCTGGATCTGCAATCTTAAGAGTTGAGCTGTGTATAAATCTTCCACTTCTGACTTGACTGCTTTCTGTAGGGAATAGATTTGCAGTCTTAACTCTAAGGAGAGAAAAGGGCCTCTGGCTGTGAAGGGAATCTATTCTGAAGGATAGCTGGGTGCTCTTTATCAGGGATCCAGAAGTCATTTATTGTAATAATGGATTCAAGGCACATACATCATGTACCATCCTTGCAGGAAGCCATTGATCTTCCTGTTTTGTGTCCAGTAATGAAAGTATTGATCAATGAAGGTTGGTGGCAGTTTATAAAACAGAAACAACACTAACATCTGTCTGTAGGTGGAGAGGGTGGAGGCTAGTGGGTGGTGCTTTCACCCCCAAATCCTCAGCTGAGATGTGTGCCTTGAATAAACAACATAGAAGTGGGGCTGAGATGTTCTCCAGAGGACAACAGGAGTAAGGGGGGGGGAAAGTAAGGGGAAATGTTGGTGCGTCTTATGGAGCGAAGGCTCCCTGTCAAGCAAGCGGCGAGAGGCGGTGGGCGGTAGTGGGCAGTGGAGGAGATGCTGCTCGTTCCACCCCGCTGCCTCCGTTCGCAAAGGCAGACTTGTTTTTGCGAACAGAGGCTGCGGGGAGGATCCAGCAGCATCTGCTCTGCTGCCGCCCCCCGCCTCTGCCAAGAGGTGGCGGGCAGCAGTGGAGATGCTGTTCGTTTGTCCCCGCCGCCCCCCTCTTGCAAAGCAGGCTTTTGCGAGCAGGGGGCAGCGGTGGAGGTGCTGTTCACTCCTCCCCGCCGCCCCCCACTCGCAAAAGCAGGCTTTTGTGAGCGGGGGGCAGCGGGGAGGAAGGAGCAGCATCTCCTCTGCTGCCTGCCGCCACCTCTCACTGGACACGGCAGGGGGGGGCGGCGCTGTGCGCAGCGCTAGCGGCTTACCCCCGCTTGCTTTAAAGGGAGCCATGGATGAGGGGAGAACGCTCGGGGTGGAGGGGAGAAATATTTTTTTTCTTGTTTTCCTCCTCTAAAAACTAGGTGCGCCTTATGGTCCGGTACCTTATGGCGCGAAAAATACGGTGTACAAAGGGCTGTAGTCAAGTGACCTAGAAGCTCGGTCACCATACCTGTTGGTCTGATGGCAACTGTGAATAATAGCAATTCTTCCTTCCATCCTCTTCACTGTGTTTACCACGTTCATTTACAAGGTACTGTTTAGGCATTGATTGATAATCATTTGGGGAAACCAATCTTGAGTTGTGGTGACCTTTTCAAGCATTTGTTAAAGCATGCTTCCTTTGAGCTTTTTCTCCATAGATGTCAACACTTTAAAAGAAAGATCTCGCATTTCTTAAGACAGATTTTCCTTTGCTTGCTAGTATTCCATGAGGCCCAAATTATTACAGTACCTCTCCCACCCCCTGACCCCCAGTGTGGCCATTCTGATGCTGAAAAGGTTTATACTGTATCTTGTCTGTTTTTTATTTTAATTACCCATCTAAGTTGGCAAATAAAAAGTTTTGTAAAGTGTGTATAATTTCCATATTCTATTTTGTTTGATATTAACTTAAATTTGACATTGAGTGTCACTTAAAACTGATTGAGTGACACTTAAAACTGCTATCTTTGCACAGTTATTTGGAGTAAGCCCCATTAAATCTATTGCATCTTATTTCTGAGAAAACATGGTTAGGATTGCTGTGTTGGACTTGGTGTCACTTTGTATTACGAATAACTAGCTGTGGACCTAATTTTGGAGTCACTACTGTGGATAAATGACGGCACGACTCACTGCACTGATGTACATACATATTGGATGTGATATGAGGACACCTAATTTTGTTAAGCTTTCTTACCTTTTTTCTTCTGTCCCATTTATCCAAGTAATGCTCTTATTTAAATGTAAGGAATAAGCTATGATCTCATTTCTCAGTCTTTCCCAATATGAAATGTGTACTCTTCTGGAGACTCTGTGATGAATTAAAGGCACTATTAATGTACTACACATAGCACTGCTCTCTTTCTAGCTATGGGATAAATATTTCAGGCTGCAGTCTTTTGCGATCCTCTCCTTGTTGTCAGTTATTGATGTAGTGTAGGGATGGGGAACCTGTGGTCTTCCAGATGTTTTTGGACTCCAACTCCCATCAGCTTGAGCTACTATTGCCAGTGTTGATGGGAGTTATAGTCAGCCAGTATCTGAAGGCTACAGGTTTTTCATTTCTGTGTAGTGAATAATGTTTTCTTTATTTAACAAATTATTTTCTTCCCTTGGTCAGAAGGTTTTCTTTTCACTTTTTTTTTGACGTATGATTTTTTGTAAGGCTTTGACATTGTAACTTCCAGGACATGTGAGTTCTCCCTGGTGTTCAAGCAGAATTGAATTCTCATATCTCCCCCACAGATATTTGTACCCGTAGTTCATATATCTCACTGTAGGGGAAGAAATAAAAAATGGTGATCATATGAATCTTTCTGGTGACTTTGGTTCTCTTTTAAACGGCTAAACATGAGGTGGGCAGTCCTTTAGGTCATCTGGGATCTGTCACAGGGAAATTATTTGGATGACACAAAGAAACTCAGAGAATAGGAATGGCAAGGCACTCCTGCTCTCCTCACAGATGGCCACACCTAAAGTCACTTTTAGGCCTCGTACTGTCATAAAGCACAGCTGTGAATTGCTGTAAAGCTTCTATTTTTCTAGTAGCAGTGGTGCCACAACAATTTAGGTATCAATATATGGCTCTGTTCTGTTGCCAAGCTCAAAATCCTGTGTTAGATTGCATCATAAAGCACTCCACCATAACAGCTGAAGCATTTTGTATGGTGGAGCTGCTAGTGTAATGTGCAGTTAGAGGTTGTGCACCAAAATTCTAGACTAGATTAGTATTCCTGTCAAGCTCCTTTATTTTTTGCTTTCTTACAATATTCCTGTCTTCTCTCCTTTTATATGAAACAATGCATGTTTTGTTTCCTTGTCCCAGCGGCCTTTGGAAATGAAATCTGTTCAGATTGAGGCATTCAGTTCTATTTCTTTTAAGTCAAGCTGGTGCATTTTGGCATCTCTTTATCCTTATTGATTTCTGCTCATCAAAGCAGAGTTTGTTTGCCTCCCGGTAATTCTTTTTGTCTGTGAAACTATAAAGTCTGTCTCACCTGCGTCCTCTAGAGCAAGGGTATGGTGCCAGTGAATATTTTCCTTGATAAAACGGAATATAGGATAGGTAACATTTTATGGTAGGGTGGAGAATATTTTTGAGTCTGGGGTTCGCATTTTACTTGTATACGTTAGGCTAATTTACACTCACTCACATGTCTGTATGCCCTCCAGCTAGGCTAGCAAAAGGCACTGTTCAATGCCACATTCCAGCCAGGCCAAAGCACTCAAGAAGGGAGCCAAAGCAGAGTCTGTGAGGGGCATGGCAGGGGAGGGGGTGTCACATGAAAATAGCTAGGTATAGTGGCTTGGTGGGAGGCATTCTTGGCCCCTGGGTCTGAGGTTCAGCACTCCTGTTTTATGGGATGCCAACTTTGTGGAAGTAGAATTGCATCTGGTTTTGAAATGGAGCTACTTAGGTCCAGGGTGCCTCAGGGAACACCTTGACCCTTTTATTTCAGTGCAATCACTGAGATCATACGCAAGAGCATCACGTGAGATGGTGAGGCTCATTTGACGTGGACACAGAACTGAGCCTTAGAGACTCAGCAGGCACCTTCTATACTAATGTTTTAAATGTTTGCTGAAAACTTTCTCTGTTGCTAGGCTTATAAAGACAGTTAAGAAACATTTCCCCTAATAGTCAGATGGAGAACTGTTTTAATTTGTGTCTGGTTTTTATTGTATTATAATTGTTGTAGATGGTTTTGTTATATTTTATGCAAATACAGTATACAAATATGTTAATAATGTTGAAAATGCATGCTTATACAGTTACGTTAGTCTTAGACAACTGGACTGCCCCTCAGGAACACTGTCCTGGCAATTGGTAGGGCTGAATTTGTTTACAAATGAAGATCATTCAACTAGGTGAAATGAACAAGGTGTTGCCAATAGAGTCGTGAAATGTTTTCTCCAGAAGCCTTTTTGCAGCACAGCAAGTTGAAGTGGTGATCCACAAAAGGTTCCTAGATAGGCCCTGGTGTAAAAAGTGAAAGTAAAGGAACAGACTGGTCTAGTCTAAACCTGTGTTTACTATTCCCTTTATTTACAGTGGGAGTCAACTTGTTCTATTTCTGCATAATCATCTACCTCTATGGTGATTTGGCAATATATGCAGCTGCTGTCCCAGTTTCTCTCATGCAGGTGACCTGGTGAGTGTGCTTTTGGTGGCAGTATTTTGTAAGCAGCAGTTTCTTGCTGAAATGTCAGAGATTGCATAATCATTTCACATTGATGGCTCTGGCAGAAGATTGTGTTTCTGGTTGTAATTAATAAATTTAAATTATTTCTACCTCACACTTCAAACTAATTTTCCAGAGTGGATTACATTGTTCTGATGTAATCTGACAGTTCTTAGCATATTGACAAAAACTAAGTCTAGGGGCTAATTTGTGAGTTTCTTCTTTATAGGGCTGCAATGCTTACTTGAGTGCTGCTGACTAATTGGGCAGCAGATTTTACAATGGTCTAAAATAATTTTTGTGCCAGTATTTACAAAAAGCATGAATGACAGGTTCCACTATAGAAGAGACATTCCCTCTTTCGTTCCACACAGCTGGGTATGGGTATTCTAAGATTAGGAGCCTGATACAAAAATAGGCTTTTCTTCAATACTGTTGTTGATTCATACACAAACTAATCCGACTTTAATCAATGAATTAAAAGTTGTATGATTAAATGACTACTATTTCTTTAATCAAGAAACACTTCTATTTTTAAAAATGTTTACATATACCTTACATGCCAAATCTATAAGGTACAGTGTTTAAGAATGTGGAGTTCTTGATTGACCGAGACTCCACATGGTGTGTGCTGTGTAAGGGGAAATTCTCCTTCATCCTTTAAAAAGTGTGGGGAGGAATGGTGGCTGGGGTATGCATAGGCATAGCCAGGATTTATGTTGGGGGGGGGGGCAGAACCTCAATTAAATTAGTGTTTTTAATGAGGGGTAGCTGCTACGCCCATGCATAGGTGCATTAATTGTAGTCTGCTTTTGCTTCTCCCTCTTGTCAGTAGTGTGACGGGCAATCATTCATGCAGTGTTGAAGATGGTACTAAGTATAATGACACAGACAAGTGCTGGGGACCAATCAGACGGATTGATGCTTATAGAATTTATCTGGTGAGTATCTCCTGCTCGTGGGGGAATTTTACATCCTTAATTAAATAACTGATTCTGAAGGGATATTTACATGCTAAGGGTGATACCCAGTATTAGTCATACCCATTGAAATCTGTGAACTTAAGTTACTTAGGTCTGCTGAGTGAGATAATATGTAGCACAAGCAGGCATTCATGTATGCAATGGGGCTTCTCCTTCCTTTCTTACTCCCCAAATCTGCTTTGCAGGGTTGGGGGCTGTAGGGGTTGAAAACATGCCAGAAGTCCCATTGCTCAAACAAGCAGACATCATGGAATGCCACCTACAGATTTCAGTGGGTCTACTCTAAATATGACTTTGTTTGATTTAAATTTTATTGGTGATAGCCATCTATTCTTGCTGATGGCCCTTCTCCTTTTCCTGCTGGACACTTGTTACCCAAATGTTGAAGAGGGACTTAGAAGCCTTCAAGGTTTGTCATTCTTGTATTGAAAAGCAGTCCATCCAACAGTGAATGGGTTCTTGTTCACTGTGCTGTGAAACGAAAATGAATTTGACATTGCTGCCACATTGTGAATTCTGATTGTACTTACAGTGTGATGTCCTGTTTAATTGCTCACTTAGATTCCCCCCCCCCCAATAGTTTTCCTCCTGCTTTGCTGCTTTTTCTCTGTGTTGCAATAAGCAGCTCCTCTCTATCAAGCCAGCAATTGCTGCATTGCTGGTGAAATGATGATAATCTTACAAGAATTTATAGTTAGTATCAGAAATCACTCTGAAGAATCTTAATCCTTGTTTTCTTTCAATTTCATGGTGTGTGTGTCTGTGTGCACGAGATTAGATGCCTTTTACTGGTGAACGCTTCAAGCATTTATGTAGTTCTATGTCTTATATGTAGGCAGATTCCTCACAAATGCCTCTTTATCAGGAAACAGGTCTTTTTATTAGCCTTTTTAAAGTAGTATTCCAATATACTACTAAATTCCAATAGAATTTTCTATGTCCTGTGATAGAAACTGCATGTTTTAAAGCATCCTTGTCAAAGGAACCTGTTTTGACATAAGTGGCAGATAGCTGATTGCATCTAAGCACAAAATAATAATAATAATAATTGGGATAGGAAGTGGGGGGCAAGGACAAATAAACGAACAGTAAAACCAACCAAAATACTGTGGAACTAGAGTTTTGGATAATAATAAATATTGCAGTTGAAGGCTGAAGGTAAACATAACTGCTGGCAATGAGAAAGTGACCCAGAGCAATATATTCAGTTTTCATTTGACTGTGCATGTACATGTTGGGGTTTTTGTGAGTGCTGACTGGATCAGTTCTCTGAGCAGCACACTTCTCCTCCCCCGCCACTACCTAGTAATAATGTTGAAGCAGGAGTTAGGCCTTAGGAATATTAGCAAATGTCACAGCCTGGTTAATTATTTAAAAGAAATATTATTGCTTTATTAAACTGCGTCTAGGCCTATTTCTTTAGAATTTCTGCATGATTGAAGATTTTCTCAATGAATTTCAATAACTCTGACCCACCAGAAGGAGCTCATCAGCAAAGGCAGGCATGCATTAATTACTGCCTGTACCTCCCAATTATTGCACATGTAATTCATAAAGATAATTGTCATTAGCCAGAGATTTTTTTAAAAAAAATATTGTGACTTTTGTAGAAACAGAAGGTTTATTGCTCTGGGTGTGCAAGTTCTATGACACAATTTTGGTGTCTTTGTTTTGGATTTGAACAATACTTTATTATTTGTCAGGTCCATAACAGCATTGATTCTTTCTCTTTTACTAGATCAAAGTGTCAGTTCAAATTTACTAGTGTCACATAGCCTGGTTGTCATTTCTGTATCCCATGTAGTGTCTAGCACATCGCTAAATGAATGTGGAAGAATAATCAGAAGAGCTGGTAAACTGTAGATAGGTGCTTTACTCTGAATTTGTCTTCTGTCATTTTCAATGTCTTTGCCATGTCACTTAGACTGTTCAGATTACTCTACCCCCAGCAAACCCCGCAACTGCTTTGGAGATGGGCCTTGGGTCTGACACATAGGAACATAAGAAGAGCCTGCTGAATCAGGCCAGTGGTCCATCTAGTCTAGTATCTAGTTCTCAAAGTGGTCAACCAGATGCCTAAAAGAAGTCCAGAGACAGGACCTGAGCACAGCAGCCTGCATCACAGTGCATCAGTGAAGATGCAGGCTTCATGGGGGTGGGAAGGTGAGGTTGCTAGGGAAATGGCGAGAAGAAGTTAAAGAAACAGCTGAGTGATAGAGACAGAAGGTGCTCTGGACATCTTTTTAATTTAAATTAATATTTAAACTGAGATCATGGCCACTGGTCCCATAACCTCCCGGCAAATAGAAGGGGAAGAAATGGTGGCAGTGAGAGATTTTACTTTCTTGAGTTCCATGATCACTGATCACTGCAGATGGTGACAGTAGTCACGAAATTAAAAGACGCCTGCTTCTTGGGAGAAGAGCAATGACAAACCTAGACAGCATATTAAAAAGCAGAGACATCACCTTGCCGACAAAGGTCTGTATAGTTAAAGCTATGGTTTTTCCAGTAGTGATGTATGGAAGTGAGAGCTGGACCATAAAGAAGGCTGATCGCTGAAGAATTGATGCTGTTGAATTATGGTGCTGGAGGAGACGCTTGAGAGTCCCATGGACTGCAAGAAGATCAAACCTATCCATTTTGAAGGAAATCAGCCCTGAGTGCTCATTGGGAGGACAGATCCTGAAGCTGAGGCTCCAATACTTTGGCCACCTCATGAGAAGACAAGACTCCCTGGAAAATACCCTGATGTTTGGAAAGATTGAGGGCACAAGGAGAAGGGGACGACAGAGGACGAGATGGTTGGACAGTGTTCTTGAAGCTACCAACATGAGTCTGACCAAACTGTGGGAGGCAGTGGAAGACAGGAGTGCCTGGCGTGCTCTGGTCCATGGGATCACAAAGAGTTGGACATGACTAAACGACTAAACAAAAACAATATTTGCATGAGCAGCAGTACTTCTCTCTCCCCCCATCCTAAAAAAGAAAGAAAGATGTTAGCTCTGATCTAGAAAGCCCTTTGATACATGAAATGACTTATAAATGCACTCACTTTTAAACTGGCAGCAGTTGCTCATATTGGGCTTTTACTAAGGTTTCATCCATGTTTGTATGGAGACTGGTTTGACTGCTTGTTAGGTGGCATGGAGGACCACATCTAAAAACAACAGACTTGGAAGCCCTGTCATGTGGCCCCCTGGATTGAGGCTATTGAGATATGTTTATGCAGAAAGTGAGCGTATGTAGGGATGGACCTCAAAGCTTGGCTAAATTCTTTAATTATTTTCAGTCTGCATTCTATTTATAATATGTCTGTTCTACTCAAGGCAGCTTACATAAATTAAAATCACTGTGATTATTTAAATAGGAAAAGAGTTGGTAAGGGAACACCTAGTTACTATAAATTAATTCACATATCCAGGGCTGGATGAGCTGCAGCCAAAGGAGCTTGCAGATGTAATCTCAGAGCCTCTTTGTACAATGTTTGAGAATTCTTGGAAAACAGGTGAGGTCCCTGCAGAATGGAGGTGGGCAAATGTCCCCATCTACAAAAAACAAAACAAAAAAGAAGACTCTGGTAACTACTGACTGGTCAGCTTGACACTGATACCAGGAAAGGTTTTAGAACAGATAATTAAATGGTATGTCTGTGCGCTGTGATTACTAAGAATCAGCATGGGTTTCTTAAAAACAAGTCATGCCAGAGGTTAGATGGCCATCTGTCATGGATGCTTTAGTGGAGAATCCTGCATTGTTGGGGGTTAGACTAGATGATCCCCAGAATCCTTTCAAACTCTACAATTATATGATAAAATAAATCAAAAGTAGAAGGGAAAAACATCAAAGTATATGCATTGACTATTCACCTTTTTGTGCATGTAAGTTTGTTTATGGACTGAACATTTGCAGAAGATAACTTGCTTTCTAAAGCATTTTCCAACAGCGGGTCTCATATTTTCTGAACTTTTTCCATTGAATCTGTTGTGTAGAAAGTAATAGAGCCTTTTAAGCAAGCTAATTCCAGTATGGGGAGAAAGAAATATTGAAAGACCAATGCCAAATTCCTTTACTTTGATATTACATTGAGTCTGATGTGATTTCCTTCCTTCCTAGTATACTGTGTAGTCTAAGATAAATTTAACTTCCATCTGAAATTACAGGTTTATTAAGGACTGTGGAATTTGTATTCTGTCTGTGTATTCTCTCCATTGCTCCCTGTGACCTTTAGAATTCTAAAACACACCGTGATAGATTATTTGAATTTTACATTTTATGCATTTTCCTCATATGTTTGGATTATGTATTTTTCTGTTTATGTACTGTAAACCACCCTGTGATCCTCTGATGAAAGGCAGTATATACATTTAATAAAAATAATAATGCAGCCAACAAAATGGAAAAGAAATGCCACAAGATCTTCGCATCTTTAGAAATATTTGCAGTTTTAAAACAAATCAGTGGTATCCACTGATACTGGATTAATTGGGCAATTTTCATCCTAGAAAAGCCTTCTGTCTCCCTCCCAAGGTCCCTGTTTGACTTTACTCCCCTCCCTTTCAGTGCAGTAATAACTTTCAAACACTGCATCTCGGAGCTGGGAAAGAGGAGGAGTGAATGACTGACATAAAGTCCTATTTCATGGTTTAATGTCCCAAAAGTCCTCTGGAAATGGTCTCTGTTCCTGTGCTTCAAGAATGAAAGTTGAATGCCATGTACGTAATGAGAATATTTAGACAGATTAAGTTGATCTCTGATGAGTTGCCTGCCTGTGCAGCATTTTTAATATTGCTCTGCAGACTCCAGAACACCTAAGTGTGGCTACACTGTCTGCACACAGTCTGTGGGGCCTGCATTAACCTTCGTTCTGCACAAATTTTGCTGTTACCTCATCTCTCTTGTAAATTACCTCTGAAAGTACAGCCTTGCAAAATAAACAGGCAATGGAAAATGTTGAGATGCTTAAATTAGTCTCTCTGCCACCCCACCCCGCAGCCCCATTATGTTATTTAAGGCTCTGCTCTGCTTCTGTTATTTTGGAAGACAACAGAAGGGTTTTGAAGTTGAGCTATTCATTCATGGTACATTATCAATACAGTGGTACCTTGGGTGAAGTACTTAATTCGTTCTGGAGGTCCGTTCATAACCTGAAGCGTACTTAACCTGAAGCACCACTTTAGCTAAGGGGACCTCCTGCTGCCGCTGCGCCGCCAGAGCACGATTTCTGTTCTTAAGCGGAGTTCTTAACCTGAAGCGTACTTAACCCGAGGTACCACTGTATGTCCTTTGTGATTCAGCTAGGAGCTTGGGTGGCAATTATATTTCACCCAGTGACCATGGTAATGTGAAATATTTATGGTTTAAGCAAATAACTTACAGTTTCACATTATTTTCTGGTAGCTGAGTCTCATCCTCTAAAGCCAACATGATATGATTCTCTTAATTGCCCTGTAACAAGAAAGGTTTGCATGGCTTCTTCACCCCTTGCATACTCTTTGCATGCTCCAGTTTAATTCCTTTTTTAGTGCTAGCCACAGTTTGAAATATGATTAGAAGCTGGCTTGTAATTCTGGTTTGTAGGTGCAATCCATAGTTTGTCAGTTTGAATATAATGCTGACAACAGTTTGCCCCATAGAGGAAGTACAGTAATTGATTGGTTCTGATCAGGTGAAAGCTAGAGCATGGCTTTCTTATGTATTGCCAAAGCCATGCTTTGATATCTTATCTAAAGATCCCCGAATTGTCATAAACCATATTCTGGGTCAAAAAATTGGATATAGACTAGTAGTTTGGTAGCTCAATCATATTTTTTGAAATGGCACACCCGGATCTTTGCTACATGTTTCTGAATAAAGTGAGCCACTTGTATTCTGCACAAGCTGGGTTTGATTTGTACTTTCACCATAATAATGAAACTGTGTGTCTACTGTACTGTATTTTATACATTCTATGGATTACAGATGTGCAATAGCACTCATATTGCTAGAATAGAGAGACAGTTTTAACTGGAGCAATAAGTAGCCATCCAGAGGGTTGGAGCCAGGATGCAGCACAATAATTGCAAGCATCACCTCTGCTCTCCACCCGAACAGCTTTGCTTTCCCCCTCTGCTGTTCATCTACCTTCAGGGCACAGACGGAAAATGACTGAAGCTCCCAAGGCAGGGGAAGATAATACTGGTTTGGAAATAGGCATTGCAGAAGGCACTCTCCCTTCTGGCTTTGTGCTGTTTTGAGATGTTCTGGTACATCTGTTCTTTTAGGGTTTGGGCTGAGACTGTTTAGCTAATCAGGACAGGAACTGGTATCTGTGCATACAGGTTCACAGATGCTGCAGCGTTACAGGGAGCCCAGCGGGTGCAGGCTGAGCGAAGATGGGAGCACAGATGGTTTAATGGAGATTATCCCAGTTGGACACATGCTAGTGCAGTGAATAATATGAGGACTCGCAAGCACTTCTCTTCAGAAAGGGACAATGTCACCCTAACCTGAAACTGATTGGAATACTGAGCAACTTGAGCCCCACCCGTCTGATAAAGAGGCAACCCTTGGCCCATAAGAACTATTTAGATTCAAAATGTAATCAGAAAGCACCAAAGCTGAAATGCACTATTCATTAGAGAAGTATTTTGCTCATTATTTTCATCTCAGTAGGGTGCTTCCTGCCTGACATTCGCAGGACAGAAATACACCTGCAGACTGCCATCAGTATCTTCACCATGTGTTTCTTTTTCATGGTTCCCAGGACTGTCTCTCAGCATGTCACTGAGTGATCTCTCTCTCTCTTTCGCTCTCTCTTTCTCTCACTCACACACACACCCCATTCATCCATCTGGAGTACAACCCTCAACTAGGTACAGATGCTCTGCATCATAAACTTCACTCTCCTTCAGGATGTGCTGGGGAGCAGCAATATCTGGGACCAGGCTTATGGCCCCATTCTTATTGCAGATTGATAGTTATGTTTCTGGAACATGCACACAGCCCACTCTTTGGGAAAACCTATGAATTTTATGACCCGCTTGTTTGATCACAAGCTTGTTAATATATAGTTTCTTGAGATCAAGCAGTAAGGCTGCCAAGGATTTAGATGTTGCCCCCGATCATTGAGCAACCATAGTTTCCACAACTTTTCTGTTCGATTACATAATTTCTCACTATGGTTGGTGTATCTAGCTTTCTATACTGAAGGTCTGATTGAACTTATGGAAATTGCATTCTTTATGTCTGGGCTGGTAGAGAGTAAGAGGTGTGCTTCGTTGTTGGTTTGTGGGGGTATTTTTTTTTTTTTGAGGGGGTGAATGTTTCCCAAATGTCTGAAATTTGAGCCCTCCTTCTAAACTTGTTCTTCTTTCTGGGTCACCTCATCCCAGCAACATCCATGTGTGCTGGATGTGTGCAGATCTCCTGGTGCACACCTGCAAACCAGTGACAGTGTGTGAAGATCTCTGGGTTGCGATGAAAAGCTGTGAAAGATCTCCCAACCAACCAGTCCTTCCCTTCATCAACTCCTGTTCTCATGCCTGGTGCCAGTACAACCAACCCTTTCTCACAAACCAACCCTGGTGAAAGTGAGATGGTGGAGGTTTACACGGATGCCAGAAAAACAGATAGAATTGCAGGAACATGCTCACTCCACCCAGGCCAGTGGGTTCTGTAGAACTTTCTTCAGGGGCGGGGGAAGTAATGGGGCCATAGGAATGCATGAAAATACTGGTACTTACTTACAAATGGTACAATTTGAGAGACAAAGATGACTCTAGCAGGCTTCCCTAGTCAGGGTGTCATTGTTTAGTTACTTTTGTATGTCTGGTCTCTTCTTGTTTGCTTACAGCCTTGTAAAATTTCATTTCCCCCCGCCCCCTTTGCTTTATACAAGTACAAACCTCTAAAGGCAGTCTGTCTTCCTTGCATGTTAATACTAATTGGTATGGTTATTATCACTATTTAACCCAAATGGCCTTTGTGCAGAGGGCAAGGCTGGTTGAATGAAGCTTGTCCAGAGGGACGGGTTTTATAGCAGCTATCCCATCTGGCTCTGAGCAGTTCATACACACACACAAAAATTGATATGAAGAGGCTGCCTTATACATTCAAAGGAGTCTTCTCTATTGAGATACCAAAGCTGAATATACCAGGTACTTTCATTGTATGAAAGCATAATTAAAGGATTCATATACACTGGAGCACCATGATCAGGATAGGGACCCACCTAGTATCAAATATAAGTTTAGACCATAGCGATCAGTGAGAGCAAAAGATGTACCATATTTATGCTGTAGCTCAGTAACATCTTTTGGGCATTTTTGTAACAGAAAACATGCAGGAAACCCTCTTTTGGGAGCCTTGTCCATTTGTCCTTGTCCCTGAGCAATTTTTTTTCTGTGTATTGTCAGAGTTGCATGGGTCTTGCAGTGCAAGGTGGTGGCCAGCATGCATCTTGAAACAATGAATTGTATATATAATCAATTCTGTTGTGTTGGCAAAGATTTTCATTTTGATGTCATTAAATGTCAGAGATCATCAGAGTTGCAAGGGCCTTATAATTAGTTAATATAATGCTGGTAGTTATGCTTCATGTTAATTTATATGGATATTTGCATGTACATATCAGTATGTGTTCTCTTGTACAGTGGTACCTCAGGTTACATACTCCGCTAACCCAGAAATAACGTTTCAGGTTAAGAACTTTGCTTCAGGATAAGAACAGAAATCGTGCTCTGGCGGCGCAGCGGCAGCGGGAGGCCCCATTAGCTAAAGTGGTGCTTCAGGTTAAGAACAGTTTCAGGTTAAGAACAGACCTCCAGAACGAATTAAGTTCTTAACCTGAGGTACCACTGTATTTGCACTGAGTTGGACCTGGAAAGTAGTGAATCCTGTTTAATATTCATAACTGCAAAATCACAATTTAAAAAACACACCTGCCAACCACCACCTTGAATTGTGTGGCCTTTGCAACTCTGCTAGTGGTTGGTATTTATGTATTGAGTTAAGGGGACCAGATGAGCATCTGGGCCAAATTTCAGCTTTACCTGATCAGTTTCACCAAAACCACCAAAAAAATGTTTGTTGGCTAGGTGACAAGCACCCCTCATTCCTGCCCTTGCCCAAAAACGACACCATAATGAAGTACAGAGAGAAGCAACCACTTACATATTGGTAGTCTTGGCTTCAGATAATATTTAACAATTTTTTGTGATAGTTAAATGAGCATACTTGACTGGTCAGTTTACAATATTTGATGGCTCACTTGACTGATTGCTGACTTTAGTTTAGGCATGCTTAAGCAAATAAATGGTCTTGAACGTGCTCTTTGTTTGTTGCCTTTTAATAATTGCAGATTTACAAAAGTGTTGGAAACAGAAGTTCTATCATAACTGCACAAAGTAATGTGGAGTTGAAGAAGTGTATGTGCACACCTTGACACAATTTTGACTAGAGCAGGTGTAAGAGGTATGAATGTCATAAGGCATGAAAGAATAAGTAATGAGCTAAATGCCCACAACTAACTTTGCCCATACCATGATTTTGAGAAACTGATGAGTTGTCATTTGCTTCAATGACATTAACTTTCAGAAATCTGCTTGATTGCACTTTGCAAGCCCAGGTTGCTCCAAACACTGCGATCACCATCTATGTGATTCTGTAATTATGATTCTCTCACCCTCTGATAGTAGAAGAATGCAGTTCCTTACTTCTTGGTGTAGAACTTAGCATGCAGGCCTGTTAATAGGACATTCCCTTCTTTCAGGGCCATTAGTCTTCCATTAACTTGGTAAAATCATTCTGTCAATTGCCTGCTTCTCAAAGACAACTCAGTCCTACTATTTTATAGCCTTTTTCTTTCAGCCTATTATTTCCAGCCTAAACCCAAAGTTGTAGACAGACAAATGACCTGTTTGAGCTTTTGCTTAATTTGACATAGCTGAGATAGTGACAGATTTCCTCTCCTCCCTGTTCTGCAAGTAAAACCTCAGGGTCCTTTAGAATTGGCTTCTGAGGGGATGAATTTGATTTCTTGTTTCCTTCTTGATGACACTGTTGAGTTGGGACAACAGAAAGCTCAGGTACCTTAGTGCTCCAGGGTGGGAACTGATCCTTGGATATACATTGAAGGGAGAATTCAGGAAAATAGAAACTGCTGGCTTTAAAGGATTAGCTTGTCTCTCTTTACAGAGAGATCAATAACACACTGGACCTGAATGTGTTCTTTGTACAGAGATGTCTCTGTACTTCATGATGTGAAATTTTTCTATTCTTTTTAATTGAAGCCTGGATTATACTGTCACTCATTCTGACTTTTCTGGAGGAATGGTCTTAAGAAAGGGCTTTTGCAATCAGTTGTCCTATTCCAAACACCATAACCATGGCCTATACAGAGAACAAATATTTTTCTTGCATTGCTATGCCAAGGGGCATAGTTTGACTACTTACTTAAGAGGCAATCCAATCCAAAGAGCTGCAGCTCAGCTGCAGCAGTTGGGAACATATACTGAAAGTTTGCCATGCTGAACCACAGTGTGGCAGCCTTTCAACAAAGATTTGCTGTCCTTAAAAGAATTTGGTGATGTCAGAGTATATCTAGATTAGCCAAAAGAGGGTAATTGTGTATTATAGCAATGAGTCTTATGAAGCAAGTGCTTTAGATGAAATTAACTATTTTGATGGGGCTGCACATATTCTATATGTCGGAGATCAGGTTTATTGGGGAATTTTATTTTTTTTAAAGTGTGAGTACAGTCTCCCAGCACTTTAGATTAAAGAATATCTACAGTGCTTCATGGGCATCCCATTTGGGTGATGAGGCAAATGAGGACAGGTCTACTCTGGTTTTAATATTTGAGTGGATGAGGGAATTTTGGTACATTCAATAAAGTCAAACGGGGCAAGAAGCTGCAGTCACTGAAAAATTTTCTTAGTTGATATTACATTGGTTTGTCAGGTCTTTGAATTTAATGTTCTCTCTGTTAACAACTAATTGTATTCGCCCCTCATGGTTCCTTGGAATTGATCCTTCTTTCATTCCAAAATTAAGTTGCTATTTCACATTATAGTAATAATAAATCTGAAAAGCTTGTGTTATGTTACTTCAAACCTTTCTTATTGAAAAGAAAAGAAGTGACACAATTTTGGCATTAAAAGGGTACTCAGCTTTTAAACCTTCAAGGATTTTGAATTCATGGAAATCAGAATAACTGTTTATATCCCTTTTGCCTTCTTACTTGGGTGTCATGGCTAAGATGAGATTTGAATTGGAGGCTTACAGCTTATACACTTAAACCAGAGGTTTTCAACCTTTTTCAGTCCACAGCTCCCTTAACCAACTACATTCTTTCTGAGGCACCCCTGGGGGGCTCAGGAGCCCAGTTATGTCACCCCTTGCCTGCAGAGCTGGCAGCCTCTCACCCTTTTTCATACACTCTCCCTTGTGGAGCGTTCCCTCAGCCTTCTCTCCTCTCCCCTCTCTTTGGGAGTCCTCTGGGCAGCCACAGCTGCCGCCCTGGTCTCTGAGCTGTCCCCCCTGCCCCAAAGAAGAGGTGCCTCCCAGAGGCACCATTCACCTGTGGAGCTTATAGCCAGGGCTGCTGCAATAATCAGCTGTGCAAGCCTTTGGGAGGCGAGAGAGCATTAGAGGATGGAGGGAAGGAAAGAGGGACAGAGGCTAGTGTTGCCTATGGCACCCCGACCATCATTCAAGGCACCCCAGGGTGCCATAGCACACTGGTTGAAAAGCACTGTCTTAAACATTTGCAGTACAGTAACCATATTGACAGAGGTGCTTTATTTTACTGGATTTCCATACACCTATGTTTAAAAAAAAGATTTCAAAGCAGCCTACAATTAAATTAAATTAGAATAATAAAACAATCATGCAAACAGAATAAAACCTCAAAGCAAGAAATAAATTAGAATAAAAGCAGCAAACTTAATAAAAGAGCTAGCAGTTAGACACATTGAGGTAGTGCTGTCTTAAGCTGCTTGTGGAATGCTAAAAGATATGGAGCCAAGTTCACAGATATCGTGCCCTCAAAGTGAGGTTGGAGAGGAGAATAGGATGAAAAATAGACGCATACTTAAATGGTCCTGATACAGGCAGCTCCTGAGGACTGTGAGAATGCTGAACTACCAAACAAAATAACTGCTGTCCCAAGAGAGCTGCTGTTCACCAGCCAAATAATGGGATAAGCCTATGAAGGCTTCCTTTTGGGGAGCAGAGTTTATTGAGTTGTCTAAACTTAGTGTGTGGGGTAAATACACTGCACCCTCAGTGATGAAGAAGATAGATCAAGACACCTAAACTTTGGGAGATCTGTACTTGACAATGTATGTTAGTAATCATAAAATAATTGGGGGGGGGGGCGGGCACACAAATTTAGTTTTTTCTCCCGAATGCTTATTGTACAAGTGTGCATGTGCATCAATAAGTCAAATTCAATTAATTTTGCAATTCTAATGACAGTGGCAGATTTGGATTCCACCCCTGCCAGTGGCATGGTCTAGCTTGGGTTCATACCAGCGGCACTGACATTGCTGGTGTTTGTTTGGGCAGGCAGTGGCCCTGTTGGGGCCACATAAGGGCACCAGTGGGAATATCAGTATCAGTCCAGTGCTCTTGCCACTACCAAGTGTGTGGCCCCAACATCACTACTTCCCTGCCTTGCCTTAGCCCTGCCTAGGTAAGTAACAACAACACAAGGTAGTTGGCTAGTTCCACCTTAGCACATGCACCACTGCTTGTTCAGACAAAAGAACCAGGAAATTATCTCAACCCAAAGAAACAATGCGGATAAAGCATTGGTCATACTGATATTTGAGATGGGGATGTGTGAAGCTGAGGTACAAAGTTGGAAGACAGACACACAGTCCTAAAAACCTAGAAATAGCAGTTAAATAGCAAAACCAATATCCTTCCCTGTGGTTTCACTACCTATGAGGCAAACTCATATATTCATTGAATTAATTTTTAACTTTAGTCCACTGCTGATGCACACTTTAGAGAAACATTTTGTCAGCTTTTGAGAGCAAATACAACTCTTGCAGAGCAGACTTACGATACTGTTATTATTCATTAAATTTCCCTACCGCCCTTCATCTGAGGAACTCAGAGCGGCTTACAATATGTTGTTGTTGTTGTTCAGTCGTTCAGTCGTGTCCGACTCTTCGTGACCCCATGGACCAGAGTACGCCAGGCACGCCTATCCTTCACTGCCTCTCGCAGTTTGGCCAAACTCATGTTAGTAGCTTCAAGAACACTGTCCAACCATCTCATCCTCTGTCGTCCCCTTCTCCTTGTGCCCTCCATCTTTCCCAACATCAGGGTCTTTTCTAGGGATTCTTCTCTTCTCATGAGGTGGCCAAAGTACTGGAGCCTCAACTTCAGGATCTTACAATATAAGTGTTTTTACAATATAAAAACACAAAAATACATAACATAGAAAGAAACAAAAACACCCGCATGTGTTGTTCTGTACGGTAGAAGCAGTTTGGCACATTTCAGCTGTTTTCTTGTAGTCATTTGCTTTTCTTCCCTTCCCCCTCTGTGTTGATGTAATTGGAAGATACAGAATGGAGAAGGTTGGAAGCCAAGGAGGCGCTAAAGTGATTACAAGATACTGCACCATAAATACTCGGGCAATGAAGAATTAAACAGTCACCTTAGAAAATTGGCAGTGTCTGTATTTCTACACACACACACACACACACACACACACTCGTAAAAAATGACAATGGAAGCATATTTGTACTTTAGATGCAAGCTTGCTATTTGCTATGATTTTGTTCTATTAGCGCTAGGAACCACAATCCTTTTGTCAAATTGCTTTCTGAAAAACATTCTGGGTCTTTTAAACATAGCAAGGGTGAAACAGGATGCAACCCACTGAGTTTAATAATTTTTGTTAAACTATACCAGCCCTTGATAAAAGCTGGTCTTTTAGTTTACAGCAAAGATGACATAGTTGACCATGACAATTCATGCTTTCATCATAATATTGCACTAATGTGGGCATTCCTTAACTGAATGAGCACAGCAGTTGTGCAAACAATTCAGTTTTTGTCCCCTTCTTTCATTGGAAAGAAAGAAGCTGAGGCCAGGTTAATTAGATTAGCAATCTAATCCTTACAACAGGCTTTTAAAATCAAGGCAGGAGTATGTTTTCCTAGCTCTTGGTATTGGGTTCAATTCCAAAATTTTAATTACTTTTACATCCTTTATATGCATAGGATATATATTCTAAAGGTTCAGAAATTACAGTGGTACCTCGACTTACAAGCGACTCGACTTCCGTATTTTTCGACTTCCAAATGACCTCCGTAAGCGAACAAAATGGCTGCCGCTTCCAAAATTTTCGACTTGCGAAGGGAAAGCAGCGGCACGATACCTCGACTTACGAAAATTTGAATGCGCTTTTTTCGACTTCCGAATTTTTTCCCCGTTCCGAGGTGGTGCCTTCGATTTACGAAGATTTTGACTTACGAGTGCGCCTTTGGAACGGATTAATTTCGTAAGTCGAGGTACCACTGTAATTGCTAGCCCTATTTATACCTATTTCAAAAGTTAACAAAAACATTTGTCGCTTTTGAGCCTAAGAATTATAATCATCATAATGCTAATAGGTGTTTTTAAGTGTGGCTAAGCATGGAATAAAGAAAAATAATTTCTGCTTATTTATTTCGCCATTCAGCAAAAATGCCATTTAAAATCCAGCTTGCACCTGAGCCTTCTTGGTGAAGCACATTTCCTTTCTCTGTCTTTTTTTTTCATTTTTAAAAGCATCTTCAATAGCTTGCAAATTAAAAAAATGACATGCTATTTTCTTAGATATCAGCACCATAGCAGCTATCATAGCTCTCAATTTTTATAATTTAAGACTTCCAAAGGGTTTTGGAGAGTGCTGCCCAAGCGGATGGAATCTTCTGTTTCCTGTGATTTGTATCATAAAACTGTGAAGGATAAAGCTTAGATTTTAGCTCAAGAGCCATCTGGTGCTTTTGCTGAAGATCAGAATTCATATGAGAGGGAGAAGCATGTCAACTGTCAAACTGCAAAGGCAAGACAGATGGCAAGCAAGGTTCAGGAAGGAGTGTTCAAGGGAGCGTTGACCATCAGATCAAGGGACTCAGGCCCCTTTCCTGCTCTTGACATTTGTAATTGATTGATTAGTTGTAATATCAATGTGTGTGATGCTGTTGCAGTGTGCACAGCTTCTGTAATGGGGGCATAAGGACAGTAGTTGCTGGGGTTTTTGTCACAAAATTACTCCACCAGATATTGCTAATGGCCTTACAGGCTGAAAACAGATAGACTAAACCAGCAGTGATGACTAGTTTTTGGAGCAGTAAATAGAGGCGCTGTACTTGAAATTGTTTTTGTAGGCGATTGAAACACCTTTATTGTGATTTGAAGCACATTAGCAGCTCCTTAAATGGCCTAGTGCTTACCAGCAACTAACTCCAGAGTTTGTTACTTAGGCCGTTAGCTACCCTGTGAACTCTGGATCAGTTTGCAGAATGGGCAGTTTTAAAAAATCTAGGGTGCTTGCCTCTGTCAGCAACATAACTTGGCTTACTGGCTTTATTATTGCTTACACATCTACCAAGGATCTTATTCAACCTTCAAAGCTATCAACATTTTAATGTCCTTTGTTGAAGAGATCTTCAGCTGAGCTGTTATTTATCCTCTATTGAAGGACATTCTGTTTTTCTGCTCCTTAAAGTACACGGTTGGTTTTTACTGCCCCACACCTCGCAGCTGTAGGCCAGGCAGGCTGTAGTATTTCTACAACCCCCACACAATTAAATGACATTGGAAAAATATGAGACTCTATACTGCTCTCGCATGGAAAAAGGGCTGTTTAAAAATAAACACATTTCATTGGTAAGAGTAGGTAGGGTTGGTGGATACATTTGATTCAGTTCGCATTTAAAGGCAAACTTAGCAAATCTGCATTCTCCGAAAGCATATGTGAACTAAACAGCCTTCACTCAAAATTTGTACCTCTGAATTTTGCAGTGCAATTCTGCTGCCAAATAAGGTGTACAGAAAACATATACTAAGATTAAGTGTGCATATAAATGCATGTATTAGTGAAAATAACATACAAAAATACAGTATGTTAGGGAAAAATTGCATAGAGAAATGTGTTAATAGAAATTCACACTAAAAGATTGTTGAGTTTTCATGAGATTTTTAAAAAATAAAAACAAACCACAAATTGCTACAGAAGTGTTGAGAACTGAATTTTAGATTGGAAGAATGAGTAAGCTGCATACTCTTAATGTAACCCTTCCAACACTTTATGTATGGAATTCTATTAGTAACTAACTGCCTAGTCTTAGTGTTTGCAGCAAGATGGTTCAGCTGAGCCCAAGATATTATATTGTTATCTAATAAAAGAATGTAATTTAAAATATTGATGGCAACAGATGCAGAAGGTGAGATTCTGAATTCTGGTACAGGCACTTAAACGAATGTTGACTTTGGGAGGTAATAACAGACCTTGGTACATCAACATTTTTCCAGCTCTGTAAGCTGGCCTACTGCTCATTCCCTCACTAGCCTGGAGGCAATTTAGAGAGATAAACTGTGTTTCTTCCTCTTCCTCCTCTGCCTCCCGGATCACCTAGCTACTAACTGATTGGAAACAAAATATTCAGTAAAAGATACAAAACTGTTTCCATCTTGCTCTATTGTGTGCTGGGTTGGTCTAGTTTCATATGCAAAATACTTATAAGGAAACTGGCTTCTTCATTTTAGTGCAGAGCTTCTAGTTGCTTACTTCAGTAGCCTTTGATCAATGTTTGTCATTCTGGAACAAGGGTGAGGAACTGGATCCTGCTTGGTGGGCAGGATTCAAAACTCCCAACGTTCTGCAGACCACTTAGAGTGGGGAAGGGGCTTCCATTACCTGGTGTCAGGTGATGTGACTTTGAATCCATGGCATGCACAAGAAGAATTAGGAGTGCACTCTGCATGCACTCCAGATTATGAGTTTCTTCTTTTGCAGCCTTAGCTTGCATTCAAGCTACAGCTGGAAAGAAAGATTTAGGAGTTCATTTTAGAATTCATTCCTGAGTCTTCCTTTTAAATTGGCCTGCTGGTTTACCTGTGCCTTGACATATGATTTCATGTGTGGGTGTGCTTTGGGCCAAACCGATGTCATGGGGCAAATAGGAGGCCCTGGTAGGCCCATGGGTTAGAAGTTCCCCACTCCTGCTCAAGAGAAGCAATGAATAGAGCTTATAGGAGTTTTCCTGTAGATAAAAATAACTGCCTTGCTTGATCTTGGTTTAAAAATATTCTCCTTGCTAACAGCAAAGGATGTAATAATGGATATACGACTCATGATTGAAAAGCAGGCATAATTTCTTATCTTGTTCAGTTTGATATGAACCTTTCTTCTGAATCGATTGTTGTCAGTTGTAAACCACTAGGGTTAAATAATGTGCTCCAATTTGAAGATTTGCCTGTTTGTTCTGCCTCAGGTTAATTTGCTAAAGCTTAGCAGGCAGGGTGATAAATGCCTTAGATATTTCTAAAATAGGTAGCTTGGGATGTAAGCTGCCAATTCCAGAACTCTTGAAGTGCCAACTAGGATTCTGTGAGGTTAGCTACAGCTTTATAGCTTGAAAGGTTTGATGCTTAATATCTATTGAGCTAGTGCAGACAAAATGTATTCTTTTTCTGAAGAAAAAGTGACGTTAAAACCTTAAGTTGTGTCAGGAACCCAACCATGAACAGGATCCTTGACTTTTGACTCCATCTCAATATTCTTGAATCCTTTCAGACATTGGACCCATCTTTGACTACTACATGGAGGCCCACTTTTATTTTTAATTATATATTGCTGCCTTCCTGTTTTTCTCTCTGAAATGCTCAGTTGCATCTTAAAGAGTACAGAAGATGAGAAAACCCACTTCTTTTGAAATTCCCTCTTCCATGTAAATTCTAAAAGTGCAGGTGAGCTGCCCTTATGTGCATCTGGCCACCCTTTCTCTGTTTTCTCTCTTTTACAGCCCAGTCCTAACTACGTCAACTCAGAAGTCCTATTGAATTCAGTGGGGCTTACTCCTAGGTAAGTAGGGTTAGGATTGCAGCCTAAATCATTAGACACAATATGTTAGTTATGTCATTGCTGCAACCCACCTTAAATAGGAGTGTGGCCTACTTCTGTCCATGAGTATAATGCACATCCTGTAAATTATTATTTATTTTCATGATCGGAGTTGCTGTATGAGCGCCACAACCCCATAGTCACCTTTGACTGGACTTAACTGTCCAGGGGTCCTTTACCTTTTTATAAGGGCTCGTCCACACTTCTTTTTTATTTAGTTTTTTTTTGTCCATACTTCTGCTTGTCCTGTGCCTATGAAGCACACTTCCAAGTAG
Organism: Lacerta agilis; assembly: GCF_009819535.1. Taxonomy (NCBI): domain Eukaryota; kingdom Metazoa; phylum Chordata; class Lepidosauria; order Squamata; family Lacertidae; genus Lacerta; species Lacerta agilis. Next base: position 30,620,478 of record NC_046313.1, read on the forward strand.
TTTTCTACTTGCCCTATGCTTTCTAGGCATGGCTCCAAGCAGTTTTGCCATTTCCCTGCTGCTTTCCCCTGGAGAACCTATTCTTTAGTGCTAAATCGGAGCAAACATCAATCCAGAGAAAACCTGATTGAAATTTGCTCTGATTCTACAGTAAACAGTGGGTTTTCCAGGGATAAGGCATCAGGACAATTGAAAGTGTGGATGAATCCTAGGTTTTCATATGCTAATGATTTGCTTTTTAACACAAGAGATAATTAAAGTTCATTTGTTCCCTGATAGCAGGCTGCAAAAGTCTTAGCTTTTAGAATATTTCTGTTTCTGAAATAAAAATTATGCTGGTCTTCCTATTTGTGAACTATTCACAATGTATTTTATTGCAAAACTAACAATCATTGCTTAGGAAATGGTTTTAATTGTTACCTGTGGTTCATTCGTCAATCTCCCTGCATGTGAGAACTTTATTTTGGAACTGTACTTTTTGCTGGTTAATGATAGACATAGCTCCACTGTGCCTGCTAGTGGCAGTTAGTGACATCAACCCCCATTCTACCTCCTCTCTGATTATCCTTATTTTGGGGACTGGACAATTAGAGAAGCAAATTCATCACGCACTTCATGCCTTTTGGTTCTATTTGAGACTCAGTAGGAGCAAAATATATATTTTCTTAATCAAAGGGATTGGAAAAAGATCCATAGTTCGGGTACAATGATTTGTGTGTTATTTTTCTGTGATAATCAACTGAGTGAAGGAGAGGGCGTATTTGAAGATGTACTCTGAAGCTGATCAGTGGGACAGGATATGGTGGTGATTGTTTGAGAATTTATAACCATGTCCAAGTAAGATTACAAAACTGTCTCAGAAGGGTTTACTTTAAAACCCTTCTGACATCTACCCTCATAGCAACTGAACAGGCAGCAGTTTTCTTTCTTGAGTTTGCTGCCGCAAATATGTCTGTAGACTAGGCTTTCCAGACAGGCCTTTGCACCCTAAAGCAACAATTGATCTGAGGCAATTACAGGATTCAAATCCTGTCACCTCGTCCATTGGGGATTCTCCGTCCTTCCTTCTGCTGGGCCAAGGTGCTGTTTTTGCCAGTTGGTTCTGGTGTGTTCTAATTTGCAGAGAACACCTGTTCCTTAATTATCCACATCCCTTGTCTGTCTCTTTGTTTCAGCTCTTTTTGATGTATGAGCTAATCATCTCTTTTTGAAGGGGGTTGTGTTAATTGTTTGTGTGTTCCTAAGGAAGAAGGGCTGGGAACTGAATAATAACTTCCAGATTTAAAAGATGGCTGCTCTTCTTTTGGTACTGATACAACTTTTTGATCTGCTTGCTGTGGTCATGTGTTTTGGAGTGCACCAAATAATCATTGTTAATATAACAGTGAGAAAGGGAAACATCTGAGAATCTTAACTGCAGTTGAGCATATTGTGCTAGTATTGCTTGTAGATTGCCTCTAAACCAGGCATGAATGGGAGGGGACAACCAAAGTGCTTCTGCTGCGACAACCTAAGTGTTAACTTCAGTCTCCATGTCTGTTTGTCACTGATTCCCCAAGCTACCATGGAATGCTAGATCAGGTTTGACATTGAATTGTTGCTGGGCAGTAGTGAACAGCATTGTGGGACTTTATCACTTACCTGACCTCCTTCCTGCTTAGTTACTGCTTCATGGGGATAGGAGGAGGCAGTGGTGAGGTCAGTGCAGTACTAGCATGCAAGTAGAGCCAATCCTGTGAGTCAGCTGGTGCCGACCTTATCACCCCCTCATCCTCAACCCCCCCCCCCCATCTCTCCATCCTGATATGCAGTGACTTGGCCAGAGGGAAGTCAGGTAAATAACACATACATACTGTGTCATCAGCCACTGCAGCTAGTTAAAACAAATTAAAACAGAAATATAGCCCATTAAATGTATGTTTTTGTCCCATAACACTTTCCACTTTAATTCTAATTGTGCAAGCATAGTTACGGAAGTTTTCACTTATTCTTTATATTTAGAACTTTGATACAGGGAACAGAAAAGAAAACATAAACTAAATGGATCAATGTATCTCTTTATTAGTAATCTTTTCCCCACCTTCTTCCCTTGCCAATAAAAATAATCCCTCTGGGATAGGATTCTATTTCACTTAACTCAGTCCATGCTCACCCACATTTCAAACCTCTTGACATTCTTTGAGTGTTATTTAAAGCCCTCTTCTCATTATTATATAGCTTAGTTAATTAGAGACTTTTGGTAGAGTAGTAATTCATTCCCCAGTGATAGCAAATCAGCATAAAGAGGTCACAGCTCCTTCGCATGCTGTGCAGTTTCTCTGATACTGTTGTGTTGCCTGGGCGGTGAAGGAAAGTTGCATAGATGAAATGCTATTCTTGGCTGCTAATGCTGCATTTTGTCAAGGGCCTCTGAATGGGCATGTTTTCAAAAGGCAGCTTCAGGATGCTTATCTGATCCTGTTCACATCCTCACATTGCTTTTAGACCAGTAGTTTTCAGCCATTGGTCCCATTGCCGCCCACTGGGATCTGCAGAAAGAGGGCTGGCATAGAGGAGGAGCTATTTTCTGAAGCAGCAAATGGAGAACTTTACTGTCCGCAGGAGGTCATAGCTGTCTGGTTGGTTGTTTTAATTAGCAGGCTACTTTCTTGCATAAATGTGCCCTCCGTGGCTCACAACACAAGAAGAGTAATACATCTCAAAACATCATTGATTGAGTTTACTTAAATGCCACTTTTCCACAATGAGCTGTGCCCAAAGTGGCTTGCAGCAAACATTCAGAACATTGAAATACAGAGCACTGGAAATACAAATATACAAAATACAAAACATGCCAGTAAATTAAAAAATGATTAAAAAAATCAACTATTTGGCAAACACAGAAAAAGTTCAGCAGTAATCATCTAGGCTTAAATATATAAATTCAAAGAAATGCAAGAGTTAACAAACAATAAACTTTTTGGTATTGGTCTTGCTGCACTCCAAGGAGTTCAGTTCAGAGGAGAGGGGTAGATGACATACAGCTGGCTCCCACATCTCTCCTCTAGGGGACACCGACAGCATCAAAAGGCAAATGTCAGAGACGGTGATGATGGTAAGTCTTCCTCAACATCTTGCAAGTGTCAGCAAGTCTTATTGCCCTTCAAAATCCCTCAGTAGCATGGCTTAAATACAGTACAGAGGGGAAGGGTCCTCTCACCAGACCGCTATTACGATATAAATAATGTAAAATAATAGTAAATATGGCATTCCAAACAACTAGCTCTTTTCAGTGTCACTTTTATAACATTTTTAAGTTGATACAAAATTATCAGTCATTTTGTATCAATAGTATCAGTTGATACTATTGAAATACATAAACCAGTCAGAGGAAACGTTCTAGTGCAGCCACATAAGAAATTATATAACTGGTGTGTCAAAACAGAAATGCTTGTAAGCTTGTAACTATTCCTGTGTCAAAACTTTTCCTTAAGAACTATTTTAGCAAACCTTAAGTCTTAATTCATAAAACCCTTGTAGTCTCATGTTATTTGAAAACCACCCCATGTCTAAGCTAAGTTCCATGCTACTTGCAGGTGTTCTCAAGGAGGCACAAGGGAATTTTTAGGTTGATTGGTAAAAGGAAGCCTTATAGAAAAATACTTTCACCTGGTGGCACTGAGAGTTTTAACAGGAAGGGTGGATAAGCAGAGGGTTATACATGATGCCTTGGCTGGAACTCCTTCACCCAGCCCAGCACAGGACCCAGGGAAGCTGGGGTGCCATTATAGAGACATACTGCTAATTCTTTATTTTATTTTTAAGGGTTCTCAATCAAGGCAGGAGTATTAAATTAGATGTTATGATGTCATCATTCTTTTTAACTTTGTGAACTATTCTGCAATCAGAATATGCAAAAATTAGCATGTAGAAGAACGTATAATTGGATAAATCAGTGAAATAGTGAAACATTTGCTATTATGATCAACTATGACTCTGAAGAATAATGAGATTAAAATTTGATAAAACTTAAATGTGCAGAAGGAACTGAATTAAGTAATTGGGCTTAATGAACTGGTTAATTATTGATTTCATGCAAATGATTGTTATTTCATTTGTAATATGAGGCTCAATTTTTAACGAATTAGCTGATTTATTATAATGAAGAATCCCTTTAATGAATTAGTTGATTAAAATAATTAGGAAACTGAATAATAATTGTTTTACTGTTGATGGACTTGATGCTGTAATTTGAAAGGCGAAAATATCTTAACTAAATGAAGAAAATGAAGACAAACAAAATATTCATCCTAGAGATGCATCAGAATTACAGGTGTGAGATTATTAGATAAATCAGGAACATATGGAAGCAGTCCCAGAGAGAAAAAAGGATGCACGAGAGATTAGAAAAAAAATATTTTTTCTAGTTTGAATCCATGGGGAAGATATAATTTTCCTCAGATGTTATCCCAGATATAAAAATATATATTTTAGAATGGCTATGAAATGGCTCTCATAAACCTTTCTTTGGAAAGCATATTACAGAAATAGATACTTTTAAAGAAGGTGACTTGATTATATGGTGTGTGTGTGTGTGTGTGTGTTATATTAATATAAAGATATTGAAATTTAAAACCTGAAAATTGGATTCTGTCATTCTGTGGCATACTGTACCATACCCTGGTGTTGCTTTTTTTGTTTTTTTGTTTTTTTTGTTTTTGCAAGTGCTTAAAAATTAAGAAGAATAGAAATACCGGTAGTAATGGCTATGTATTTGAATAGGTGACTTCAGTAAAGGGAAAACTATCAGATATTCATAAAGTAGTTTAAAGATAGAACCATTAAATATTTTAACATTTTACTTTGGACCACATTTTTCATATTCTCCCATGGACAATATACTTGCTTCAAGAAAGCATAATTCATCAAATTCTTATTGGTGGAAAAATGTTGCATTCAGTTTCACACCATACCGCTGACAAAATCTAGTCCATTATGTATATATAACCGTCAGAAGTGCAGAACAATGCAAATTCAATGGTCCAAATGGCTTTCTCCCCCAGAACTTTATAAATTAGTAACTTCACTTATAGTCAAAACAAAGTAAAAAATAAAAAAGCTCATACCAAGAAAGCTCATACCAAGAACAAACTTAGTTGGTCTCTTAAGGTGCTACTGGAAGGAATTTTTTATTTTTTACTTTGTTTTGACTATGGCAGACCAACACGGCTACCTACCTGTAACTCTCACTTATATTACTTATCTTTGTATTTTTACAAAATATTTTGAATAATAAGTGGGTGTATGTTGTAAGAACATAGGGGGTATTTTAAGGACAGGAAAATTTGCATATATAAAAATGTTATCCCCAAATTTCATTTCATACTCTCCCAGTCTTCATTAAGCAGTCAGCACTACCAAGCTGATGGACTGTGATTAATAAAAGCATCTCATATGGCAAATAATGAGTTTTTCACAAAATAAATGGAGAGCCAAGTTTTTTGAAATATTGAACTATATTACAAAGCTGCAGTATTGTTGCACCGTTGGGAACTTTTGAGAGCTTTGAAGAATATTTATGGCTTTCATAGAAATGAGACTAAACAGGCTCCCTGACTACCAGCTTTAGGTAAGAATTAATAAAGAACTGACATGTAGAATCAGGATTGCAGCTAATGTTAACTTGCCCTTTAACTGTTAGATAAGTTCTGCCTCTTTCTTAGTCTCTTTATCTCGCCATTATAGGTGATTACAATAATACAGACTTTACTGGTTTTGGTATTTTATTTATAAATTTTGAATAAACAAGATAAGAAAAGAATGTTGCTTGTCTAGACAGCGGAAATAAATGGAAATTGGGTCTAAAATTAATCTTCCAATATTTTATCAATATTTACAAACTAGACATTTTAAAGAAAGGTTGACATTTAATAGTGATCTAACTATTTGAGTTATTAATTATCAGTGTAATGGATCTATAGGACTTTTCCCAGCAGTTTTATTACGTGCTTTTAACAAAGTACTTTGCAGAATCAGCTTTACTGTTTCTTAAAAAAAATGGGAACAGAACATTGATATAATTATGCAAAATAAAGAGCAATATCTATTAAGACAAAGTGTGTCTCAATTTGTAACCTTTAATATAAAAAATTGTCCTTGACACCAGTAAAGAAGAGAATCTATATTAGTAATGTGAAATTTTGAAAATCTGGCAGTTTGAGGGCTGACTTGCTGCCCTTTTGTTTGTCACACAATAATTAAAATGGTCTGGATAAGAGTGAAGAGACATGTGTTAGGGGGATCTGAAATTGGGTCTCTAGCTGTTTTTTAAAATAAAAGTTCAGTAACAGGTGAGGGGAGACTAGAATCTTACTGGGACATCTTTCTGAATGAGAAATCATTGCCTTCTCCTCCCCTTCCTAGTTGATTATTTGCCTCAGGGGGCAACACATACTAGTATTTTAGGGCAAAGGCTAGCTTGGGGTGATATTTTTGTGGCCAACGGTGAGGGGACAAGTTTAAAGTATCCTGCCATTCAGCATTGTGGTCATGATTGGATACAGCCTCTCTCTCCCCCAACCCAGGGGCCTGGTAGCCACTACAACTTTTTTTCAGTAACACAACAACAACAACAACAACAACAACAACAACTATAATGGTACAGAATCTGATAGCATTCAATATACTGGCTCTTCTGCTGGGTTATTTGAAGAGAGTCTACAAGAAGAGGAAGTTGAAGTAATGTAAAGCATAGTTGCGTTGGCAAATATGAGGAGGTGGAAAACAAAAATGGGTGTGTGTGTGTCATGTTCTACTTAACAAGTTTGGTCTCGGTTGCAAATTGAAGAAGAATGAACAACCATTTTGAAGTGGGAATCTTCTGTTCATTTTGATACCTATAGAGGGGTTAAACAGGAATAAGTTTGGAAGTTTTAGCACCTTCCCTAAATTTATACTGATTTGCTCATCATTTTTTGTTAATTATATGCTAATTCTCTCCCCCCCCCCCCAATGATGTATTCTTTGTATAGGGTGTTTAATATTGACATTACAGTATCTTTTATTAAACTCTAGAGAATAATACTGCTAAATAGGTTAGCAACAGCGAGTATGCAAGCCTAAACAGAGTATGGGCAAACAATGGAAAATAAATATTTTGTAGTGCTACGTAGCAGTCATTAGCAAAAAAAATTGAACCAAAATTTCACAAATGTTCTAATTCTGCCCTAGTCAGATGTCAGTCAAATGGTTTGACTGTGAAAAAAGTTTGTTTTGCTTTTTAAACAAATGAATAATTATTAGTAATAGAGACATTTTATGTGTTGTACATAGTTTGCTTTTCTTTAACTCCATGATTTTCTTGACTTTTTGTTTGTTCCTTATTTCAGGCTGCATTTACCATCCTCTTGGGCCCATTCACCTTTTTTAATGTGCAGAAAACAAAGTATCTTCAGATCCTGACATCACTCATGAGGTGGATAGGTAAGTCCATGAACAACTGCTGTTCTGCACGCACATTACAAATCATGATATCATTGTGGGTTCATCCTCTGATCTTACAATAGTCATGACATTAGACTGCTTTCAATGAGTAGTTTTTCATGCAAGTGAGATGGTAGCTGATAGGCGAGACTGCCAGCATTGCAAGAATTGCTGCATTGCTGGCCTTTGTATCTCCCTTGACAGCGCTGCAGTTGTTAGTTTCTATGTCATGAACCTCTCTGATTCTTAGCCAGGAGACTAGGGTTTGTTGCTGCAATTGCTAGACATCTTGGAAACCTAGAGAGAATAACAAACTTCATGAGTAAAGAGGGAACCGCAGTATAGAAAGATAGATGCATTTTATTTAAAGGTGTAATTGAATTTGAAGCTACATTTGTATGTGTTTATGCGCCTCATACGGCCGAAAGCAGTTTTTCATGAATCTAATTAAGGTTTGGGATACATTTGTTGCAGGCAGCATACATATAGGAAGAAGACTTTAATGAGGTATTGAGCCCAAGATTAGACAGATCAACAAACACAGGACATGCTAATAATTTCCCAGTTATCTTTTAAAAAATGGTTGGCTGGGTATTTGGTGATATTATCACCCTAACAAAAGGGACTGCACTTATTATTCTAGCATTCATAGGTCTTTTTATTACACTTTTGTAACATCATTTTTCAAAAGTCTATTGTAAAAGCAGAAATAGATACAAGGTTTAATCCTGATCATGCGCCATTAACTCTTTATTGGGAATTTAAAGAGAGATGATCTGATTTGGCAGCTACATTACCTTTTTTTAAGAGAATGTAGTCTTCACTACAGAGTAGGTGGCTGGAGTGGGGGTGAGATTCTAATCCCATTGTCATGGATCATGGATCAAGTCCTCCCAATGTCCCTATCCCTGAAACAAAAATGGTATGAGTAAGCAACAACAACAGCATTTGTTTTACAAACAAGAGATTCATTTTGTATCCAGTGGTGCTCACTTTACACAAAAAAGCAAAGACAAATGCAAAAAGCAAGGGCGCTCAGTGAACAAGCACTGAGGTGTGGCCTTCAGATCTGTGAATGCTCAGAACAGACAAATGATTGTGATATAAGTTAAAGCTTCCCTCATGGGGCTGTATCTGAAGCAGTTTTGACTCCTTCCATATCTGCTATAGTGGCTATGCCATATAGTTCTCATAACAATAGATGAAGTACAGTGGTACCTTGGGTTAAGTACGCTTCAGGTTAAGAACTCCGCTTAAGAACAGAAATCATGCTCTGGCGGCGCAGCGGCAGCAGGAGGCCCCATTAGCTAAAGTGGTGCTTCAGGTTAAGTACGCTTCAGGTTAAGAACGGACCTCCGGAACGAATTAAGTACTTAACCCGAGGTACCACTGTAGAAGCCTTCATAATGGGTTGTCTGGTCAGGCAGTCCAATCAATCACACAGTTTTGTTGCTTAGAGATCCATGGGAGGGACCTCTTTGCCAAAGCTGTATTCGGGTTTAGGATTGGCTGAGTGATGCAGAAAGCTGATTGGCCAGAGAACAGGAGATTGGCAGAAATGCCTCTAAGTCCAAGGAGGCATAAAATGTGTGGGGAACAGGAAAGAGTGTGTGGATTTGAGATTTGGGGGAGGAAATGTTTAAAAACTCCTTGACATACTCGAGTGGGAGGGCTGTGCCCCAGTAGCCCTAATGAACCAGCCTTCACTGTCCTTATCACACCATTTTTACCCTGTCCATATAAAATCTTTGTAGGCTCTGACATCCTTGCTGGAAATGGTGATCTCATTAAGTGGTATTAGGAATGAAAAAGTAACTCCTTCTAAGGTCACTGATCCAGGGCTGATCACTCAACTTTCACTTTGTGTTGTGTGTAAATATATCATACTGATCTCATCCTGTCTCTCTGAAAACCTGACACCTGTCTTTCCTGAAGTTGTAAGATAATGAAACCTTAGTACACAAGCCAGGCTTTGCCTCTGAGTGCTTGGTGAAGATGAGAAAGGTGAGAACAGTTTGGGCACAATGTAGGGAGAAACCTGTTCATTACTTTAATTCCTGCTCAGGGTCAGTGGAAGATAAGCAGCCCCCAGGTAAAATTTAATTACTATGCCCTTACTGACTATTCAGTGCATATGATTTTCAGTAAATTATTTTTTGAGAGAAGGAAAATATGAGCTTAGTGATCTTATTGAAGTGTCAGACCTGTTGTCATCCAGGGCAGTATCTGTTTATGCAGGGCAGCAGCGGGTTCAGATTCTTACCAGCATCTAGTATCTTCCTGTTATTGTATGAGCACATGCAAGCTTTGCGAATTCCATGCTCGTTGGAGCAAATGACGATCTTATTAAGTGGTATTATGAGTTTGAAGAGCAATCCTTTCTCAGCTTGGAAATGGAGTTATTTGCTGTTAACAACCCTCTCACTGGCCTTGACTGAAGCAAATGAACTCGCCTCCCCACCCCTGTTTTGCAGACTCCATCCACTTGGACTCAAGAGCACAGATAGCATTTCCTGGCTCAGTACAAGGCAGTGGTGCCAAAGGTGTTTCTGGAAGCACCCTTGAGCTTTCATGCCAAACTCTTTGTGTTAGGCAGACAGATCCTAATTAGTATTTTGTACTGTTAACAGGCATGCATCTGTTTTTGTTTTTTGTTTCTGCTACTTATAGGATTACAGTACACTGTAGTCTTCTCCCTCTACTTAGTTTGGTTAATTCTCTTTGTGGCACAATGAACTTGGCTAATCAGAGACCAGAATCTCTTTATAATGGAGCAATAAATTTGGGGGAGCCGACTAACCTTAGTAAAACATGATTTTTAAAATCTGACACACAGTATGCCTGGCACAGGAGTTGCCTTGCTGTGCTCAGTGGTTTCATTCAGGCTGGCAAACATTAGTCTGTTCTGCTTCAGGTGTATGCTAAATTAAGATGACCATAGAGCAGAGTGTTCTTGACAACAATGCTACATATGAAGATCATCTTGGGGACCTGCGTTTTTCAGTGGTAATGAACACAGTCCCTTTGTTTTGAAGACAGCCACCTACTGAAACATCAGGCCAACAATATGGCATAAGAAATATTTGAAATTATCTAGGGCTTCAGAATACAAGTGTGATAAAGTCAGCAGCTCCCGACAGCTGGGGTAGAATCTGTTAGCCAAGACTTTTGGGCATGGTCTGGAAACAAAGGCTGGCACGATGTAGCAAACTCCTTGTCATAACAAATAAGAGGAAGAAGGGCACTGGGACACATCACCTGAAGTGGAGCAAGCTCCAGATAAAAGTGCCTCTCAATGCAGATGCCTGGATCCATATTGACTCCTCTAGGGATCACTCTTTGTGCATTCATTTAAAAAAGACTTTCAAAATGCTGATCTTGTTTTCATATTAAAACCCATTCTAGCCTCAGTAATTCTGCCACTCTGGCATGTGTGTTAATAGAATTATTGAAAATAAGCCTAGCTATGGCCCTGTTATATTGCTGTTAGCTGAAGCAGTATGTGCAAAAGCTTGCAGACAATGCCTGGTGATGTGTTAGACGCCAGAAGGAGTGGTTGCATAAGATTACCAGCAGTCCAATGCTAAATCAGTGCCTTTATATTGCTCCATTAGTAGCAGAAGCAGATCTGTGTATAAGAAGCAAATGTGTCATTCAGTTATATATACGTAATATAATTAGTGTCTCTTAATAAAACTGAAATAATGTTATGTAAGTTGGCTCTTCTTAGCACAGAAAATGGTGTCAAGATCTTTAAAAGTTTCAGGTAAGCTAATGTAGCTTCTTGCTCAGAGATGATCCCAAGGCAGCATGCCTAGTTAATTATGAAATAATCTGACCATAAACATTGATAAAGGAAATCACTTGTACTTAATATTCATTATTCATTATTGTTTATTTTATTAAAATAATTTCTAACCCACTGTTCATTGAGTAATCAATGAAGTCCTTTTGCTCTTTGTCTCTCCAGCTGCTTTACCACACATCCAGAATAATTCACTCATCCTTATTGTATAGTGCTTGTCCTCCAAAATAACTTCCTTTTCCTCCAAATTAGTTTCCTTTTGGTTGAATCCCATTGTCAGCTCCAATGCCCACACATGGCCATAGTTGTTGTTGTTCAGTCGTTCAGTCGTGTCCGACTCTTCGTGACCCCATGGACCAGAGCACGCCAGGCACGCCTATCCTTCACCACCTCTCGCAGTTTCGCCAAACTCATGCCAGTAGCCTCGAGAACACTGTCCAACCATCTCATCCTCTGTCGTCCCCTTCTCCTTGTGCCCTCCATCTTTCCCAACATCAGGGTCTTTTCTAGGGAGTCTTCTCTTCTCATGAGGTGGCCAAAGTACTGGAGTCTCAACTTCAGGATCTGTCCTTCTAGTGAGCACTCAGGGCTGATTTCTTTGAGAATGGATAGGTTTGATCTTCTTGCAGTCCATGGGACTCTCAAGAGTCTCCTCCAGCACCATAATTCAAAAGCATCAATTCTTCGGCGATCAGCCTTCTTTATGGTCCAGCTCTCACTTCCATACATCACTACTGGGAAAACCATAGCTTTAACTATATGGAAGATTCCCAAATATCTAGTCCACCAATTCATTCAGTGTGTGCTTGTTACTGCTAAAACTTATTTAAATGGTCTCTTACCTCTCTAACTTCCCTGTTGCTCTTCTACTCCTTCAGTTCAACTTTCCCTCCTATCTCTGCAACTGCCTTGGGAAGCTAAGCGAGGTACCTGAACCTTTCTATTGAACCTTGATGGTTGTGTGTGCGCGTGTGTGTGTGCGCGCGTGTGTGTGTGCGCGTGTGTGCGCGCAATTATTTTAAGCTCATATGTCCCAGACAATAGGACAGAGTCTTTGTTGGATTGCTGGATATTATCTGGTCTCCGAGTCAAGATGTCCCAATTATGAATCTGCTCCCAGATGAACCTGACCACATGGCTGGTCTAAACTAGCTCCAGTGTTGCCTCTTTGTGTGTGCACATGCGCATGACAAACAGCCATGGGGGCTGCATGCAGCCTCAGTAAACCGGATTGGTTTGGGGTATCATCTGCTGCCAGGAATATCTGTGAATGAATGATCGCACTGGAGTTCTCTATTCATTGTCTGTGCTGTCATCCACCAACTGGAGCCGACTGGATTTTTAGACTGGATAGATCAACTCTTGATCAGATCTTAATAAAGCCATTCTTAAGACCTGGAACACATAAATGTGAAGTTGTATTTTGCCTATATTGAGCTTGGTCTTTTGTGCTTGTCTATAATTCTGTTTCATTTCTGCTTCATAAGCTGGAGGGAACTACTTATGCAGTGTGATATTATTCTTTTTTGCCAGACAACAGCACAATTTTTATTTTTCTTATGAAGGCTGTATATTCTTGCTGGTAGTGTGTTTTCCCCAAAATTAATGCTTAAAGGGCTTTCATTAAAAAAAAGAAGGCTGTGTTCCCATTGTCAAAGAAGGAAGGTCAGGAAGTAATGTGTGTAGGTTGCAATGGTGTAGACAGATTTGGCAATAAGATATACTATTGCTTACTATAAGAACAAATGTTACATGGAAATTATTGCCGAATTGCTCTCTTTGTAGATTTCTCAGTGGGTAGTTGGATAACAATACTTCCTGTATGACTGGGGATTTATTATTTACAAAATATATATATACTATTTTTTAGCCCTCAAACAGCCTTCCAAAACTGTGAACAGGAATTTTTTAGCCCCATCACTTACTTAAAAAGAGGAAGATACAACAACAACAACAACAACAACAACAACAACAACAACAACAACAACAACAACAACAACAACAACAATTCCCACAGTTTGTTGGGATAAAAATAACCACCACCTCCCTACAAACCAGTAAAAATGAGTAAACCTGTCTCAGAGGAGAGTTTCATAACCACAGTGCTGCCACTGAAGAAGCTCTGTCTCCTATCACTGCAAGACATGTCTCTCCCAACAGAACAAGCAGTAGGGCTTCTGATGATGGCCTCAGGTGACAAGTGAGTTATTATGGAAGGAATCAGTTCTTGAGATATCCTAGCCCCGAACCATTTAGGGCTTTGTAGGTAAAACTAGCAGCTTCAAATGCACCTGGAAAGCAGTGGATCTTGCCTGTGTGCAGTTTTAACTTAACAACAATCCTCTGTCTGAGGCTTCATGTTAATATTGTGATGAACTGACGTGGTGAAAACTAGCTGACAGGCAGTAGCTTATATTAGTTCTATTACAACCCCTTCCTTTCAAAAATCATTTGCTCATCCTGTTTTTTTGTGTAAACGACATGCCACCTGGATCTACTGTGAATTATGTAGAATGGTATTCTATATGTAGTTATCTGAAACATACTTTTCAGGATGCCACCATCACACAAATCCTTCCTTGATGCTCAGAGCAACTTCAAGTATACATGATGAAAGGATATCATGGCACATACTTTTCTGATCTGCACAACAGATACAATGGATAGATCATCTTAGACACTGGTGGCAAAGCTGTGGCTTTCCAGATGTGGTTCAGCTGCAACTCACATCAACCCCAGTCAGTTTATGACCAGGAATTATGGTTCAGCAACTTTGGGGGGCCATAGGTTAGCCACCCTTGGCCTAGACCCCTGGCATGCAGTGCCTCATTTTTTCCGTCCAGCAATGTGGAATGTTTAATTGGTTAATCAATTAGTTTGCACTGCATGTGTTGAGAAGCATATATTAAGGGCTAGAGATCATGAGAAAAACACAACAGTGTGGAAGAATTCATCATTAAACATTCAGTGTGTTAGCGGCTAAGGCATTTAATTGCAACTTGTTACAGTATGAGACTCCTAACAGGCTGCAGAGCCAATGCTGGAGAGTTTACCCAGCTAGCCCTCAGTCAGGGGCAGGTTTTGTTCAGTTTGTTACAGATGCTATATCTGATATTATTGGATGTTGTTATATTTTAACAGTTATGCCTTCTGCAAATTCCCCAGAGTGCTTGCTTTCAATTTCTCAGTCCAGTTTTTCTTCAGTGGTGCCCTGAAATTTACTCATTTCAGGAAAATTAGCATGTTAGTCCTTTGTGCAGTCTTCTTCCATGGACTGTCACAAACACTTCGGAAAGGTAGTGGCTGGATTTCTGCTCTTCTAACTGATAAGACCACACAGAAGATGAAGGCTGAAATCTTTTGCCCGCTTACTTGGGAGTTAGTCTCTTTGAACAATTGTAGGTATATTTATTAAGGTAGGTGCATCTAGGTCCTATAGCAGCATTGCAGTAAAAACTGACAATAAAACTGGAGAGTTCTGCTTTGCACATCTATGCATGTTCTTTCTTTTCATCCTTTGAACTCTCATTCAATTGCTTTCCAATACAGAGGCTTTAAATTTTGGAAAGTTATTTTTAAGAAAATGTTTGTGTCGATACAGCATGCCTTGCTTTAGTGGATAGATTAGGAAATCAATACAAGTGGCAGATTCCCTACATACACACAACTGGAAAAAATGCTCAGATTAAGCAGTGCCTCTGATGGAGAAGTAGCATGTGGAATGGTTTTCAGAAGAGGCCCTTTGTGCAGTACGGTTCCCATTATTTGTACACATTTAACAATTTATATAAACTATTGATAAACGTTTTAGACAGTAATGGTGCTTGAACTTGGGATATGAATGAAAATTGGGTATTATAACCCAATTTTGCATGGTGGTTCCTGACATCAAGAGGTTTTTGTCTTTATGGATACAGTCGAACACCATTTTGAACTAAGAAGGTAGAATAAACCTTTCAGGACTCCTGATTTTAACCACTGGTTTCAAAACTACTGTTTTTTTTTGTTTTCTTAGAATTCCCAAGCAACACTGAGTGTGATGGTTCTAGGTTTGAACTTTGGATAGTCACTTAATGATGTGTTCATTTCCCCTGATCTTGAGAAGATCCAGCGAGCTGCTTCTTTTTATTTATTTATTTAAAGCATATGATGCATTTGTTTGCTACACAAGTGAAAGAAACTAGTTCTGCATTTCCAGAGAGCCTCTGTCTAGTGTTGCTCAATCCTTACTTAGAACAAACACCTAAAATGCATGTGATTTTCTTCTGTGGTGGTTTATCTGTTACCATTTGCCTTCTCTAAGAGGAGCAATTAGTCAAAACAAAACAAAAGAACCCTCTTTTTCTGAGCTGCTGCATAGATTCATAATTCCATACAGTAATGTGGCTGTCCTGCTGCTGTTTTTAAATTAAAATGTAAATTCATCTAGAGATTCCATCTCTGAATTAGTTTTGTTCCCACTCTTAAAATTCGACAATTGCTAATTGGGAAAGGGGGCTGGGGGAATGATTCAATTTTTTAGAGCCGTGGCTTGTACAGAGGTTTAAAAACTCTTGCTATTTCCAGTCTCCTGTAGTGAGATCAGTATGTCAGCATCCTTCCCCTCTAGACAGGCACTTTTCTTCTGATAAAAGGCTGAGCTTACTGTGACAGTTTACGATAGGCCCATTCAGACTTCTTGCTCTTTTGAGTCTGTTTTACACACTGTACTGGTAGGATGGGTAAAATTCTGAGCCACAAGCCATTTCATGTTTGCTTTAAGGGTATTCAAGCAACGTCCATATCTCACCAAGTTTGTATGTGTGCATTTTCTTTTTTTCTTTTGAGGGAGGACAAGAACAGCTGTATAGTGGATAAATAATGCACCTAGAAGGGAGAAGAAAATATATTTACAATGACAAAGTTGAAATACCATGCTTCTCCACAATCTCATCTCTTTGTGAAACATCTGCTGAAGAACTAGTTTTCAGCATCGTCTGTTGGGAGTGAGGGGTGAGGTAAAGTGGTGCCAGTTTGAGTCTTAGTCCCTTGTTAGTTTCAGATAAAAAATCAAGAATGATATAGAGTGCTATATCTGGCTGTTTAAGATCTTGCTAGATAAAATGAGTGTTTAAGAAGAGCGTTTTTTCCCCAGACTGGAAGAGAAAGTTGTGCCATTTGCATGGGCCACTTCAGTTATGTTTAGCTGTGGCATTCAGAGCAACTGTTTATTTCAATCTTGTGCTACATCCAGGGTAGAAAGGAGGAGTAACCCAACATGCCATAATATCTGTAGTAGAGTATTTTGTTGCCCAGGCAGTTCTAGGAAATTGTGGTGGTGCTACATTTGATACTGGACCCACCAAATTCGAGAAGTTTTCTCGTTATGTAAGATTTCCATCTTGTTCATGACATGCCGAAGCTCTGTCCAAATATACGTTGGCAGAGCTGGTGCTATAATGAGGCAAGTTGAAACCATTTTCTCAGGCAGCAGGCAAATGTGGTTAACAAGCATGGACTGTTGTTCCCATGCCTCATTGTTGCTCCACTCTCATATTTCTCCACTCCCATTATTGCTGTCTCTGCCACCACCATTCACCCATTTGCACACTGAGTGTCTCCAACATCCGCACCCACCTCCTCCCTTGCTCTAGCACTTGAGGAAACACCCAAGGAGCCTTTCTCAGAGCAAGGCATTGTGAATACCTCTAAGCAGTAGCCAGAAAACTAAAGCAACAACAATGAGGCAGGGCACCTGCACTGCCATAGCTCAAAACGGTGGATAAATGTAGGAAAAAGTTTAAAGTTATGCTGTTTAAAGTAACTTTCACCTTGTTCCTTGTTCCTAAGCTTAAACAACATTTCTAGCTGCTGCATTTGGATTCCTTCCAGTTGGGATTCAGGCCTCATCATGGGACTGAAACTGCCTTGGTCGCACTGGTCGATAATCTCCAGCGGGCTAGGGACAAAGGTGAGAGCTGTTTCCTAGTTCTGCTGGATCTCTCAGCGGCTTTTGATACCATCGACCATAACACCCTTCTGGACCTTCCAGAGGGGCTGGGAGCTGGGGGCAGTGTCATACAGTTGTTCCGCTCCTTCCTCCTGGGCCGTGTTCAGAAAGTGGTGGTGGGGGATGAGTGTTCAGACCCCTGGGCTCTCACTTGTGGGGTGCCTCAGGGTTCTGTCCTCTCCCCCATGCTTTTTAATATCTATATGAAGCCGCTGGGAGAGATCATCAGGGGGTTTGGGCTGGGTGTTCGTCAGTATGCAGATGATACCCAGCTCTACCTCTCTTTCAAATCAGAACCAGTGAAGGTGGTGAAGGTCCTGTGTGAGTGTCTGGAGGCAGTTGGAGGATGGATGGCGGCTAACAGATTGAGGTTGAATCACGACAAGACACAACTACTGTTTTGTGGGGACAGGAGACGGGCAGGTGTGGAGGACTCCCTGGTCCTGAATGGGGTAACTGTGCCCCTGAAGGACCAGGTGCGCAGCCTGGGAGTCATTTTGGATTCACAGCTGTCCATGGAAGCGCAGGTCAATTCTGTGTCCAGGGCAGCTGTTTACCAGCTCCATCTGGTACGCAGGCTGAGACCCTATCTGCCCGCGGACTGTCTCGCCATAGTGGTGCATGCTCTAGTTATCAAATGCTTGGACCACTGCAATGCGCTCTGTGTGGGGCTACCTTTGAAGGTGACCCAGAAACTGCAACTAATCCAGAATGAGGCAGCTAGACTGGTGACTGGGAGCGGCCGCCAAGACCACATAACACCGGTCTTGAAAGACCTACATTGGCTCCCAGTATGTTTCCGAGCACAATTCAAAGTATTGGTGCTGGCCTTTAAAACCCTAAACGGCCTCGGTCCAGTATATCTGAAGGAGTGTCTCCACCCCCATCGTTCTGCCCGGACACTGAGATCCAGTGCCAAGGGCCTTCTGGTGGTTCCCTCGCTGCAAGAAGCCAAGTTACAGGGAACCAGGCAGAGGGCCTTCATGGTAGTGGCTCTCACCCTGTAGAATGCCCTCCCATCAGATGTCAAGGAAATAAAGAACTACCGTATATACTTGAGTATAAGCCTACTTTTTCAGCACACTTTTTGTGCTTTAAAAGCTGCCCTCGGCTTATACTCAAGTCAACCATTCCTTAAGAAGTGTACAAGAACGGTGGCTCTTTACTCTCCCCAGGCAGCTTGTTCCATTCCTGAACTGCTCACATAAATGCAAACTTTAGACCCCAGAAGGCAGAAAGCCTATCAGTTAAGGAAGTATTAAAACCCCACAGGTGCTCACTTTCCCTGGCTCCTGCTTAAACAGGACAGGATCCCAGCCTTCTCTGTATAACATAAGGGAACATTGCGCTGTGAGTTAAACCACAGAGCCCTAGGGCTTGCTGATCAGAAGAATGGCGGTTCGAAACCCTGCGACGGGGTGAGCTCCACAGCAGCAAAGGAGGAAGAGGAAGGAGCAGCCCAAAGGGCTGCTTTGGGCTGCTCGTTCCTCCTCTACCACAGTGGCAAAGGTGAACCGGCTTATACTTGAGTCAATAAGCTTTCCCACATTTTTGTAGGGAAATTAGGTGCCTCGGCTTATATTTGGGTCGACTTATACTCGAGTATATACGGTATCTGACTTTTAGAAGACATCTGAAGGCAGCCCTGTTTAGGGAAGCTTTTAATGTTTAATAGACTATTGTATTTTAATATTTTGTTGGCAGCTGCCCAGAGTGGCTGGGGAAACCCAGCCAGATGGGCAGGGTATAAATAAATTATTATTATTATTATTATTATTATTATTATTATTATTATTAATACTACAGCAGTGTGGACTCTTTCCCAGTACTTTCACATCTTTACCACCTAAATGCAAAGTATTCTGTCATACTCAGTTTGAGGGATAAGATATCATCCTTTTTCTCATGGGGCGACATAAGTGAATTTCATAAAGTACATTTGGTTGAAATTGAGCAGCGTAGCAAGTACATAGTTATGCTAGTGCCCCCAAATTCTGAACTTTTGCTGTGTACTGGATGAGAATAAATTAGGCAAAACAGCACTCCCATTTTGCTGACTAGGTGCCTGCAGTCTTTTTTTATAAGACTATAATGCCTCCCTATATCTTGCATGGTCTTCCCTATCTCCTTACAGGCTGACCCTCCACATTGCTCCTGTGTCCTCTTTTGGGGACACTTTTTTTTCCAGAGCCTGCTCACATTCTGAACTTCTTTGTCATTTCTGTTGAGTTCTTGTTCCTAAGAGTGATATATTAATGATGTATTTCAGACATTGCAGTTCTTATAGTTTGTTATTCTTGCCACTGTTGGGTACTGAAATATGTAATAAATTTTATTAAAGCTTGCATAGAATGAAGCCTATGGCTCAAATAAATGTGAAGAAGAAGACGGTGCCATCTGCAGGAGAACTGTTAAATAACTTAAAACAAAAAACATAATCATGCATCCCATTAAGTGACCTCTAATCCATGAAAGTTACACCATAATTAATTTGTTAGTCTTTAAGGTGCAACAAGACTATTGTTTTTCCTGTTCCTTCTGGAAACTTTAAAAAAGTTGATCAAAGACATGATTACTTGAAATTAAGGGGAACTGAAATCAGTGAGGCTTCCAAGATATTTCTTTTTTAATCTTGGTGTGTTAGACTAATACTAGTGTTTCAATGTTGTCCATCATTTACCCTCTGTTTGCATTTCTCTTGAATCTTACCTCAGAACCTCTCAGTGCCAGTGTTTTGCTGGGTTTCTAGGCCATCACCCTAACATTTTGCGAGCCTTTGCTTATACTAAGGGAGCTTGACAACAACTGTCTATGAGCATGTGCAACAGTGAGAGGAGGAATCTGTCCCTGAAGCCTCACCTAAGGGCATTTCCCACCTTCAGAGGGACTGCAATATCCTCTCCTCTTCCTCCTACTGTGTTCCTCCTGGTGCTTCCTCCTCCTAGAGCCAGTGTGGTGTAGTGGTTAAGAGTGGTAGACTTGTTATCTGGGGAACCGGTTTCGCGTCTCCACTCCTCCACATGCAGCTGCTGGGTGACCTTGGGCTAGTCACACTTCTCTGAAGTCTCTCAGCCCCACTCACCTCACAGAGTGTTTGTTGTGGGGGAGGAAGGGAAAGGAGAATGTTAGCCGTTTTGAGACTCCTTCGGGTAGTGAAAAGCGGGATATCAAATCCAAACTCTTCTTCCTAAGAGTCTATCCTGATACTTTTTTTGATGAGGAACAAAGCAAGAGGCATGTATTGCGAGAGGGTGATTCATTATCATTATGTACTGGCGTATTGATTCTCCACTTTGGGAGGAAAGTTCTGTCACGCCATCAGCTAGGACTGATGGATAGCTCTGCCAGAAATGTGTCAAAACTCTTGACACAGTGCTTGCTTAAACAAATAGTTCTAAGTGGATTGAGGGAAGGAATGGGCTATGGGCACCTCCTTTTCTGTCAAGATGGTGGGGTGGAATTTCATGCTCTCATCTGCTCTGCATTACTTGGAGAAATGAAAACTGAAAGTTGAAGAATATATGGCTCTGGGGAAGGTAGAATAACTGAGTTGCTGGGAAATGGGATACCTCAATTTACACCTCCTGTTCTGTGTATATCTCCTGTTGCATGCAACCAGAAAGCCATTCTGGCCAAGAATTTCCATAGTAGTAGTCTTTTATTACTCTGTTGCAGCAAAACCAACTAAGAGTCTTGTGGCACATGGAAAGAGTTAGAGGTACTTATACACATGGTGGTGGTGGGAAGTGTTAACAGTGAGGATGGAGGGAAATTAAATGTAGAAAAATAAATAATAATGATTATGGGCAGGATTATTCCACTTGTGCAACAGTACTTCTCCCTTTTCCTTTTCCATGCAACTCCCAAAATTGGCTCTGTGGGGGTTGGAAGAACCCTCAGAACAGCACATATGGGGGAGAAGTAGGGGGATCTGGCAAACTTAATGCTTGTATATACAGAAAGATTGTAAAAGCAGAATGTTGAATTCTACTGTGTTTAATTAACTATAGACCCTAACATATCATTCACAATATAAAATCTTTGCTTTTGTCAGCAAGTTAAATATCCTTTATGTTGATTCAGTCCTTAGGTGAACTATAGTATATCAAGAGGTTTAGTATGGAATGAATTGAGACAAATGATTTTTATCACAGTACATGTATTAAAGCTTAGTAGTGTCAATATGTTTGTGTTATCAATACCTGGTTTGTGGATGTTCATAGTAAATTATGTAATTATCACTGTCCTTTTCTGCATTTCATTTCCCTCTGACCTCAATGTCGGTAATTCCCTCACCAACCATGTGTGGAAGTCAGGATAACACTTGATGATGTGAACTGTAAAGGTAAAGGGACCCCTGACCGTTAAGTCCAGTCGTGGACGACTCTGGGGTTGCGGTGCTAATCTCGCTTTACTGGTCGAGGGAGCCAGCGTTTGTCCGCAGACAGCTTCCGGGTCATGTGGCCAGCATGACTAAGCCGCTTCTGGCGAACCAGAGCAGCGCACGGAAACGCCATTTACCTTCCTGCTGGAGCAATACCTATTTATCTACTTGCACTTTGACGTGCTTTTGAACTGCTAGGTGGGCAAGAGCAGGGATTGAGCAACGGGAGTTCACCCCGTCGCAGGGATTCGAACCGCTAACCTTCTGATCGGCAAGCCCTAGACTCTGTAGTTTAGACCACAGAGCCACCCGCGTCCCTGATGTGAACTGTAGTCTGGACCAAATTTGTTAGTCTTTAAAGTGCCACAAGATCCTTTGCCGTTTCCGTCTGAGAGTGTATATACAGTCGTATAAAATTGCTCTTGACTTTGTTGCCTTGCAGATACCTAGCATAGTTATCCACAGTTGCTGAAATGTTGCTTGATGTGCTTGACCAATAATGTTTAGAATTATAAGTCAGCATTGAAACAATTAGATATAGTCACATTGCCCAGTATAACTGCTGGATTCCAGATCAGCAAAACAAGAGCCAACACATTTTAGCTCCGCAAGTAACATGAACATTACTTTTATGAAAATGGAGCATATTTGTATAGGAATGCCATTTGATGATATTTAGGTATATTTTTGAATGAGGTGTCACAAACCAGTACAGATAACCTAAAAGTATCAACATCCTCCAACAATTGTCAGCATGAGAACAAACAATTAGCATGAAGGCAGAATGATTCTAGTAGTGACCAGTGCAAGACTCCATAGAAAAACTTAGTGTTTCAGTCCCTGCTGTTGTTGACTTCTTCTTGGTGGTCTGAAGCCTCCGTTGGCCTACACTTGCTTTATGTGTGACAGGAGCACTCATTCCGAAAAGCTTCACACTCTCTGTCAAACAATACCTGATGAGCTTGAGAAGGCTAAACTAACTTTTCAGTGTTCCCTGTGGAGCTCTGTGTCCTT
Organism: Lacerta agilis; assembly: GCF_009819535.1. Lineage (NCBI taxonomy): Eukaryota > Metazoa > Chordata > Lepidosauria > Squamata > Lacertidae > Lacerta > Lacerta agilis. The sequence continues at coordinate 30,643,131 of NC_046313.1, forward strand.
ATCTTTCTGCCACAAATGGAATTTTTAATATCCCCAGACTTCCAGGCTTTCCCTAAGTACCAATGTTTAGATATAGGCTCATACATATTCATTCCACATCTGGCCAGAAGAACAGTTCCCTGTAGCAGAGTTGTCCACTTCTCTAAAATCATCATCTTCTGGGTCAAGTTGGGCAGACAGCATTTGTTTTCCTCACAGCAGGTCTTGCAAGGGGGAGTCTCATCGCTCTTTAGTTCCCCTTCAGATTTTCTCTTTGTTCTAGGAGAGGTGCAAGGAAGAAAAAGACATTATGTGCCTTCCTTGCTGCTCTCATGTGTTACAAGCCTGATCATATTGCGCAGGCAAATCTTCTTTTAGAACATGCTTTTATAGCACCTTGAGCAGGAAACCTTGGCTTTCTTTTCCTGACTACTACCTTAGGTTGTGACTTCTTTCTAGCTCCTTTTTTTTAAAAAAAAACAACTACATGAAGACATCATATTTAATAATAGTATGTGTTGGGCCTTTCCCTGACTCTGAGGTGGGCTGCAGATGGGCTTTGTCTCAGGCATCAGATCAAGGATAGTAGGGTCTGAGGCAAATGTGGAGTTTGAGCCAGGCAGAAAGAAGAATTCCAGGGGTTGAAGGGCCAAAGGCAAACATGTTATGATCAGGAGACCAGAGGCCTAGACAGGCAGCTTATACTGAGAAGGCTGCAAGGGCTTGGGGGGGGGGGCTTGGTGTGACCTAATTGACTTGGAGAGACAGTTGACCATATTGGAGGCACCACCAGGTTAGAGAGGGTCTTCCAATGCCTTCCCCCCGGTCACTCCATTTCTACTCCTGGATCTTCACTCTTCTCTTTGCCCTGCCTATTTTTTATTTTTCAGGTATAGGTCTCAGCAGCGGTGGCACTGCTTTTCACCCTCCATTTCTCTGTGACTGGGTAGGTTGCAAGCAAGCAAGGCAAAGCTGCTTGCCAGCATATACCAGATCCTTCATGACTCCAGCTAACCAACATTTTCATTAACAAAAATTCATAACCCAAGGCAAGAGTGGCAGCTGCTTCAGGGAGTGAGACACTAGCTTTGACACTGCAGAGTTGTTGAGGATGAAGGCGTAAAAGGCATTGGAACACTGACTGCTGGAAACCTTGGTTTGAGACCCCCTCAACACCTTTCTGTGTGGCATAGAATGTGTTAATACTTCAGTAAAACATATGTAAATCTGTTTTATAAGCTGCCTCAACATGATCCTGCCATTATGTGTCAATGCATGATACCAAAGTTGTCTTTGCAGAATTTGCATTTCTTTTTGTTGGGAATTTGTGCTCCTGCTTATTTCCCAGTTAGTAATGCTGCATAGACTTGCCAGAGATCCTCATTTCAACAACTCTAAGGAGGTTGTGACTTTCAAGGACATGTCGGCTACATGCTCTGAGGAAGTCTTGAGAAGTGCATTCAGGGGACCTTTCGCTTCCTTCAGGGGTCACAGACCAGCCTGAGAACATCCCAAATTAACAACTGTTGTCCTTTCATCTCATCGTAATCATTACATAATGTGTTTGCCAGTGAGAAAATAGGGAATGGAAATAACAATCCTATTATTTCCATTTGCAGAATTGCACCAGGATCTATTTTAGTTCTTTAAAAAGTAGCACAACACAACATCCTTTCTTATCCATATCAGAGGTTGGTTGTGTTCAGGTGGCTTATGTATGAATAGGTTAGGGATTCCAATGCTTGAAGTAGGACTCCCAGTACTGCAGCTCACTGGGCAAATCACATTTTCTGTGACTAAGCCACCGCACAGGGGTGTGAGACTGAACTACCAATCTGAGCTCTTTGGAAGAAGAGCTGTCTTTAAAAGTAACACATAATCCCCATCCTTTATCTTTTGCCTTATGTGGTTTCTCTTTATTCGTCGCCTCCACTGCTTTTTCTCTCCTGTGTTTCCACAAATGCTTCATGAGGGCCTGTCCTCAACTATCCAGGAGCCATGTGTAGTTCCAGAGAAATTTTGATCAGCCCTTGTTTTCACAAAACCTGGCTCCTTGCGCTCACTTTTCTAAATAAAATGATGAAGGTAACTATTCAGTAATGGTAAATGAGCATACATAGATGAAGGTAAAGGGACTCCTGACCATTAGGTCGAGTCGTGGATGACTCTGGGGTTGCGGCACTCATCTCGCTTTATTGGCCAAGGGAGCCAGTGTACAGCTTCCAGGTCATGTGGCCAGCATGACTAAGCCGCTTCTGGCGAACCAGAGCAGCACACGGAAACGCCATTTACCTTCCCGCCGGAGTGATACCTATTTATCTACTTGCACTTTGACATGCTTTCAAACTGCTAGGTTGGCAGAAGCAGGGACAGAGCAACGGGAGCTCACCCCGTCGCGAGGATTCGAACCACTGACCTTCATATACATATATATATATTATATGCAAACATTGCAAAAGGAAAAAAGAAAATTTTCACATTAACATCCATACTTTTAACACTTTGGCTTTCAAAGCCGTGACTTCCCTCAAACCCTCCACATGGTTTTCATACTTCTATCTCTTTAATCTATACTTCTTTAATCTATCATTGCTTAAACTATCATATTCAAATTAATCACTATAACCACTGACCTTCTGATCGGCAAGCCCTAGGCTATGTGGTTTAACCCACAGGGCCACCCGTGTCCCTTATAGATGGGGGTAGTGTTGCTTTATTTTTCATTTTGCAGCTGTAAATAGTGCTAAGTGGGCTGTGCATTGAGGGATTTTTAAAGTAAATAACTAGTGACAATAATAAAACCACATTATAATTTTAACAGTTTTGGCTCCCACATATTTTGCCTTTGCTTCTTATTCTCCTTTATCAGATGTCTCCATTTTTGGCACATTGTCTGTGTCTCTGTGGAAAGGGTGAACTTGGCCACTGATGTTCTTTAGCTGTAAGAGACCTTTATTTGAGCAGGAGCTGAGCAGCTGGGAAAGCCAATGTTGGAATAAAGGGCATCACTTAGAGCAGGAGTGTGGAACTCCTTTCAGCCTGCAGGCCATATTCCCTTCTAGGAGCCGCAGTGGTAGATAATGACCAGAGGCAGAAGTGGACAGCGCAAATAATTTGAACAAAGCTTCAGGATGTATTTCAACCAGGAAAACACCCAAGGAAGGTATAAAACAGGGCTAGTGAGGTGTGGCCTAGAGAAACCCAGGAGCCAGATAAGAGAGGCCTGGAGGGCTTCCAGGTCTGAGGTTCCCCTTCTGCTTTAGACTACCAGAGCATTTGAGTTGTTGTATTCATCCCCATTGCCTTTGTTACATGAATACAGATGCGTAGAGAGCTTCACATATGCCCACAAAACCCAGCTTCCTTCCTGGTCTATCAGGAGCTATCTGTTACAGACTATCACCCTCTCTTCGTTTTGATTTATCACTGGACATAACTGGGTTTTGGAGCTTTGTCTTCATCTTGCTGCCACATAGGGACAGGAAGATAAATCTAGCCCGTGAATGTTTAGCTGTATAGTTCCAGCAGCACAAGGGAAAGGGATGTCCTCCTATATCCCCTTGACTAGGAAAATAGATCTGCCAGGATAGCTTTGGAGTGTTGAACTTCACCAGGCCTTTGTGCAATGTGCATTGAAAAAATTCCGTATACTTCAAAATAAGAAACTTGGCTGAAATGGTATGATTTAGGAAGGCAGATCAGAGCTCTGCTGAAAAAGGAAAAATAACCTATTATTCCAAGTGCTGGTACAGTTCTCATAAAGGAGTCCGTATATATAAGTGTTGCATAACTATTGATAGCTTTGCAACGTTACAATCTTCCATAATGGAGAAAGTGCCTGAATTTCAGAAGTACCCATCATCTTACCCGGAAAATAAGATGATACTCCTTAAATATCCAGTGTGGGATGGGAAGAAGAGGTCATTTCACTGAATTCAGTAGTCAGCAGACCAGGCCTTGCACTTTCGTCACAAAAATAACTTGCTTTTTTAAAAAGGGTGAGAGAAATCGACCAATTCACAGGATTAGTTCTCTACAGGAAGGCAAAATCAGGTCAGCTTTTCGCAGTGTAGGCTACCCTTTAAGCACCTGCTGGTTCAGAAAGGAGAAATAGCCAAGCTCTTCTTCCACCATGACTTGGTGTTTGTGTACCTGTTGGTCTCCGGCTTGGAAAACCATCACATCCCGTGAGGCACAGGGATGGCATGTTGGACTGACTCCTGAAGCAGGTTTAGAATGAAAAATGAGCCCTTGCAGGTTTCCCCTGACTAGCAAGCAGCTACCTGTTTTCATTAGTAGACATACCAGGTGACATAAAAGGCATTAAGTTCAAGAGTCTGGAAAGTGTGGGAAAGTCTATGGGGTTCATGCCGATAGCTTCACTGAAAGGTCAGCTCCATCCTATTTAAGTGTTTTGTTTGTAAATAGAACGTATTTTATTTATAATTTTTATCATTTACACAAAATCCGGCTCTATTGCTGTGAGGAATAACTGAAGATCACCCCTGTCCATTATGTAAAGGTGATTTCGCGTGAGGCTGAGTAACTCTTGCATTCAGCAACATATCTCTTTGTGCAGTAATACTTGCATGAAGAAATAGCACCCCACACACTGCAGCCACGCAGCGCTGGAGTGCGGAAGTGGGAGGGAGAAGGAAGCGGAAGCAATGTTGCCAGAGTGTGCATGGTGCTCCCTCCATTGGGAAGCACAGTCACTTCTCTGTTCACTCTACACCTTTGTTTTCTTTTCTCAGTCACTTCTCTGTTTTTTCACTTCTCACTTCCCTCTGTGGCTCCCTAGTCTCATGCTGTGGCCCCTCATTTATCCGATTTCTGCCTGTGGCCCCCTTGGAATATCATGGGGGGGGGCAGGGAGGCATATGACCCCCGGTTGGCGAGCACTGATTGAGATTGTTAGCTTGTGGGCAAGGACTGTTTTGTTGCAGGTTGATTTTGTATAAGCTGCTCTCAGACACTGGGCTCAAGAGCAGGACACATGAATGAATAAATACTGAGAGTGGCTTGCATTCCTTAAAGTGCATGCTGCTTCTGGTGTGGAAAAGAATGGGTTAAATGAGCAGCCTGTACCTGATAAGGGAACTTGGCAAGGAAATAGGTCAGATCTTCACCCTTGATTGAGCAGAGATAGTAGAGATTTACTGCTTCTCTCTCTGCAGGGGAAGAGGTGCAGAGGTCTTGCAGTTAAATATAGTTAAGCTATGGCAGAGATACAGGACTGGACACCACAAGTCAAATTATTTTCCCCAAAGAGAAAGATCTGGATATCTTCTGCTTGCTTTTTCTGAGAAGAATAACCTGCCTTGCTTGTTCTTTCTTGAGAGCTGTCTCTTCCATGTCACTCCTGCTCTCTTGTTCCTTTGTTCCTGTCAGAATGTCCGAGCTCACAATTCTCTTAAACTCTGTTGAGAATATTTGGTGTCCTTGGGCAGGTTCTAGATGACTTGAAGGGCTTTGTACCTTTGCTGTGGCGGTTTGTAGTTTTTCTGTATTTGTCATTAATAGAAGAGACTTATAAGGAGCAGTTCCAGCTGCTTCATAACGAATCTTTGGTCCCCCCCCCCTTTTCCTTTTTGTGTGTGTCTTCAAGACAAATAATTAAAGGAAATTCTCCAGTAAACAAAGAGGTGGCAAATGGTTTCTAACAGCTTCTACTGTACAGAACATCTCATGGCGGTTATTTTTTATTGTTACTATGTTATGTGTTTTTGTGTTATTATATTTTAAATTGCTCTGTAATCCTTGGATGAAAGGCAGTATAGAAATTTAATGAATCCTCATCACCATCTTGATAGTAATATGCACTGCAAGCCTGTCTGGTCCAGTGGACAGAGATAAACTTGTAACTGGAAGGCCCACATGCCTTAAAATTCCACCCTTTGAGCTATCTTTTATTATATATGTAAAACACTATTTATTGAAGGTTCCTAATTTCTCTTTATAGTATTGATAGTCTCAGTCTCAACTTCTTTTCAGTCTTCCATGTGATGGACCTTGAGATATTTGAAGATGGCTAGCATATGTCTTCTCAGTCTCCTCTTTTCCATGTTAAATATACCCAGCTCCATCAACTGTTCCTCATAAGGCTTGGTTTCCAGACCCTTGATCATCTTGGTTGCTCTCCTCTGCACACATTCCAGCTTGTCAATATCCTTTTTAATTTTTGGTGCCTAGAACTGGACATAATATTCCAGGTGTGGTCTGACCAAAGCAGATCCTTGAAAAATTGTGGCAATCTGGTGATGCTTTGCCACAAAGAAGGTTCTCTTTATGAGGACTCTCCAGACACTTAATGGTAGTCACCAAGCAGTACAAGAAATGATGGTAGGATGATAGCAACCCGTATAAATTGCTCAGTTCTTGTTGCTTTGTGTATAAAAAAATGGAGTCCTTGAAATATATTGTCTATAAGAGTTTTCTGTTAGCATGTCAGTATTCAAATGATGAACTGGAAAACAAAATAGGCTTTGACATGTTAGGCCTGCTTTTCTTGACAGTTGACCACTTTTATATAGATAGAGTTCTACATTGGATGCTGGGAAGCATATGTGCCCCTGGTACAATGAGTGATCTTGTGGTTCTGCATAGGCAACTACAATGAAAGTGCACATGACTTGGAAAAGTGCACTTGAATTTATTGAATATTGTATCTTAGGTTTGATTCCATAATACTCATAGGCAGTGGCATAGCAAGGGAGGGACGATAGGGGCGGGGCGCCCCAGGTTCCAGGGGAGTAGGGGTGACACTTGGTGGCCTCTCCCACCACTCCCCGGCACCCCGTCCATGCTGCTCCACAGACGGACATGGCAGCCCCATGAGCTGCTGCTCACCCGGCGGCTCCCCCAGTCGCTGTGGGAGCAGCAGCGCCGGGGCGGATGCATTGTGCTTGCCCGGAAATTCTGGGCAGGCGCAGTGCATCCGAGTCGGTGCCGCTGCTCCCGCGGCGACCGAGCGAACCGCCAAGCAAGCAGCGGCTTGTGGGGCTGCCCCATCCATAAAGCAGCACAGATGGGGCAGCCCCACAAGCTACCACCCACCTGGTGGCCCGCCTGGTATCCGCATGGACGGGGCAGCCCCGCAACCCGCCGCCCGCTCGGCAGGTCGCCCAATTGCCACGGGAGCAGCAGCGCCGGGGCGGATGGACTGCGCATGCGTGGCCCATCCGGCGTGCGTCGAGACACCCCGCCCCCAGGGGGTGCCTCCGCGCGCCGCCCCGAGCGGCCAAGAGCCTTCCTCCGCGCCTGCTCATAGGCAGTATAAGTCGCTACTCAATTTACAGGGGGACTTTCTTCCTTTTTGTAGCTACTGTTATAGGGTCTTTCAGAATGTGCAGCTTGTCAATTTAATTAAGGGACCCCTAGCATTTGTTCCATAAGCCCAAACATTGATATAAAATCTGGATTTAGCTGGGTTCTGGTGAGTGGCCAGTTAATTGGGTGTTTTCTGGTATGCACACGAGTTTTTAGTCCCTGTGTCTCCACTCTTGGTTGCTGTGCTGTCAAAGTCCGTCTTTTTAAATGGCTTTAAATGTTCTGTGCAGTGGAAGTGTGCATTAGCATTCTGTGTGTTACAGTGTCTGATTAATTGGTTTGGGGCTTCTGTTTCTCAGCCACAGCTAAAGACAGTTTGTACAAATGCCAAAACAGCCCATTTTGGCCCATTTGTTATCCTAAGCAGTCACTCTCCCCACTGAATACACTAAGTTGAGGCGGGGGGCAGGAGACGTTCCCCTTTCAAACACAAAATGGCCAGTTTCTGGAACAAGCAAACTGGCTTGACCCCGGGATTGAGGGGGGTGGTGCCGCCTGCCATGCGCATCTGCCATGTGACGTGCTTGCCACATGTGCACATGTCACATGACATGCTGAGTCATTTCCACACGCAGCGCAACATGCTGACGTGTTGTGAGCAGCATGTGCAAGTGATGTCAGCTTGTCGTGCAGCATGTGTACATGGTGTGCACACGGTCATCATGGAATTAAGAGGGGGGCTGGCCCCCTCCTTGAAAATTGGGAGAGACTTGGCCCCCTTCCCCCTCCAGTGGTGTCCCTGCTCTGGAACACTATCATGAAGGGCTGTAACCTACACAAGAAATGATGAGGGACTAATGAATGAACTAAACTTTTCCAGCCACTTCAGGTTTGGGTTTGTAAAATGGTTGCTTTCTGTTTTAGAGGCTGTTATGATCGCAAGGTTCAAGAGGTCAGCATAGGAAATGAAGATTGGAGAGAAAAATTAATTTAACAATAATGAAACTTAAGCAGAAATTTACTACTATTCTGCTTGGCTAAACGGCAGTGGCCGCTGGTGCCCATTAAGATTGGTAGGGTGGAAGTCAGGGAGACCAACAGTAGGTAGAGCCAGAGCCAAAGACAGGTAAAGCCAACTAAGATTTGTCCCTAACTTCCTTCCTACAAAGTTCTGCAAAGGCAACTCTGAGATGGAGGAGGCAGCCAGCAGCCAGGGCCACCCCCTGGACTGGAGCCAAGAAAGAAGACAGGCTTAAGGTGGTGCTGGCTAAGGGCAGACTGAAATGGGTGGGGCATATTTGGACCAAGTTGATTGAGAAGAAGATCCCATACTCCTATTAGCTAATTCATTAGCTAATAGGAGTTAGCTAATTTAATAGCTCATTAAAACTATTTTTGTTACTATCACTAACGTTTAATATATTACTGAGCTAAAATAAAGAATAAATAGGGCCCTCAGATGTGCTTGAACAGGAAGTTGAGCATTATGATGAAGGGTACAAGGACCTTCAGTTTGAAGATTTGTCCCTTGACCTCTGGGCACTCCATTCAGCTCCATTACAGGTGAAACTCGAAAAATTAGAATATTGTGGAAAAGTCCATATATGTAAGCAATTGTTTTCATTAGCCAATGGAGTTTAATATATGAGATAGACTCATGACATGCAAAGTGAGATATGTCAAACCTTTGCTTGTTATAATTGTGAAGATTATGGCGTCCAGCTGATGAAAACCCCCAAGTTGAAATTGCTAATTTGGGGTTCTCACCAGCTGTATGCCATAGTCATCACAATTATAACAAATAAAGGCTTGACATATCTCACTTTGCATGTCATGAGTCTATCTCATATATTAGTTTCACCTTTTAAGTTGAATTACTGAAAGAAATGACCCTTTCCACGATAGTCTAATTTTTCGAGTTTCACCTGTATGTTTTCTAAAACTCTAATGAATTAGCTAATAGGAGTGTGGTCGCTGGTGCCCATTAAGATTGGTAGGGTGGAAGTCAGGGAGACCAACAGTAGGTAGAGCAGAGCCAAAGACAGGTAAAGCCAACTAAGATTTGTCCCTAACCTCCTTCCTACAAAGTTCTGCAAAGGCAACTCTGAGATGGAGGAGGCAGCCAGTAGCCAGGGCCTTGCCCCAGCAAATCTTCTTTTGGCAAGCAAATAAACAGCATTATATGTTGCTGTTGTAGTAAATGTCAAGTACGTGTGTGCTCTATGCCTGCATTTCAACTCCAATTTTCAGTGCTTTCTTTTCAGTCCCTGTTAGACCTTCTCCCAATTGAGATTAGTCCCAGGCAGCTTGTTTGGCTGTTCCTTATGCAGAACAATGTCACTGTGTTCTTTACACATACCCTAAATTTTAACATAAGCCAGTTGCAAATATTCCTGCCTGTGTCGTTTATGTAAAATACAGTCCCACTCTCCACAAACAAATCCTGTCAAAAACCAAAGGGCATGAGCATTGTCTCTTGTGCACGCCTGTGCTGCCCAGAAGCAATATTTCAAATGCCCTTTCAGCCAAAGCAGTACATGCTCATGCTAGGAAATGTCTTCAGTGCATTTTTACTAACATGAATGAGACTGGGGACCCTGGGGTAAAAAGAAGGTGTTGTGTTCAAAGACAACAGTTTTATTTTATATTTCTTTGAGGACTCAAGCAGCAGCTGTGATGGGTCAAACCCATTTCCTACGAGGCAGATGCCCCTGAGAGAAAGTGCGATTGCTGGATAACCCTGTTTCAAAGATAGCCGACTGTACTTTTGTATTGGAGTCCCCACCCACAGTGTACAGCCTCGTGCTGAACACACATATTGATCTCCTTGTAGATCTTTTCTTTGTATGTAGCACTGCTTTCTCCAGGGAAGCATGTGTGTGTGTGTCCCTTATCACTTGCACTATAGACTGTAGTGATCCAGGACAGAGATTAGAGGAGGAAATATATATTTTTGTGTACATAGCTTCTGCTCTGACTTCACCATGTTCCTTTTCTCTCTCCTTCCCCACCCCTTGTCTTCCAGCATTTGTCGTCATGATAATTATAGCCCTTCTCCGGATTTCCAAAGGGAAAGGGGAAGGTCACCCTCCTTTAGCGCAACTCTCAGGGATCCGCAATCTCTTTGGGGTGTGCGTTTATTCCTTCATGTGCCAGCACTCGCTGCCATCTCTCATCACTCCCATCTCCAAGAAGAAACACGTTAACAAGTTGGTCCTGCTGGATTACACCTTAATCCTGGGTTTCTACAGCCTCTTGTCCTTCACTGCTATCTACTGCTTCAAGAACGGGACTCTCATGGATATGTATACGCTCAACTTCACCAGCTGTGACATTGTCAATATCGCCGTTATCCGCTACTTCCTGGGCCTCTTTCCTGTCTTCACCATCAGCACAAACTTTCCTATAATTGCTGTGACTCTGAGGAACAATTGGAAGACGCTCTTCCACCGGGAAGGGGGAACCTACCCGTGGGTAGTAGATAGGATTTTTTTCCCAGTCATCACACTCATTCCCCCCATTATCGTGGCATTCTGCACCCACGATTTGGAGTCCTTGGTGGGCATTACTGGAGCCTATGCTGGGAATGGGATCCAGTATATCATCCCTGCTTTCTTAGCATATTGCAGCCGAAAAGACACTCAGCTGATCTTTGGAAATGGCACCCTCAATAAACATTTGTCCCCTTTCCGGCACACATTCTGGATTGGGTTTGTCCTACTCTGGGGTCTTTTTTGCTTTCTGTTTGTGACTGCAAATATCATATTGAGTGAAACTAAGCTCTAATGATGGAACAATGCAGTTTGTTATCAAAGAAACTGGAGGTGACTTCTAGACTTCTACTTCTGATCTTGCACCTCTTAAGAACCTGCTAATACTGTCTTGAGCTTGATGCTCACTTTATCAATTTCGGGTGCAGTGCTGCTTGTCCAGTTCCTTTTTTAATTCAGATTTTCCCCTACAAAGTATAAAGCTTTGAGTGTGATCACTCCACCAGGCTGCTGTGGGCGCACAGCATCTCTCTGTTTTTGCCTTGATCACAGATTCCCATACAAACTGTCTTCCTCTCTTGTGCTATGATATGTCAGAGGCTGTCAGATATGCATCTCTCCCTCAAGAGTGATGGAGGGGTGAGCCTTGCTGAAACCAGTCAAGCAAGCAGCCAATGAAAGCAAGCAATGATTCCTTATCGTTCTCATGTCCCCTGAGGTGACTCCTCAACTAACATGGAAGAGTCAAGAGCAGGATGGACACAACTAGTTGAATCAGATTTCATTGAAATGTTCCATGGCGTGGGGTCAACCTAAACTCAAAAAATGAGGGAGAAAATGCCCAGGGGTAGTTTCTTCCCACTCCAACACTTCTGTTGTTTCCTCCATTTCTGTTACAGTCTTTCCAGCAAACATCTGCCTTGCTGCATGTAATGTGGGATCAGATGCATAGATGTTACTGTGGATTTAAATGAATACTTTTCATCTGGTGAGCATTTTGCTTCTGTTCACTTTTGTGTTTTCTGTATGTAATGCCCAATCCCCTCCATACTTGATTCTTTGCAGTGGGTGAAAAGGAGGTTGTGGTTAAGTATGGGTGGGTACCACCAAAGCCTTATTGCATGAAGCATTGAAGGGAAAGCCTGTTTCCACAGTTCTTTTTTGCTGCTAAGTTGCTTCAGCATTACCGTGGTCCTCTATTCCACCCCAGTCCTGAGTCAGCAGGGCAGGCCCTGACTGCAGCACTCTCCATCGTGGGCACGAAGGTGCTAATTACTTGCTGGATGGGTAACATGTAAAAGAGGCACAGTTCTCATTTCCTAGCACCTCACCTGCATGTTGCCAGATGTGGAGGGCAGCACCTAACCGTGTCTTTATGAAGAAATCATATGAGTAAGTGTAACCAGAGAGAATAAAATCATGAGGGGAAGCTAAAGCAACAGACATTCATGAAGCCATTGTTTTCTGTCTGGATATAAAGGCAATTATTACTCCCTAAAGCACACTAAATTGCCAAGAGAATTCACTCCCGCTTACTAAAAATTAACTTCCCACCTCATCCCAGGTTCCTGGATTTTTTTTTAAAGGTTCCCACCACTTTACTCTGTCTTCGACATGGCCTCTTTTTTCTGTGGGTCTGCCACAGGAAAATCTAAGAGACGTGTGTGAGGGGGTCTTATGTTAAACATAAAATAAATGTAGATTGGATGGGGGGCTATTAATGCCTCCCTTGCCTGTGCCTTATTTCCCTGTACTCTGTCCCCTGATGTCACTTTCCCTTGGCCAGGTTGCTATATCAGAAGTAAGTCAGTGTGAGAGAGAGACTCCTGGTGGGGAAATCTGCAGGGAAGCTTCTCTCTTTACCTGCACATCCCTTTTGCTCTTTAAATTATCCTCATCCCCCACCTCCCTGCTTTATACATTATGGCGAAAGGTCTGGATTTAAAGACACAGGTCTGCTCCTGATTGCATGTAGTTCGGATTGTAGGATCTTTGCCGACAAGGAGTACTGACCATCATTCTGTGATGAAATCACAAAAAGCATTTAGGAGATTGCAGAGCTTAGAAGGGGTCATGGGTCACAAAGGTTTTAATATGAGGGAAATTCAACTCTTTTCACTTCAAATATGTTTAAACTGCTTTTTCTGTTATTAAATTTCATCTTCCAAACCCCCGGATTATGCTTGCCTTTTCCATCCTGGTGTAGCTGTGATATTAAATTTGAGATTTCATCAAAGTGAGTTAAGAAATTCAGTGGTTTTAAAAATAAATAAATCAAAATTACTATCAAGTATAATTATCAAAATCAAATTGGCTTTGCTGCAAAAAGAAAAAAACAGATTGTTGGAAGGTGTGTTAAAAACAAACACAGCAAATTTTGTAGCGCAACTCTATTCATAGATAACAAAAGCCCTTGATATGTTGCATAAAGCTATGTTTGCCGACTAGGGGGAGTTTGCTCCAGGCACAATAAAAACCTGATGACATCCCTCTCTTCTTCATCTAAAGCTGTACTTGGCAGTCCTTGCTGGTGCATCAGAGTCACCTATACAACCTGAAAGCTTGCAGATAGCTGATGCTGCTCCTTTGACACCAGGTTTCTGAGAACTGTCTCTGAGTGAATTGGTAAGGAATTACACAGTGCCCAGGTTGAGGGGAAACAAAATTACAGATTTTAAGATTCTATGTGCACAATCCATTTGAAATGGGAACCGTCCTGCTACAATTGGTTCAGAAGTTTTAACAACTGCTTCCTTCTGTCACTCTTTCCCATCACTGTTATAAGACTCTTGTCAGACTGGAAGTGAGAAAACAGAGCTGTCACATGGAGGCCCAGCCTGCCCTTGTGCAATATGAGACAGGCAAGGATAGTATCACTGTTGGCATTTTAGCAACAGAATAGATGTACCTGAGAAATGACCTATAAATGTATGGAAATTGCATTGTGGCAGTCTTCTCGTCTTTGGCTGGCTGTAGAATGTGCTTAGCTGCTGCAGTGCAGGACATATTCGGGAGAAGACAAGCCTAAAGAGTAAACCCTACACAAATCTGAAGTGGAGTCCCTAAGGCCATTGGATGACATCTTGTATGCCTCCCTCCAGCAACCCCTGCAGCCAAGCTGGTGCCAAACATATTGCTCTGCTTTCCTTTGGACCACATCTGTGAGGCCGAGCAGGGGGAGCCTGGGACCTTCATACACACTGCCCAGGCTTGCACACCAGGGAGGACACTGGTGTTGTTAATGTAGCTAAAACAATATGGGAGGCAGCAGTTATGAGTTATGGTTTTCTGCAGCCACAGCAGGTGGTTTAATTCTCTTAACAGTTTGATTTCACCCCAAGAGAGATCCATTGCCTCTTGAGACAGACTGATGCCAACAATACAGAAGGTGCTGAATAACGCAAGCACTGTGTCTACTTCAGTCCTATGGAGTGGTCACTGAAATTTTCTGTGCTTTTGACTCTCAAGATAATATGGGTCACTTAATGCACATCTTCACCTGCAATCTTCAAAGAGGTTTATTCTCTTCGTTTTCTCCATGAGCCGTCTCAGAAGAATTGGAAGCACTGGATTTCACAGAAAGCTGAAGCTGGACAAATTGCTAAGGTTACAGCCAAACAGCAAGCCTAGTTTGGGACTTCTGCTACTTTAGCAGTTCTATTTTCCTTATTGCCAAAGGTGTACTACAAAGCACAATTATGCTAATTGCCTGTATTGCACAAGAAATATGTCCCTTTGGGCAGCCTCCCCATCCCCACTTTCATCTAAATCCCATGTGGCATTATGTGCCCTTTTGGCTTAGATTATATCTTTTCTCCTTTTATGTTGCTCCAAAGGTTATAAAATGTGAAATTTCTGTAGCTCCTCTTTGATTTCAAAAGAAACTTGACAGTCAGGGATGACTTTTCTCTCTGCATGAATAGGAAGAGCACTTTTGAAATGGCTTGGCAATAGTACCTTCCATTCCTCTCTCACCTTGAAGAGCTTCCTTTCCTGTTTTCTGATGGATTTGTATTGATGTACCTTCCCAGGTGCCTTCAGTATGTGAGCAGTGGAGGTGTCTACCTCAATTAACGGTGAAAGCCCTACAAGAGGAGGAAAAGTTTGATGCTAGTATCACAATATGCCTTAAAACATGAGAGAGATTGTGGTTGACCAAGATGGATAAAGTGTGTGTGTGTGTGTGTGTGTTTATTTTACTGGCACTATTACAAGATCCCCAGGGGATGGGGTGGTGGTAGAATCTCATTCCTTGGAGGTTTTTAAGCAGAGGTTGGATGGCCATCTGTCATGGATGCGTTAGCTGAGATTCCTGCATTGCAGGGGGTTAGACTAGAGGACCCTTGGGATCCCTTCCAACACTATGATTCTATGAATCCAGGGCTCAACCTGGCTGAATATGATGCAGTGGCTGATACCTTCTCCCATCTGGTTAAAATGAGACAATATTTTTAATTGCCTATTAAAATGTAACAATTCTTCACTATGGCACTATGCTGCTCTGTGTCCTCAGCTTGTCCCTGTATGTAATTATTTTTCAGAAAGGCATAAAGAAATAAATGCAGATTATGCATCTGTTGTGGTTTGGCCTTTTCCTGCATACATTAAGGCAGTGTATCTTGAATTAGTTTCTGTTGACGGATCAGTTGGCAGAAGTAGCAAAGGGGAGGGGGGCATCCAGAGGGGCATCCGTGCTGGCAGCAGCTTGTGGAGTAATCCTTGTCTTCTCTTGTCCCTCCATATTAGCCTCCTGCTTCCTGTAGCATTAGGTGTTCTCCGAAAAGTCAATTAAAACAGCTGTACCTTACCCGACTCAATTACATTTCCTTGTGCTTAAAAACTAAACAAATTGAATCATTTTGCTGCCTCAGGCAGCAAATGAAGTTTCTTCTGGTAAATTTATTATCATCATAAAGCACAGCTTGATTTATGTTAAAATATTAAAAGGCATCTTTATGATGGAAATAAACAGTTTCTACTTTCTCCTTCTGTGGCTCACACGTTCTTTCCCTCTGAGGAATTAAAGTGTGGCATGGGATTTATTAGGGAAGTGGACTGTAAATCTGAAATCAAAGTGCCACTGGAGCTTAAATCCGTTGTCTTTCCACACTTCAAAGACCATGAGGAGAAAGAGCCACCCTTAAAAGTGAGACAGTTGAAAAAGGGGCATCAGGTTTGAGAAAAAGACTTTGAGAAGAAGCCTTCGGGGGGAATCATGAGCTTCACCTGTAGTGTTATACTAGTTGCAGTGAAGCTTCTGGAAGTAGAAAAATGTCAAATGTCAGCATGGCTCAGTGAATCCAGTCTCTAGTCAGTTCTTTTTTTTAAATTCCCTAGGTAGGACAAACCATTCACTCTCATATTTTGGATCCCTATCTGTATAATTGGATGAATAACTCTTTCTCACAGGATTTTCTTTTTTAATAAAAAAATTATAATGATTATGAAACACTTAGCAAATTCATTAAAGTCCCATGTAAATAGCCCTGAAGAGGTCCCTGACTGCTCGATTTGATCTGCTTAAAAAGTTAATGCAACCAAGAGTTGAACTTTTACTTAAAGCATCATACTATGTTCAGTGGTTGTACACAAGAGAACAGACTGCTCTTTCGGCCCAGTTCTCTGTGTCTAGTTGAAAAATACATGTCTCATTCGGATTGGGAAGTCATAAGATAAAGTGCCCAGTATATATTGCATATTTTGAAAACCACCCACCACAGCATGCAGATAAGCCTTGGACAATCCTACCTCGTGAACTAGATGGCTCAAAGCAAATGTTATAACTAAGTAAGTGATAGAATACTAGTCTGTCTTCTTGTTGTTTTTTAATATCCTGCCCTTCCTCCCAAAGGAGCCAAGGGAAGCAAACAATGTAGTAAAGCAGTACAGTTCAGAACATAATTAAAACACATTTATAATGACAAGAATATCTAAAAACATTTGAAAGCAGTCACATACCCTCAGAGCTAATAATTTAAAATTGCCAGGAATAATATCTCTCAGCCATCAAATGCCTGGTTGAACAAGAATGTTTTAAAATCCCTCCTGAATGTCAATAATGTGGGAGACGGAGTAACTCACCAAAAAGGGTATTCCATAATGGGGAACCGCCACCAAGGAGGGCCTGTCATGGGTTAGCACCAAGTGAGCAGAACCTAGTATAATGGACTGCATCATTCCAGAGTGGGGTCACAAGTTTGAATATTTAAAAAGCTTCCTGCAAGTTGAAAACCAACATCACTGGCAATAGTGAAGAGAGGGCTGGGATAGAAGTTTGTAATGTGTTGAGGGCGTCAGAGAATTTATAGCATGGGTAGGCAAACTGAGGCCCTGGGGCCGGATCCAGCCCAATCGCCTTCTAAATCTGGCCCACGGACGGGCCAGGAATTAGCGTGTTTTTACATGAGTAGAATGTGCCCTTTTATTTAAAATGCATCTCTGGGTTATTTGTGGGCCCTGCCTCGTGTTTTTACAAGAGTAGAATGTGTGCTTTTATTTAAAATGCATCTCTGGGTTATTTGTGGGGCATAGGAATTCATTTTAATTTCCCCCCCAAAATATATTCTGGCCCTCCACAAGGTCTGAGGGACAGTGGACTGGCCCCCTGCTGAAAAAGTTTACAGGGTGGCTTTGCATTTGAAAAATCTCTTCCCCCCTATAGTGTGTGAATGCCCCCTATGTGTAGCATGGCATGGTGCAGCTCACTGCACCGCTTCAAGCTGATGTTTGTATAGACCAGATGTAAAGGTAAAGGGACCCTTGACCGTTAGGTTCAGTCGCAGACGACTTGGAGGTTGTGGCGCTCATCTCGCTTTATTGGCTGATGGAGCTGGCATACAGCTTCCAGGTCATGTGGCCAGCATGACTAAGCTGCTTCTGGCAAACCAGAGCAGCGCACGGAAACGCCGTTTACCTTCCCGCCAGAGCAGTACCTATTTATCTACTTTCACTTTGACATGCTTTCGAACTGCTAGGTTGTCAGGAGCTGGGACTGAGCAATGGGAGCTCACTCCGTCGTGGGGATTTGAACCGCCAACCTTCTGATCGGCAAGCCCTAGGCTCTGTGGTTTAGACCACAGCGCCACCCGCATCCCCTAGACCAGATCTTAGAGAAGTGTTTTTGGTTGTTTTTTTTAAAACAACTTACTCTCAGACCAGGGTCTTACTGTAAAGTGCCACAGTTTGAGGCAAGGCATTTGTATTTATCTCCTCTTCCTAGGCGGCCCTCATTTTCTCTGCCCCTATAGAACCATTACCTTTGAACAAGCAGCTCATTTCTTATTGCCGTGTGACAAGGACCCTGAATGCAGGGCAGCTTCTTTCTTTAAGTGGCTAATAACTGGATTCTGCCTTGGTGTGTCAATGATGCATTCGTGTGTGGCAAAATGTCTTCTGACACAGCAATAAGATTTACTGGTACCCAGATGCTTAGAAGAAAAATGACCTGTCTAATCAAGAGGGTGTGCCCAACACTTGATGTGAGGTGGGAAGATCTGTGTACATATGTGCAGTGTTCTTTCGGACTAGTCCCTGCCACAAACTCTGACTAGTCCATCTGCTTCAGGAAGGAGCCCGATTCATCCTGCCAGCACAGGTCCTAATCCAGATAACAAAGACAGAATGAACAGAATCATTTGGCTCCCACTGCATGTAATTAACCCCCCCCCCTTTTGACATGTGTGCTGCTATTACCTTCTGCCACATGACAAGTGTGTAGGTAGGCTTTTCTTGCAAGGAAGAAGAGAGTTCTGACACATACTATCAGGGTTAGAATGGTGCTGGCACAAGTGGACCTCCGTGCTCTCCCTTAATGAGGTAGGCTATGTCACAGGAAAGGTGTATCCTTGAAAATCGGGTGAAGGCAACTTTGCAAGCCTTTTTTGGGAGGCTGGAAGACTCCCGCGGGGAGAAGAAGGCATGGGAGTCAGTTTGTGCCAGCCCCGTTACGCATTTTCAACTCTGAATCCCTGCCATTGTGTTCTGCTGTTAACACTGTGTCTCTAGCCGTATGTATTTATGAGAGCTGGAGTCAAAGGAGGAGGGAAATTAGCTTCATCTCTATCCTATTTATTTTCTCCCCATTTCTACTGAGGATACCAGCTGTGAGGTTTTGGAATGTTGATGCTCCAGTAAGAACCTGAATGACATCTCAAAGTCATTGAGCACAGCCCACTGACCAGATTCCAGATGGCAGCAACTTTTGTCACTTTCATTCAGGCGATTTGCAGATTCGCACTCTTATTTTCAATTAGTTATTCTGGGGAGGAAGAACTCCCTGCTTCATTTCTCATGGCTAACAGAGTTGGGAATCCTCATTGTTACCATTTAGAATGCAGCCTCATGAGAAGCTAATGGTTAACTCTCCCATATTAAGGTAACATTTCAATGTGACTCATTGAAAGGCTGCTTATGTATTTGCTCCCGAAATCTCCTAGTAAAATTCTGGCAACAGTAGGATTGCCATATTTCAAAAAGTGAAAATCCGGACACAAAAGTTGTTGAACCTTTTCTTTTTTCCCCAAAGCTGCTGAGTGTTTTTTGTGGGGTTTTTTTAGGGAATTCGCCAAAAAATCAACACTTCCAACATGGGTCGCTATACGCCAGGGTCTTCCCGATCTTCAGAAATTCCGACCAGACACTATTTCTGACAAATGAATCCCAGAAATGTCTGGGAAATTCTGGACAAATGGCAGTCGTAGGAAACAGGAACTTAGGATCTGGTTCTGTATTTACATGCAGTGTTGCCATGCTGCCAGCATCGGTTACAAGGGAAAAATGTTCATGGGGATAAACCTCAGTGTTGACAACATCAGAAAATAAAAAAGGAAATCAAAGCATTATGCAGTCAGATGTGCAAGAATCCTGAGAACTGTAGTTTTGTAAGGATGCTGAGAATTGGAGCTCTGAGTGAAAACTAAAGTTCCCAGGATTCTTTGGGGGGAGTCATGTGTGCTAAATGTGTGTTGCATATATTTTAAATATATGGTATGGATCTGCCCTCAGTGCCCTCTGGAAACCAGAGGTTTAACTTCTCTAGGTTTGCCATCTTCCCCTGTGGCAGATCATTTATAGATCTCTAATCTTTAATCAATAATATTAATCTGACAGTCTTTTAATCACATTTTAATAATGGCCAAAGCAAGTTGTGGTTACAGTCACATTGCTGTCAGTTGAGTCGCTTTATAAACCTTTCAACTTTTGGTTAATAATGAACAGCAGTGAAAACTTTAAGCTGCCACCATCAGAGCTTCCTCTTCTGTACCCTAGATGTGACTATGGCAGCCTCTCTTACTAAGGGAAAAGAGGTGGGATGAAAGTTAATTACACAGTGCCAGTTAAAATAGAAGATGGATGGAAGTCTAGGATGTACTGCCAAGTGGTAGAGGGTAGTCCTGGCATGATGCCACCTTTTACCTTATAACACCTGCTTCTGGTGACGAGGAGCAAATCTATGCAGTGGGGGGCAGGGAGAGAAGCCGTGAAGGTGGTGGCCTAAAAACTAGGTCAAGGCTGTATGATCATCAGTCGCAGCCACCTTGGCAGTAGAGAAAGTTTGCAACTCTTAAAGTGCTGCTTTGCACATCCAGGCACATGCATTTCTGAAAATGACTATCATTCCTGGTACCAGATCGCCTGTCTGCTGACTGCGTAATGGATAACCTTTATAATCCCAATCCTTTTTCAACACATTGGTTGACAGGGGCAGCACTAGGCGGTGGGGGCAGATCCAGTTGAACAATTCGTATCTTGGGCTTGTAGGCAGGTCCGGCGCGTCCATTTAGGCGAACTAGGCAATTGCCTAGGGCGCAAAAATGGAGGGGGCGCTGGCCAGGCTTGGGCGGGAAGGGCTAGCAGGCTGTAGCGGAGAGGTGCTGCTTGCCCCCTACACCACCCCCCGGCTCCCACTAAAGCAGGCTTTGGCGGGGGGCGGGCAGCGGGACGGGCGAGCAGCAGCTTCTCTGCTACAGCGGAGAAACTGCTGCTTGCCTCTCCACCACCCCCACCTCCCACTAAAGCAGGCTTTGGCGGGGGGGGGGGGCAGAAGGTGGTTCGCCAAAGGTGCAAGAAGCCCTAGCACCGGTCCTGCTTGTAGGTCAGATTTTCTGTTACAAACTGGTATCACTTTATCCATCTGTAAGTTTTGTAGAAACTTCTCCCAATGTAACAGAATTGGGATTAGCAAAAATTGTCATTCCCACCATGGGAATCATTCTTAGTTTTCTAAGCACCAGTGGTCAGGTGGGAAGTGTGATTTGGGGTAGGTAGGGTCTGATGAAAGCCAATGTCTGGTAAAGGAAAGGCGGGTTCTCTAGAAATCCCTTAAGTGCTATCTAATAATAGTGACTTTGATCTCATTTCGGAGCCCTGACCCAGGATCTATGGTCCTCTGAGTTCATCAAACTATTTCCAAGCCAAACAGCTTTTGGCTCCAGTGGTATCTATATTCATGGGTAGGGAGTCTGCTTTTTTCAAGCCGTGCTTTAATTAGTTCTTTGCATATGCAAATAGGTTCTAAGTCACTTAAGCAGCATACTTGATAGAAATTTCCATTTTTGAACAAGGTCAGCTGGTACCTTCCAATTGTCCAGTGACTCCTGATTATAATGCAAACATTCACCCCCGCCCCATGATATTCCTCCAATTAAAGTTAGCTTTAGGCAATTGTTCTAAGTAGACTCTAAGCTGCTAAGAAAGACTGTCAGAGAGACCTTATTGAAAGAATATTTGGCTCATGGAAACATTTTGTTTAAAATTATTGTCCTTATTTTTTAATAAGACCTTTGCCTATTACTTCTAATCCTGAAATAGTCACCTCATGTTGTTTTGGCTGCCCTACATATGTGCAGTAAACTCCCCCTAGAGCCTAGCTCTGCTGTAAACATATCTGTTTTGTACCAGTGTTAAGTATCATGGCTTCACCTAAGGAATCGTGGGAATTGGTTTGGTGAGGGTGCTGATAATTCAGTGTTAGATGCCCCTCATGCTTGCAGAACTACAGTTCCCTGGGAACGGGGAGTGGCTATGGCTGCTGTTGTTGTCATCTTGCAAAGAGTTTTAGCACCTTACAGGCTGATCTGTGTTCATACATCTGATAAAGTGGATTCCAGTCCATGAAAGTTTATGCCATAATAATTTTGCTAAATGAATACAAAATTTAAAGGCTTGCAATCTAACAGCCATGATTTCAAAGGGAAAGGGGAAAGCAAAGCAAGCTAATTCAGTTACCAGTTCTTGCAAGTTACTTAGCCTCAGCAGTATCACCTGATGTGGACAGGTGGGCCTTCCTGCCTTTAAGTAGAAATACACACCCACAACCCAGCTGCCCTTAGTTCCCTGGCTGATGGCAGAGAACAGAATATGCTTCAACTTCAGCTGGAGATGATTGTCCTTTTCTGGCAAGGAGAGGGCAAGCTAGTGCCTTTTACCTGCTGTCTGTCTGAGCAACTGAGGCTGCGCTTCCCCGTGCTGTGAGCTTCTTCCAAGGAGGCAAGAGGTACAGCTTGCCCATGGCCCATTAAACCAATTGAAGTCTTTGCCTTCAGTAGCAAGCCCAAATTGCCAGAGACATGATGCCATCACCCAATGGTAAGTGCTTGGGAAACTGTTCAACTAAAATGAAAGAACTTTTTTTGTAATTTCCCCTTTTCATTTCATGTGTGCTATGTGCAATAAAGTCACTAGGATTGTTGCCGAGACAACATTAGGAGTGTTGCAGAAAATGTTGCAGACACTTTCGCTATTGCCAGATTGAGAGTGTCTCAGAAGTGCTTTCTAATGTAAGTTGTAGTTTTGGAATCAGGGGTAAGAGCTTCAACAAGCACAGAAGGAGGTAAGGAGTGACCAGCTGGAAGAGATGCCCTGCTGACCATCAGTTGCCAAATCATGCAACTGCTTTCTGGTGTGTCCATCTGCATATCCAGGCTTATTTGTTTTCCCACCTTTGGTACTATCCGATTTGAGTTTGGAAAAATATGCACCTAATGAATTTATCTGGTGCAAAACTCAAAGGTGTTGCCAAATGTGCAGTGAGGATTTTTGCTTCTAGTGGGAATGTATTTTGATTATTTTATTCCTAGCTTGTGATGAGTTCAAGCCAGTTTCTAGTTCAAAGAACTGTGGGATACAGTTTTATTAAGCAGATGCAAACAAGGTGTTAAAGGGCTTCATGAAAGTCAGTCAAAATTTTGCAGTCTGTTTTTGCATCTACTTACTTGGATTCTCTGAGGTCTCTGCAAAATTTCCATTGATTAAAGGATTTCTCTAGTGCCTAGCATCAGCTCAAATGCAGTCAGCAAGATTTTAGTGCTGGGAATTCCTGGATTAAAAGTTTAAAACTTGCAAATTACCAGTTATTAAAATACAGCAAAATCATTCAAAAATATTGTGACCATCATCAGCATTTTTGCATGATGAAAATGAGAGGTTGACTGGTCCTATAGGAGGTTTAGGTTTTGATTTTAGAAGTTCAAAAATTGAATTAGACTCCACTTTAGGTTTAATCCAAAATTGCTTGCAATGTGTAATATCCTGTGAAAGCAAAATACAGTGAATAATTTCTAAAGCAATCTCCTTGCACATCAAATTAAACTTTCCCTGTGTGCCCCTTGAGGCCCCTGCATAACTTGTTTTCATCTCGGCTCATCTTTGACTTCCGTGCTGATTCTCATCATTCCTTTTATTTTTCTCTTGCTGCTTTGCAACCATTTGCAGGCTGTTTTGAAATCTTGGATTTTGCTCTTTTTCACAAAAACAAATTTCCAGCGGTGTAGCCCTGTTAGTCTGTTGCAGCAAAAACAACATCCTTGTGGCAGCTTAAAGGCTCTCTGGTTTAATAACTATTAATTATTGTTATATTGAAATAATTACAATATAATGAGTGAACTCATTGCTCAAGTACAGATCCTTATGTAGCCAAAAACCCACATTCCTGCACAAAAGGGAGGCAGCAGGGGGACATCAAGGTTTACGAGTGTACACAAAAAGGTACTGGTCTAGGGTTGCAATCCTAGGTACCCTCATTTTGGAGAAAGACCCACTGAACATGCCCTGCTGAACATACATAGAGCAGTGGAAACCTAAGCAATATGGGTATCTGTTTCTTGCTCCATCTAGGGATTTTGTATCTGTGGCTAGCTTAAAATCTCTGCCCTTAAATCCATAGATCCTTGGGCATTAGTCATCATTACTGTAAACTACCCTTTTCGATCTCCACAAGATTATGGTCTAGTTATAATGATCGGTGTCTCAGGGTAGCAGAGGGTTTCATTATCCAGCAAACATTCTTTTCTTTCTGTTCATTGTATCTGTGGGGTAGCATAGCTTCCCCCGCCCCCTGAAAAAATATTTTTCCAGTTTCTTTACTGTTAATGAATTATTACAAAGACCAACTGGTGGGGAGGGGAGAGTTCATTTTCTCAGGTACTGGAGTCTCAATCAAATGAATTTGAAAATGGGTTTTATGAATTGCCCTCAGGGTCAATGGCAAGGGAAGAGTGATGATTACAGATTTTAGACACATGGAAACCAATATTAAAAAAGGAAACAGTTTCCCACAAGAAAACATTTCACAATATTAGCGTCTCCTGTTAACCCTTTGGCTGTTCAGAGCTAGGCAAACCGCAGTTAGTAAGTTTAGTGACATTCCTTACCCTAGACGGCTCTGTCTCTTGTAGATGGTGGAATAAGTGCTGTACATACTTAAAAGATGGAATTGGCTACAGCAGGATGTTGCAAGGGGCTACCAGTTTAGATGTCTTCAAAAGTGATTAAACAAATTCATGGAGGATTAGGTTACCAGTGGCATTATTTAAGATGGCTATGTGCCAGTGGTGGCGAACCTATGGCATGGGTGCCAGAGTGGGCATGCAGAGCCCTCTCTGTTGGCACACGCCATCACGCCAACAGTGCCGTTGTTTGGTGTTTTCAAATTGGGCAGCCGCTTCCCCCCACACTACCTCGTGAGTAAACAGCTCCCTCCCCTCTGGCAGCAGCTTAGAGGCAGTTTATCTCCACAAAGCAGCTGTATTCCTGCCTCCCCGCCCCAGCCAGCAGGCTGTAGTTTATGGGATTGGTGGGTTTGTCAAGGGTTTTCGTTGATTGGTTGCTGCCTGCGATCCTTGAGACTATGTGTTGTTTCTGCTCCACATGCCATAGGAAGCGTTTGTAATTCGTGTGAGTGTTTTGTTTATCTCCTCCAAAAAAACAACTGTGATCCAAGCCCCCCCCCAAAAAAATCTGCAAGTCTTGGCAATCCCCCCCAAAAACTCTAGGCAATTGCCCTTCCAAAAAAGCTCAACAACTCAGGGCAGCCCCCCCCCATATTACCGTAATTATCCCATATTACCGTAAATTGCTGTGTTGAAACTTTGTCATAAATTAGTAGGTTTTGGGTTGCAGATTGGGCACTCGGTCTTCAAAAGGTTTGCCACCACTGCTATATGCTATCTCCAGACTTCTGAATACCAGTTCGCATATCCTGCTTGTGGGCTTTCCAAAGGCATTTGGATGACCACTGTAGAAAACAGGATTCTAGTCTAGATAGCTCTTTGATCTGATCTTGTCAGACTCTTCTTATGAGCAACAACTTGCTCTTCATAGTCCTAGCAAGCCTGGTTCTTCCCATCAACCTGCAAGGTGGAATATCCATTGAGACCAGTTGAAGATGTTCTGAGTTTCTGGCCAGTTTGCTAAGAGGAAGAATGCTCATGGATCTCTGTGACAGCTCTAGGAATATGTGCTTAGTGAAACAAATCCAGATTTATTTATAGTATTAAGAGTATTTTTATACCACTTTTCAGGAGGACCTCACAAAACTGCTTGCATAGGTTATTACAACAATAAGCACCCTTAGAAAAGAAGAGAAAAGACATGTTTTCTTAGGAAGAGCTGACCTTGCTTCTTCTCCCTTCTCCCCAGGGCAAGATGGTTCTTCAGATAGACCTGTCTTCCCCCCCCCAAAAAATAAAATGTGGTTAGAATTTTAGTAGCCACATTCTTGTGCTCAAGAAGCCAAGTGTTTTAATATTTATTTTAGTAATTCAGGTTTTTTCTTGTCCCCCCCCCCTTTATTTGCCAAGCTAGTAGTTTCCCTGGCTTGTTAGCCTGTTCAAATTGTTTCTGTTCTAAATATTTAATTTTCCATTCTGTTTCCTGATTTATTATCATTAAACATTGTGTTTGCCGTAGCTTAATGTCCTATTTCACTATCTCTTTTTGTGGGGAATTTATTAATTATTTTTCCTTTCTCTTGATTTCTTGTAAGATTTCTTGTTTTTTCTGCTCTCTTTATCTTTCTTTGGTATGCACCTTACTGTGTAAATAAGCCCCGCATTACCACTTTACTCGCTTCCCAAACCACCTGTTCTTTGCTTTTTTGATGCACTGTCAGCATAGCCAGAAGCATTTTCTCTTTTATTTGTTTAATTTATTTTTAATTGACACCATTATAACACACTATCCTCTTTGCCTTACTTCCTTTTGATAATTTGGCAGAAAGATAGGGTGGACTCTGTTCCCTTAGGAGCGGCATGTTTTCTGCACTGCATAAACAGAAGCACTGTGTTATGGCACCTAGTGTCCTATGAAGTGTGTGTTTTCCTTTGAAAGTACACTAAGCACCTGTGGGCTCTTTGCTTCTAGCCTTTAATGCCTGGCTCAGCTGAGCCATTGTTAAGCAGGTTGTAACAAATATAGCATGTCTCGAGTTCTTTCTCCCTCTTCCCCACCAACAAAATAAACCTCTTTTTAAAAAAGATTGCCTCCAATTCCCTCACTGCTTGGGAGAGGGGTGTGTGTGGAACATCATCACCCCCTTTCTCCTTAAGGCAGGGATGGGGGACCAGTGGGCATCCAGATGTTGCTGGATTGACTGTGGTCAATGGCCAAAAGATGCTAGGAGGCAACAACATCTGGAGTACCACTGCTTCCCCACTGCTGCCTTAAGTGATTGAGGAGCTTTGAAGCAAGATTCGCTTGAGAGTCAAACCTGGTTTTGCATCCCAAATAGGATTTGTGTTAGGTAGCTAAATGCTTCTCAAACCCCAACATTTGTGAATGTGTGGGTTGTCCTTAGTCAGCGACTACCGCTGTCTCCCCTTGCCTCAGAGGAGGACAAAGATCCCAAGCACAAACCAAGCAGGCTGTATCTCAGGCATCAGATAAAAGCCCATCTTCGAAGATCCTTTTATAAATGTGTGCGCTCAGTTTCCTAATTAACAGAGTTCCAAGCTTGCTTTTCAAGTCTGTCTTTTCCCAGTAGTGCTGGATGTCAAAGTGTAAGTAAAGTTGTTGTGTGAGGGTTTTTTGTTTTTTTTTTAAGAACTTTTCCAGCAGTTCTTGATTCGGTATGACAGAGGGTAGCAGGAGTTCTTCCATGACAGGCACGGCTGCTGCATTTCTGATGCTGCTCCTTTTAGAAGAGAGCTGGTTAGGGTTGCAATATTTATCACTTTTCGCAGTGGCTCCTGTTTTTGTTCTTTCTCGATACATCTGCCTTGCAGTTTGACTTTGGGAAACTCACTTACCCTCTTCATGCCATCTGTGAGGTGTCTGATAATAATACCTCCCATGCAGGGGTGCTGAGAGGCTTAATTAATGTTTTCAGAGCATGGCATGTGAGCGTTTATTTTTTAAGAAGCTCTGTGGAAGGGCAGCAAGTGATTGTCAGTAAAAGGATAGCATATGTCATGGTGTCCGATGCTCTCCTGTTTAAGAGTGGCTGCTGGAATGTGTCACCCAGTGAGTGTAGCTTGAAACGGGAAAACCACCTTATGTGCCGCTTGGACTCTGAGCTGCTTCTGCAGTGGTTGGGGGTGATAGTTGGAATTTGCACGAGATGATCTGAGCCCCCTGTTCTTCTTAGAAACAGGAAACTAGAAGAGGAAAAAATCAAATCTGGAACAGAGTTCTGCTTTGGACTTCTGTGATTCTAAAGTCACAGAAGGCTTTTCAGCATGTTCCCATTTTCACAAACTCCCTGGGATCTCTGAAGTTCCAGGGAGCCGTGTTGGCAGCTGTATGTTGATCCTGAACAGCATTTCTCCCAGAAACATATGGATGATCGCTTTCTCTTTATCTAAAAAAGAGCTGATGTCATTTGAGCATAATTTGAAAGATGTCTCAGAGGAGCCAGAATGAGGTATCAAGGGAGATGGTTCAATAGTACACCGCAACCTTACCTAGGTTAACATTTCCAGATTAGGGAGTCTTTTTCTTAAGCATGAAAGAGAGCGCCATCTCTGGAGAAAATTCTGCACCAGATCCATGTGCACTTCCCTCCTTCCCTCCCTCTTCATTATTTTCTTAGCTGGGACAGAAAATTGCTTGCTCCTTATCAATGTTAAGGTCACTTGCCCCCAATCTGTCAGTGTTATGGGCCTGGCCAATCACAAGCTCTTAGCAGGACTGATGCAACGATGCAATGGACTGGTATTAAGCAAGCATTCCTCCAGGTTGGCTGATTGCAAGCGCTGCAGGGTGCAGGTGGGGTGCTCATCCAGAACAGAATGGTGCTACGGTTGGGCTGAGCAAGGCACTGGGTTGTGTGTGAATAAATTTGCAGCAGGGGAAAGAGGTGCCGACTTTGCCTCTGCCTCCTCCGTATTCTGTCGTCTGGCTGATTAGCTTAGAAATTCAAGCAGAGGAGATATCAGAAGACCTTTTGAAGTTAAATTGTCTGGGTTTGCCCTCTTGACTCTTGGGACTATCAGCCATAGGGGGGGGGGAGGCTGTCATTTCTGCATATCTCATTCTACAATACTCTCGTTTTTTAATTTAACTCTTCGGTCACTTTTAGTGCTGGTGTTTTTAGTTCTAAAACAGAAGATTTGTGCGGCGCAGGGAGCTTTCCTGCAAGGAAACACCACAAACAGACTCATCTGGCTCTCTTAATAGGAACAAAGAGGTCACAAAGCTCATATAGACTAATCCCTAACCTAAATCCCCAAACTGGTCTCATTAGCTTAGCTCTGACTTGATCAAACTCACCCTTGGATATTGTGAAGATGTGTGTGTGTTTTGATTCTAGGGATGGGGCAAGAATTCAAAGCAGGGTCCATAACTCTGACTGTCCTCTCCCCTGCTTCAGTTGTTGCAAGCAGAATTTGAAGTGGCCACGTTGCCCATCTCGAGCAGAGCTATGCCTCGATTCTGTTCACGTTCCACAGCCTTTCAGTCACCCTGTGCTGCAAATCATTGGAGAGGACATCTCCATCAGTGTGCATAAAGGATGATTTAAGTGCGGCTGCTGGGGGAACTGCTTGGGGGGGGGGGCGAAAGGAGGAGTCAACTCACATGGGGGATCCTTATACTTGCAGACTGGAATATCCACCCCATTGTACTTTTTGTGAGGCAGAGTTGTTTGATTCCCTTTAAAAGCTGGAGAGCTTTTGCAAGTATTTAAAATGAACCTTCACTGGAAAAAGTGATAGTTTTGAGCCTAACGTTGGGGGCAGGGGGTGTTCACACACCCCTAGATTTTGTCTCCTTTCTTACTCAAATCTTAAAATGCAGGTAGGGGGAAATATACCAGGTGAAATAATCCATCATATCTGCCCTATTCAAGATACTTTAAATGCATCCATGGTAAGCCAGTCTGTCTGTCTGTCTGTCTGTCTGTCTCTCTCTCTCTCTCTCTGTCTCTCTCTCTCTCTCTGTCTCTCTCTCTCTCTCTCTCTCTCTCTCTCTCTCTCTCTCTGTGTGTGTGTGTGTGTGTGTCCCCATCAATGAGTGTTTCTGTTATTCCATACTAGCTAGGGATGGGGGATAAATTCAATTCACATTTAAAGCCAAATCTATCAAATTTGCACTTTCTGAAACAACACAAGGACCAAAACACAGGCATCCTTAAAAATTTGCACTTTCCCAAATCCTGTGATGCAGTTCTCCAACCAGTGTTCACAAAAAATGCATATCTTAGGGGAAAGGGTGCATAAAAACAAATATATGAGTGAAAATAACATATAAAAATGCATTAAGATTGGATTGTGTTGCTTGTAAAAATGTGTACGTTAATCAAAGCTGCATACAAACATTTGTTCCTTAGGAGAAATTCACACTGAAATGAAGATATTTTTTTTTAAAAAAAAACCCCACACAATTTCAAATTGCTGGAGGAATATGGAGAACTGAATTTACCATTGGAAAAATGAGAAACTGAGAAAACTGAAACTGGCAGCTCCTCCCATCCCCAATCCTAATATTTACCCAGCTCATCTTCATCTGCAAAGGCAGGGTAGGAGCCAAGAGAGGAAGAGAGAGTTTTAGCAGGAGCTGGAAAGAAGCAGGAGGGCTCCAAAGGGATGGAAATGGGAGGGAGGGAGAGCTGGCATTCAAGAGAGACCCAGAAGCCTTAGATAGGATGTAGGAATGACTGCTCGGGAGAGTGAAGGGATGGGATAAGAACGGAGGAGAATGATGCATTGCCCAGGAGACACGGGGAAACGAAATGGGAAGGCATATCCTGAAGCACTTTCTGTACATGATGACATCTGGTAAATGTGAGTGATGCAAAGTTGCTGCACTGTGCTAATGACATTGTTAGTGCTTCTAGTCAAGTGGGTCTTTCTGTTCTTGTACAAATGGCAAGAGTCCTCAAGAGCTGTCTTACGTTTTGCTGCCTCTTTACTTCTGCAATCGCTTCTGCAAGTGCAGGTGCACCCATTATTTTTTTTCAAAAAGCAACATCCCAGCACCCTCCTCATCAAGCAACTCTGCGCCTGGAAGTAGCAGAGCCCTTTGAACACCAGGCTATTGGTCTCTACGGCTCACTTCTACAAAACTGCCTGCATGTTTAAGAGGTGTGGCATGCCCCGTAACGCCCATAAATCTGGGGAAAGGAAAAGCGGCTGGCATCTTCTAGAACTGAATTATTACTACAACCGTTAAATGACCATGCTGGTGCACACAGAGGTAGCCAGTGTGGTGAGAGGACAGTGCGCTGAAATTGGTCCAGAAGGTCAAGATTTTGGTTCTCACCTTAGTTACTGATTCATCAATTTGCATAAGATATTCCCGCAGCAGATCTGAGTTTTCAAGTGGTAAAATTTCAGGTTTGCAAAATGGCGATGGGACAACACTCTCTTATCAGTAGTGTGTGAAAGTACAAAGGTGATTTAAGCCCTACTTGTGGGCAAACTGCTGCAGTGGTGGGGTGAGTCCACCCACATAAGGGACCCTGATGTTGTGAGGGTTGATAGATTTATGATGATTGCTAGTTGGTAGCGAATGCTTGGTGGCATTTCGACAGACCAAATTAACTGCATGATTATATGTGCAGGAAGCCCATTATGGAAACCAGAAAAGGTTACAGCTGGGGAGGTGGTTATGGGCAGGTGAGCTTTGTTTAATCAAGGCATTTTCTGCTGCAGTTTGCTTGGTTTTACATTCCCAAGCTCACTTTCTGAAGTGAGCAAAACCGGTGCCTGCCTTATGACAAGCATTTTGTTTCCAGCACCACATTTCTTTAATTTGATTGTGATGAATGTCTCTGGCCCAATTTCATTTTTCAAATACGCCTTTCTCCCCCCATTCCTTGTGACAGGCCAGTTTATAATAATTGAGGTTATGAGATGTTCTTCCACCACCTTCCCCAACTGGAGGAGTGAGGGGGGAGAGAGGAAAGTGCTGCAACAACTTGCATGTTTATTGACAGAGCTGGAGAGTACCATCTCCACCCCCCTCTCGCCATCCCCCAAACTCTCATCTATTTCACTCAAACACTTACAAGTGAAGATTGACTTCCATTTGCTTTTCTGCTGGGGTTATAATGACAATGGCAGCTGTGCTTCGGGGCTCCTTGGAGAGATTCTCCTGAAAGTCTGGTTTGACACAGCAGGTTCAGACCAGCCACGGCAGACTATTGCGTCTAAAACTTGCTGGTGCCAGTGTAGCAGAAGAGCTTAGAAAGCTCTCTCTGTGTGTCTCATCTGTTGGAGAGCTTCCACTACAGGTGCATGCGCAAACTGGTGGTGAATTCTGCACTGCAAATTCTGCAACACAATTTTGCAACAAGGAAAGCCAAATTGTGCATACTAGAATATATTATGAAAGTGGGAGGAAATGAGTAGTTTTGATACCCCAGCTGCAAGAGGGGTTTGCTTTAGCAGATCCCTTGTTGATGAAGAATAGAAAAATAACCAGTCTGGTTATCAACTGTGACTGCTTTCTGAAAATTAGAAATCTTGTACGTTCAATATATCTCTCCAGAGTTGTCCACTTAAAATGCCTGAATGTGAATTGCGGCTTCCCTGGGAGTTAAACTGCTTTGGCAGAAGATGATAAATTCCAGAAGGGGTAGCATGATGGTAGATTCGTGGCACTTTAAAAAGGAAGTAATATATGACTCTATAAGGTTTTGATCGCAAGTGTTCTTTAAAATATTCTAAGATGCAAGGCATGTGTGCAGATTGCCATTAGGGTCCATAGTTTGTTAGGGGTGCTGGGAATTGTAGCTCTGTGGAGGTAGACTACAGTTCCCAGAATTCTTTGGGGCAAGTTCTGTGCTTTTAAATGTATGGTGCATCCAGTCTGGGTCAAACCTTTCAGTCATCTTGCTCTGTTTCCCTACATCCTGGTCTGTTGGCTGTAGATCTCACTCCAGCTCTGGGAAAGTGGCCCGTGGCTCAAATAACTGCCTGACAGATATGCTCAAATAAATATTACCATTATCGCACACTGGCAAAGACAGGAGGAATGGGAAATAAGTTTCTGCAGCAGCCTCCAGCAACATATAAGCAAGGTATGCAAAGGAGCCCAGCCCGGTTTTGGGGTCTTCACACCCTTGCTGCCACAGCTGGCCTGTTGTCTTCCTGAATGCAAAAAGTGGGGGAGCCACAAAAAACATAATGAGCAATATGCACCCCTCCCCCTGCTCCATTTGAGGGGAGGCTGTGTGATGGAAAGAACCATTCCCCCCCCCCTCCCTGCCAGAATGCAGAGCCATTGGGTTGCAGCTAGGGGCAGCAGTGCATTGCTATCTCTAGTGTTCAGGCTCTCAGCCCCTGACTCTGGGCTGATGCCCAGGAATTAAATACTGTTCTGTTTTGCACTGCTGTCGTTTCTGAGCCGAGCAGCGCCCGTATGCTGCAGGTGGTCACTTGCACTGAGCTGGTGGCAAAACTGATCCCCACAGCATCTAAGCCCAGGAGACATAAAACATACTTTCGACACTCATTTGGAAATATTGTACAGATGCAACAAGAAGAAGTCCTGTTGATTCATAGAATCATGGAATTGTAGAGTTGGAAGGGACCCTGAGCATCATCTAGTAGTCCAACCCCCTGCAATGCAGGAATATGCAGTTGTCCCATACGGGGATCAAACCTGCAACCTTGGCATTAACGGTACCTCACACTATCCAACTGATCTATCTAGGGTCTTTGCTTTGAGCTGAGAAGAGCAATTAAACGATTCCTGCATCGCAGGGGGTTGAACTAGATGACTCTTGAGGTCCCTTCCAATCCTACGATTCTATGAAATGCAGTTTCCCTTTAATTTCACTATCCCGACAGGTCAGTTTCTGGCTTTGATTGTTAAGGGCAGCAAGCAGCATGTGTGGTTTGTAGATCTTTCTGCTCTTTCTTTCCTCAACCCCCCCCCCACGTCTTTTGGAGTAAAAGAAAATGCCGGGGTGATTCAGAAACAGTTCCATTGATTGCCTCTCTGTTGATTATATTCTCCCGAATTTATGATATTATCACATTTGACACTGGCTACCAATTGACCTAATGTACGACCAATTTTGTGCCATCTGTACTCCGTCGTCATGTCATTTTCAGTGAGTGGAAGTCAGGTATCATCTGCAGACTCTGGATGATACTGCAGACTCTCCCTCACCCCACCCCTTTGCTGTCTTACAGCATGTTTGCTTTCAGATTATTGAACATACTTGCTTCTCTGAATGCTCACGCATTGTGTCTGTGGGGCTGAATATCATCTACACCAAGGACCTCAAAGAGCAAGGTGGGATATCTATCCAGCTTTGCCATGCTGGTAACTAGGTACAGATACTGAGTTATCAGCTCAGTCAACGTGCCCCTTGCCAGGCCAGGCTAGGCCAGAATCTGCGATAGAAGATGCATTAGGAAGCACTTCAGCCAAGCAAGTACTTAACTTTAAGCACATGATTGGAACTCTTTTTCATCTGGAGGATTTGAGCATGAGTTTAAGTGCTTTGCAGCATCAGAGCAAGGGAGTCTCATGCTTGCAACGTACTTTCAAGTGCTAATACTAGATCAAGGACACCGGTATTGAGTTGATGATGCTGTCCTTCATCTCCGCCATCAGGGCCACCTCCTAAGTTCCTGAGTCAGTCATCTTCTCTGGCCTAGAAAACATCCAGCCCTCCCTGGCTTTTTCAAAAA
Source organism: Lacerta agilis (assembly GCF_009819535.1). Lineage (NCBI taxonomy): Eukaryota > Metazoa > Chordata > Lepidosauria > Squamata > Lacertidae > Lacerta > Lacerta agilis. Next base: position 30,677,230 of record NC_046313.1, read on the forward strand.
CTGGAAGATGGCATTGCATATTATTTGCCTGCTTTATTTATAAAGCCCCCATCTGCCTCACCCTCTCTGCGATGCTCTGGAAGGTGGCGTACGAGCAATTAAAACAAAATTGCACTGATGAATAAAGAACAATTAAGCCATCAGGCTGCGGAGCCAAATGTCACCATGATGGCGGATGTGCCTTTTGAGATATTTGGCTGTGGAAGGGGTGGGGGTGGGGACAGGAGGAGATGGCAGAGTAGAGTGCATTGCGTTGGGAGAGAAGAACTCCTGCTCTGAGCAGCCAATGCAAGGAGTGACAGCAGGCTGCCCAAGCTTATCCAGGGCTGGGCTCCTTGGAAGAATAAGGTTGCCAAGAACAGATCTCGAGAGGGCTCCTCTGTATTTTTAAGAGGCAGAGAAGGGAAAACACAGCCAAGTGCAGAAGTCTGCTCCCACTGCAGCAGTGCGAGGGAAGACTCATATCTTTCATGCAACTTCTTAAAAGCAGTGGAGCCTCCCAGGGGTGGGTGGGTGTTGATCTGGAAACATCAAGGAAGCAGATCCTTATGTGAAAATGCAGTGTCAAGAAAGCATTCACAAACAGTAGGAAAGCTTTGATTTGGCAATTCTCCTTCATCTGTAGATTGGAATGTAGTGGGGCTTAATCTCAATATCTGAAGCAGTAGCCGTTGTAGGACCAGAATTTCAGCAAGTGTGGCTTACTGCGTGAGAATGAGAGAGTCTGCACCTGCTAAAATTTCTGCTTCTGCACAGCTGATAAAGGCACTGGAACCCTGTTGTCCTTGACAGTTGGTCACCCTGTTTGGAACAACTGCTGGCCTCCTTCCTCCAATGCTTTTCCTTGTCTCTGCTGGCTTCATCAAACCCAGAACATCTCTTATGGTAGATAAAAGGTGTGGAGTGCATGCATGAAGCCCCGATTTAGCCATTATACCAGACAGGTGCTGTGACTAATTGCTGCTATCATCTTTGGACCTAGCAAGCAGGATCAATGCAGAAGGCGTAATCAAACAAGCAACTATCAGAGTAAAACCCTGCGGTGCCTCTTTCCATGGGAATCTCTTCCACCTCCACCACCCACATTGTGAAACCAGCCACAGAGGAAGCTGGTGCATGGACAAGCTTCTCCATAGGTTCCTTTCAAAGTGCCCTCACTAGCATGTAACCATATGATGGTTTAACTTTAGCAGGAATGAGCACGCCTGCCAGTCTGCAGTGAGAAAGCTGCTTTTCTCTTCTCCCGCTGTGGCTGCTGCCAAGCTACTGGGCTACAAACCATGAGTGGTGAGCCAAGAACAGTTCCTGGTTATGGTTCATGGTTTGTTTGGAGTGAGACAAACCATGAGCCCAGGTTCGGATGTTAACACTTTGGCAAAACAATGTGGTGGCAGCAGGGGAGAGGAAGAGCAAAGCAGCCATGATTTTTTGCTGAGCACCGTGCACTTGTTTGTTCACACCACGCCATAGCGTTACATGCAGACCAGGTCACTGAGAGACCAAAGCTTGTCCAAAGCTGTTGGTTCCATTGCTTGAGCTCCTTTTGCATTCTGGGAAGGGATCTTGGTGAGTTAGTAGCATCAATAGAGGTGCAAGCAGGACTTGTTTCTCCCTTTTTGGACCTTACCCTACAGCAAGCGGGATTTTGTATTCCACACTTTGCAGCCCTTCCTGAGCTGCATGGCAGGATTTCGGCCTTTGTTTACTGTACTTTATATTTGGAATTTGGGGTTTTTTAAAAAATAAAAAATAAAAATGCAAGGGCCATGAGTTTGTGTGCTTCCCCCACCCTTTTTGGGTAATGATTTTCTTTGTCTGTGACAGAATGATGGATTAGAGCACAAACCAAAAATATAGTGGACATTTATAAGTGTTTTCACCAGCAGATTAGATTTTATTTTCCGTTCCCTAGCATGTTGCTATAGTAGAACATGCATAAAGATTATGAGAAAGAAAAGCAGTGTTGTAGCAGTAATATTATGAAGGGTTTGTTGTTGCTGCTATTTCTGAATACATTCAGATTGATTATTTCTTTTATTAAGAAACTGTTGCCATCCTAATCCTCCTTCACCTTTTAGATTGGGGGTGGGCTATTACTGACAAATACTGTGACACGGACAGAAGCCTCCCTACTGTGTCTCTGAGTCATAAACAGTTATGACAAGATACAGGTTAATAATAATAAATAATAATAATAATAATAATAATAATTCATTCATTCATTCATTCATTCATACATACATACGTACGTACGTACCCCGCCCATCTGGCTGAGTTTCCTCAGCCACTCTGGGCGGCTCCCAATAAAGTATTAAAAACAATACAGCATTAATTGTAGGAAAGGACAAGGAAGTACCCCTACCCTAGTTGCAGGAGTGCCAGCTTGGCCCCACAACTGTGGTTGCCCAGGGCCAATGGGTACATGCAGCGTGCATGGCCCTGGCACCAAACTTTGTGGGTGCCCGGCCCCTTCATGGGGAATTTGGTAGATGCACAGGCACCCAGGGCCCCAGGGAGTTGGCATCTATGCCTAGTGGTCCTCTTGCTTGTGAGGTATATCATCTGAACAACCAAGGCTGAAGTTCTCTACTCCCACTGAACTAGGTGTTTAAGTGGGACTTCAAGGGGGCTTCTTCCCTCAGAGTACTAGACAGGTACAGGATCACACTGTAATTCTGGCAATGGATGGACAGTCTGTGATCCTGCCTCTGACTGGGATGCAGATTCTGTCTCAGAAGCACTTGACGCTGCCTGACTTCTCAGTGGATCAAATGCTTCTAGGCTGGCAGAGGAAATACCTTGATCCCCTTCAGGATAAACACACGAGATAATTACTGTACTGAACATTAAGGGAGCCAGGGACCAAAACATGTGATATGCACAGACCCAGAAGTGCCTTGTTAAGAGTAGGTGGTTCCCACTTTTCAACTTCTTTCAGAAGACAGCTCTCTGAAAGCTGCTTTCCTCCATTACAAAGAGATCAAATGCCTCCCACTCTGTCATCCTCAACTCTTATTCCCCCAAGGCTCCCTTGCTATCAGTATTATCCCTGGGTAGAGCTTTTGAATGGCACGAGGGAATAAGCTATTTCCCAATGAAATGACGCTTCCACATGGTTTAATTTGCAGTCAAGCCTGTTGATCTGCCCTGCTCAGTGTTCATTAGCATTTCAGAAAGCTGGCTGCGCTGCTACAATCTACTATTTTTATTTTATACATTTATTTTTTGTTTCTTAGGAAACTTTGTTCCAGTTTTATCTTCTGCATCCTGCTATGCACAAAATCAGGTTGCCCACAAAATTTCAGAATCAGAATTGTCCAGGGACCCGAGGGTCATCTAGTCCAACCCCCCTTCAGTGCAGGAATTTGCACTGGATGATCATACATGACTGCTGGCCATCCAACCTCTGTCTAAACACCTCCAAGGAAGGAGCGTGCTCTGCCTCCCAAGGGAGTCTGCTCCACTGTTGAGCAGCTGTTACTGTCTGCAAGTTCCGCTGTGGCAGCGCAACCACCAAATTTGGGTTGGAAGTGCCATGCTTTCATAAGTTTAGAGAACCTGCTCTTTCCCTTTGCAGTTGATGGGGCTGTGAGTGGTGCTGATTTGTGGGCATTGGGTGACATCACAAGACTAGCCTTCCAGGTTTTCAGCTTTTAAAAGCCATTAATTGTGTCCTTAAAACAAAACTATAGCGAGGAGCAAGACTTTAAGTTGAATTGGCATTCATGTTGATCTTAAAAAATAAAAAATCCACACCGTTTGCCCATTGCATAATAACACAGAGGGGGAGGGCAAGACAGATGACTGAATTAGCATTCAGTGCACTGGCCAATACACCTGTTAAATGCCTTGTGAGGTGTGCATACATGAGGGGGTGTCATTCAGGCTTGCTTTCCTTAGACAAAATATGCAACAACTCCTGTTCATACCCTAAATGGTGCATATCGCGTTCTTTGATTTGGAGGAATGAATTCAGCCCATATGCTTGCTTTATTTACCACAGTATCTGAATATTTATAGTACTGAGAGAATGGCATAAAGTGACAAAAGTGAAACAAGGTAGCAGGAGTGGACATTTCGGTAAGATGACGGCTGTGAGTGATGGGCAGGCACAGAAATGTCTCTTTAGAAGGCATCTGCCAAAAGTGCCTTCTTTCCTCCATCCACGTAAAGGAGAGGGTGATTTTAAACTCTGTTCTGTGCATGGAAGAAATGTAAGGATTCAAGACATTGTCTGCTCTTTTTTCCTGAATATACCTCCACAGCTGTTTTACTTATATTGTAACATTTATATACCGTGTGATTGTAAAGGAAAACCTCAAAGCAGTTTACAAAAAGAGGGTAGGTTTGTGTCCATCCATTCTGCTGACAGATCAGCTCCATTGGCTCCTGCCTCCTTCAACTGTCATCTATTAGCACCCATTACAACAGGCTGCAGAGCAAAGGCAGGGAAGAGAAGCAGGGCCACTCCATCAGCTGAAGACTGATGCCTTTGGTTTTTCCTCTCCCTCAACTCTTTCCATTCCAGCTGATTATTGATAGTTTCAAGAACAGGTTTCTGAGTTTGCTTGTTTTCCTCTTCCCTCTGCTTCCCTTTTCTCTTCATTGCTGTGTTGCTAGATTGGAAACCTGTGGGCAGCAACTGCCTTATTTGTTTATTTTTCTATTGTGTTGTTCTTATTGATCTTATGTCAGCCACTCTGGGAGACTTTTCAGCTGAAGAACAGGGTAAAAATGCTTTAAATAAATACATAATAAATTTCAGCCTCTGAGATCTCTTCCCTCTGCATTTCTATTTCTGTCACTTTTATTACTCACTTCCCCCTTGTCACCTAACCAAGGGAGCACTCCTGTAGCATCGGCAGAGGAAGAAAATGTTATAGATGTACTCTGCGAAGAACGAAGCAGCCTTAACCTTCTCCTCTGATTTATCATGCAAACATCCTTGCACATTTAAATCTTTGGGCTGCCAGTTCTGTTTGGAGCTCCTACATGCTTACAGGAGCTCTGACACACTGTGTGTTTGACAGAGGGAGGAAGTGGGAAGCAAGAGGGACAGGAAAATGAGCGTTTATGCCTGGCATAAACAAACAAGCCTAACCCGCCCCCACCCCACCCCACCCCCACAATAATTTAATGTAGTTCATTTCAGGAGGACTTATCCTGAGGAAATATGTTTATGATTGCAGCATAGCAAAGCACAGAAAGCCGTTTGGGCAGGATTAGAGTGCAATGCTGACGTATTTTACACACCGTAGTAACACGTTGCTGTATTTCCAGAAATAAAATCCATCTTATGCTAGATAAGTGGGTGCATGTGTGCATGCATGTGTATGCAAGATTCTGGATGTCGTCATGCAATCTGTAGTAAAGATAATGTCCCAAATTCCCCTCAACTGCCCAGAGTTCCACTGAAGGGGCCTGGGCTTGCCCAGCACCCTTCATTCCTTCCTCCCTCCCTCCCTTTCTTTTTTAGCTGACGGTATCCCCGCACTGCCAATTGGTATTTTGACTCATGGGAGAATCAGTTCCTCTCAGCATCACATTTCCCTGTGCCCTTTTGCAGGCAGAGCCCACAACGTGTCACACGTGGCCGCGAGCTTTCCTTGCCAGGCCCTGCAATCTGCTCCAGCTGTGCCCTCATTTATCCCATGACGACACTGTGACAGCAAGTCCTGCCCTTGTGACCACGAGGATTGATTATTGTAATACCCTCTGAGCCGGCTGTCCAGACCAGCAGCCCCTCTTGCTCTCTCTGCCAAAGCTGCTTGTTCAGAAGACAACGGCATCATGGGCAGCCCTGATCCTGTTATCTCACCTCCCCACGTGCCCCTCCTTCCCTGGGAGCAATTGGCAACGCTGGACGTTGCCCTGTCGCACCATTAAGCCCTTTGCGGTGTTGGCTCTGGGATTTTAAAGGTCTTATGTCCTGTTTTACTACAGCATGCCTCGGACTCCATGACTCAGGTGTGCACCTGTGCATTGTGTGTGTGTTTTCTTTTAAGGTCGGGGGGGTGCTAGTACGGATGGGTGCTAGTATGGATTAGGGGGATGCTAGTAAGGTGGGTGCTTTACGGATTAGAAAAAATATCACAGGCTAGAAAAGGGGAAGTTCCATGGTAGTGTATCTGCTTTCCAGGCAGAAGATCCCAGGGTCAATCCCTAGCATCTCCAGTGTCCGGAACAAACCAGCAGGAAATCAACCAAGCAAGTTGGAGTTAACTATTTATTACCAAAAACAGGATCTGCACAGGAGTGTCAGGGCTAATTTGCATAGCAACACATCTCTGGCAGGTCTTGCCCCCCTGAAGCAGTTGCTGAGACTGAAGGTCCCTGCCTCCCCACAGCTGCCTGAGTCCCATCCTCTCCAGGGTTTTCCCCCAAGCAATCTGAGACACTGCCTTCATGAAGCAGACTTCTCCTCTGCCTCTTTATGCCTCTTCTAGGCCTGGGATTCCAGAGAGGAGGAGAGCTTGTCGCAGTGGGAGTGGAAGACACTTGTGCCTCTTCACCAGCCAGACTGATCTCTGCCTCTTGGCCTCCTCCTATCCTCCTGCTTCAGTTTCTGCCTCTGATTCTGGACTTCCCTCTGCCACAGACTCTCCCAGATCACTAAGCTCTGTTACCTCTTCAGCTTCCGAAACCTCCCCCCTGCCAGTCTTCTCCCGTTCACCACTCATCGTTGCCCCACCACCGCTCCCCAGGCCCCAAGCCTTCTTCCATTAGTGGTTCCCCAGCTGGTTCCTCTCACCATTCCTCTGCATCCAAGCAGTCTGTGACGTCCAGGTTTGCTGTTTTAAATTCTGTCTAGGAAATACCAGAAATGTTACATTTTATTCTCTCACCTTAACAAAACCTTTTCTTTGACTACTCAGAAGGTAAGCAAACTAATTAGGGAAATGATGTGGGTGGGTGGGTGTGATAGATATATAGATATAGATATAACACACACACACACACACACACACACGTTCATACCAAAGAGATGTGGCTGGAGGACTGCTTAACAGAAAAGGAAAATACGAATGCACAGCCATGTTAGCCAACATGTAACTTGTAGCTTTGTGTATTTGTAGCTTTTGAATTTGGTAGCCAAACTCAAGGGTACATGCAGTCCTGGGCAACTTGCCCTACCCTGCTAGGACCCAAAGAGCCAGGAACCTGAAGGAGACTGAAGACGTGTTTCTCATGAGAAGCACACACCCCAATGCCAATCAGCAAACTACTTTTGCCTAGTGGGGGTGGGTCAAAAGCAGCTTCTCACCTGGTCATAGGGCTTAGCTATCCAAAGAAACAAAAGCTCCAGGCTAGGGCAATCCTTTTATTTGAGCCTTAAAAGTTATTTGGACCCTGGGTGCGCATGGTTTGAACAAAGGATCTCCTTGAGCAAGGTATGAAATGCTTGCAAACATTTCCAGTGCAATTTTGGGGAGAGGGGTAGCTTAAGAAAACCCTCTAAATGTTTGTTTTTTAAACTGTTTCCCATTTGTATTCAGGGAAGCAATCTGACTTGGTTGGCACTGCTAATGCACCAGAGTATTTTGCTGTATTAAATTCTGTCTAGGGTATCAGAAATACTACATTTTATCCTCTCACCTTTTCTTGTCTCTAGCCTAGCAAGTTCTGAAGCAGTAAACGTGGGTCTGGGGCTGTACCATTTTAGGAGGGGTTCATTCTGCTCTGTTAACAACAACAACATCCTCCATATAGAAAACTTGATACCAGTGAGAAGAGTTCTTGTCTAGCTTGTTTCCCCGACATGCTACTTTTCCATGTGCAGGAAATTTTTGTCCAGAGCAGCATTCACTAAGGGTAGTCCCTGCTTGTAGCCTGAAGTGGCATAGACCAAGCATAGGTTTACTGCTCTAGTGTAAACTCCTCTGCTGCCTTCCCACTTTTAGCCCCCAAGAAATTTCCCCATTGTTTGGCTTCTGTGTTTTATGGCTGCAGCTGGGCTGGTTTTGAGCAATTATTCCAGGGGCTGGTTTAATTGGGTGCTATTTGTGTTTGTTTTCTCTTCTCAGGTTTGGACATCTTGGTGCCTGCAGTGGATGCTGATGCAGATGGAATTAAATGTTTCAGTGGAAGTGGAGCCAGGATAGACATGGAACCTAACCATCCCTAGGTGAGGTAGAAGAATGGCGTGTTGAAGTCTATTTGCAGCACACTGTAGCTATTATTATTATTAAGAGTGTGCTGGATTTTGGTGGGGATAATTCCATCAACCCTGGAAGCCTGGTATTCCCTTGACAGTATTTCAGTGTCTGTTTCTGTAAGTTAATTGTCCAGGCTACTTTCATTTTACTGTAATTCATGGACTGTGGCATTGGTTGGGATAACAACAGGCACTGCCCAGGCTCTCTCAAACACAGCAGAGGAATTGACTGGATGGTCAGAAGTGCTTAGTGAGCCTCCCCACCCCCAGCTGAGGAAGTTTGCAACTAGGAAAAAAGGAGATGGTCAGATCTGAGCTCATGGCTTTGTAGCACTGCATATTTACAGGCAACTTTCAAATCTTTAACTTTTAAATATGGGGTGCCTTGGTGCATGAAATAGCAGGGAAGCTCTAGGTGTTTTGCCACTGTGTGTGTGTGTGTGTGTGTGTCAGACTCTCATCTGGATATTCCTGAAGTATAGCTCCTTCCCTAGTGTTAGGGATTAGCCATTATATTGTGCAAGTTAGGAAGCATCATGCCAGAAGCAGCTCTAAATTGTTTTCAACTGCACTTGTTTCAGTCGATACAAAAAGACCAGGAATAGCAGCAGTAGTAGAAATAAATACCGGTAACTAAACAAACAAACAAACAGTGTGACATGGCTGCAAAGGTTCTGCCTGTCCTCTTGCACACATAAAATTCTCACTTGAATGATTGAAAGCAGGGACGGCCAACTTCCAAGAGACTGCAATCTACTCACACAATTAAAAATTGGGGTTCAGGTCGAAGTTGTTAATCTTTTTTAGGGAGGAACATCCTGTGGGGGGGGGGGTTCAGGACCTGTTGGACACCCCTGATTTAAAGGATCACCTACCGGCTTGGAAGCAAATTGCTGCTACGTTCTAAAAAGTACCTGACAGAGGCAGCAGGTCTGCCTCCTACCCCTGTCATGCCCACCCTTCTGTGCAGGGTGCCATTTTGAAAATCTTTGTGGAATAAGAACTTACTGACTACTGTGGGGTGGGGACACCTAAATTGCGGACCTCCAGAGATATGGAGGACCCAGAATACTTCTATATCATCTGGTAGGATTTTATTTCTTACGTTTCAGACTTAGATGCCCAGTGTTCACCCACTGTCCATGCCAGCTTAGAAAATAAGGATGTCTTGCTTTATATTGGGTATGTTGCCACTACTCTTTCTTTTTTCATATGGCGTGTGACATAATAACAACAATTTGGAGGTCCTGAGCCTCAAGGAGGTTAGATTGGTCTCAACTAGGGCCAGGGCCTTTTCAGCAGTGGCACCAATGTGGTGGAACGCTCTGTCACAAGAGACCAGGGCCCTGCGGGATTTGACATCTTTCCGCAGGGCCTGCAGGATGGAGCTATTCCTTCGGCTTGGACTCACTCTGACCCCTTATATGGGATTTGGTATATAAATTTTCATTTGACTTTTTTGCTGGCTCATGTAGGACCAGCATGGATAGCTGGCTCGGGTGAATATCTGATGTTTCCTGCCTTTAGGGTCTTGATTTATGGTCTACTACTAAAATGAGGCTGCATTTTAAGTTGTATTTTAATTAATTGGTTTTTCTATTATGTTTTATTGTAATTTACATTTGGTGTTAGCCACCCTGAGCCCAGCCCTGGCTGGGGAGGGCGGGGTATAAATAAAAAGTTATTATTATTATTATTATGCCTTGCTATGGCACCTAGGTAGGGACACGGGTGGCACTGTGGGTTAAACCACAGAGCCTAGGGCTTGCTGATCAGAAGGTTGGCGGTTCGAATCCCTGCGACGGTGTGAGCTCCCGTTGTTCGGTCCCTGCTCCTGCCAACCTAGCAGTTTGAAAGCATGTCAAAGTGCAAGTAGATAAATAGGTTCCGCTCCGTAAACGGCGTTTCCATGCGCTGCTCTGGTTCTCCAGAAGCGGCTTTGTCATGCTGCCCACATGACCCGGAACCTGTACGCCGACCCCCTTGGCCAATAAAGTGAGATGAGCGCCACAACCCCAAAGTCATCCACGACTGGACCTAATGGTCAGGGGTTCCTTTACCTTTAATGGCACCTAGGTATTGTGAGTTGTGATCATTATGCTTCATTAAAACATAAAAAGAGGGAGGGGGTATTCTCCCCCCAAACCAAACCTGAAATGACTCCCCTCCAGCAGAAAGAAAAGCAGTCCAGCTCTTCAGCCTTAATGAACTTCATTTGCACCCTCCATGGCACTTTGTCCCAGGTATTTAGCAGGCGTTGTGCACTCCAGTTTGGAAAGGAGGCAACTCTGAGAGCGAAGTCAAATGAAGGCAGTGCATTAGTCACACCAATCCCTAGCTATCTTGTGGTGTTAAGTGAAAAATTAGCAGTTAGGTGATGGCTCCTCGGGAGTCCTTTGATCCTACTGTGACTGTAATGAGACAAAGTGAATGAATCTCAGAAACGAGCCTTGTGGAAATGAACAGGCAGAATATCAAAGGTCTTTTCTCTCTCTCCTTAAAACAGACTGGAGCTAAATTAAATGCATTTCCTCCGGTTTCTGTTAAAACAGCTCAACTTTCATGCTGTCAAGTTTGCTGAGGGCAGGGAAGGCTAGGCAGGGGCATTGCTGAGCTGTGATATTTTCCAAATATTAGGCTAGTAGCCCATTTTCAAAAGAAATTGAACACACACACACACACACATATATATCTACAGAAGTGATTATCATCTCATGTAGCCTCAAGGTGAATATTGTTAAGACTCGTAGGAACCTGATGGGGTTGCTTTGCTTATGAATATATAATTGACAGGCTATGGTCGAGACCCGACTTGCCCATTGCTAGTTCATGTATGTGCTGCTACTGTAATGCCATGTGAAAGATCACTCTTTACTTCTCCTGTTTGCTGAAAATGGTTCTTGGCAGTGAGGGCTGCAGGATCCTCCATGGAGGACGCAGATTTGTTTTACCACTAGCACCTTCTAGGGCTGGACAGTGTATCAATATATTGTCCAAAACCAGTTTCATATTTTTTGACCTAGCAATATATTGCAAAGCATGTTTGTGTGCGTGTGTGCTGTGCAGAAATCACATTGTGGGGAAAACTGTGAATCCAGCCAATGCCTCTACATAGCTTCATCCTTATATCAAACATTGTGATAATATCACCAGCTAAACACTGTAATATACTGACATATCAGGAAGTTGATAACCAGCACCATCCTTATTTCAGACATTGTGATATAGCAATATATCACGATGTTTATTTGGTGATATATTGCAATGTTAAATGCCAATGTTGCTCAGCCCTACTATCTCCAAGATCTGCATGTCATATTTTCCTATGGAAAATGGCCAAATTATGAGATCTATCCATGACAGTAGAATCCCAGGGGGTTGCAAACAAATCTCTAAATGAGAAGCAGGATGCTACAGGCGTGGTTTCTAATGGTCCCCACTTGATCAAAGGAACTGCTCAGAAGGGAACATGCTGCCTTTTCCTTGACTATGATGCTTTTAATAGTTGGCTTTATGGTTTGCAAAGCTTGCTACAAGCTGAAGTGAAAACAATGCTATAAACCAGTCCCTGTGCACCAATCATTTGGGGTTGGGGAGGCACACAAAAGCCTGAATTACACAACTGGCAGTGTAGGCTGACAAGATGGCTGTCTGAGCCTCGTTGTTATCAGTTGCCTGAAAAAGGACCAGAGTAAACTTGGATCCAGTAAGCAGCACTGCAGGTACTTGAAGCTTTATAGTTGGCTAGGATAGGGACTGCAAGGCGTATCTTTGAGCCGGCTCAATGTAAGGTTACATTTTGATCCTCAGCTCTTGAGTGCACCCGCAGGACCTTGCCTGGGAAGGGAGCTCACTACAATTCAAGACAACATGGAGCAGACATAGGCAATAGCTTTACAAATTGCCTGAACTACATAAGGAATGTATAACTTGAGAGCACTTCCAACAGGCATGAAAGGCTACCCAGGGCAGGCTGGCCAGTCTTCATTTAATGGATTTGGGAGACCAGGTTATTGTGCAGAACTGAAAACCTAACTATTGATAACCCCACCCAACAAATTGAAATTCACTCACAGTCCTGCATACTTTCAAGGATGCTAGTCCCAGTTAAGTTGTGTCACTCATTTTCAAGTATTATTAGCATGAGTTTTTGAACAGGAAAAGCAGTAGCTTGGGGCACAGCATCTGCTTGGCATGCAAAAGGAACCACGTTCAGTCTCCAAGTAGGGAGAAGGACACTTCTTGTCTGAAACCCTAGACAGTCTCTGCCAATCAGTGCAGACCAGTGGTTCCCAATTAGCTAATGACTGAAGACACCCTACTCTTGAAAATTTAATAATTCTATTGTAGTAGTTACCTCTGCAAAGCAATTTTTTGAGCAAAATGTGGGGTAGCCCCTAATAAGCAAAGGATTTTAGGTATACTAAAAAAAAAAAAAACACCAGACCATAAAATATGTGATATTACCATGCAAAAATGTCAAAAAATAGTTGGGGGGGAGGCAAGGGATGGGGCCGCAGACCCCCAGGGGTCCCTGGACTCGCAATTGGGAACCACTGGTGTAGACAATAAGGAACTGACTGTATAAGGAAGCTTCCTATGAGTGACCCTTGGGGTCCCTTTCTATAATTCTAAGTTGTACCCAGGGCTGTCTTACCCATAGACACTAGGGGTGCGGAACACCCAGGTGCCGGGTTCTCAGGGGCGCCAGGCTGAGAGTCTGGGGCCGAGAGTTGAGTCCGGGGAAGAGCCCACCCGTCGGTCGGAGTGCCACGACGGGCTCTTCTGCTGTGGGTGGCTCTGCGCTGTGAGTTCAGGGGCGACTGAGCCAGCCGGCCGGCTTCACACACCTGCATGCCTGGGACTGGAGTGCAGGGCAGATCTTTGCACCCCAGTGCCACATATGCTTAAGACAGCTCTGGGTTGGACCAAAAAGATTTCAAAAACTCTGTGAAGATGGATAAGAGCTCTAAGTAATACTGTCTGCAAATCTTGTGATTAGAATGAGATCAAAGTCCCAGTTGTAATGTCTGTTTAAAGTGGTATGCTACTGCTTTTAATTCATAGTGCAGATGAGGCCTTGGTGCAATGATGAACCATGGCAGGTTAGTCCCATTCTAATGTGAATTAAGCAGCGATGGCAAGGAGAGAGTTTGGTGCATGCCCCCCCCCCACTTATTTACTGTTGCCTTCTTAGCTAACCAAGGACCACAGGATTCCCCAGCTAAAGGTGGCAAATGCATATACCTCATATACCCTTGTTCTCCTGGTGGGGCTTGGAGAGTGGAGAGAGAGAGAGAGAGATGAAGGCAACATCTAGGGATGTCTCATGTCCTGGTGTATTTGACTCGAGGGAGGTTGAAGGCGGCAGCCTTTGTCAATGTGGCCAAAAAGAGAGAATGAGAAAGGAAGGGTGTGTGGATACATTTTAAGAAGTGTGTCTTTAATAACCTCTATTTGGCATTTTGGGCTCTTTACGAGGATCCAGAAAGTAATGTAAAACACTAAAAATATCATACTTTTCAGTCCTTTATACAGTCTCCATTTATATCAGTGCATTATGGGAAAGCAAGATAGTCCTAATCATTTTGTTTGTTTGTTTGTTTAATAGGAGGCTGTTGGGCATTTCCCACTGTGTCACGGACAGCCATGCTCTGAACAATAAACTGGCACTGAAATGTAGATGGTTGACATTGCAACTGATGCTTCATAAGTTATCCACAGAAGCAGCATGACTGTGAATCACCACCATGAGAGAGTCGTACGCGAATGAGGGCACCCCAGTGCCCAGCAATGGAAGACTTTGGAATCCAGTCATTAAAGTGCCTTCAGCTGCTCCCGCTTTGCGTTTTGGTCCATTAGAGGATGGAGAAAGGCCACTTGCTCTTATGTTGATCTGTGGTGGTGGTAGTGAAGAGACACCGGCTTAACAGGGAGACGCAGACTGCTTGCTTGAAAGGTCTTGTCTCTTGCCCTCCTGGATGAACTTCTTCTCTACAGTCTCCAATCGAGCATCTTTCCCCACATCAGACTTCGGACTCTAGGCTAGAGATTCTCCTCCACGATCTTCCTGCGTAAGGGCTGTGCATCCTCTGGGTGCTCAGGAAGTCTCTCCGCTCAGTATTGACCATCTGAAGAAATGTCGGGTCCACCCTGCTGCGGTCCATGTAGTCTCTGTAGGTGCTACCAAAGTACATGGTCCTCTGGCCATCCTGGTGGACCAGGAAGTCCCTGCTGCAAGGTGACCAGGGAGCTCGGCTGAAGCAGTGCTGAGTGGCACTGGACTGTTCACACAGCTGCGGGGAGCTCGGGTAAAGGCGCCCCCAGTAGATAGGCAGGTTTGTGTACGAGTTCATGTAGGCATACTGCTTGTGCACCACCGTGGAAGAAGCCTTGTGCACGCCTGAGCTGTTATGTAGGCAGGCCTCCCGGTACGAGGGGAGCCTTGTAGACTGCGACTGCAGCAGCCGCTGGTCCTTCCAAGGTAAGCCGTTGGCCTCCACACATTTCCTATTGCATGTATAACTTGGCCTAAGGGCACCGGGAGGGTAGGAATGCGTTCCAGGCACTGACATTGTTTTTGGAGCCCGGCCAGCTTTGGGGAAGAGGTCTGGCACATCCCCATAGGCTGAGGACTTCCTGTGATGTTTCCATAGGTCTAGAGACTGGGGTCTCTCCTGCTCCCAGCCGGACCTCGAGAGATTAGCTCTGTGGCTCGGCTTCTCTCTCCTTAGCTCTATTGAGTCAGATGCTTTGTACAGAAAGGGTCTGCAAGTCCTGTCAGCTTTGGGGAAGGAATTGTGCACACAGGCATGAGGAGGGAAGTGGCTCTCCAACTCCTTTCGCTTCTCTGAAGTGGAAGCTAGCCGCTCCACCTGGGCTGAGCTGTCGTCACCACCTTCTCCGTACACCAGGTGAACGTTCTGGTGGTGGAATTTCTCCTTGGTGTGCCCTCTGGCCAAGGACAGCTTATGCTTATGCTCAGGTAGAGGAAGCTCCCTAGCAGATCCTACTGGAGAGTGGGGAGCAGCACTAAGGTGGTTTCCAAGTGGCATGTGGTTTCTGACATGGGTCTGAGGTGTGGGTCTTACCATGTAGTGTGGGGAGCTGTTCACAGTGGAACCGGGGAGCACCTTGTCCTCAGAATAGCTGCCTCGGAACTTCAGCGGATGAAGAATCTGCGGCTGCTCTAGTGTCCCTCTCCAGTTTTCACTGGCTGGCACCAAAGACTGCTGGAGCGGAGAGAGGGATTGTGGGAGAGACCTCCCAAGCCTCTCAGCTGCTGCTGCATTGGAGGCAGGAGCTGGCCTGGTAGGCCCACTGGTGTTCTGCACAACAAGCTGAGGAGTCCTTAGGGAGAAGGTGGTTTGGAGGTTTTCGCTCCTGTTTGACCAGTTCTCGATGGTGCGTGTGGCGTTCTCCAGGGAGTTCCCCACGCTGGCTGTCGACACCATGTTCTTGGCGGCCTGCAGCATCTTCAACACATTGGCTTGAGCAGAGTTAGCAGTGACGTCTGGTTTGTGGACGCGGACAGGACTCTCCAGATTCTGGACTCCATTGAAACAGCTGTAAATGCCCTGGAAAGAAAGAGAAGAGGGAAGGCAGTGACCAAAATGGCAGCCAAGCAAATAAGGAGTGACAAGTAGGCAGGTCTTGGAAAGGGGATGAAGAGGGCTTAATGTTCAAGGACAGACATTACAAATACTGAATGACCACATTTTTCTGAGTGAACTGGAAGAATGTTCAAAATGTTTGAGCAACAAGATACTTGGGTAAGCTAGCTATATTGACAGTCCTACTTACCCTGTTGCAAACCAAGTGCTTTAGCCATTCAAAGGAAATACCAAGAAGCATTCTTTTTCTGCTAAAACTGTTTAGGTGAGCTGTGGGTGGGGCATTTTTTAATCTTCTGAAGTAGTTTCAGAACTTGGGTGGAAGATCAGGTTTCCAATATAAGCTCGGCTAGATCACCAAACGAGGTTGATACGAAACACATTTCCTCCTTTTCTGCTGACCAAGTCAGGTTGTCCAGAAGGTTGTTCATGTCTGACCCCCCCAGGCACTCTAGCATTCATAGATCCAATTTCCTCCCTCTCACTACTTCTGGCATTCCAGTCTCCAATTGCCATGTACTGTTTGCTATGAAATATCGCAAGTTTCCTGTTTTGTTTCTTAGAGGTGAAGTAATTCTGTTAAAATGTATCAAGCTTACACATTTGAGAATCACTGTACTAGATTAATTTTATTTCATATGTTTATCTTCTGCTTTCCATCCCCCCCCCCCCGGTTTTAAGATCCTACACTTTCTGAATCCTCGTTATCTGAACTTCGGCCCAGTATACCTGGAGGAGCGTCTCCACCCCCACAGTCCAGCCCGGACACTGAGGTCCAGCTTCGAGGGCCTTCTGGTGTTTCCCTCATTGCGAGAAGTGAGGTTATATGGAACCGGGCAGAGGGACTTTTCAGTAGTTTCAATATCCTCCCAGCAGATGTTAAAAGACATCTGTAGGCAGCCTTGTCCAGGGAAGTTTATCGTGTGTGATGCTGTATTGTGTTTTTATTGTTTTTTGTCGGGAGCCAAATAATAAATAATTATTATTATTATTACTCAAATTCATTATGTCCCATTACTCTTAAGGGCCCTCAAGGTGATGGCATTCGACCAGACTGAATAAAGCAGGTAACTGCTGAAAACTAAGATTTTAAAGTTAAGAACAGATTGAGGACAGAGGTGACAATAAAAGGCCCTGTAATGAGAAAGAGGCCTAGAAATCAATCCAGATTATGTAGGAACAAATCTCTCTTGCTTCCGTTCAACATTAAATAGTTTTAAACACCTATTTACTTTGATCAGGTGAGGCACTGGCAGGAAACGGTTAAGGCATTTCATGTTGGAGCAGACAGTGCAGCCTCGAAATGTAAATGCAGTAGAACCAGGAACAGGCAAATCAATTTCCTGGTCTTTTCTCCAGTACATTTCTAATTGGGAAAAGATTGTTTTTTGATTGGTTTAATTTCAAATACATTTCACACAAATTAAGCAGTAGTGATGCAGTCCTCTACAAATTGCTTCATGAACCTGTCACAGAAAGCCTTGCTCTGTCTTACCAGTACTAGCAAAATGGGTCCTGACTGGGCTACAAATACTGATAAGGCGGCTCCTTGAGTGCACATGAGGGTTTACAGAGTAGCACACTTGTTGCTTTATCCACAGGCAGGTTGACTATGGAAGGCTTTCTTGAGCCTGCCCTGTCCACATGTTGCATTTTTGACCTGAAAGAATTGTGGCTGCCTAAGAGCTGAAACCCTGCTCAGAATGGGCAGGGGCAGGCAGCTGTGGGCAGCGTTGTTCACTATCCAAAGCTGAGTTCCTAGCATAAGGTTGTGCCTGGTTTGAGCACTCTTTGTTAACAAGGCCCAGGTGGCCCTAAAGAAAAATGGTGCAGGGCGGAGGTGGCTTCTGTTTTTACACTCTGCCTCCTTTTTTAGCTGTAGCCACCATGGGCATCATATCATTCCTGCAGAACTATGTATGGAAAAACGAATTTCCATAAAAATACATTTTCAAATTTACAATTTCAGGTTGGCATGAGGAGGACTGGAAGCTGTCCATAGAACTATATGTGTGGAGAATGTGTTCAGCATATCTTTTGGTTGCTATGTTGTTAACGTTTTATGGATTATAAATGCTGTATGGGTTTGTTAGTAAACAAACAAACCCCTGTGTTGCAAAATGTGAGTCAGCAATATCAAAAGTAACACGATGACCAGAAACAAATACAATATGAAAAACTTTATGGAATGATTCAAAACATCAAAACTAACAAACTGAACAAGCTGTGAAGCTTTGTATAATCAGCAAATATCCAATACTGAACAGTGTTTCCAGATAACAACTATTGTTAGGTAGAATTCTTCATCAGCAAATTAGTTCAGAATTAGTTAGTAGAAAGATATCTCTTCATTAACCAATCTTTTTTCGAATAGATATAATATACATGAAAATGAAAAATACTCTGGAACAGTGCTCATGCAATTATGTAGTCACAGGTTGTTCTCCGCCGGGTAAAGTCTGGCACCGTGATTCATTTAAGGACTTTCAGAGACTTCAGTTTGTTAGTTTTGAATCATTCCATAAAGTTTTTCACATTGTATTTGTTTCTGGTCATCATATTGGTTTGTTAATCATATAATGTGACTGGCTTGAATTGTGATGTTTATCTTATTTGTTGTTGATTTGTAAATTTTATAGATTGCAAATGTTCTACGGATGATTTGTTAATTATTCTATGAGATTTATGTTGTATTTGTGATGATCTATAATGTTAGTGGGGTTTTTTTGTAAGCTGCTTTGGGATTTATTTGAATGAAAAGCAGCATAGAAATATAATAAATAAAAACTTAATTCATTTAAGCCACCTGCATAACCCTTGTTTTGAAAGTGTTTTTAACCTGGTATGAACGTGGGGACAGACCAGGAATCAGACAAAGTGAAACTGAATTCTTGGCTTATTCCACCTCCCAACTGCAGGGGAGGAGAGGGGAATGCTTGAACTATCACTTTGCACTGGTTCCTTCTTTTGTACTTATGCATGTAGGGCAACACTGTGCTTTAGCCCTCTATGCAAATATGACCAGCGGCTTGGAAGAATAAACTGTCTATGTGTCACATTAGGAATAATCTCAAAGGGGACATAGCTATTGCCTTGGAAAACAGAAGGGGTATGTACATAGGACTACATATCTACATATCTTACCCTGCTTATAGCCAGAAGGAAATCCAGCTTGTGAGACTTGGGTACAGAATGCCTCAGCTTCCAGTAGACCAGGTGTTCCCAGGCAAAGACGAGCAGGCTCAGCCCCATGGCCACCAGCAGCATGTAGAAGACGCCTGCCATGTTGTCGATGTCCAGCTTGCTGCTCATCACCTCGTTCTTCTCATTTTGGCAGATCCCTGACAACCACACAGTCTCTAGCTTCTGTGTTTCACCTGAGAAACAACAAGAAGGGAAGACAGTCAAATCCTAGCAAAGGGATCACCTCTGATTGACATCACAGCTAGTTGCATCACAGATAGTTGAAGCTGAAGAAATTTAGATTATTTTTGGCTTGCAGTGTTCACTGTCCACCTCAGCCAAGATACTCATGGCTACTCAAGTAAAATTTCATGTGTTCCCATGACCTTCCATAGGACTAAGCATTTCTGGGGGTCTATACCATGGAAAAACCTTTCCCCTGCCAACAGAGCTTAAATTTAAGCTTACCAGCTTCATGGGCCTTTGTAGAGTTGGAAGGGACCACGTGGGTCACCCCAATATATAAAGCTCATGTGTACAAGTGCAGAGTTCATTTCCTTAATCAGGCCATGCACCTGTCCATCTGGGCTTCCATTTCAGAAGGTATGGTCTCCACCCAGGCCAGAGTCCTGGGAGCAGCTGTCCACATTTGGGATGTTCACCCCGTGCTCCTCACTGTCACCCCACCACTGAACACCTCTCTGCTTTAAAACACAAGAAGCAGTGTGCAGAGAAGAGACAACAAGTCAAGACTGTGTGACAGGAACTCATTAAAGGGACTCTCTGGTGTGTTCTTTAACCTTACTTGCTTTTGTTCATATAACGGCATATTTGTCATTGATCATACGTATAAATGTACGGACCTTGCCTTTTCCCATAGCCTGTCTCCTTTTCTGGCTCTCTGATCCCCCATTATGTTCGACATTTCCTTAAAACACTTCCATTTGAACTCCCCCAACCCTGCACACAGATCACTTGTTAAGGTCTACAGAGTTTTATTTCCTACTGAAGGGAAGAGAAAGTGATTTCAGGGAGAGATAACTTCCCAGACACCTGACAAGGAGACTTTGTGCTTGATTTAATGTGGACTACCCAACAGTGTGGCAGGGAGGAACAGTGGTCTGAAACCACCTCAGAATTCTCCCTAATGGCCAGAAAGGAACTCTGGTCATAGGCTGACGGCTCAGTGGAGAGAGCCAGAATCCGAGCATACAGTTGTCCAAGCCCTACTGAAGTCAGTAGACATGGTTGGGAATGCAGCCTTAGCTTTGGAGTAAACATGTTTAAAATTGCAGCTTCAATTTAAATTACAGTTTATCCTCCGGTTATTATTTGTATGTGAAAATGCCTTTTAAAGCAACCGCTATAATTGAGGGAGGGGGGGTGAGGGACTTGTGAGGGGGTAGCCATCCTTGTCCCCCTTTTGCCCCTCAGGGTCTGAGGTTCTGGCAGGCTGTTGCAAGTTTTTGGGGGTGGGGAGTTAAATGCCTTTACACTTAAAAATAAACACAGAACTGTTGTGATTTTGCCAGGGAACATGGAGGGGTGGATGAGAAAGTGGAAAGAGGAGAGAGGGAATAAAGATTAAATGGGGTTCTGTTTTGTGTTTGTGGGGCAGTTGCAGCCAGGTGTCCCCCCCTCCCCACTCTGCAAAGACAGAGGTTTTCTTGTTCTGTGACCCCTTGGAGAGAGAGAAAACGTAAGAGACTACTGGCAACTACCCCTGAGGATGAGGAAGCAAATTGTGTTTGGGGGGAGGAGAAGGAGAACTACCTACCATCTCCCAGGAATTGTAGGAGGGCTAAATCAATTGGCCTCTTCCACTTGGAGTCCTTTTGGAGGGCAATGCCATAGCCGGTGGTGGCAAAGACTTTCCCGCTGCCAATGGTCACCAGCTTGCAACCCTCATCCTTGCCTGCCATGTAGTTAAGCACCGCAGCATCATATATAAATGCATCCAGCTTTCTGCAATCAAGCAGAGAGAGAGAGATGGAGAGGGGGGAATTAAGGGACAGCAACTACAAAAGCCACACTGAGGGGGTTGGTAAGCTAGAAGGTCACACAGTGCCAAGTGCCAAGCTATAAAATGATGCAAGAAAGCAAGCGAAGCTGTTCTCATCTGTGGGCTTGACCATATTTGTAGGACAGTCCCAGAAGCTTCAATCCAATGGGAAAAGTGCTACACTGAGAGTAACCTGGTCTTGCAGTGCAATCAAGGGGCAGGAGAAGACAGCACATGTCATCATCTTGCTTGCAAGTTTTTGGAAACAACTCGTGCCTCTCTTAACACTGAAGATGGGGACTGCACGCTGTTCAAACAATTCATGTAAAAAAAAAAGTTTGCAAAATGGTGGGATCTAGCACATTCTCCAGGGCAGCCACAACTGTCATATTTTGGAAGATAAATCACATTTTTCCCAGCTGCAAAATCTCACAGTTTGAGTGATTTAGGGGGGGGGGGGCAATTGCTTTCTCCATATCAAAAGTATGGCCTTGGGCGAAAGCAAGCATTACCCCACTGTCATAAGCAACAGGGCAGTCACTGTCCATAAAAACAATTTCACAGAAATACCCTTAGAAACTATCAGGCCATGAGAGCAAATTCCATTGAACTCTGCGGAAAGCAGGAAGGACTGCTTGGCTCGGGCCTGTGCACACACAGCTGCACCTTTGCAGCTCCTGCAGCCCCACCTTGAAATGCATAGACAGAATGTGAATGTGCACTTATCCCATACATGTATGCTGCAGCCTAGGGCAGGTGAGTACAAGAACTGGCCTGAGAGCTTTCACTCCCTTAGTTTTAGAATACCACATCGCACTCCAAGCTTCATTGTGCCGTGCAAGTTGCCTTTTAAAAAGGACAACAAGAGGTCAACAGATCAAAGGATAGCAACAGAGGGATGAAAGAAAGGAACGGAGCAAATGAAATTAGAGGGTGAATTAGAGGCTGGTAGCAGAGAGAAGACTCTCCTACTAATGAGTAATACATTCAAAATCTGAACTTCCAGAAACTGGAGACGTGGAGACTTCTGTTGCTAAAATTAGGAGGCATTAAATATTTCGAGGCTTGTTAGCTACATCTACAGGAGTGAAACCAACATTCACTGTGGAACGCACCCATCACGCACCAAAGGAAACCTCTATAAAGACGCTTGAGAATCATTGTTTTGATTGACCTAGCAGCTTACAGGGGTATCAAAATTGTTAAAAGACCAGAACCTTACATGTGATACACACATACTCCAAAACATCCAGATAGGCCAGCACTCGGTCTGTGACATTTACCTCACAACAGCAGCAAGCAAACCTCCACCCAGAATAAAGATAATCGTGTTTGGACAGAATAGAGATACCTAGTTCACATGTTTGTGGAGTCTGACTGAGAGAAGGGATTCACAGTGAGAACCAGGAACTTAAGTCAACACTCTCACAGAGAGTAAGCCAGCTATGTGACAGGATACTGAAACATAGTCTTCATTAGCAGAGAGCTGCTTCACACAGCATCAAGCGTGTAGAGAAACTTCAGTCAATAAAGATCCTGTTCACAGGATGGTGACCTGATCAAGTTGCTACGGGCTGCCCATTTTTGACATGGTGGCCAGTCCTGCGAATGCCCCAAGGAAGTGGTCAGAAATGCAGCATGCCATTAGTGTCAATCTGTGTGAGAGGCATACAGGAACATTCACAAAACTGATCAGAATGTTTGCCTGAGTCTGTCATCACTGAAGCAGAAGCTCACAGGCAAACAGAAAACAAGATCCAGAACCAACTTCAACGTTCTTATTGAAGTATATGCCAGTTACATTTGCTAGGGCTGACCATGAATGAACTGAGTGTGGCACATATACCTTGAGGCCTTCTTCCAGGCTGCTCTTTCTTATGGGGAAATGCAGCAACCTACCCCATTTTGAGGCTGATCAGGGCATCCTCCACCGAGCGCTGGTTGTACTTCACCATGTGCGAGTGCATGTCATGGTAGTTGCTCCGAATGTTCCTCTCGGTGCTGCCATTGGGAACTGTTCCAAACCGGAATGGGGGGTACTGCTCCTGAGGCCTTTGAAACTGGGAAGGACACCACAAAGACAAGTCTGTTGCCAGATCCAGAATGGAAGCAGCACCCCTCTATTCAGACTTGAGGATGCGCATTTCAGAAGGGGCTCTGGGCTCCTCCAACCTAACTATTGAGCGTTCAGCCCTGAGTTGCTTGCACAAAGCTTAGTTGGAGGTTAGACCTGGCCCTTACTGGGCACTTGATCCAATTTGTTAGTGGGGAGGTTATATAACCATCAGCCTTCATCATGGATTCATCCCGATTTGTTTGTGCAGTGGTTATATACCTTCCCATTAAATCAACTGTTCATCCCACAGTTTTCAGTGCATTTCCTTGCCACTTTCCAAACCACAAAAAACTGATCATTTATTTTTTTAAACAGGTTTGTTGCACCAGGGTGACAGAGCGCTTTAATCCACTTGAATGGCTGCAAACCTAAATTTTTGGTATGTGCTTAAATCCCTCCTACAAAATAGTTTTTATTTATTTAATGTATTGCATGTAACCCGTCTTTGCTCAAAGAAGCTCAAGATGGCATACATAGTTTTCCTCCTCCCCTATATTACCCTCACAAACAATCCTGTGAGGCAGGTTAGGCCGAGAAGGAGTGACTTGACCAAGGCCTCCGAGTGACCTTCATGGCAGAGTGGGGATTTGAACCCTGGTCTCCAAAGTCTTGGTCCAACACTCTAGCCACTGTATAAAACTTGACAGTCTGGAGGCAACCTGAGTGTGTACTTCAGTACCACCATTTTAGCATAATTTTCTACATTTACTTATTTCAATTTATAGTCCATGTTGCAACAGTGTCTTGGGAGTCAGTAATACAGAGGTCAGAAACTTTGAGAGTAAAAAAGCAGAGCCATTGATCATGAAAGCTGCCAGATTAGCAGTGTAGCTGGCCAGGAAAATGACGGCGAAGAAAGCCAAGATGAGCAGATTCAGCCTTACAGATGCAAAGGGGGGCACAGAAAGGGACACTTTTGTGTGGGCTTAACTTCCCTTGGTAACCAAAAGCTATCAGGTTTCCTCTAGCTGCTTACCAAAGCCAGCAAATGTAACAAACTTGAGTTTATGCCCTACCATTCAGTCAGCACTAGCACATCTTCCTTGTGAGAAGCTACAAAATGTTGCACCCCTGGGCCTAAGCACTTGGCATTCATTCCCTTTGCCACCATTGCTCAAGCATTCCTCACCTTCTTATCGCTGAGCCCAGAGACAGTATCAATGTATTGCTCTTGGATCATGAAAGCTGCCAGATTAGCAGTGTAGCTGGCCAGGAAAATGACGGCGAAGAAAGCCCAGATGAGCACCATGATTTTACTTGTAGTCCCTTTGGGGTTTTCAATAGGAACGGAGTTGTTGAAAACCAGAGCCCAGAGCAGCCAGACGGACTTGCCAATAGTGAAGGAAGGCCCCCCAGATTCTAGAAAAGATGGAAGGGAAAGCAATTTGTAGGCAGCAGGTATTTCTTGCTACAAGTAAGAAGCCTTTTTTGTTCATTGTAAACTTTTGGAAGTAAAATACGTGCCATTTCAGTTACTTTGGAGATCTCTGCTAAAATATTTCTGGCCACCATTTCTGCTAAGACTCATCACGTGAGCAGGATTTGCTTTGGGAAGGGATTGCTTCTTCCATTTGTTAAGCAAAGACACGCACTTGTATTTAAAGATGTAGGCACAGCAGGGTTTGACAAGCCGAAGGCCAAGGAGGAGAGAACCAGGGCAATCCAGAACCCAACAGTGTACTTAAGAGACCTTGTAATCTGTTTGACCTTTGTTGACTTGCAACAATTGCTGCAACCTTTTTACTGCTCAACTCAGACACAGTCAGTATCAAGAATGCTGGCAGATTAGCAACAGAGCTTGCCTGGGAAACGACACTGAAGAAGACCCAAATATGCACCAAGATCTTACTTGGAGTGCCTTTCCAGTATAGCCTATTGAGAATTCTGAGAATCTTCATCATTTATTGTTTATAAGTATCTAGACACTATGAGTACAGGGGAAAACTTCAAAACCCAAACAATTAATGTGGGGCTTCAATTAAGCAGATCTCAGACTTTCTAGGACCACCTTGCTGAGAGCCAGAGGGCCCTGCTCCTGCCTCTCTCCACCTGGCCCAGGGTGGAGCCTGACAGGTTTTATAAGGGCTGCTGATGCTACTGCTCAGCAGAGAGGGCTTCTTCTTTTAAATTGCTTTTAATTTTTTATATCCTTTTAATTTCTTTTTTTTTAGTGTTTTAACTGTTTTTAACTGAGTTGTAAAGGCGTTTTGTGGGATGTGTCTGGGAGGAAAAGAGCGGGGGAGACCCAATTACAGTGTTTCTGGGTAGGGGGAGGTATGGTGTGGGAGGAGGGGCAGGCTGCATAAGGGGCACACAGCACAGGCAGTTAGTGGCTGTGCCGCGTGCCAGTCCCCCCTCCAACCTGGGGAATTGTGATTGTCAGATCAGCCAGCCTTCAGGGTCTGCAACTGCTGCTGCTGAATGCCAGGTCAGCCCAGAATAAAATCTCCCTCATCCATGATCTGATTATGGATGAGGAGGCTGATCTGGCATGTATTACTGAAACCTGGGTGGTGAACAGGGTGGAGTTGGTCTCACCCAGCTGTGCCCACCTGGGTACTCAGTGCAGCATCAGGCCAGACTCGAGGGTCAGGGAGAGGGAGTTGCTGTGGTCTATAGAGATTCTCTATCTCCAGGCTCTCTGTCCAGTTGGGGGAGGGGGGAATCTAGAGTGCGTGTTCCTGGCATTGGGCAATCGGATCAGATTAGGGATTCTGCTGGTTTACTGCCCACCTCGCTGCCCAGCAGTCTCCCTGCCTGAGCTGTCAGAGCTGGTCTCGGAGGCGATGTTGAGGAGTCTCAGACTGCTGGTTCTAGGAGACTTCAACATCCATGCCAAGGCAGCTGGCTCTGGGGTGTCTCAGGACTTCATGGCCGCCATTGACAACCATGGAGCTGCCCCAACATGTCACCGGCCCAACGCACATGGCAGGCCACACTCTGGACCTTGTTTTCTCGACTGGGCAGGAAGAAGGTGATTTGAAGGTGGGAGACATTGGCATCAGTCCCTTGTCGTGGTAATAATGATGCCAAAGGAGGGACAGTGGCACAGTTAGGAACGTTTGCGAGTTCTTCATATTTCCATTTACCCCCTGTTTGCAGTTATGAGATTCTGCTGCCATTTCTAAATTAGGAATGCAACGATACTGAACAAACAAGCCAAAGAACAAAAAAACCCACCCTAAAATCGGAAACCCAGAATGTGAAGGAAGCAGCAGGGTACCAGCCACTCACACTCTGCCAGAGGTTTCTTTTTTTTTTTACAGAGTTGGATGATGAAAGCTAAAAATAGGTTGTATATTTTTATTCCAGGCTCTTGGCTATTCTCTCCTCCTGACTTCCAGCATCTTTTACCTTTGTTTGATCCACCTTCAGCAGCAAATTCTCAGAGGTCAAGTGGGACGGTGGCATTCAGGGAGCTCTCCCCGGGAAAAGGCTAGCCAAAGGTGGCTGGAGGTGGGACCTAGCTCTCAGCACCCGAGAAGCCTTTTCATTCCCCACATGTCAGGATGTGTAAGTTTTAATGAGCATTTATCAAGGGCAGGGATAGTAGGATTGGCCTGGGGCTGACAGCTTCTCCAAGCAGCTGTGAGAAATCTTCTGCCCAGCTCACTTAAGACGCGGAAGCTGTTAACAGGAGGAGCCGCTCACGGAGTTTACAGGCGAGCCTACAAATCAGGCTGGCTGCTCCGGCCAGCTGTTGACAGTTCAGACACAAAAGATGCTGACACGACTCAGAGCTGGATCGGATCAGCCTGTAATGGATGCATTTGTTTTTTTTGCACAGAAGCCCGGGACAAACTGACCTAAGGCCCTTGCAGGAGGAACACTTAAGGACCAGCTCCTGGGTGATCAGGAGGGCTTCCTTGGTACTCTCTAGACTGATTTGGAAGAGATCCAAAGGCACTATATCCTACAGGAAGGAGTCAAGGCAGGGCACTGTCTCTAAACAGCCTTCGCACGTGCTGACTACCAGATGCAATCTGGTGCCTTCCATAGCTGCAAAGAAGCTAGAATTTCTGCAGCTTTGTCATGCAGAGGTGAGAAAATCTGCACTGACATGTTCCCTTCTGTGCATCTTTTTTAAAGGCACAGGAGCCCTGTTTGATTTTACACCTGGTCCATCTATACACACGTAAAGAAACAGGACAGAGTCCTGCCAGTGTTCGAATAGTTTGCTTGAAAGGCTGCTGGGTCTCTCTCCCCACTAAGTACTCAAAGTGGGCATTTCGATTGCTTTTCAGTTTGCTCGTCTAAAATCTAAAGGGTTGTTTTTCCAGATCTTGTCACGAACTGCAGAAAATGTCTGGCAGGTCTTAAATATTTAAC
Source organism: Lacerta agilis (assembly GCF_009819535.1). Classification (NCBI taxonomy): domain Eukaryota; kingdom Metazoa; phylum Chordata; class Lepidosauria; order Squamata; family Lacertidae; genus Lacerta; species Lacerta agilis. The sequence goes on from NC_046313.1 coordinate 30,704,628, forward strand.
AATGTTGAACGGCACATATTTCGACAGAGATCTTTACCAGTCTCATTTGCCACATTTCCGTTCTCTTGTTTGGGGTTTACATGTCCACATGGAAATATTATTGGTGCTGGTGGTGTGAAAATGACGGCGACCATACAGAAATGAATATCGTTGGCTCGCCACAGAGTGCTGTACCCTACCCTGGTTTTGCTGGGTAAAAGGAGATGTCTGGAAATGCCATAACTAAAATCAGTAAATAAATGGAGGAATCCTTACACCAGAAACTGGAATGCCATGGGACTCTTGTGGTGGGGAGGCAGATAAATCCCACCTGCTGGAGATTGCCATGGGCTCTCTTTCCAAAGGTCAAGGCTTTCAATGAGATGCTGAGAATTGTTTATCTTTTGCAACTGTTTAAATTTGGAGTGTATAATAGCAGGGTGGCTCATGCTTATTACATCCTGCTTTTTGTCATTGCATCCACCCCTCACCAAAAAAATAAGGCTCACTTGCTGTTGGCAATTTTGGAAACTTACTTACTTTTGCCACTGGTTAAATTCTGGTTGTAGCCAACAGGGCTGAAATATTCAAACATGAAGACTGTGATGGCAACGACAGTGAGACACATCACAAACATCATCACCCACACGGCTGGACTGTAGGGTTCTAGAAGACAAGAGGAAGCCAGTCAACGCAGGGCAAGTGGCAGGTTAAGAGTCACCCACTGATACTACAACACCCCCCTGCCCCTCCCCACCCATTGATAGAGAGAAAAGATGGCCCGATAGACAGCTGGAGACTTGCGTTCAATGCCTGCTGAAATCAGCAACATGTGCTGTGAAATGCACCTCTATCATGCTCATTTTTTGCGCGTGACAATTGGAGTTGTGAGTGTGATTTGCAATGAATTGTTGCAGCATGGAGTGCTTCCATTCACTGCACCAGACAACCAGCCACACCCTCCCCATGGTTTTGCCCCCCTCTTCTCCATGGTTTGATTCTGTTATGGCTACATAAACACCACAAACGTCAGAAGCACAGAGAACCAGTGAGACCTGCAACAAAACATTATAGAGTGGAGGACTCATTTTCATCCTCTCCTCCTCTCCACCAAGCAAACAGTCTGCCGGCATTCAGTGGCTTCCTCTTTGTTAAATGCTCTCCCCAAGGAGGCTTACCTGGCACCTTCATTGCATATCTTTAGGCGCCAGGTGAAAATGTTTCTCTTCAACCAGGTATTTGGCTGATTAACATTCGATGGTTTTTAAAATGTGTTTGTGGAAGGTGAGTTTGGGGTTTGTTTCTGTCTTTGTTTTGTTGTGCATTTTGTATTCTCATTCTGTATTTTTCTATTGTGAACCACTCTTGGATTAAGGGCGGAATACAAATTTAATACAAAATAGTAATAATAATAATAATAATAATAATAATAATAATAATAATAATAGTTCTAAATTAGGCCAGATCTTTATTTATTTCCCCTTCTGAAGCTTAATGGAACCGGAGTCTTTACTTGAAAATCTCTGTTCAACCGAAAGCTTCAAGGTTTCTCTGCAAGGTAACCTTTTGGTGAGCAAATCTCTCTCCTTTTCTGTGAAGGGTGGGGTGGGGGGTGTTAGGAAGACAGGCCCACCATGCAGGACTGTCAGTATACATTACCATTCCCAAAACTAAGGGTGAAGCGTTTTCAGGAGCATTTAGGAACCCTAAGCCATATTTTAAAGCTGTAAGAATGAACAGGCTCTCAAGTCGCCGGGATATTTTTCAACACAACACACCCCAAAGCTACTTGTCTGCCTTTATCAGAAGAGAAAAATTAATAGGGTTTTCCCTTCACCTGTCAAATGCGGTTTTGCACACCAAGGTGTATGAACAGAATGTGCTTTGCAGGGCTGAGGCAGAGAATAATGGGAAATACCAACCCCATGACCAGTTGCTTCAGCGTATGAAATATTTTCCCGTTCAGGGCTGGTATTTTGAAAGAAAGAAAGAAAGAAAGAAAGAAAGAAAGAAAGAAAGAAAGAACCACCACAATGACTTTAAAGGTAATTTTTGGGCAGCAAAATTTATCAAATTCCTTTTGCAGATAATGGGAGGGAAATGATAAGTACAAATTGTAATATGATGAAGTATACAGGAAATCTCCAAGCTTCTAGTGCATCTTACAGATGTGCCTAACTACACAGAAATAGGAAAAAAACATATTATAAAGGCATCTCATTCTGTTAGTAATTACTCTGATGTAACTCTTTTGGTTTGTTTATGTATTTTGGATGTACACGCACATATTACAAGAGGATCAGTTGCAAGGTTACAACCTGGTGATTTGCTCTACTTCTTTAAGGACTGAAAAAGTTGCATTGGAAGCCCCCTGCCCTGTAGGTCCATCATGGAGTGGGGGGGGCATGAAAAAGTTGTACATAGCAGAGAAGAAACAGATGAAGCCATAGCTGCTACATTTTCCACCTAGATCTAAAGCAGAAGTGGAGAACCTGTAGTCTCCCAGATATTAGCGGACTGCAACATCCCTGGGTTTTGTGTGTAAGTTTTGTAGGATTCAGACCTCCCCCTGCCCTGCTTTTCAGGCTCTGGTTATTAGAAAATGGGTTTAATGAACACTTTTGCCAGTTAGCTGCAGTGGGAGAAAGAAGCAGTTTCTCCTCCTGGGTGAGAGAACCTGTTTCTGTGAACGAGAAGAGTCAAAAGAGAAGTGAGTGCATGAAGGTGGCTTGATTAATGGTTTTCCTGTGTCTTTGCCACAGGGTTAACCAGCGTTTTCAATGTATTTTTCATCAGTGCTTGGTCAGCAGTGAGGGAACTATGGCCTTCCAGAGATTACTGGACTACAACTCCCATCATCCCCAACCGTTGGCCCTGCCAATGGGAGTCACAAGTCCATCAGCATATGGCGAGACACAGGCTCCCCATTAGGTGTGGTGATGCAGCAACTGGACTCGTGACTGGGTGCAGTGGTGGGCTGGGTAAAAAAAACACTAAGTTGCTGGCATCTGTCTGTCTCGGGAGGCAATGGAGGAGTGCTCCTTTGGTGGGGAAGTCCAACTGTTTGTTGGAAGGTTACAGCGCCTGCTGTGGCTGTAGAGACCAATAGGGGAGAGACATGTTTTGTTGCAGCTGGGGCAGGTGAAGGCATCCAGTTGTGTTGCTGCAGATGCACCATGCCGTTTCTTCTGTCTGCTCCTTCCACCAACCATTCCTCCTCTGGTCACTGCTAAGGATGCATGACCTGACTGCCCGTCTCCAGGCACTGCAATTGGGATTCTCATGGTTGACGTTGCCAGCCTTCATGCCACGTTTGCAGACATCTACGTAACACAGCGTTGGTCTACCAACAGGCTTGGTGCCTGAAGCCAGCTCCCCGTAGAGCATTATCTTTGGGGATCCTTCCATCTTCCATTCTGTGGACATGATGAAGCCAATGTAGGCGTCACTGGGACAGGAGTGCGAACATGCCGGGCTCGGGAGAGCACATCTTTGTTTGGAATTCTGTCCTGCCGTTTGATACCCAAAATCCTCCTGACGCAGCACACTGAGGCATCATTCCTGGAAGTTGTAAGTTGCCCACAGCTCACTTCCATGAAGAGCATGTTCAACACTCAAACCTGGCAGACCTTCACCATGGTATGAGACGTTAGCATCCCATTCACCCATACCCTTTTGGAGAGGCGAGCCATTGCCATAGCTGCACTGCCAATACGCTTGTCCAGCTCAGTGTCAATGGAGAGGATGCTGGTTAGGGTGGAACCCAAGTAGACAAACTCATCTACCACCTCGAGTGTGTGGTCAGCAATGCTGATGCGTGGAGTACTGGTGACGTCCGGACCCAGGATGTTGGAGTTCATCAGGCTGATGGTAAGACTGAACTCCCTGCAGGCTTGGGCAGAATGGTTGACAAGTCTCTGTAGAGCTTCCTTGGAATGTGCCGTCATTAAGATCTTATTATTACCATATAGCCCTGAACAGCTTGGGATCAAGTTACCTTGTAATCTTGCCCGGACACCTCAATTCTCGAGAGAGACACTCTTACGTAGTGCCATTTGCTCCTGAGGTTTGTCTTAAGTCCACAAAGATCCAGGGTCTTTGAAATGGTGGCATCTTCCCTTTGGTGTGTGCTCTCAAATGAACACCAAGCAGGCACCTCCTGACATTGAGGCACCTGCTTAAAACTCCTCTGTTCACTCAGAATTCCTCTGATGGGTGATCCAGCTGTGCCGATGAATTAATCTGTGATGCATTTTGAACTTCTATTAATGTAACTTCCTTGTTGATTTTATGCTCTTCATTACCATTCCCCCTCCACCTCTTAATGTTGGAGGATAGAAATATTTGCAAATAAACAAGTTCCCTTCAGCCCCAACCAGCATGAACAGTGGTCAGGGAGGATGGCAGCTATGGTCCAACAACATCTGTAGGGCCCTAGTAAGGGTAAAGGGGCGCCTGACCATTAAGTCCAGTCGTGTCCTACTCTGGGGTTGTGGCGCTCATCTCGCTTTATTGGCTGAGGGAGCCGGTGTACAGCTTCCGGGTCATGTGGCCAGCATGACTAAGCCACTTCTGGTGAACCAGAGCAGCGCACGAAAATGCTGTTTACCTTCCCGCTGGAGCGGTACCGATTTATCTACTTGCACTTTGACGTGCTTTTGAACTGCTAGGTGGGCAGGACTGTAGGGCCCTAGGCACCTGCAAATCTGCTTTTAAAGGGTCGGAGGTGAAGGAAGCCAGCTGCACATACTCCGATGCTCTTTTGGTTATCACTCGATGTGGGATGAGGTTGGGGGAATGCCAGCCGAGGCCGAGGTTCCCCTGCTTGCGTATACTGAGAGGACTGGCTTGTGCTGAGACACCACATCGCTTCCTCTAAGCGGGAGCCGTGTGGACGTGATCAAACTGAGGAAGAGAGCAACACAGGGGGGAGAGGAGGGGAAGAGAAGCAAACAGAGAGCCCAAGCAGTTGTCTGATGACAGCAGCAGACTGAGAGATAGAGCTCCAGCGTTAAAGGGCAGACTGAAGGATGGGATTAATTCAGGCCCTCAAAATACAGCAACCGAGGCCCATTTGTCAGCTTGTCCTTCCCTGTCAAGGAGGACAAAAACTTTATCTGATGGCATCAGATGCATTTCATTAGCATGTTGAGGCAGATGAGAAAGAGAGGAGATCCAGAAAAGCAAGCAGCGCTGGGTGGGAATCCAAGAACAACAGCAGGAATGGCCCCTAATTTTCTCTGGGCTTAGTTTTGCCCCCACCACCCTGCCCTGCATCCACATGGTTAGATGGGAGCAGGTAGCTCCCCTCTTCTTGCCTTTATGTTCTCCCCACTGAAATATTCTTAAGGGCCTTTTTTGTTTTGAGTTGCTCCAGTATTTCTATGGCTTCCGACAGGATTTAGAGATGATCACTTCAGGTTCCCAGTCCAAAATGTGTGGGTACACACACACACACACACACACACACACACACACACACACACGTTATATGATAACTATAGTACAGTACAGGGAATTACTGTGTACCAGGGGGACCGTGAATGCAAGAGGCAGCCACTCTGTTCTGTGAAGCTAAGAGGATCTGGCATGTAGAATCTCCCAGGTTTTTGTGCATGTGTGTGTGTTTTTTTAAAATCCAGATCAGAGAAGTGTCTTTGTCCTAGAGGAATTTTTAAAATGTCTGATTCTTTTATTTTTCTGAACGGTAAGTAAAAGGTTCTGAGAGAGGTTTCTGACAAGCCCTCTCCTCTCTTTTTTTTTGGAAAAACAATGAAGTACATATTCCTCTAAAGGGAGGTACACTTCCACATGCCACACTTACCCTTAACCAGTAAAGGCTGGCAGAGGTCACTACCAGAGGGGAGTTGGCATGGAGGTTGGCGCAAACTGGGAGCAAATGGACAGACTCCAGCGCTGCACCCACACCATGCCAGCCTCCCCACTGCCTCCCCCATCTCAGTTACCAGCAGCACCCTCTGTGATGGTAAGCAATGCTGCTCCATTCCACCAGCCGCTACTGCCCTTAAAAAACAGCTTCCTGCCTCTGTTCCATTTTAATACAGTGGTGCCTCGCTAGACGAAAATAATTCGTTCTGCGAGTGCTGTCGTATAGCGAATTTTTCGTCTTGCGAAGCACCAACGAGAGAATAGCGGTTTGACGAAAAAAAGAAAAAAAAAATCGGAAATTTTTTCGTCTTGCGAGGCAAGCCCATTGAAAAATTCGTCTTGCGAGACAGCCTTCCGCTAGCGAATGCCTTTCGTCTAGCGAGGCATTCGTCTAGCGAGGCATTCGTCTAGCGGGGTACCACTGTATTCTAGCTGTGGACCAGGCATGCAATGGGCTGCTTCCACCCACACTGAAGGAACAAGGGAACTCGGCTCAGAGCCATGGGTATTGCCATGGGATGATGCTGGTTCACTGAGCAAATGCACATCTGTTGGTCAATACTATCAACTTTCCAAATCCCTGCTAGTTTGGCTTTTGATAGTACTTGTGCCTTTGGTCAGCAATCTCCACCTGTAAAACAGTAAGCAAAACGGTGCCCTCTTGATTTCCGAATGCACTTACTCCCTACTAAACGTATGCCATCGGTGTGCTGCTGCTTTACTCCCTAGGAGTGCTGGATGCTCCTTTAAACTGAACTTGCACTTGATCCTCTAGTGGACTCAGCAAATCTCCACTTCCCTGGGAATGAGCCACTTCCTGCCTTTCTGTGAAACGGCTCCTCTTCACAAGGTGTAATAGATTCCACCCGACTGTTAAACAAGCTTCTATTTGAAATACTAGACCAATCAATCACTTGCCGTGTCAAAAGGCAAAACACAGCTGTTGTGCATCGAGGATGGCATTTCAAAGCTTTCCAAAGTACAACAGCATGACGTTGGATCTCCGCCCCCCCCCACCCCCACCCCCCCCGCTGGAAGATGTAGCTCACTTGCTCAGCACCTTCCTGCGAGGCGCTAACTCGTGTAATGTAATACGTGTGCCTCTTTTCTTTTTCAGAACCAGCAACTGATGGAAGACAAGCTACCTCCTTTCTTGCACATAAACATTTGCCAGCGCTCACTCAAAATAGCTGAAAGGCTAATATCTCACGCAAGGCTCTTGCAGATGCATAGCTACATTAATTTATCTTCCCAATGGATATTGTTTTCACTAATCTTCAACAAAGAATCCCCTTTTGTTTCCGTAATTATGTGTTTGCCGTTCCAAGAGAGAGCCTGATATGACCCCCTCGACTGGTTGCAGCGATAATTCTGCCTCCCTGTTGCTTGGTTTGTTGTTTGTTTTAGTGCCTTCAGCATAGGCATAGATGACGGCTGGTGCCACAGAAACACAAGAAAGGAAGTGACAGCTTTTGTTTCACAACAGGAAGGAGGAGGGGCAGCTCTCAGGAAGCCCTGCCTGCCTCCGAGGGGCTTTAATGGGAGCCTATGAGAAACCAGTGTCCTCACCTGGCACTGAACAATTTGTTTCCAAGGGAGCTCTGTAGACTGAGTGGAAGGAAATGCATCCCTTCCTTCGAGGGCAAACAACAAATTCCGCGATATAAAAAGCTAGAACCAAAGCGTCTGGTTTTGTCCATATCTTTCAACTCCCAAGTGGGAAAGAGAGAAAGCCCTTTTCAGCTATGATACACCCATGGATAAACAACACAACTCACAGAGGTGACCATGTGGCAGCAGGCTCCGCCCCTGCCCAAGGGGCCTGCACTTCATTGGCTGCACACACCCCATACATTTAAAGCACATGACGTTCCCCAAAGAACCCTGGAACTGTAGTTTGTTAAGGGTGCTGGGGGACTGTAGCTCTGTGAGGTGTAAGCTACCATTTCCTATCATTCTTCAAGGAAGTCACCTGTTTTAAATGTATGGTATATGGGAGTTTTTAATATCTCGTATGTTTTATTATGTTTTTGTATATGCTAGAAGCTGCCCGGAGTGGCTGGGGCAACCCAGTCAGATGGGCAGAATACAAATAGTAAAATCATCATCATCATCATCATCATCATCATCATCATCATCATCATTGTGTATGTGCAGCCGCTGTTTCAAATGAGCCTATGATGTGTTCAAGCGCACCTACAATTGTATCTATCCTTTTGAGCAATCAGAACTCTATTGCTGCTGTACTGCTACCATTTTTACGCCTCTCTCCCTCTATTTGGCTTTAAAACACTTCTGAAGATTATTTGATATTATTGAAATAATTGTGCAGGAGCATTAAAAAAAATGTGATTAAACACACACACACACACACACACACACACACACACACACACACACACACACATCTGATTGGGAGGAAAAGTAAACAAATGGTCTGCTCAGGTCCTGCCCTGGAAGGAGAGTGGATATTTTTAAGGAAATTCCATTTAAATTGAGAGTTAGGAGACAGTGTAATCTAGACAGACGCAGGCACATAGTCAAAAGGTAAAAGGTATGGACCCCTGGATGGTTATGTCCAGTCAAAGGTGACTATGGGGTTGCAGCGCTCATCTCGCTTTCAGGCCACGGGAGCCAGCGTTGGTCCACAGACAGCTTTCTGGGTCATGCGGCCAGCATGACTAAATCACTTCTGGCGCAACGGAACACCGTGATGGAAACCAGAGCACACGGAAACGCCTTTTACCTTCCCGCCACAGTGGTACCTATTTATCTACTTGCACTGGCATGCTTTTGAACTGCTAGGTTGGCATGAGCTGGGACAGAGCAATGGGAGCTCACACAGTCACAGGGATTCGAACTGCCGACCTTCTGATCGGTAAGCCCCAAAGGCTCAGTGGTTTAGATCATAGCACATAATCCCACTGCCTGGCACATGGAAAGACAATTGCAATTCCATGCATACTGACTCTACCCTGCTACACACATGCACCTTACACCAACTCCCTCCCTTTGACTGCAGGAAGGGAGATAACTTCACTTTTCAAGCCATCCTGTATTTGAAACTTTTTTGGAGAGATCTCTACATCAAGAATCTGTCTAATGATTAGCTCCCATTAAAAGACAACTACCAGCTATCCTAGGCTATTAACCAGCCATCTCCCTGACAAAGAAATGGCTGGCTAGCAGCCATAACAATACATCCACATCCTTGTAAACAGGGGTTGCAAGCAAATTACCCAATAAAAGAGTCACCACAGCCAAGGGCTGCTATGTTTAATATGCAGAGACCGTATTATGCTAGACTTTCTACAGTGTGGGGATGATGTAAGGAATTTAGACCACAATAAACAAAAGGAAGGATACAGGAGATTCTGAGTACCACGGGTGCATTATAAACTGAAGCTATACGGCTGGCTTCAGCACAATTCTCAAGCCATCCAAGCTAAACAGATGAAAGAGCTTGCCAGAGGGGAGTGCTAGCAAGCTAATTGGCCCATGATAAAAAAAAAACCACGATACTTTAAGTGGGAAATGAACTCTTAACGCTGCTAATCCAACACCCAAGTTTAAAACTTAAGTGCTGCCTCCCACACTGTATCTGTCGCAAACTACTCTACGGACGGACGCCGCCATGTAATTGATGGATTTGGTAGCAATGCATCAACAGAGCGCCCATCAGTCAGGAGACATCATTAGAGCAATAAATTTTTATCCTACAGTACATTTCATCCAAGAAGCACTGAGTACACTATAAAACCGTTGATGAACTTGCTTTACTGCTTTGCTCTGCAACTGGGCAGCCTAACTTTTCATACCAAGAGCGCCGCAAGAATACTTCAACACAGAACCTGCAGGCCACACACCACAAGGCCCAAATTATTTCACACACACACACACCCTTGCACTGCCTTTCTAAAGCTGACTAAGGAGGCACCAAGCTTTGGGAAGGAGTCACAAGGCTCTAACAGGGTCCTAGAGCCCTCCCACCTCCTTCCCAAAGCTGGAAGATCACTAACTAGGCTTTGGGAGGTTGGCGGTAGAACTCTAGGTCCATGTCCAAGCCCTCATGCCTTCTTCCCAAAGCCCAGCGCCTTGTTTACCTGGCTTTGGGAAGGCAGTGTGGGAGCTGGGGTGTGTGTGTGTCAAATGTTGCTGAGGGCCTTGGAGAAGCTCACAATGAAGTTTCTACAGTCTCTCTGGAGAACTCTGGTCTATCGGCAGATTTTGAAAGGTGAGTGAGACTCCACTGGGAAAAGGTCGATTTTTTCCAAAAGAAATGAAAGGGACAAGAGAGGATGTATTGGCTCTTTAAGTCGCTGGAAACATATCAGAACAGATAATGAAGCAATACATCTTTAAGTCTCTAGGACAACACAGGGTGATTACAAGAGATCAGCATGAATTCGTTAACAACAAATCATGCCAAGCTAAGCTAGTTTCCTCCACTGATGGAATAAACTCATGTTAATAGATAAGGGGGGTGTAATTAATATCATATATCTTGACAGCTCAGCCTCTTCTGAGCCCTGCTGTATTTCCTTGGTGTTGGAAGGGGAATCACCGGCAACTGTACATCTGATGGTATCTCCTTGCTGCCAACGTTCCTTGATACCCTTTCCCTTTAGCATTTCCATTCATGTGACTTTTCCCTGTCAGTTCCCAAAGCAACGCATTATTTCATGCTCATTGTTCTTTTACCTACTGCTCACCTTAACTTCTCAAGCTATCACTTCATGACAAGATCTTCCCAGATCACCTACAGCCTCTGTTCTCTCAGCCAGTTCCTTCCTTCCTGTTTGTATCAGCCCAATTCATTGATCTCTTAATTGTTGTTGTTGTTGTTCAGTCGTTCAGTCGTGTCCGACTCTTCGTGACCCCATGGACCAGAGCACGCCAGGCACGCCTATCCTTCACTGCCTCTCGCAGTTTGGATCTCTTAATTGGTTGCTCAATTTTCTGGTTCAAGGCAAAGCGGCACAGCATTTTATAAGAACTTTTGAATGGATAAACGCCTCCCTTTTTGAAGTTGATGCTCCATTCTTTTACAATTTACATTGTCCTTCCTCTCTTCTTCTCTGCTCCCTCAATGACCTTTACCTGCCCTCAGTTGCATCATCTCATTAGCAATTTGTCATTTGATGTCACTCATTACATGCTCACTACATGCTCCCCAACTGTTGGGAATCACCCATATCACCGCTTCCACAATCAGCCAACGGGGGGAAAAACAGCTTAGACTCAACATTAACCAAGGGAAACAACACCAAACAATGTTATGAAATCAACTGGTCATGCAAAGTGTTCCTTTTGGAAGTATTTCTATTCTCCCACAAATCGTAGTTTTCAGCTTGAAAATTGAAATTGGGTAGAATCATAGAATCATAGAGTTGGAAGAGACCACAAGGGCCATCCAGTTCAACCCCCTGCCAAGCAGGAAACACCATCAAAGCATTCCTGACAGATGGCTGTCAAGCCTCTGCTTAAAGACCTCCAAAGAAGGAGACTCCACCACACTCCTTGGTAGCAAGTTCCACTGCCGAACAGCTCTCACTGTCAGGAAGTTCTTCCTAATGTTTAGGGTAGCATTATGTACAGCCACAATTGAATATTAGCACCCCAAATATTCTAGGCAGTTATAAAAGTGCTCAGTTCTCCCTAGCACACATGATTTGGATCTGGCATCAGCAAACCCTCTCTATTTGTGATGATCAGAGGTGAAAGCCAATCCTTATACAGTGGAACCTCTACATACGGACATAATCAGTTCCGGAGGTCCGTCCGTAAGTCGATCAGGGTCGCTGGTAGAAGCGCCGTTGTGTGCAGGCACATTCGGTAGGCAGCACGCTTCTGTGCATGTGCAGACGGCGGCAGCCGCTTCTGCGCATGGGCGAATCGCGGCAAACCCGGTATTTACTTCTGGGTTTGCCACAGTCGCAACTTGGGTCGGGCCCAAGTAGAGTCGGTCGTAAGTATAGGCTCTACTATACAGCCAAAACAGAATCATCTGCACACAAGGAGGAGGCGTCAGCAGCCTGGAGCGCAGGGCACTGAGGTTTATAGAATTAAAAGATACCTTTAAAAATAAACGGGGGGGGGGGGGAGACGCACTCCACCACCACCAGCACTTCAAAGCCAAATGAAGAACAAGTATGTTCAGTGGCTACAGGACACTTGTGGGTGGGGGGGGGGGAGAGAGAGAAAGGAACAGAATATCAAGGCAAAAGGAATGGCTGGCTGAAACAGTGAAGAAGAGCACCCCATTCTGCAGCAGAACCTATATCAAGTCCCTCTTTGTCAGTGCTATCGGCATTAGCTCATACCTAGAAAAGCAGAAGGCGAGACGGTCCCATTGCTTCTTGCTACCATGACGCTGATGCCGGTCTCCACGAAGGGCACAGAGAAATCCACAATTTGCGAGCGCTCCTCATTGATGGTGAGGGACCCAATGGCCATGTCTGCTCGCTTGTAATACACCTAGAAGAGAATGAAAGGAGAGGAATAAATTCCCCACCACGCACACACAAAACACCAAGGCAGAGCCAGCTGCACACAAACTGAGCAGAGCACCTTCCACTCATTGATCCCTTTTCCCTATCTTGTGCTGCATCTCTAGCAAGCGGAAGAGGCTGCAACCTTATACACACACGTGTCTGGCAAGGGCCGTAGCTCAGTGGCATCATCTGTTTTGCATGCAAAATATCCCAGGTTAAATCCCTGATGGCATCTCCAGGTAGGGCCGGGAGAGAAGCCTGCCTGAAATCACCTTGGAGAGCCACTGTCATTCACTGAACTAGATGGACCAATGGTCTGACATGGATAAGGCAGCTTCCTATAGGAGTAAGCCTCACAGAACACAGTGGGACTTGCTCTAAGGAAGCGTATATAGAATTGCTCCATGGAGGACCTATCCGCATGAATGTACTAGTGGTAAAAGTAAAGGACCCCTGGACGTTTAAGTCCAGTCAAAGGCGACTATGGGGCTGTGGCGCTCATCTTGCTTTCAGGCCGAGGGAGCCGGCGTTTGTCCACAGACAGCTTTCTGGGTCAGGTGGCCAGCATGACTAAACTGCTTCAGGTGACGGAAGCCAGAGCATGTGGAAACGCTGTTTACCTTCCCACCGCCAATTCATCTATTTGCACTGGCATGCTTTCGAACTGCTAGCTTGACAGGAGCTAGGACAGAGCAACAGACAGATCACACACACACCATTGGCTATAGGAAACTAAATAATAAGGAGGAATGGTTCTAACATAGATGCCTCCCAAATATGGCAGGTTTCCATGTGCAAAATGACTAGCATTGTCTGTGTTGGCTCTTTGTCCTCATGGCCCATGGTAAGGTGGCAGTGTGCACCATTCCTCCTGAGACACCAATCTTCTACTTGCAAAGCATTTTTATATGGATGTCAGGTGCACTGTCCTTCTCCCCTTCCTGTCAGAAATATCATCTTGTCTTTAATATTGCTCTGCCTGCCTTGGGAACATCTGATTATGCTTTGTTCCACTCTTGCAACCTAGGCAGGAGAAATGACATTGGCTATATAAAGGTTCTTTGTATTCCCTGCCTGCACAACCTCTGATCTCGAGACCACTTAGTGTAGGGATCCTTTCGACCAGGCTAAGATGCTTCTCCCCAGAACCATGGGAGCTGGTGGGGAGTCAGGTCAGAGAGGGCTGCTAACTGCGGGCGAGTCAGTAATAGCCCTGTGAGTGAATGAATGAATGAATGACATGACCCCAAACTCTTGCAGCACAGAGACTCACATTCACAGCACACATTATGCCTGCAACAGACAATGATGTTGATGATGGAGAAAGACCTAAGGCAAAAAAAAAAGGTATTCCAGCCAAATAGTGGCAGCGAGGAAATGAGGCTGTAAATGCAGGACGGGGGGGTAGTTAAGGCGGGATGGAAATTCGTACCAATTCAAAAGTTCAGGATCTACTACAATTGAACCTGCCACCTTCAGTTCAATCTCAAATGTGGACCCTGTTATAATCTGTAAGTTGTTTGAGCAGTAATCCTTTCCTCCCTCAGCAAAAGACAGTGGCAGCCCAAGACATTTCTCAGTCTGAAGTGGAGTTCAAATAGCGACTCTCTGCAACTGCAGCCAGTAAGAAAGCCTCGCTGTACCGTTTGCACACACCACTTCCTGCCTTCATCTATCCTCCCACGGGGGGGGGGCACCTTAAGCAGGACCACTTCCCCCTTGTGGCATGGTAGCACGCCAGGCACGCCTATCCTTCACTGCCTCCCGCAGTTTGGCCAAACTCATGTTAGTAGCTTCAAGAACACTGTCCAACCATCTCATCCTCTGTCGTCCCCTTCTCCTTGTGCCCTCCATCTTTCCCAACATCAGGGTCTTTTCTAGGGAGTCTTCTCTTCTCATGAGGTGGCCAAAGTACTGGAGCCTCAACTTCAGGATCTGTCCTTCCAGTGAGCAGTCAGGGCTGATTTCTTTAAGGATGGATAAGTTTGATCTTTTTGCAGTCCATGGGATTCTCAAGAGTCTCCTCCAGCACCATAATTCAAAAGCATCAATTCTTCGGAGGATCAGTCTTCTTTATGGTCCAGCTCTCACTTCCATACATTACTACTGAGGAAACCATAGCTTTAACTATACGGACCTTTGTCGGCAAGGTGATGTCTCTGCTTTTTAAGATGCTGTCTAGGTTTGTCATTGCTTTCCTCCCAAGAAGCAGACGTCTTTTAATTTCGTGACTGCTGTCACCATCTGCAGTGATCATGGAGCCCAAGAAAGTAAAATCTCTCACTGCTTCCGTTTCTTCCCCTTCTATTTGCCAGGAGGTGATGGGACCAGTGGGCATGTTCTTAGTTTTTTTTGATGTTGAGCTTCAGACCCCTATTCCCCTCCAAGAGCTGCAATTCCTAAAATTCTCTGGAAAGAAGGATTGATTCAAATCTATATCCACTCTCATTTTAACACAGTTTTTCTGAAACTTGGGTCTCCAGCTGTTTTTGGACTACAATTCCCATCTTCTCTTACTACTGGTCTTACTAGCAAGGGTTGTTGTCCAAAAACAGCTAGATACCCGAGTCTGGGAAACACTGCTCTAACAGAGGTATCAGGAGAGTCCCAAATCTTGCACATCTGATGACTTCCCTGTTACTCGCTATACAGGTGTTGCAGAGACTTTCCTAGGAAAATGCAACCTTCGCGTATTTCCTTACCTCTCCGATCATGCCATTCCAGAAGCCATCAACTATTTTTCCATGTTTCCCATTTGTCACCAGGTAGAGGTCATAGGAGAACTTCACTGTCTTGGCCAGCTTCTTCAGGATATCAATGCAAAAGCCTTTGCAGCAGAGCTTGGTGTAGGGGTCCATTGGTTCTTCTCCACTGAAAGAAGGATATATTAAAAACACACACATAGGACATGCTTAGTAGTCCTTTGCCTCCCCCACTGTGGCCATGCCGGGGCTCTCCAATGATCTCTTAAGCACCAGGGTGATCTCCGCCTAACACCCTGGCCGCTTCCCTATTTACTCAGAGCAACACTATAGCAACTGGCTCCATCGCTCTTTTCTCAGAGGGGCTAGAACTCAGTCATTTAGAGGTGGCAGCCAGCCACATCCCAATCACATAATTTTCGCAATATAACTTTATCAGTGGCAAGAGAGGCTGATGCTCCAACCTTTCCTATCTCACAAACCTCTCTCTCTCTCTCTCTCTCTCTCTCTCTCTCTCTCTCTCTGTGTGTGTGTGTGTGTGTGTGTGATGGCCATTACTGAAGGCAACTTTGCACGCAAATGCTCTCACACAGTACACAGCTGTCAGCGTGTTCTGTCCCATGCCATTGCCCTCTAAGCAACTGTGAGGTTCTGGCATTCTGAAGCCCCATGCAGCCTAGGTGCGCTGCACACATAGTCAAGGTGTCTAGGTAGAATGAGTGATAAGAGGCATGTAACTAGGTTTGATGGTTATAGAAAGCAGATTCCAAAATACCCATCTCTATGAGGGCTACTAGCCCTGCTCATTTCCACTTACTGCCCCAAAGAAAAAACAGCAGACAGGTTTTTTTGCAAATTTGCAAAAAGTCCCGTTTGCAGAAATGTTCCCTCTCCCTTGAGTATGTGCAATCCTTTTCCTTCTTAAAGGTCGGGGAGGGGCACACATGCATGCAAGAGGGAGAGGTGACAGCAGGCAGGGAGGAGGGGAGGAGTAACTGATTACAAAGGTCTTTCTAGAGGAAGTTTCATGGAGTGGATGCCTCCTAGCTCAAGAGGAAGTGGGCAGAGGGGGAAATAAATACGAGTGTCTGGCAATCTTTGCTCAACTCCTAAGGAAGGGGACAGGCTATCCTTAGTGCTAGGAGAACTGCTAATCACATCTGTGAAACTCTGCACACCACAGTGGGATGGGGGGAGATGAGTAGCCTTCCAAACAGTCTGGGGAAAACATCCAGTCAGAGAAGAAGAAGAAGAAGAAGAAGAAGAAGAAGAAGAAGAAGAAGAAGAAGAAGAAGAAGAAGAAGAAGAGGAGGAGGAGGAGGAGGAGGAGGAGGAGGAGGAGGAGGAGTTTGGATTTGATATCCCGCTTTTCACTACCAGAAGGAGTCTCAAAGTGGCTAACATTCTCCTTTCCCTTCCTCCCCCACAACAAACATTCTGTGAGGTGAGTGGGGCTGAGAGACTTCAGAGAAGTGTGACTAGCCCAAGGTCACCCAGCAGTTGCATGTGGAGGAGCGGAGACGCAAACCCAGTTCCCCAGATTACGAGTCTACCGCTCTACTACACCACACTAGAAAAGAGAAGGAAGATTAGGGGTTCTGGCTCCGACAGGAAAGCATTTGATACAGGCCTGGTTAAAAAAAAAAAACAAAAAAAAAACAAGCCTTAGGTTCCACCTTAAAACTAGACTTGCTTAAAATATTGTACTTGTTGTTGTTATAAACAATAGCTGAAGTCTCACTTGCTCACAGCCACTTCGCAAGTCAGGGACAGACACGTTAGAGTGTGGGTGCCTCACTCGTTCCTTTTGTACTGATCTGACCTCCGAGGGAATTGTCCTCGCCTCCTCTCTGCTCAGAAGGACAGGGAAGGAAGAGGGCTGCTCCACTGCGGTGGTTACTGCCACCACCAGCAACATTGCTTGATCTCAGGCCACGGATGCAGGTGAGCATTCCCCACATGGCAACTTAGCATGCAGGCCATCTGTTCAACTCCGACTGGTGACAGGGAAATAGAATCTTGCCACATTTCTGCACCTGGTTAGAAACCCCAGAAAAGCAAGCATGGGGACGACACTTTTCTGCTTGGTAGGACAATTCAGCCAACGAAACAGAGTGGGCAATGCTCAGTGGGAGAGAATGGGGTTTCCCTGGAGGTTTCAGGTCCAAATCCTAACTGTCTCCAGCTAAAAGGTAACAAGTATTCAGGCTAGGAGAGGCCTTGGCCTTGGCCTTCCACAACTCTGGGGCCTTCCAGGTGTTGTGGCACTCTAGCTCCCATCATCTCCAACTTGCTGGGGCTGATGGGAGATGGTCCAGCACCAGCTGGAGAGCACCAGACTGAAGAAGACAACCTTAGTTATTGCTGGTCAGAGTAGAAAAAAACTAGGTTACTCTTTATTGGGATTTGAAATATTTGAATGCTGTCGTTTTCCTTAATTGCATTTTTTTGTTTGTTTCATTTCACGGAGAAGGTCTTTACCTTTAAAGATTGCATATAAATGTTTCCAATAAATAAACAGATGACAACATGGATGGACACACTACAAGGCAGCTTCATATGTTCAAAACTGGCTTGCCAAACCATGTTTTCCCCCAGGGTGCTGGGTGTGTGTGTGTGTTGTGAATATACTGCCCATTGGAAGTTAAGTTTCAGAATCTGTGTTTCTGCAAAAGCCTTCCAATAGTTTTTAACCTACATTTATTGAGCTGGGGAAAGTAGCTTGCTTCTTCACCCAGCAGGCTGGCTGACACAACTTTGATCAGAGGACTGCAGAGGTCGGCAACAGGCAGGTGATTAATAACTATGGGCAGACTTTTCAGGTTAGGTCTCGTTGGGGGCGTGCGGCAGACTGACTGCCATGACCACCTTTCCAGCTAGTTGCCTCCAAGGAGCAGCCACAGCCTTGAGAGTCTGCTTGCTGGGTCACCACATGTATGCAGTCCTGGAAGTGTAATTGATGGGCTAGCTCACCAGGTAGCCTGCTGGGAAAATGCTACCTTTATAGACACAGAAGTGGAGGGGAGGATGCTGCTGCTGGGGCTTCAAATCTACCTGCAAGCCATCTACACCTCATCCAGAGCCTCCACCCCAAAGCCTCATCTTGCCTAGAGAAACCAAGCTGTCGGTGTTGGGACAGGAATCCTTCCCGCATTAAGAAAACACTATTTCAAATCCCTTCAATGTTTTGCAGCAAGGGTGGGAAGCCTTTAGCCCTCCAGGTGTAGTTGAGCTCCAACTCCCATCGGCTGCAGGAATCATGTCCAATGGTCAGGGATCATGGGAAGTGGAGTCCAGCAACAGTTGGAAGCAGGACACAAGTTCCCCACCTCTGTTTGGAACAGTGTTTCCCTGCCTTGGGTCTCCCGCTGTTTTGGGCTACAATTTAAAGTATCACCTGGCACAGGCAAAGGCAAACTCAGCCCTCCAGATGTTTTGGGACTACGACTCCCATCAGCCCTGACCACTGGTCTTGCTAGCTAGGGATGATAGGAGCTGTAGTCCAAAAAAGCGGGAAACCCAAGTTTGGGAAACACTGGTTTAGAGGAAGCAGCATTTCTCACTGAGATCCTTGCTACACTACATTTTTAGTTTCTTTGTCTTTGAAAGCTGCAAGTCCAGGAGAAAGTCAGCAAGTGAAGATTTTCCAATGCAATGATAGGAAAAGCTGCGCTGAACTGAATTTGCCTTTGTTATGCAACTATTAAAAACACAGTGACCCTTATTATGGAAGGAGAAGATAATTAAAAGTAAACACAAAAATAATCTCATTTGATAACCTTGCTAGCATTTAGTGAAATGGAGGTTTATCTTAATTTTTGACTACCTGGTTCTTAAAATTGCCTTACTCATTGTAAGGCTATGATACATAGCAGATGTAACTATAACTTCTCTGTTTTCCCTGCTAAATTTTTCAGAAGTAAAAAAAAACCCTCCGAGATCTCCATTGACTGATAATCATTTTCATACATCAAGATGACTCCCACTTCTAGTGCCACCCTGGGAAGCAAACAAATGGCATTTCAAACTAACGGCAACGATTCCTCCAGCCAGTGGCCCAGCATCCATCATGTTTGTGTAATTTTTATGCAAATTCAATTAATTGTGTGATGTAAATTAAAATATGTCAAGTCCTGATGTGCTTCTTTTGTGGTTCTGGATATTGAACACACTTCTCTGGGGCCCTGCCTGGGGCAGATTCTCATATTCTTTGGGCAGGCAGCAGGAAGCATAACTTTATCACTCACACACTCAGAGCCAAGAAGGATGAAGGAAGGCATCATCCAAAAAGAAGACTCCCAGCAGCTTCCTCTCAGGTTTGCAACTGAATCGCAAGACATTCAAGCACACCAGTGAATTTGTCCATTGTCTTGCCCCTCCGTGCTTCAGGTGGCTTGCCTCTCTCGGACTCACACAGCCACCTTTTGTCTTGGAAAGTTAACTACGTTTCCCACAGATACAGAAAAGAGAGTCACAGTCTCTGATCTTCTCTGCAGACTGCAGAGGGTGTGACAAGTTTGAACTTCTCACTTCACACAGAGCCAGCAAAGGGCACAGCCCTTCCCCATTTCAGACATCCATACGAAGTCAGAGGGTCGTTTCTATGGTTTTGGGTCAGCAGGAGTGGTGGGCAGGCGAGCAAGTCAGTGCCAGGCAGACTGCTTCAAACAGGGTGGGCCAGTTGAGCTGACAGTCAGTTAGTTACCTGATATGCCTCTACCTGCCTGTTCAGTTTATACTGAGGAGCCAAGAAACTTCGAATAGGCTTAAGCCGAACTTCCAGCATCTACGGCTGTGATGCTGGCATTATTTGAGTTGGTAGACTTGTGTTTGCCTCTACATAGTTCCCATCCTTATTTTAGACATTGTGATATATTGGCATAGTGCAATGTTTAGCTGGTGATATATTGCGATGTTGAAATCCAGATATTGCCCAGCAACTAAGCAATTTGAAGTGCAAGCACCTTGTCCCAAGACTACTGTGCCCTTTTTAATTGGGGGGTAGGTTGTCGTTTTTATTTTGGTTGTGTATTCTGTGGTTTTATATTCTGATTTTATCCTGTGAAGCGCCCTGAGACCTGCGGGTATAGGGAGGGAGGGAGGGAAGAACAGGTAAAACTCGAAAAATTAGAATACCGTGGAAAGGTTCATTTCTTTCAGTAATTCAACTTAAAAGGTGAAACTAATATATGAGATAGACTCATGACATGCAAAGCGAGATATGTCAAGCCTTTATTTGTTATAATTGTGATGATTATGGCATACAGCTGATGAGAACCCCAAATTAACAATTTCAACTTTGGGGTTTTCATCAGCTATGTGCCATAATCATCACAATTATAACAAGCAAAGGCTTGACATATCTCGCTTTGCATGTCATGAGTCTATCTCATATATTAAACTCCTGTAGCTAATGAAAAAACAATCGTTTACATAAATGGACTTTTCCACGGTATTCTAATTTTTCGAATTTCACCTGTAAGTAAGCAAATAAAATTTAATAATAATAATAATAATAATAATATGAACATAGCAGCTGAAGGACTCATCAGCACATGGCAGAGGATAGTTACAGAGAATACCAGGGCAACAAAATTTGAGTCTGTTGCATAAGGTGCCACCAGCTCAACCACTAACCCTGCTGGAATGTTCATGCCATTGAAGAAGCAACCCCAAAGGCTATTATGCAACGGGTTATTAACCCCTTCATGAATTCTCCAAAGATGTGGACATCTGAGTTCCACATCTGGCCCTCTGAATAGGCCACTGAATTCAAACATGATCATGCCTGCCTTGCTGAATATTCTTTACGATGAGAAAGAAGGCATAAAGGTGAATGATAGCAGCCCACAACATGAACCCTTTGTTAAGAAAGAAAAAACCCTGCGGGCTCAAAGCAGCAATAAGCCAAAGCAGCAATAAGCCACAGTCCTGACAATGCAAAAGTTCCCACTCCAACCCCTTTTCCCATGTGCCCCTTAAATTTGTTCCAGGGGTCCCCCCACCCTCCAAAACAGTTTTAGGGAGAGCATGGGATGTCCCACTGCACAAGTGGAAATATCTCCGCTATAGGGATGCAGTAGCTGGGATACTGCCCTATTTCAGGCTATGGGGCAGGGGCCCCCACATGGCTTCCTCCAGAGGTTGGTGAACATCCACTCCCATCAGTCCTAGACATAGTGGCCGATGGTCAGGAGCTTGTGGACTAACAGCAATGGAAAGGTGCCATGTTAGTTAACCCTGCTGCAGGGCTTTGCTGGGGAGATGGCCAGCTCAGCAGGGGGAGGCAGCAGGGAGTTTAATGCTCAAAAGGTACCCCATATCCGCAAACCAACCCTAAATATGGACTTGTGCTACGTGTGTCTCAGAAATCCTTGCTGCAACCCCCCACCCCTTAACTGCCTTCCTATTTACCTCTTTGTGTGGTTGGCCTGTTCCCGGCAGGGGACGGTATTGCGGACGCACACTCCGGTGGTTGGGTCCGTCTTCTCCACAATGACAAAGGGCCGCTCCTCCAGGGTGGCTACTGTGAGGTGGTGGCTGTCGGCCATGGGCTGCAGGAAGGATCCGTAACGTGGCCACACCGGGTATTTCATGTGGATGATGCCCTTCTCCCATTTCCCCACCTGCGTAATGGGCAGAAAGCAAGGGACACGGTTTGAACCAAGCAAAAGGAGGCCCTCAGACATGACAGCCCGGCTGTGCCGTCCTAAATAGCCTGTTGTCCGCAGGAAATTTCTGCTGCAAATGATTGTAAGGCTAACAGGGAAGGAGAACATAGGACAGAGCAAGGTCTGTGTGAAGCTCATAGGAAACCAAACACCGTGAGACAGACCCAGAAGTCAACACAGGCCCCTGGGTCACAGGACATGCATGCTGCTGGCAGCCCCTGCCCTGACTGGGGAGGCAGCAGAGATCGGCAGCTTCCAGGCAGTCCCAACCTAGAACAATTTGCCAAGCGACTTGATGACAAGCCAACAGAGCAATTCGGATGGCAGTTAGCATTCAGTATGTTTTGTATGGATACAGAAGACAGATGTTTTATTTCTGTTCCCCTGATTGAATGGAGATGATTGGGGAGGGGGGTGTCACACTCCCGCTGCAACTGACTTCAGGAGATAACACTCATTTTGGAAATAGATTTTGTGATATTACTGGTAGTTTCAAATGAGCCGGATTTTGAAATGGCCCAGCAGCAATTGGCTATAGAGGTACTTATTTATTTACAGAGATTTAACACAAACTAGATGTAACCCCAGGCAGGAGGAATTTGGGTTTTAAACAGAGCATTGCGTGGAAAGATTTTCTTTTGCTCTGGGACAGTTGTCTAACTCCAGTAACCAGCTAGAGCACACTCTATGGCCCCACTATTAACTCTAGGTCTGCTGCTCCTCATCTGATCTCTCCATGGTCAACCTGAAGCTGAGACTCTACAGCCAGCAGCTGGATATCACACTCACCAGGAAGCTTGGAGGCTAGTATGTGAACTACAGTCGTACATCGGAAGTCGAACAGAATCTGTTCGACTTCCAAAATGTTCGAAAATCAAACTGTGGGTTCTGATTGGCTCCAGGAAGCTCCTGCATTCGGCTTCCAAAAACATTCATCAGATGTGCCACATTTTAAAGTCAGCCCATTTAAACAAATTTCATTGAAAAATCCTATACTGTACATTTTTATACACTTAGGATTTAGGTGGTATCTTGGCTACTTTCACTACTGAAACATGAACATTATCAACTGAAAACTATTTGTTTGTTTGTTTGTCCATCCATCCATCCATCCCCAAAAATGAATTTTCAGAATTGTTATGTACTGAGCTGAATCCTAGAACAATTCTGGAATGAAATTCTGGAATGTAGTTATCTAAATTCTGGAGTTGCCATGTTTAATCTGAGGCATGCAGGTTTAAGGCTGTGTACACACCATACATCTAAAGTACATTTAGCACATTCTCCCACCCCCAGCTCAAAAGAAATCTAGAAACAGTAGTTTGTTAAGAACTGTGACTCCACAAAGGGTAAATTACAGTTCCCAATATTCCTTTCGGTGGGTGGGGAACAGACTTTAAATGTATGGTATGTGTGCAGACATTCAAACTTGATTTTGCTCTTAGAAACACAAAAGGAATGCAGCAAACTAGGATGGAGGGGATAAAGGCATATTGTTGTTCGAAAAGATAGACATGTTCTCTTTTTATGCTATTTGGCAGTTGCCTCAATACCTTCAATGAGAGAATATTAGCACAAGTCCATCCTGACACTGCAAATGCAGTTGTATCGACTGTGTTTATAGCATTGTACTCTTGGTTTCTTAAGAGAAGTATTGACAAAGCAATAGCAATAATTGCTATGATACACGAGAGAGCATTTTAACAGCCCAAACCAGTCATATCATAAAGGGAAAGTGTCGATGGAAAACAATTTACTCAAACAGCAGGGTTGACTTAATTAACACTAATATTATTCCACTGGTAGCTTTCATCTCGGCCAAAATACTTATGGCACTCTTCCAAAAAGAATAGAAAACCCAACCAGAAATATTTAGTAACACCCGTTTATCGGATAGAATAATCACACACACACACATTTGGCCATCACAAGCAACTCGCTCTATTTTCCTCCCTTAGGTTTCGCCACTTCTGAAGAGAGAAAATAATGGCCCAGTCTCAAATGCTTAAAACGTCCAACCATGGAGCAGGGAGACAATGCCAGTTCTCCAATCAGCAGTAGGATTTGGTTGCATGTATGGACCCCCAGCACAGTCTAACTGCCAGAACAAGCTAATAAGGCCAGGGGAATGGCAGATCGCCACCTTCCGGAACATTCTGACACAACTGGGCCTGTGGCACTGTTCAAGAGCCTACACTTACTGGAGCATTCCTAACTGGTAAAACCATGCAAGGATAAATGAAGCCAATAACCATGGATGACCCAAAATTAATACTGACTATGCAGGGCCAATCTAAGACCCTAGAATCTTCAGGTTCCCATCTGAAAATCTGGAAAACCGAAGCCAGTCAGTTTTGACAGTACTGAGCTAGATGGACCAATGATCTGGCTCAGTATAAGGTAGCTTTGCATGTCCCTGTGACATTTTGCTATCCGAGTTGAAGCAGAAAATGGTGCCCTTTCTACCCCCAAGCAGCACAGTATCCGAGGCTGAGGCACCAGGAATGAGGCACCAGATATGTAAGGGCAGAATGGACAAAGAGATAGCCATAAGAAACCCCATTTTAGATACAGCTTCGCTCCGATTCCCTTTTGACCGATTCAACTTTGCCCTAGCCAAAATCCTTACATTGCAGCTTCTTAGGCAAACATAGCAGATCAGCAGTTTGGCAAAACAGCTGACCACAAACTTCCTGTTTTGAACAGACTGTCTAGTTTCGGTAGACTAGTTAACCGCAGAACTGACCCCATCACCGATGTCAGCAATAGCCTTGGCTATTATTGGGATGCAGGTGCAGGCGAAGGTCAACGGCTAGGCAGTTAAATGCTAGAATAAGTATATAGCACCTCCTGATGGCTAAAGCAGTTTGAAACATGTAAGACAGCCAGATGGGTGTATTCCCCAGCCTGATTGGCCAGAAGGAATGCTAGGGGTTGGGTTATTAGCAGTTTGTAAAGAGTATAAAACACCCCTGTATGTGCTTGTGAGGGTGTGCAGACTTTTGGGCACTAGCCAGCTGTACCATTGCTCTGCCATGGCAAATCAATAAAGAATGCTTAGAGAAAAGCTGCTTGGAGTTTTCCTTCTGGTCTATATTGGGTCCCAGGCACAGGTGCAACATTTCCTGGTGCAAGCGTGACTCGGATGAAGGGTTAGCCTTCTTTGACCAGAGGCAGCCCCCTTGCCCTATCGTACAGAGGGAGGGGTTCCTGGGAGCCGCCCTTCTTCTCCTGCGGCCGCCTGGCAGATTTGCCAGAGGAGACTGGGACGTGTCCTTGGCCCCCCCCCTTGACCTGTACGAAGACGGCAACGGACCGAGGAACAGAGGGAGACAGGAGCCGGCTGGGTAAGGAATGGCCTTCTCTATTGGGAGAAGATGGGAGACTTGATCACTCTCCAGCGTGCTGCCAGTACTCAGCAGGAAAGAGGTCCGCTGGGGAAAACACGCGCATAGGTAAGTGTGCCACTACTCAATGGTCTGAAAGAGGTCCATTGAAGGCACACATATAGGTTGCGATGTCAGTAATCAGTGGTAAGTGGTCCACTGATGAAAAACATGCATATAGGTAGGAGGAAAAGGGGGAAAGGGAGGTACGTTTGGTTTGGTGTGAAAGGACTGAATGATTGGGAAATTTAGCTGTGTGATGAAGTGGTGTGTGATTAATGAAGTGCTGTGTGATGAATGTGGATGACTAAAGAACACTAAAAAAAAAAGGTTGGTGAAAAGCACTACATGGGACATAATGGGTTTGGGGTTGCTCTACAGCAAATACTCCATTTGAAGGTACCGGTACTATTGGAAATAGGTTCCAAAATAATGGCTGAGGTTATCTTTTGAGTTGTTGCAGAGTGCTGTGTTACCCAGAAGCACAGGCCAAATATAGGTGTGTGTGATATTGTGTGGATCTCTTTGTGTTTTCTCTCTGCTTTAACACAACTGTGTAATTGTGTTATGTGTCAAGGCCAGGGCTCTGGGTTCCAGAGGGCTGGGACAGGGGAGAGAATCTTTATTTTGTTAAGTTTTTCCCAGCTATCCTTCTTCAGTTAATTTCTCCTGGGGAAGGAAAGGGGGGGACTTAGCTTTTCTGGTTTCCAGCTTTGAATATTGCTGGGATCGACAGAAGCAATCTGTGTGTGTGTGTAATGGTGAGGGTTGCAGGGTAGCAACCTCCCCCCACCTTCTTGTTGTTTTATGCTGGTCGTTGCACCACAGCGGGGCAACTCCCTTGTACTTCCTTGTATGTTTCTGCATATCTTTGGTTTTCATGCAATGGGTTCTGAGAAGTGTGCCTGCGTAGAGGCAGGGTTTTAGAGGATGTAAGACCTTTAGGGACCCTTAGAGTCAGGGTTTTGAAGGCATAGCTGCACAGTGGCAGCCTACCTGTTTTGTAGGCTCTGGAGGAATTGGTGATGAAAAGGGGTGAGCTTTTCCTCTCTTCCTCTTTAGCAAAAGGGCTGAGAGGAGAGGGGGGGGCCTGCGTGTGTGGGTGTCTTGCAAACGGTCTTTTCTTTGGTGTGTTTGCATCGAGGCTTGTGTTTTCTCCAACTGGATCGGAGGGGCTGTGGAAAACCACAACTTTCTCTTCCCCTTCTTTGCCTAACTTTGTCATCTGTGGTCTTCAGACTTTTATTCTGTTTCCCTCCAATAAGTAATTCTCCTAGCCTTTTGAAAGTGGGTGATTTAGAGTATTTGCATTTCATGCTGCTCAGCCTGGCAAAAGGGGGGCAAAGGGCAAAGCAAAGGTAGCCCTGAGTCCAGGCATTTGCATTGAAAGGCAATCCTGCTATCCTGAGAGTTAAGGTACGTTGTAAAAGGGTGTGAGTTACAGGTAATTATTGCCAAATACTTCTGTAATTGAATTATGGTGCTGGAGAAGACTCTTGAGAGTCCTATGGACTGCAAGAAGATCAAGCCTGTCCATTATGGGGGAGGTCCGCCTTGGATTGCCCACTGGAGGGACAGATCCTGAGGCTGAGGCTCCAGTGCTTTGGCTACCTCATGAGAGGAGAGGACTCCCTGGAGGAGACCCTGATGTTGGGAAAGATTGAGGGCACAAGAATGAGACGACAGAGGATGAGATGTTGGTCAATGTTCTCGAGGCTGCCAGTATGGGTTTGATTAGGCTGATGGAGGTGGTGGAGGTCATGGGTGCCTGGCGTGCCCTGGTCCATGGCATCGCGAGGAGTTGGAAGGGACTAAACAATAATAACTTCTGTAAGTAGAAATGCTTGCCTTTTGATATGTGCTGGGAAGATTGGTGAAAGGGTTTCAGAAATCTTTTGGGTTGCTCTGTTTCTTGTTAGTTAGGATGAAGCCACAAATTAACTGACTTGGTTCCGGCAATTCATTAATTGTTTGTATCTTAATTGATATTTGTTATGGATATGAGAGAACCCCCCCCCCTGTTCCTTTTTTTTTTAAAGGTCTCTAACAAAAGCTTGCTGGAAGCAGAGAAAAAGGGGAAGTGGAAGAAAATGGAGGAAAGGGAGGGGGAGCGGGGGAACAGAAAAAGCCTCATTTTAAAAGCACAGAAATTTCCTTCGCAGCAGCCTTTCCCCTTTCTCTACCTTGGTAAGGGGGGAAAGAGCTGGAACCGTGTCCCACCAGCTAGGGAAAAGGTATCTTTCAAGCAGACTGATAGGTGACTGGATTAAATTTGCTGGTTTCGTCCTATAACTGGTTTCAATTGGAATTTTACTGGTTTAATGTCACTTTGTTTTGTTAAAGACATGTTTAGGCCTGCACTGATTATTGTTGGTTGGTTGCTTTGCTTTTCCCTCCAATGGACCATAGCTGTCATTCATTGCCAGTTTGTTAACAAAGCAGCATCAAAGAAAAAGGGAGGATTGGGTAATGATCCTCTGGACTGAGTTTATTTTAATATTTGTAGTATCTGAAAATAAATATGTCTTGCTGTATGGCACTTTGAGTTGAGGATGGTGGATGCCAGAATGGGACGAAAATTTAGGTACTCTGTATAATGCAATTGCATACCAAGTCATTTCTGTTATATTAATCTATTCACCTATCTTCTGTCCCCTGTATGGAAGTATAGAAGTTTTAGTGTTATGTGTTGTTCAATATGTTTATGGAAAATGGGGTCAGAAAGGGAGACTGTCTCCCAGTACCAATTCATCATTGAATGAGTAGTTGGGTACAGCAAAAATGTGGGTGTATTGCTTCTTTTCTGTAATTAGGATACCCGATAATGGTCACTGATTACATTAATTTGGCATTCCTTTGATGCAAAATGTTTAGCTCTTGAATCCAGGGCACAGGTTTACCTCATTTATACATATACCCCTAAAATGGGATTTGTGAACAAAGGAATAATGGGAAGCAGCAACGGAAAGTGTTATCTGAGGCTAAATCTGTTGTAGCTGCACAGCCTTTTGAGTTATAAGTGTCTGCAAATGAGGAGATGGCTGCTTGGAGTTTGTGGCAACAGGGAAAAGAGTGCCTCTGCAATTTTGATTCATTGATGGGTCTGCCCGATACCTAAGGAATGAAAGGGTGTGGCTTTCCCAATGGGAGTGAAATGATATTTGTATACAACTGCCCTCAGTGGAGGCAGGATGTACCAACAGTTGCTGCCAATTGTGAATTGTGCTAGCAGCCCAAAAGGAAAAGGGGGTACAGAAGAACTGTTACACTTGTTATGGGAGGCAGGATACAAGCCTCTCAGAGAAAGGCATAAATTGTGTCTGAAGGAAGTCAAGTATTTAGGCTTCAATGTATCATACCACAGAGGAAAGAAGCCATATGTCTCATAAAGAGCCCACCACTAGGAAGCAGTTGTGGGACTTCCTAGGGAAATACAGGGTGGTGCTAAATACCTGGCTTCAGTGTTTTAGCAGAACCCCTGAATGAGAAAACAAGAGGAGTGGAGGAAGACCCCTTTGTGTGGGGACCAGAACAACAAAAGGCCTTTGAGACTATTAAAAGATGCCTAATGGAGGCACCGGCCCCAAGATTGCCAAATCCAGAGAAACCCTTCCAGTTGTATGTCCACAAACAGAATAATGTGGCAGCAGGAGTCCAGACTCGGAAACTGGGAAGCTGGAATCGGCCGGAAGCCTAATTTTCTAAACAATTGGACTCAGTAGTAAAAGGATGACCACCCTGCCAGAGAGCAGTAACGGCTACGCTGTGTGAAAATCCCAGACTACATCTAGGGTAGACCGCGCCATCCTGATGCCCTTGCCTGATGAAGAAGAAATAGAGCACCATGACTGTCTCCAGGTGATGGATGAGGTCTACTCTAGCAGGCCAGATTTGAAGGATGGGCCATTGAAAGATCCCGATATAGTATATTACACAGATGGAAGCAGCTTTGTAACCAACGGACTCAGGAAGGCCGGGTATGTTGTGGTGACCAACGAGGAAGTTGTAGAGGCAGAATCCTTACAACCAGGAACCTCTGCCCAGAAGGCCGAAATAATTGCACTCACCAGAGCCCTGCAACTGGCAGCTGGATGTAAGGCAAATATATACACAGACTCGAAGTATGCCTTCTTAACCCTGCATGCGCATGGAGCTCTATGGAAGGAGAGAGGCTTGATAGGAGCCCATGGAAAAGCCTTGAAGTATGGACAAGAAGTGGAAAGTCTATTAGAGGCGGTGTGGGCTCCCGAGAAGATTGCTGTGATGCACTGCAAAGGACACGGGCGAGGTAGAGATTTGGTCACCAGAGGCAACCATAAGGCAGACAAGGCTGCCCGAGAGGCAGCTCTGAAACCAACACCTACAACCGTGGCTGCTCTTATCCCAGACATAACCCCTGAGGACGTAGAGCCTCACTATGCCCCTGAAGAACAAGAATGGGCACATCAGGAGGGAGCCCGACTGCAAGATGGATGGCTACTCCTCCCAGACAACCGAGTATTTGTGCCCCAACACCTGGCCAGCAAGATTGTGAAAAATTACCATGAGTCCACACACTTGGGAGGCACTGCTGCTAGGGAACATCTCGGGAGAAAACTATATGTGCCAAATCTCTCTCAACTGACTGCTGCTATTTCCCAGAGATGTATCCTGTGTGCAAAAAACGACCCCAAGCAGGGATCTCTACCCCCACCTGGAGTATAACATGTAGGCTACACTCCCATGAAGAGCCTGATTGTGGACTTCACCGAAGTTCCCCCACTAAGATGTTACCATTTGAACTCCTCTACAGGAAACCACGAAAGTAGCAGCTAGAATGGACAGGTGGAAGAGCATATCACCTTCCACGAACAAATAATCTCTCTATCTGTCTGTCTGTCTGTGTCTGTGTGTTGTCATTCCCTCAGCAGGTGGGCCCTCGAGCGAACACTGTGCAGCTTTGCTGAGCCAGTCCATCAGTTCCAGCCTGCTATAGCGTGTGGGTGAAGGAGTGGAAGCGCGACCTTCTTACACGGTCCATACACGGTTCTCCTATCCACCCCAACGGCGGTGAAAGGCCGAGGTGACCCCCTGAAGTCGACACCCTGCTGTGCCTAGCCAGGAGTAGGTACTCAACGCACGGTGCACCAGTCTCCCCTGCTGCGTCTGACCGGCAAGGACGCCCAGCGCACGGGAGACCGAATTGAAGTAGCCCCTGCTGTGACACACCGGACGCTGTCACTCGATGCATGGGCCACCGGAAACTTCCATTTTATGCAACGGAGACCATCTCCAGCTGAACCACATCGGGAAAATTGGTCAGAAGGACATTGTTATTATTGGTTTGTCGACCAGTTGTTAGACAGGGCATAATTCTATAGATTGGGAGTGTTAGAGGTGTGAACAATGTTGGTCTAGGTTGTTGGGATTGGACGGGTAGATGAAAAGGGAAATCCTGTTGACCCCTTGAAATTGACTTTGTTAAGGCAACAATACCTCTTTCTATTCTCTTGCGTGTATATAGTTGGGAACCAAAGGGGAGGGCCTAGTCTTTTATACCTATGGGTGTATTTTCACTGGCAAAGAGAATAGGGAGTCCATTCTACAGCCAAACAGTTCTTACTGTTAGAAAGTTATTCCCGACTATTTGCTACATTGCAACTGCTCTCAAGAAGTCAGAGTAGGTAAATATTCATTGATCCTATTCTTCTCACACTACTTTTATTAGTCCCTTCCAGTCCTCAAGTAAATGTCACCACCCTCCATAAGAAATATGGGCCATATTCAGCTGTAACAGTAAACCAGAATTTAGTCCTCGAGGAATGAACTTGGGGTGAGGCACTGGCTCTTATTCGACTTCCTCCAGTGTAGTCACAAGGAGATTTGAAGCTTTCACACCAGGGACACGCCACCCAGAGTCACCAAAGGGGGGTGGGAAGTCCTTTTATGTATAGCTGAAAGCTCAGTAGGTCAATCTGATGAGGAAGCAGAACAAGCTGCTCCTCTCGATTGAAAGGGGGGAAAATGAGGCACCAGGAATGAGGCACCAGATATGTAAGGGCAGAATGGACAAAGAGATAGCCATAAGAAACCCCATTTTAGATACAGCTTCGCTCCGATTCCCTTTTGACCGATTCAACTTTGCCCTAGCCAAAATCCTTACATTGCAGCTTCTTAGGCAAACATAGCAGATCAGCAGTTTGGCAAAACAGCTGACCACAAACTTCCTGTTTTGAACAGACTGTCTAGTTTCGGTAGACTAGTTAACCGCAGAACTGACCCCATCACCGATGTCAGCAATAGCCTTGGCTATTATTGGGATGCAGGTGCAGGCGAAGGTCAACAGCTAGGCAGTTAAATGCTAGAATAAGTATATAGCACCTCCTGATGGCTAAAGCAGTTTGAAACATGTAAGACAGCCAGATGGGTGTATTCCCCAGCCTGATTGGCCAGAAGGAATGCTAGGGGTTGGGTTATTAGCAGTTTGTAAAGAGTATAAAACACCCCTGTATGTGCTTGTGAGGGTGTGCAGACTTTTGGGCACTAGCCAGCTGTACCATTGCTCTGCCATGGCAAATCAATAAAGAATGCTTAGAGAAAAGCTGCTTGGAGTTTTCCTTCTGGTCTATATTGGGTCCCAGGCACAGGTGCAACAAGGCCAATTAAGTTATTTTACACCTGAGGCAGGAAATCTGACAAGGGCCTTTCCCCTATCCCAAACCGTAAAAATGCCCCAATAATAAATGGAACAACTAACAATTTACTGCCCTTTCCCGACATGCAAAATCATCTGCCTGAGGTGGCCGCCTCATTCTGGCTAACGGTAGGACTGGACCTGTGGACTAGACAAAAGAATAAAGAGTCTCACACAAAATGTAAATACTGGTGGGGAATTAACATTCAGTGCCCGTAGAAGGATATCAAACCATCTAAAAACAGAGCTTTGTTCTATGTTTTGCCCTTTTTCCCTCTGAGGTAGAGTGATGTGTAAGTCTATTTCTGCTCCATGTCAATTTTGCATGTGTTCAGTCACAACTCTGCTCTATATTCTGTTTCCACATTAATATGTGGCTTTAAAAAGAATATTCAATTTAAAATACCTGTTCTCAAAAAAACCCCACCCTATTTAAATTCTGTTTTATCTCAATACACACATTTCTAAATGCACTTTATCTTAAAATATTCTCTTTTAATGCATTTTGGTACTTTTCTCTGAGTCAAGAACTGTATCAAAATGTTCAGAGAAGTGCGAAATATGAAGGTAATTATGTTCCAGTCCAGGAGGTGTGGATCAAGTCACTCTGTATTGGAATTCACAGGAATCAAGTTACTTAAATTTCCCTTCACTATGGTGGAGCGTTTCGGAGAGCCCCTATTGTATACCTGAGGGAGGACACTGGATATTAGCGGTTTCATCCCATAAGCCAGCTAACCTGTGGGCCTCTAGATGCTGTTGGACTGTAACCCCCATCACCCCAACCCCACGCCATGCTAGCTGGGGCTGACTGATGTTGGCGTCTAACATCTGGAGGGCCGTGGGTTAGCCACACCGGCCACAAAGGTTCCAATTTGTTTTCAACTTCTGATGAGTGCAATTGATTGACAAGCTTCGCAGTTGCCCTCATCTCTGATCTGTAACTCACTTAAGCCAATTTGCCTTCACATAATTTGTTCAGTTCTGTTTTTTAATTCAATTCCACACAAACGAAACTACAAAGTAATCTCGCGCAAACAAGGGCATTGCCGCCCTCTTTCTCCAACTGAGCTATGCGCCCCCGTAGCATGCGATACATTACCAAGGTGCCGCAAATTAAATAAATTAGTTGTGTAACACTGAATAAATGAATCCCAAATTTCATTTCATTTCATTTCATGGTGCTTCCATTTGTTTATGAAATGAAATTGAATTGCCATGCAGATCCGAAGAAAGCGTCGTTTTCAGCTTTTAATCATTCAGTTAAGTCATCACCTCGATGGCAGGAGCCGGGAGGAGCACAAAGCACAACTGGGAAAGGCAACAGGAAGCAGAACTTGGCGGCTTCCAAGTCGTTCTTTGGTATAAAGCAGGGGCAGGAAACTCTTTTCGCAGCCCAAGGGCCACATTCCCTTCTGCGCAAGATTCTGAGGGCCACATACCAGCGGGGAGCGAAAGTGGATGGAGAAATGGATGCAAATTTTGCAGTTTCTGCACACACTCACACACACCCCGATCCTTCATTCAGACAAGCAAGAAGCAATATCAGAGTTCAAGGGAACATTCCAGCCAAGTAAAAACATTGGGGACAGTGAGGGTTGTGGCTTAGGGAGAGTTCTGAGGTCCAGATATAGAAAGAAGAAGAAGAAGAGGAGTTTGGATTTGATACCCCGCTTTTCACTACCCGAAGGAGTCTCAAAGCAGCTAACATTCTCCTGTCCCTTCCTCCCCCACAACAAACACCCTGTGAGGTGAGTGGGGCTGAGAGACTTCAAAGAAGTGTGACTAGCCCAAGGTCACCCAGCAGCTGCATGTGGAGGAGTGGAGACGCGAACCCGGTTCACCAGATTACGAGTCTACCGCTCTTAACCACTACACCACACCACACCGGCTCTCTCCAAGAAAGACTTGGAGGGCTGCCTTTGGCTCCTGGTTTAAAGCCAAGACCCCTCTTCCATTGATTTTCTCCTCCCCTTCCTCCCCTCCACAAGCACTGGTATGTGTCACCCTGAAACTCTTAAAGCAGGGGAGCCTGGAGCTTGAATGGTGGGCAGACCCTCCTGCAAGAAGGAGGGAAGTGTGACTGTGCCTCCGCTTGCAGAGAAGGCTGCCTAGAAAAATAAAAAGGAGCCCTCACCATCTCCCAGAGCCGATGCCGGTTCAATGAGATCACCACCAAGGTGGGCCTCACCAGGAAGCCATCGTCATTGAAGGAGAAGTCCCTGTTTTCCCACGTCACGTTGAGCAAATGCCTGTCGGGAGTAAACAAAAAGCACTTTTGAGGTTGCCAGGAGGAAAAGGGCAAGCGAGAAGTCCCCCCCCCCCATTTCATCAGTGCAATGCCCTCCATTTGTCTTCCTTTGAGAGAAAACATTATTTCCCCTTCCATCTCTCTCACATGCTGACCTTGCAACAACCACCCAGGCCTCATCAGTTCAGAGCAAGACGGTTAAAGTGCATTTTACCGAAAATGCTTACGCCTCCCTATGAGCTCAGACGTTGCTTTCCCCAAGAGATGCAAGAGCATCTAGAAAGAATTTAGCAGAAAAGCTTTCTCGCAAGTGGTCTCATGGGGATAGCACACGGCAGCAATACAAATGCTAGCACATTTGCAAAGCTGACCAGGGTCTGGTATGGTTTCATGTTGCGTGTTCAGATTCCTACACTGCAGAGGGTTGGGCCAGATGACCCTCAGGGCCCCTTCCAACTCTACAATCCTGTGAGTCCGTGATTCAATGAGAGTAGTGTTTATTCATCAGTCACAAGTATACCTTTCCCCATAAGTTCAGGTTAACACATACCGTTTCCCCATGGTCACCCTCACAACAGCCTTATGAGGTAGGTGGTGACACTGAAATGGAGTGTGTGGTCCAAAGACATCCAATATTTAACCCCATCATGGCCAAGCAGGGATTTGAACCCATCACTACCCTCACACAGACTCATCTCTTTTTTTATCTACCACGGCTGCTGTTTCACCTGTGCGGATCCTGCTAGCCCGTGGGGACTAGCAACCTGCAGCACAGAAACTGGCACAAGACATACTTGGGTGGAGCCTTTTTTCTTATGTATACGTTGTTAGTGCCTACTTCAGCGTAGAAGGGCCAGAGACAGACATGCATCAAAGTGAGACATCAGAAAGGTGGCATTTCAGACATTGCCTTTAAAGTTTTGAATGGGGAGGGTGTGCGCTGCACCTACCTGGGAAGCAGTGAGGACCAACAGGGGCATAAGGGCAGCCCTGTTGATCAGGCCAAAGGCCCGTCTAGTTCAGTGGCCATCCAGGTGAACATGGGAAGCCCAATGGCAGAACCTGAGCCCAAGACCGCTTTCCTCACCTGTCATTCTTAGCAACTGGTATCCCGGGGCTCATCACTGCAGGGGTGGAGGAAGAGGGTGTGGTGGGGCGGTCCGCCCCGGGTGTCACCACTGAGGGGGGTGACAAAATGCCAGGTGGTACTCACCGTGGGGCCTGCAGCACACCCGAACCATGCCTCTCTCCTGGGAGTGACGCGGGAGCTTGGGCGCCCGCAGGCTCTGCGCTGCCCCAAACGGTCCGCCCACCACCTCCCCCTCAGCTGTAGGGCGGCTGAGTGGGAGGAGGCAGGCAGGGCATCCTGCCCCATCTCGGAGGGAGGAGGCCCCGCGGAGCATCCTGCCCCATCTCGCCCCGCCCCTGTGGGTGGCTGGCCCCGCCCTTGGGTGCAGGGCATGTGCGCTGCCCCAGGGGCCTGATCGGCTTGCTCCGCCGCTGCATCACTGCCTCCAACAGGGGAAGCAAAACATGCTATGCCTAGTGGCCTTGACAGACTAAACCTCCACGATTTTGTCCAATCCTCTTAGCCATCCAAGTTGGTGGCTACCACTGCCCCTTGTGGGAGCAAATTCCACAGCGATCTGCTGTGTGAAGCTCTTTCTTTTGTCTGCCCTGAATCTTCCAACACTCAGCTTCATTGAATGAATCCAGCTTCATCATCCTTCCCTCCTTAAAGGCTCCTGCACTTGCCCTGCTGCCTTCTCTATTGCCTTCCAGCCGACTCACTCATCCACATCTGCTACTTCCAAGGTTATGATCTTCAGGCTGCTCCACCAGCACCAGTCCCATTTTATTTGTCTATTATTTATACCCACAGAGTGACTTGAAGATTGTGCAAGTACCCATTAGTAGCACAGCCCAAGATTTACATAACTCCCAAGTTAAAGCCATTGCTCAATTATTGAGTGTCACACTCCAGAACTGTTCATTAAAACAGGGAAATTAAAAAATGTTTCGCTCAGTTAGCTTTCTTCGTACTTCAGATTTTTTTGCCATCCCTTGACTCACAACATTTGTGCCTTCTTCGGCTCTCCTTCTTTCTCCCTCCCTCCCTCCCTCCCTCCCTCTCTCATTCTTCACTGCTGTACCAGAGACCACACAACCCACTTGAAACTATGGTGATCAGCTCAAACGACAGAAAGAAGAATAGCAAAGAGCTTCAAAATATAAAAGGGGGTGGTATCCAACATCCTTTGTCTGCCAGTGCAATGACTCTTGGGTGAGCTTTACTTTTGTGCCACAATTCCCAGAGTTCCCTGTGAAGAGAGATTGTTAGTTATATATATCACTCTGAGAACTGTAGTTCTGG
The DNA here is from genome assembly GCF_009819535.1 of Lacerta agilis. Lineage (NCBI taxonomy): Eukaryota > Metazoa > Chordata > Lepidosauria > Squamata > Lacertidae > Lacerta > Lacerta agilis. The sequence continues at coordinate 30,741,047 of NC_046313.1, forward strand.
GGTGGGGATAGGACTCTCCTAACAACTCTCAGCACACTTAACTACAGCTCCCAGAATTATCTGCGGGGAGCCGTGCCTGTTTAAAATGGAATGGAACGTGTAATAAGCTGCAGAATTGCGTTTGTAGACAATGGGCAATTTCTAAACGCAGAATTATGATTGCAGAAAACTGCAGAATTCTCAAATGTATGGAAACCAAAGTCTCTCTACTTTAACTACCAAGACACAAAATCTTCCTTATAAATGGTTGCTGCAAATCAAATTCTAATTTCTGATGCACACCAGTAGCCAACAGGGTTTAAATCATGTTAATTAATAGGCTGTTGCCTGGGCTGACCTGTAGAAGGTGTTGTTTGTGGGTATACTTGAAGGTGTCTTGTTGTTGCAGTCTCTACCCACTATGGGAAGGTAGCCATGGGTCCTAAAATAGCTCTCTGCTCCGAGGGCGATGATGGCCACACCATCCCGGACCTTTTGCCTCAGGCTCATTTTCCAGCTCTCCGTGACCACACTGATGAGGCCAATCGGGAAAGAGGCGGGTGGGACATCCATGTTCCCCACGGTCAGGCTAGGCACAATCCAGATATAGCCAGGTCCAATCAAACCAGCCTGTTCTGCCACTTGGAAGAGGTATTCCGCCTCCTCTCGCGAACAGTACACAATCATCACCTGAGCATCTATCTGACGCAGCAACCTTTGGATCTTGGAGTTGCTCCCGTCCTGGGACATCTCAAAGGTGAGGACATCTTGGATTTCCCAGCCAAAGTAGCTGGCATCTGTGAAGGACCGTATCACATCCAAGAAGACACTGTATCCAGGATATAGGCTGGTGATGATGGCAAAGGAGCTCCAGTCATATTCCTCCAGGACTTTGAAGATCACCTGTATTTGCTGTTCAATTGAGACACCCAGCTGTAGAAAGGCAGAGCCGGGCTCCTAGAAAAGGGGAAGAGAGATGGATTAGTAACAGGGGGTGCGTGAATAGTTTTACAAATAAAGTAAATAAATGGTCCGTCATTACTGACTTCTCAGCTATTTTCACAGACATTGAATAGCAGGCTTGATGGCCACTCTTGTTCTCAACGCTCACACTTTCCCAATTTAATATGAGCTGTGAGGTGCAAAACCTTCCCTTCGCTTCCAGCTTTGCCACCTGCTTGCTGCATAAGCCTGGGTGCATCAGCAGAACTCTCTCTGTAGCTCAGAGCTCTCTCCATTTTAAAACAGGAAGCACACACCCCACCATTAAAATCTGCAAGTCTATTGTGGAACTAAATTAGTCAATCTTTATATGGTGATATATAAAGGCAGAAGATGTGCAATCACTTCTGGCACTTATTTCCTGCTCTGCCTCAGCTGCTCTTTGCCTGGGCCAGCTGTTACAAATGGTCTCTTCATTCCCAGTTCCTAATGGCTATTCCTGGTCTGTTCTTGTTTCCTACACCAACATTTGATTCTCTTGCTATATAGGCAAATGCGCACACCCATACATACTCACAGAGCAATAACTTTCAAAAGACTCAGTTGCTCCGTCACCCACAACACAATTTCCAGAACATCCCATTATACAAAGCAAAGGCAAATGTTGCAATCCACAAACGAAACATGGTCCAGAGCAGGCATAGGGAAACTTGGCCCTCCAGGTGGTTTGAGACTACAATTCCTATCATCCCTGACCACTGGTCCTGTTAGCTAGGGATGATGGGAGTTGTAGGCCAAAAACATCTGGAGGGCCGAGTTTGCCTATGCCTGGTCCAGAGTATCTTCATTTGGGAACTTAAGCTCATTTGAGTCAACATTTGGCATGTTCAAAATTTCTCAGTACAGGATAGTTTCCCTAGCCAAGTCAATCAGCCTAAACAGTCAGTGAATTCATTCTTGTCCTCTGTGTATGTTTCTATTTTAAAAACCAAACCAAACATTCAGTATTAAAACACAAAGGGAGGAAAAAAATCACACGGATAATTGACTTTGTTGAATTCTCTGTTTCTCAGCCAGTACTTGCCTGATATCCATCTGAATTTTTCATTTGTCTAATCTCGCTCTTTGGCCCAGCCTGGCCCTCTTAAGGACAAGATTAACTGAATGGTATTCATCTTTAAAACATTTACAAAATAGTTTGGAGTTGGAGGGGCGTTCTGTTATTTTTTTGGAAGAAACTCACTTGGAAACTCAGCAAGATTTTTTTGCTGCAGTTTCCAAATAACTGTTTTCTAAAGGGATACAAAGCAGTTCCAGACCAAAATCACGTACAGTAGGAAAGATTTAGTGGGCAAATTGAGATAGTCAATGTGGGTTGAAGAGGACCTTGGAATCTGAGGTTGCAGCAGAGGTATAGAGGTTGTCAAGTGAAAAAGCAGGGAGAAAACAAATGGGTTTCAGATAAGTATATAACCCCAGGACAGCAGCAGCAGCAGCGAAGACTGGATGAAAATGAGGAAAACATATTGCCAAGATCAAACCTAAATCAGTTAGGACCTTGAAGAAAGATCTCCCCTGAAAAATGAGCACTCTAAAGAACATTAAAACTGCTAGTTTGGCAGTAGGTGTAATTCTGCTCCTTGCCTTTTCCTCACCCAACTTCCACTACCTAAGGTCCATCTTGCCCTGAGGGGAGGGGGGAGAGAGAGAAGACCAAACAACCTGGATAGCTGCTCACCATTTAGCTCCTGGAGTTCCAGTGAATGTGGTCCTTCCATCTCTCAGATACCATCACAGGGGCTATTTTGAAGACTATCTTGCCATGGGGGTAGGGGAGATCTAGCTTTCAACATGGATTTCTTCCTTGAAGCTTTCCTGGCTTATTATAAAGGGTCATGCCCCCTCTACTGACGGAAGGCTCTTTGATCCAGAGGTGTACATTAGCAGAATGGTGAGGTAGGGACATTGAATCATGGCTGTGATTCAAGCTAGTGACTTGAGAATATCTGGAGTTATAGCTGTGCTAGGATGGGGCTCTTTCCATTCAGCTGCATAGGCTTGAAGGAGGGCTCACGGAGAGCATTTAAAGGGAGTCTGCCCAAGATTCAACTCCTACAACTCAGAGAGTATTCCCAAGCTTAATCAGAGAAGCTCAAATATTGTACAGATCCCTTGCTCCCAAATCTTGGGGGGGCTTCCTGAATTTTCCCCTATCCCAGCAATGTCTAACCAGTTGATTGATGTCTAACTGGGATCCTTACTGGTTGCGGGAATATAAGCAAAGTATTTTGAATAATTCTGCCCCTGCCCCCTCGCTCTGTCTGTACACCCCCCCTAAAAAAAAGCTCAGGAACTCTGGGCAATCCTCCTCTTCCACACACATACCCCACGCACGCTCCTCCTCCCTCCAATGACAATGGGTAGATCACAGTCTCTTGGGAGTTGGACATGCCTGCCCTATGCCAATGGTTCAGGAATCACAGAATTCCCTGCAGGGTTTTTTCCCCCTGGGGAACCAGCATTTGGAAGCTTTTGTATAGCTCAGTCTCAGCTGTGTTCAGAATTTAGAGGGAGGGGGGGTTATGTTGTTGTTTTTTTAAGCAGATGAAATTCACTGGCTATGTCCAGACGTGATGCTTAAACTATGGTTTAGCATAGGGTTTCCCAAACTTAGGTCTCAGCTGTTTTTGGACTACAACTCCCATCACCCCTAGCTGGCAGGACCAGTGGTCAAGGATGATGGGAACTGTAGTCCCCAAAACAGCTGGAGACTCAAGTTTGGGAAACCCTGGTTTAGCATTATGTGAACAAGCCTTGGGCTCATTGGCACCACTCTCCTCCTCTGCAACAAACCACAGTTAAGATTAGCCACCGTCTAAGGTTCAGTTGTAATGCAAAGCTCTAGTTTATTTAAAATGGAAGCAAAAGCTTCCAATCTCCTCCTTGTGGCCACGCTGGAGATGATGGCGGGGAGGAGGAAGAGCACAAGCTAGGCACCCATGCACGTAATGCTAAGCCATACATTAGCATTAAATCTAAACGCGGCTAATGAAAACTGAAGGTGCTACTTCATTACTGCAAATGTGACAGCAAAACTAGAACGCCAACAATACGATGTGAAAACAAACAAGTTTCCCCTAAGAGTACTCCAATAAATCTCAAAAACATGGATCTGATTCTGGTACAAGCTGTTGGTAATGATTATTTATGATAGGGACTGGGTGCTTGTGGCCCTCTAGATGATGCTGGACTCCAGCTCCCATCAGCCTCAGCCTGCACGGTCATCTGGAGGGCCATCCGCGATTTATAATGTCCCCAAGAAAGTCAACATTTGTGGTGTAAAACGCAACCCCATAATCATGCCTTAATGTATTCAAATGCTATGCTAAAATATAAAAATGAACCAGCATTCCTATGAGATCAGTGTTTGCATCAGTGAATTAAAACACTTGAAATGAAAATATTCTGCTTATAGAAAAACAAAATTTCAATTGTTGATCAGATTCAGTTGAGAACGGTGAAACAGCGTAACCCTCTTTTTGCATTGCTATAAATGGAAACTATATAAATGATTACTTGGTGTTTAGCTGAAGGGTGGGGAGGAACAGTGATTAGCATTTTGTTTTTATTTTTTGCTGCTCTTTTTAAGAGCTTGATTGTGCCTGGGTGTCATTTTGAAGGAAGTGCTCACATTATTTTATTTTATTTTAAATAAATTAGTTGGGCGGGGGGGAAGGTGAGCATGCTTTCACATGCATTAAAGCATTTCTCGTCCTCTCCTTCAACGTGCAAGCCCTGGGTGCTCAGAAAGGTCGCCACGTGTGTGTAATCTATGCAGCATTTACTTGTGACCTGCTGCTGACGCACATCATGGAAGGAGGTTGGGAAGGAGGGAGGGGGTGCAATATGCTAATGCTCTAAATGAACTTCTCCTGTTGTTCTTGGCCCCGAGGAAACACTGTGGAAACACATTAGGCAGCTCAACCAACGTTATAACCAATGTCCATTCCCTATGAGCATTAGTTTCTTCTGGGGGAAGGGGGCGCCTTCTGGAGCTGCTCCTCTTCTCTTCCTGCTCACTACATGCATGACAAGACAACCACAGCCTTTCTCTTACACTACTTTGAACAGTGGTAAGCAAAGGGACCGTGTGGATTAACATGCTGGAAAACCTTGTGTGAACAGCTAGCAAGTTGGGAGGCACTGATATGGGTTACTGTCAGAAACACTGAAAATAATGGCTCTCCCTGTGTGTGTTTCAAGGCCTTCCCAATACAGCACAATGTTCAGCACCATGGAGAGCACCTCAGTTGCTGCACTGGCAGGACTGTTGTGCTCATGCTGCCCCCTCAGCCATGATATCCCGCCATTGATGGTGAGAGGCATATTTCTTTTATTGTGCCTGTCCCCATATACACATAACTGGGGAGCCTTTAGCAGCAACAGGATCATGCAGGACATGAGCATTGAGCCCTTTGCCTCACTTGGCTGTAGTCCACTGTTTCAGACACACACACACCACTTCCAGGTTCACCTCTGGAACCTAGACCAACAGAAACAGATAAATGCAGCTGGAGCAAACAAGGCAACCAGGAAACACAGAGAATGGGTGAAGGTTCAGCCCGCTGACCCTCTCTGCTTCCTCACACACACATATCATGCTTTCTTTTGGTGGACATATGAACAACGGTTCTGTTGCATCTGATTGGGCTCCTGCTGTGTGTGTGTGTGTGTGTGTGTGTGTGTGTGTGTATGCATGCTGATAGGGTTGAATAGAGGTGGGAAAGTACATGGGGGGTGGCTTCCCAAAATGGCAGCCCCTGTGTTGATCTCGCTTTCCTTCCCCTTCAATCTATAGCCATTGAAATATGTGTCACGATCTCATTGCACGGTGCTATTTCCTCACTCCAATGCAACAACAGTCAGCAAATGACGTGTCACCTGTTTCCACCACTGTATTTTATGAGGAGCAGGAGACTGAACTCAACCTGGGACAGAGTTGCTGTTGGTCTTCAAATGAAAGGAATATGCACTTGTTTAACAAACTTGAACATCTGGCCAGGAAGTGGGCTTTCAGTGATGTCATTTGAGGATCCCCAAATGCATCAGGGTGGGATGACCACAAGTTGAAGTAATACATTCTACCATCTAAAGGAGTACCCCACCCCACCCTGAGACCATGACATTCAGAGACTAAAATGATCTTACTGCACCATAGACTGGCCCCTTCCTCTGATGTTCACTTCCATGTGGAAAGATGCTCCTCTGGAAATGCAGGCAATAACTATCACCTCACTGTCACGGACTCATGCTTGGGTGGGTTTGTGGTGGCAAGATCCATCAGGGCTCTCCATATGCCACTGTTACATCATGTAACAGATAGGCTGCTGTGGATGGGATTGCTTGCAGCCACCACACGGATCAGCTTCCGCATGATGAGACATCGCCGTACTAGCTCTTCTAGAAAGCATGGCTTTAATTTGGCAAGACCCAGCAGCAATTTTCCTGTCAATAACCCAGAGGCCCTTTTTGACTGGAGAGCAAGAACTTGTTAGTGGCCAGCGATGGACATTTCCATGAATTGCTTTATGGGGCACATGTTGCCAGGGGAATGAGCACTAATGGAGCATGCCAAAGGTGAGGAGGCTGATCCAAGGTGGTCCTTATTGTTCCTAATCATGTCCTAAAGGCTTCCCCCACCCCTCAAGGTAAGTATCACACATGATATTGGTCTTATGTAAGTTGTGCTGCCATTGAACGAGGCTCAGAGAAATTTCCCCGTGAGCAGGTGACAGTAACCGTCACTGACATCCTGTGACAGGCAAGCAAGCCAAAAATAATTACACAGCGCACAGCCCACCTGTAAGGAATCAGAGTGCCCTATAGCAACCACTGTGCTGAACTTGCACGTGCCCTGAGCTGGTGATTTAAGAGGTAAATGTAGCCCAGCTAGGGTGAAACATGGTACTGGATTCCACCCTCGCCCACCTGAGCTACATCCCAATGGCTCTGGGATGGATGCAGAACAGATGGCATTTTGCCTTCCTCCCCACTAGCCTCTCCTCAACATTAGCATTCTCTGCGCAATAACTTGTTGGGACTTGCTTACAACAATTGGTCCAGAAATCAATAAACGGACATCACATATTGACAAAGTCATTGGCTACTCAGCTTCCTCCCCTCATTACGAAGCGAGACAGTCCATTTCCCCCTATTTCAGCAGTATGGAAGGTTTTCAGTAGACACTCCATAATCAAAGGAAGTTTATCTGATTTCCATTTCCTGGCCAAGACAGTTTTAGCAGCAGCTAACAAATAAATGGTGGGTTGGATCATTGGTCTAAAACAATGACAACAACAGTTCCTGTGAATTACTAAAATCATTCAGGGCCAGGAGAATACAACACAGATTATCAGGACCCTGGACCCTGTCCCTCTACACACTGGTAAACTATTAGCTTATAGCCTGTGGCCATAAAAACAGTAGCAACAGGCTTAGGGAAATGGATCTGTAAAGATGGCTACAGCCTGGCTTTGCTTGTATGGTGTATGAGGTGTTTCAGCATTTAGTGGGGATATTTGGCAACATAATGAGAATAGTCACATTACAAGTGGATGAGAGTAACCTGTTTAGAACACAAATTCTTCTTCTATTATATAACTTTCCCAAACGTCTAGCCTTAAGAGTTTTCCTAGAGAGAGAGATGGACCATAAAGCCATACAGAATGGGTGGTATCCAGACAAGTAGCACTGCCAGTGCAAAGGACTTTTGGCTGCACAGCAGAATGTCCCCTCCCTCTCATCTCCCTGCAAGTCCCACTAAATCTGTTTTGGGGGTTCCTCCAATCCTTTGCAGCAGGTTCAGGAAGGGTGTTGTGGTGAGCAGAGAGGGACAGGAAGCTATGTTGTGTGCTTCTTTGCTCTGGTGGTTTCATCTGAGATACGGTATTCCCTACACTACAAGGTATTTTCTGCAAATGCTACCACACCGCAGGTAAGCTGAAGTCCAGGCAGTCATGAAGAATTCACTGTATAATTAACTAAACAATACAATGGTCTACATGGCTACTCGAAGTAGGTCTCTTTATGTTTCATGGGGTTTGCATCCAGTTAAGAGGGTGCAGGATTATAGCCTTGACTGTCTTGTGAGGAAGAAGCAAAAAGGTTGACGGCGATGGGGCCAGTATCAAGGCAAAACAAACAGATATTAAAGGCAGCCTGTGTTTATAAGAGAGCGGTATAAAATCAACGATAATTTTAACACGTTACTAATAAAATAAAAATTATTCTACAGCATTTTAAAAATCCCGGCAGATCTCAGTGGTTTTGCAGTTGGGGCAGAACACTATAAAGTAGGAGTCAGTATTGTTGCTGTTTTAAACTGAGCAGTTAGGGAAAATACTGACTCCTTAGTATTTTTCCTATAAAACTAAAATAGTTAAGTAATATGTATATTAAAGTACAACCATCTTCTTTTCACAGCACCTCACCCCCCTCCCCTATGGCTACAGGCCTAAGGCATCACCTTCTGGAGTGCAACTAAACATAGGGATTATGCATTGGTAAAAAAAAAAAAAGCAATAACAAGGCTAGAGTAAGACTAGTTGAAACCTTGGAATTGTACTAAAATGCAGGGAAACATACGAAATTGTATAGTGCAACGACACATCACTATGGTTAAAGGAAGCAAACGTTGATGCTTAGGATACAAGCACTAAGTTCCCTTTTGCACCCAACTTTATTCCTCCTTCTATATCTTCGCAATAGCCATGCGAAGTATGGTTCGGTTGAGAGTTGTTGGCTGCTCAAGTTAGGAAACGAGCAAAAAGCAGTGAGAAGCGAATTCGAAATATTAACTGCACATGCTCAGAGTACTTTCTGTTTGTTTACTGTGACTGTCATGAGCAGTTAAATATTCTGCTGACAGGAGTCAGATTCATAGTGGCTACCCACTGGCGTTACACTGCTATAACCCGACACATTTATGAATGGCGCACTGCATTCATCCCCAGTCTCCCAAAATGACGAAAATGTTTTTTTCACCTTGGGTGTCAGGACCACAGCAGATCCTCCACTGATGCTAAGGATGGGTACGTTGGTCTGGGACGAGATGAAGTCCAGAATCTGTGCCACGGCTTCTGTGCCGATGTTGTCCTCAAAGACGATCCCGTGAATTTTCGTGCTGGACAGCATGTTGCAGATTTGGGTCAAGAGAGTCCTGGGGTTGGTGTCGTTCACTACTACGGTGACCGGGTGGATCTCCAGAGGCATATCCAGGAAGCTTTGGTGCGTCAGCCGGCTGCGGATGTGGACAGGGTAGGAAGAGCCCCCGAAAACCACTGCCACCGTTACCACTGGTTCCCCGGAGCTTGGCAACGAGTCATCCATTAGGACAGCTGAACAGCCCAGCACCATGGACAGCACCAGGGTGTTTGTCAGAGCTCTGCCCATGTCCACCATGGATTGCCTGCAACCCAGGACAAAAGAAACATCGGTCGGAAAAGGACAGCGACAAAGGATTCAGGAGGAGAGCTGGAGGGAGGCATTAAAAGGTGCTGTTTTGCCAGCGGATCTAAAGTCAATAGCACACAACTGTTTAGCCACCAACGTGGGCCAGCCACCGAGTGTACGGGAGACAAGGGAGCCAATCCCAGCCTTCCGACAAGCTTGTCTGCACAATATGCCACTTTTGAACACCTGCTTGCTGTGTGCATGGCTTTGCATTTTTAGTCGCACATTAAAAAAAAACTTAGGGGAAGACCCATGTGAAGTGGCCCCTGAGCAATAAAGTGACGGGTGGATTTATTCCGCAAAACAGTCACTACACTATTCCCCCCCTACTTTAGGCATTGATCAGCACATTTGACGCCATGCTTTCTTCCCACCAAATCCAACCGCACCTGCTTCACCCATTCCCTCTGTCAGATCAGCTCTCCAGCTAATCTCCACCCCATCTGTTTATCAGCCTGCCCCTAGCTTTCACTCTCCCTCCTTCCCCAGTTCCCACCACCCAGCCTTGCAGTCAATCCCTACTCACAATCCTTTGCCCTCTCTGAACCTATAGCCACCTTTTCTCTTGCCACTAAGCTCCCCTCCAATCACAACCCTGTTCTTCCCAAACATCTGCACTTGGATAAGTTTCCTTCCATCATCCTGAACACCCTTTCATCCAGGGGTGGGGGGGAGGAACCTGTGGCCCTCCAGAAGTTAACAAGACTACAAATCCCATCACCCCTGGCCACGCTGTCTGGGGCTGATGGGAGATGGGACTCCTGCAGCCTCTGCTAAGACACAGGTTTCCCCATCCCTGCTTTAACCCCAGCCACTTCTACACTTTCCTCAACCCAAATTTCCCTCTGCTGCCACCCAGTGGCCATTTCCCAATGCTTCCTCGTTCTATCTTTTTCCCATCTGGTCTCTTGGATTTCTTAGCGTCATTCAATCTCTGCTCATGTATTATATATTTCCTTTTTTAAACATTCACTGCAGTGATCTCCATTTTTATTCTTCTTCTTTGGTATATTTTATAGGGCACATAGGCTTGGTAGGCAAAACATCCCAGGTTCAATTCCTGGCATCTCGAGGTGAAGCTGCCTGAAACCCTAGACAGGTGCTGCCAGCCTGTGGAGTCGGTACTGACCGAATGGTCTGGGCTCACTATAAGGCAGCTCCCTATGTTCCTATTTTGTTAGAATAATGACTCTTCTAACACAGAGAGATAGACAGAGGCAAAAAGAAGAAGAAGCAAAAAAACTCCAATGCAGAAGGCTTGAGGCTAAATTGCTTGGCGCTTTGTATAGCTGACAATCAAATATTTAAGAGGGAAGACTCTCTTATTCCATCAGTCATCTGCACTGTAAATCATCACTGTAAATTCAACACTCATTGGCATCCCTGCCAGCACCCGCCAGTCACACAATGTTCTGGATCTCTCTCCTCCTCCTGCTGCATGAACTGGAAGATCAGCACATCTTACCCTAACAGTGGATACTCTCAAAGCAAATGCAGCTCGTTATACAGCATCATAAGGTAGATCTTTGTTAGCAGAAGTGGAAGAAAACTGCCCTTCTTCAAGCCAAGTCTATGCTTCATCGAGGGTAATTTAACTGGGTTATGCTTCGCAAATCTGCTTTGGGTAAGGGGCTGCTCTGTTTCGGATCAGACCTGATTTGCTTCAGATCCACAGTGAAGAGTGGCTTTGGTTTTCCAAAGCTTTGGGTGTCTCTTCATTGACTATAATGAAGAAATCAAGAAATGGCTTAAAAAAATTTTTTTTTCTTTTAATCTTTTTGCCAGAATTGGATGAAACTTGCAGGTAGTGTAGCTGCTTCTGAAGGGGTGAAAACCCGACAAATTTCAGATTGGTGTTTTCCAAAGATTCACAGGAACCACCACCACCCCACCCCCACCCCCAGTATTTAATTCCCTGACTTCAGCCAAATACAACTAGGGTCAGAATGGGATGAAAAGTGGACGGTGAAAGGAAGTGACTTGCCTAATTGTTGGCACTCAGGCATAAACAAACAACTGCAAGTGCCAAGAGGAATTGGGATGCAAGAATAGGATTGATTTCAAGAAAGCTTTGGTCTGGACTGGAATAAGATGACTTCACTTTGAACGACTCCAGATTATAAGGCCTACTTTGCTTTGGAGGAGGTCTGAATACTTGCAAAGCAGCCCACTTCAGGTTGATATTTGGGCTTAATCCAAAGCAGATATACGCCCCACATACTATTTATCCATTTACCCCTTCCAGTCCTCCAGGATGCACCTGAATTTTGAGACAAAGAGGGTGGAACAGTTATGAACTGATCTTTTGATGAGTGGAGAGGGTGCCATAACACAACACACGCCCTTCAGCTGATCAGCACACATCTCTCTCTGTGAATGTGCCCTGTGCATGAGAGAGTGTGGCCGGCCACACACACCTTTGTCCCCTAGCAAGTGGCCCTTGGAGGGTTAGCCAAAACTGAATGTGGCTCTCAGGCTAAAAAAATAACAACACATTAGTCACCCCAATACAGAAAATACCACCTCGGTGCAGCAAGCAAGACAGACTTTCTGCTCTGCCATCACATAGGTTTTCCCTCCACCCTCTCTCAGTTTCCCTTCTTCTGATTCTCAGTCTAAGAAATTGCTCTCTTACTCCGCCCCCCCCCTTGACCTATAAAATGAAATTCGGTGAAATTCTATGGCGGCACACCGTACTTCCCAGGTGAAAGAAAATTACAGGTGCAGAAATGAAAAGTGTTGCGATGGATGTTGGTGCTAATAAAGAACGACCGGGAACAATATGGAGAAGTTAGGCAAAAGGCTTCTCTCAGCTGGGGCAGATCTCCCTCAAATCGGAAGGGAGGAAAGGAAAGGGCCACCAGAAACATTTTGCTACCTGAGGTAAAGAACAAAAGGCACCCCCCTCCCCTCTTCACATAGAGAAGTCATCCAGACTGGCAGTAGAGCCTGACTTCAACACTAGTGATATTATGTCTTCCACAGTACCTGAGGCACAGGGCCAGATTAAGACATTCAGAGGCCCTAAACCCTGAAAAGAGTAGGGTGCCTCCCATGTAATTCAAAATAAGAACAGTACTAAAACATAAAATAAAATTTTCTTCTTTGAAATGACACTAAACTTACACTGCTGAGGCAGCAGGCTAGTTTGGGGCCAGGGGAAAGACAGGCCATGTAGCGTCAATATCAAGTGATGCAACTTTTTTTACCTCATATTATCAAAATTTCTTAAAATTTTGTACACTTGTTGAATGGTCATAACTAAAACAAACATTTTAATCTTTTTCTCATCCCATTTATGAGTTATGAGTGTTTGAAAATAATAATAATGATGATGATGATGATGACGACGACCATTTTGGCCTTGCCAGGCTACACAAAAACCTTAAAAGCTCAGCCCAAAATGGAGATGTGTCAAAACTAAAAACACCAATCTCTTCAAAATTTCATGGGCTTTAATATGATATGTCACAAAGTTACAAAATTTAACATTTTAAAAAGTGATTAATAAAATTAGGCAAAGCAAAAGAGGTAAAAAAAGTTGGATCACTTGATATGGAAAGACCCATCTCTGTGGAGAAAAAATTGGGAGGCCTGGAAGGAGCAGCCAAGGGGATGTCATGGCTCCCACCTCTCTGCACCTGCTGTCCGAGGCAGTTGCCTCACTTTGCCTAACGGTAGGGCTGGGTTGGCAAATACCAGTCACACACCAGTAAATTCCGATTGCACAATTACAGTTGATTGGGAGGTCTTTCACATCTATTTCCACCCATCTACTTTTGCGATAAGTAAAGTGAGGGGGAAATGCACCGAAAAGTGGGGGATCCACACTTCCTTTGACACAATTCTACCTAAACATCCCGCAAACAAATCAGAACAAATGCTCATTATATAATGGCTGCCACTGTCCAATCTCACTATAAAAAATAAATAAATCAGGATGAATGCTTGATAGACAGGTCACCTGGAAGTGCCCAGAGAGAAGGTGGTGCCTCACTAGAGTTCTAATACTGGGTTATAAAGTGCCCCTGCAAATTAAACATTCTCTGTTTTCCCCCCTCTAGCCACAAAGGAAATCTGTTCCACGACTCCCCAATTCTTTTGCCTCTGTTTCCTGAGCAGTTAATAAAAACTCTCTTCTCCTTTCCTTCCACACTGCCCTTGGTTCCATAGCAGTTCAGTCTCCGAGTGTCCTTCAACAATTTTTTATTCTTTTAAATGATGTTGGGGAGCAATATTGTCACTCCCCCTGCTGCCCATCCTCCTGGTCTTATGACTCCTGCTGTCCCCGTGGCTGTGAGCTGCCGCAACGCAGCCTGTCTTCACCATTTCATTTTTTCTTCTTTTTTAAAAAATTTTTATTTCACAGCCTGACAGGCACCTTCAGTTCCATCAACTCAAAGATTAAGTACCAGCGGTAATAATAAAAAATTTAAAACACTTCAAGGGAAAGAAATTAGCTCTAACTACTTCTTTGGATGAGGCAGCAGTTAAAGCAGCAGGTATTGGAAAGGAATGATACAGGACAAAAGACACACAGGTTTGGCAGCGGTCCCTAAAGCTAGCCCTGTCCCCCGCCCCAATCCTAAGCACGATCACACACAGATTCCATTGACTTCACTTAGAGAAGGGCTACTCATTTGGATGGCTGCGTGAAACACCTGCCCTTCTGCTAGTGTTTTCCCCTGCAAATGCATAAAGCATGGAAATAAAAGATGCATGCATATGCATATTTTAAAAAGCACCTTTACGAGTGTCTGGGAAACTTGATTGGCATACCGATGCTTCAACAGGCATGCATATCCATTTCACACTGCAACACGTTTGCGCCATAAAACGTCAATGTTTCTTACAATAATTGCAAGCCATAGGGCTGCCCATTAGTCAGCATAGGACAGCGAGGGACCTATGACCCTCCAGATATGGCTGGACTCCCATCACCCTGGCAGTTGTGTCATGCTGCCTGGGGCCGATGTGAGTTGGAGGCTAACAACATCTGCGGAGCCACAGGTTCCCCAGCTCTACATCCAGCAAATGGTCGCAGCCAGCCGCTTGAAGAGCCCCCTCTGCTCAACTTTCTCAGCTGGTTCAGAAAAGGTCCCTTCAGTTCCCTTTTGAAAAATGGATTTGTGTGGCATCGAAATCGCCAAACCGAATCAAACCGCTCTAGCTTGGTGTCCCAGCTCCAATTCAACTGCTTCAACAGACCGCAGAAACCCAAGACGAGCAGTTATGAAATCTAGCTGTGAGCTTTGCACTTTCCCTAAACTGTGTGAGTTACTAAACCATTTAATAAGGCTGATCTTCGTGCAGCAGAAGGCTGGGAACCAAGAGTGGGGTTGCAGCCTGAACTAAGGGAAGTGCAAACAGTGGCACTAACACCATACACATTTTTGGTAAAATAAATTAATAAGCAAACCAGCAGGTTCCCAAATGCATGGTTAAGCTAAAGGTGGGTCCCAGGCCTGACAAGGTTGAACTCTGCTGCCTCATCCAATTACTACATTGTCTATTTGCCAAAGTGGCCTCTTTGCCAACTCATTTGAGAGGACCTACTTCTAAGCACATATGCAGAGGATCAAGGTCATACTACCCAAGCTACAAGGACTGAGAGGAATTCTGCTGGCTTCCTTCCCACCGGGGGATTTTACCAGAATGTGCTACATTACCCGGGGTGGTGGTGGTGATCCTTAGGATGAAAGCCTATGTGCAGCTCAGACAGGTGTTCTCAACATACAGCCCACAGAATGGGGAAGCTTGAAAAACTTCTTTTTAACCCCCCTGCTCTTCACACAAGATCCAACAGGTGAGGCCTCAACTCCCTCATTTGGCTGTTCTCAGCTTCTGCCATCATGATTTAACTCAGCTGTGAGGAAAAACTGGGTGGTTTTCAACTAGGTTTTACTCCTAATGGACCCAAAGTAGTCGTGTTTATTAATTTTAATGGGTCTGTTCTAAAAAAAAAACTTAGCTGAATACTATCCTCACACACATTACAACCATTTCATTCCTGGCTATTTAGGTTTTATTCCATTTACAGGTAGGTAGCCATGTTGGTCTGCCATAGTCAAAACAAAATAAAATAAAAAATTCCTTCCAGTAGCACCTTAGAGACCAACTAAGTTTGTTCTTGGTATGAGCTTTCGTGTGCATGCACACTTCTTCAGATATACTTCCGTTTCAGTGTATCTGAAGAAGTGTGCCTGCACACGAAAGCTCATACCAAGAACAAACTTAGTTGGTCTCTAAGGTGCAACTGGAAGGAATTTTAGGTTTTATTCATTATATTTACACATATCTATAATGACCCATATTTCTAAATATTTTATAAATTCAAAGCAATTCACAAAAATTATTAAGAACGTAGTACATCACACCATTTTTAAACTCTAATAAGATTGATTTGATTTTTGTTTTGAATGGAGTTTATATTCAGCCATTAAACATTGTTCTTCCTTCCATCTTTATAAGTTGTGGGAGGCTACCAAACCATATTCCTCATCCTAATTTCCCACAACCACTCTCAAAGCCATCCAAATTGATTAGGGCTGTCATTCCCCCACACCTTGGAAGCTTTCTGTATCTTCAAAAGTGACACAGCAGGTAGAAAAATCAGCAGGTGAAGGTTTCCCCCATCAAGATACAGGAAACCTCTCAGGAAAATGTTGCCAACACACATACATAAACACACACACATACACACGTTGCAGTGTGTGTTGTAGACACATGTAAATACACACACACACCCATCCCCGAGATGCAGAATTTTATTTATTTGATTGGCTCTGGTTCCTGTGTCTTTTACAACAGACTTGCATGCAGAAATTTAAGCAAGTAAAACCTGTCCCAAACAATTCCTCTCTGTGCCAGGAAAACCTCATGGGCTGAATTTCTGCATGCAAGGTTACAGTTTAAAGGCGCAGCAGCAGCAGGAAGAGGAAGAGGGCCAGTGAGCAAGTTGGCAGGCCCAACATTCACTGAGCAAAATTCCATTCCACCCCAATGCTAACACCAGCTTGATGCCCCAAGCGCAAATGTTAGCATTTGGAAAAGGAAATGTAATAATTTAACGACAAAAACTTGGCCAGTGGTAATCAAAGTATTAACAGGGTTGGAAGAGGGCGGGAATCAGTTTTGCCCTGGGCTCCTGCTCTCTTGCCGTCACTAATCCTGGTTTCCTCTCCATCCCTCTTCCCCTCTCTTTTTGCTGCAAGATGTCAGCTGCCAGCAGGAGACTTGGAAGCACCAACTGTAATTAAAAACTGGATTTCCAAATACGATGCTGCTTTGTGGGGAGAACATCTCTTGCTGGGCGGACCTTTGCCTGCTGGGCTCCATTTAGACAGATGCAAGCACTTAGCTGAAAAAGCAACTGGAGGAAACAGGGCTTTGGCAGGGCCCAGGGTATTTGCACTCCTGGCGCCTCCCAACACAATCCTCAGCACTTGCCCACCACACCAAATTTCTTTTCAGAAGATGGATACTAGAAGGTCATGCACACACTCAGAAGACTGTTCTCTGGAACTAGGTTGGGCTCCAACCGTATTCTAGCAGGGGTGCTTTTGAATCTGGCCTATTATAAACTGCCCAGCCATTCCCTGCATTAGGGAAGCCAAACATCTTAAGTCACCTATGTTGTACTGTGCACTATCCCCTTAACTTTTGCACTGTTCTCTTAAGTGCCACCCAGACCCCAGACTTCATCTAGCTTAAGTGAAACACTGCTCCAGGCCTGCATTAAGACCCCTGCCAGGGGAACTGCATAAACTAATTGTTGGGTCAATCCATCAACCTCTGATGGATGATTTAGTGGGATTGGGTCCGGCATCACTTTGGCTGTGCAGGTGTGCCAGTATCCATACTCAGACGAGTTACATCTCAACACAGCTCCTTCCTTGGGGTTGAAGGTACACACAGTAGGCAATAAACACTCCTGGGTGCCATAAAGATTCAGTCAAGTGTAGAAGTTTACTTGACAGGTATGAAAGTGTATTGGTAGCAAAT
The DNA here is from genome assembly GCF_009819535.1 of Lacerta agilis. Taxonomy (NCBI): domain Eukaryota; kingdom Metazoa; phylum Chordata; class Lepidosauria; order Squamata; family Lacertidae; genus Lacerta; species Lacerta agilis. The sequence continues at coordinate 30,758,483 of NC_046313.1, forward strand.
ATATACAACCATTCACCGCTGCTGTGGTAAAGGCATACTTAAGAGTCCAACAAGAGTCCAAGACTCTCTCTCTCTCTGCTTCTCTCCCCGCGAGGCGCAAGCAAGAGACTCACAACAAGCTACAAGTTACACAGAAACGTTGTTATCAGTACCTCCTGTCACACTGCACATGTCCAAAGAACGGTTCCCACAGAAAATGTCCTTGCATAGGAAAAAACAATCTCAGCCTTCTGATGATTCCTGAAACAACTTCTCTGTTTCTGGAACAACTGATTCTCACACACACAGAGAGAGAGAGAATGTCCAACACTAATAAAACAGAATTTGCCAACATTGGTATGGAGCCCGAATTCCATTGTCAAGGTACAACAGCTAACATTGACATCAAACAGACTTTGGACATATCCAAAGGGTATCCAAACCATACCACTTTTAATTCTTCTATTATTTAAGTACAGAGCTGTGACACATGGAGTAATTCAATCAATCAAAGTGCAGAATACACTGTCGGTGATTCATCCTATGAACGAAATCTGTATTGCACAGTCAAACCACTCAGTATTGCAGGGGTAGCTAACCTGTGGGCACTCCAGGTGTGGCAGGACTTTGCATCTCCCATCAGCCCAGCCAGCATAGCCAATAGTCAAGGGTTCCAGCAAAATTGAGAGGGTCACATGCTCACCAGCCCTGCAATATTGTCTACTCTGCAAGGTCTCAGGCAAAGGTCTTTCTCAACGTTGCAATCTGAGATCTTTGGGGATGCCAGGAATGATGGAATACCCAGATAATTCTGTGTTCTCAGCATGTGTTCTTTCACCAAATTGCAGCACCTCCGAGTATTTATGTTAAAATTCCTATTTTCAATTACAATTGAAGGAGAAGTTGCTTTGTGACAATTAAAAGGGGAAAAAAATCTGGATAAACTCTTTTCACAGTACATTTGCTTCATATTGTGGGCCAGATCTCCTAAAATGTGAGCAACTGCTAAAAATGATGAATGGGGTGATATAACCCAACTTCAGATCTGTAATGGTGTGCATAAAAAGTGCTCTCTGCCCCACCCCAAGTGTTCTTTCGACTATTAATACCAACTGTAATGATTGTACTGGATATAATTACCTCTGATGCTGTTCCAGCAGAGGTGATTAAGAGAGTCTGCTGTAGATATGTTTATGGCATTTCCTTCCCGTACCAAGGAACTCACAGCACATTCCCTATGCATGTCTGAAGTATACCTCATTGAGTTTCATGGGACATGCTCTTAGTTAAGCCTGTCGAATCTGTCCCTTTCTGTATGGATGGGGCTGCTATATATGCACTATAGAAAATGTTCACTATTTATATATTTGGGGCGGGGGCAGAGAACGGGATAATCTCAGGTCTGCTGAACCAGACTGCTTCTTAGAGGAAGAGCAGGATGCAACACAGTAGAAATGAAGAAGCCCTTTTCAAACAACAACTGAGGAAGAATGAAAGTGCGGAGGTAGGAGAGTAAGGTTCATGTCCATGGCAGGGTTGCCATGTGTCCTCTTTTTCCAGGACACGTCCTCTTTTTCATGGGTAGAGTCATCATAGCGATCCATAGTTAAGTCAGCAAGTGTCTCCTCTTTTTTGCTCTTCAAAATATGGCAACCCTAGAAGGGGTCCCATCCCTGACCTCCAAACGTTAATTCAAACCTGTGCACTAAACAAAAGTATCAGGTTCTGTGCACAATGCATGCACAATAAATTATTTTCTTTTACATGCGCAGTAAGTTCTATGCACAGAGCATGAATTAATGCATTTAAGTTGGCTGTGTGTGGCGAGTGAGTGCAATCTCAGATTTCCCTCCTGCACGCTGTCTTTCTCTGTTGTTTTCTAGAGAGGAATACATCTCATACACAAAATATTATGTCGCCCGCTCTACTAGAAAATTCTTCTGGACAAGTCCCATAGTAATGACTTTTGATGGGGTTTGCACAGCACCACCTTATGGTCCTGGATGGGCCCAATCTGTCTATCTCCCCACATGGCCACCATTAACAATTCCCGAAGTCATCTGCCTGAGGCAGCCGCCTCACCTCGCCTCACCTCATGGCAGGGCCTCCTTTGGAAAGTAACGAGAGCCAATAAATCCATCACAATGCGACTGGCGTTATAACTCTTCTCAAAACATGTTCATCCATATGCAGCCTGGAGAGCAGGGATTAATGATGACAATCACATGGCTGCCTATCTCCACAAAAAGGTATCATCCTCAGCATATCCCAGGGGGCGCAAATCAGGAAAGCACTCTGTGTTGTTGCAAATTATAGCAATGCAGCCATTTTGTGACACTTTGAAGAGAGGAAGAGACCAAATATATATATTATGAATTCAGTCCTAATGGGGGAAGGCACTAGAGACCCCCTGAAGTTCTCTGGGGATTTGATATCTGATCCCCTGCCCCATACACACACCATAGAAAACATTCAGATGTGCCAATTAAAGGGTTCACTGTGTTAGGCTTTGGCCTAAGATTTGTAGGGTGCTTTGGATACTCAAGATTTGCACCTCTGCTGAAATGTGACGATCATTTTCCATCCTTATCTCTGGCTTAAATGTGGCATGTTTAAACACTGGTTTAGAGCAGTGTGCAACAAACACAATGAGAGGAAGGAGGATTGCAAACACACACATACACTCCCAGCCCCATGCATTCATCAGCTCTGTATGCACAGTCTACATCTCTGCAAGTTCTTTACAGAAGGAGGTGCAATCAGGGTGCTTGGTTTGTGCTTAAGTCTCCAAGTCATGCAATCCTACATGCATCTAGGCTCCATGCACATATAATGGATGAATGTGCGAAAGCTGGGAAGGAGGAAATGAGGGGAGTGCAAACCTGTCCGCCTGTCCCCCAGTTCATTCTGTTCATCATATGCGTGTTCAAAACATGACAGCAGGGCCGTCTTACCCATAGGCACTAGGGGTGTGGGGCACCCGAGCGCCAGGCTCTCAGGGGTGCCAGGCCGAGAGTCCGGGGCCTGAGAGCCCGAGGAAGAGCCCACCCGTCGGTCGGAGTGCCACAGTGGGCTCTTCTGCTGTGGGCGGCACTGCGCTGCGAGTTTGGAGGCAACCAGGCCAGTGAGACGCTAAGGCGGCCGGCCAGCTCCACCCTCTTGTGCGCCTGGGACTGGGCAACCGGGGAGGGGGTGCACGCCGGGCGGATCTTTGCACTCCGGCGCCGCATATGCTTAAGACAGCCCTGCATGACAGCCAAACATGTGCTATAACGCATGTAAAACATGCATTCCAAGCAAATCTCAACTTCCCCTGGCACAGAGACAAAATGATGGGGGAAATGGTTCAGCTCCTTCATTTCTGCATGTCAGGCCGAGGGGTGCTGCTTCAGACTCTTTTAAATGCATGTGCTGAAGGGGGCGGGTAGATTTTTAGGTTGGTGGAGCAAACTGTAGACGAAGCAAGGTTTGAATATCTGCTCTTGGAGCTTATATCTGGAATCTTTCAAAGAGCATTTGTTTTTGTTACTTGTATACTTCATAAAAATATGAAAGTAAGGCCGGAAAAAATATGAAAGTAAGGCCGGAAAAAATATCAACAACCTCAGATATGCTGATGATACTACCTTGATGGCAGAAAGTGAGGAAGAATTGAAGAACCTTTTAATGAGGGTGAAAGAAGAGAGCGCAAAATATGGTCTGAAGCTCAACATCAAAAAAACTAAGATCATGGCCACTGGTCCCATCACCTCCTGGCAAATAGAAGGGGAAGAAATGGAGGCAGTGAGAGATTTCACTTTCTTGGGTTCCATGATCACTGCAGATGGTGACAGCAGTCACGAAATCAGAAGACGCCTGCTTCTTGGGAGAAAAGCAATGACAAACCTAGACAGCATCTTAAAAAGCAAAGACATCACCTTGCCGACAAAGGTCCGTATAGTTAAAGCTATGGTTTTCCCAGTAGTAATGTACGGAAGTGAGAGCTGGACCATAAAGAAGGCTGATCGCCGTAGAATTGATGCTTTTGAATTATGGTGCTGGAGGAGACTCTTGAGAGTCCCGTGGACTGCAAGAAGATCAAACCTATCCATTCTCAAAGAAATCAGCCCTGAGTGCTCACTAGAAGGACAGATCCTGAAGTTGAGGCTCCAGTACTTTGGCCACCTCATGAGAAGAGAAGACTCCCTAGAAAAGACCCTGATGTTGGGAAAGATGGAGGGCACAAGGAGAAGGGGACGACAGAGGCTGAGATGGTTGGACAGTGTTCTTGAAGCTACTAACATGAGTTTGGCCAAACTGCGAGAGGCAGTGAAGGATAGGCGTGCCTGGCGTACTCTGGTCCATGGGGTCACGAAGAGTCGGACACGACTGAACGACTGAACAACAACAACATACTTCATAACAATGAAAAAGGGTGTTGAGAACCATTATGGGCCGCTGAGAGATTTCTACTTCAAGCCTGGAAGGCTAAAGGCCTGCTATCAGAAGACCTCAATGCCCTTGTTGCATTTCAAACTACTTTTTATAAAGGCCAACTTCACTTGGATACCAGTTTGGACATTTGGATGACGTAGATCAAGCTTTATGTGTAAACTAAGACGGATGAACTGATGCTTATTGCATTGCGAATGTGAGCTGATGGGCTTTTCTTTCTTTTCCACGCGTCCTCCTTTCCTTTCACTCTTTTTGGCTTTAATAAAATTGCGATGAAAATCGCAATACTTTGTGACAAGAGACATGGATATTCCTGAGGAATTATCACATGCAGCCTGAAGAACAGAAGTGTCTTCCCCCAACCTCCTTCTCCCTAAATGGTGTCCTCAGTCTGGCTGCTGTTAAATGTCCAAGGTAAAGCAAAGAGATGGACAACCCTAAAGTAAGGCCAACTTTGCCTCTTTTGTTCCCTCCCCTCATTATTATTTTTTAGGAACTAGACAGCCAAATAAAAAATAAGAGCACATTTAAGCATTGCAGGTAGGTCTCCCCCCCCCCCCCGCCTTCATACCTGAAACCAAGGAAGGGCCATAACTCAGTGGTAGACCACATGTGTTGGATGCAGAAGGCACCCAGTTCAATTGCTGGTATCTCTGGTCAGGAGGATTAGGTGAGATAGCAGGTAGGCCTCATTGACTGAGATCCTAAGAGAGGTCCCATAGGTCAGATGAGACAATATTGGGCTAGATGGCCAAAGAGTCTTAAACCTGATATAAGGCTGCTTTCTAAAAGGAAAACAATATGGATGATGATGATGATGATGATGATGATGATGATTATTATTATTATTATTATTTATACCCCGCCCATCTGGCTGAGTTTCCCCAGCCACTCTGGGCAGCTTCCAACAGAATATTAAAATACAATAGTCTATTAAACATTAAAAGCTTCCCTAAACATGGCCTGGGATGCGGGTGGCACTGTGGGTTAAACCACAGAGCCTAGGGCTTGCCGATCAGAAGGTCAGCGGTTCGAATCCCCGCGATGGGGTGAGCTCCCATTGCTCGGTCCCAGCTCCTGCCCACCTAGCAGTTCAAAAGCACGTCAAAGTGCAAGTAGATAAATAGGTACCACTCCAGTGGGAAGGTAAATGGCGTTTCCGTGCACTGCTCTGGTTCGCCAGAAGCAGCTTAGTCATGCTGGCCACATGACCCGGAAGCTGTACGCTGGCTCCCTCGGGATTAACGCAAGATGAGCGCCGCAACCCCAGAGTCGGACACAACTGGACCTAATGGTCAGGGGTCCCTTTACCTTTAAACATGGCCTAGCATTGAGGATAGGCTTTTAAAGAGAGGATATTTCAAGGTGGGAGATTAGGCAGAAGATGGTGAGGATCCCAGGTGAGAGCTGGGAGAGTCCACCCTCATGACATAGAATAAATGTTAAAATATATTGTTGACAGAGGGCCCTGTATTCTTTTTAACGTTTTTCCCCTCTCCTTTCTATTCCTTTCTCTTTACCTCTGCTCTTTCATTTACCCCCTTCTCTTTAGATTAGTTTGAATTATCCTGTATTTTACGCAGAAAACTTTTAATGAAAATTTGATAATAAAAGGCTCAGTACTCAAGTATGCATCTGAGCTTTGCACAGGAACAAAAAAAAGGAGGATAGGCTTTTAAGGCCTAAGTGGGGAACCCAAAGGAGAAAACAGCCAGGACAGTTCAGTAGTACATCAAGGTCCTTATTAATTCACTAGGAACAGGAATTAGAATTACAGTAAACTGTAGCCTGTTTGATGTGCCACCCTCCTTCACACCCTTTCAGATGCAGAATGAGGCCACTGAGGTCTTTGGTGGCAATGGCAGCTGCCTCCTGCCCAGCTGGTATTCCTTCTGAACCACCAGGCATTCCCCTCTTTTGCAGGACTGAGCCATGTAAGGTGGCTGCCCTGTTCTCCATAAAGCTAATATGCTGCCCTCAGGTGTGGCAAAGGATGCTGTCTCAACACAGACATTGAATTAAGAGTTCCGGTTGACCTTTGTACAATGAATGGAGGAGGGGGAGGGTCATCTTGTCCTTTGCGCCTCAGATGGCAAAATGATTTGGGCCAGCCCTGATGACCTTAGGCTTGCACACCAAACAGCCACAGGCGGTTCCTACCCTTGGCGAGGGTTGCAGGGCTTCCAGACGCAGCTACCCTTGTGTGCACAACCCCTTGTTATTAGAAGCATCAAACTTTAGAAAAGGGAGGATCCAGATTCTGTGAACAGAGATCTCCCATTCTGCCAGCAGGAAATGTGATGCGTATCGGTGCCATTACAACACAGGTTACATACTTCTTGCCACATTGCATGAGCATAAGAAATGTCGGTCCTCAGAGCACATCTGGGGCAAAAGGGGGCCTGTGACGGGGATGTATAGGATGGCAGAAGCAAGGGGCGGAGAAATATTTGGCTCTCAGCAAGGAGAAAAGATGGGAGCTAAATGATGCTACTATTCTGGGCCAGTTTCACAAGAGTCTTAAGCTAGGAGGTAGTTCCTAGGTCCTAGTGCCTGCCCGATCCTCCTCAACCTCAGCATGGGGAAATGGAGAAGGCACTGAAGCCAATACAAACAGACACCCAATACCTTCTCAGAGCTGACATTCACGGTTATTGTGACTGCATCAAATTTGTGAAGGCATCGTAACATGACATACTCAAGTTTACACACTCCAGCCTCCCAGCCTGGGCTAGGCTGGGCTGGGAGGAAAGGATCTTCTATTCATTGCTGTGAATTTCCAAGTATTTTTAGCCCTGTGATCAATAATTCATGGTGGTTATGGCATCAACTACCTGAGACCTGTTTTTTTAAAAAACAAACAAACCCAAAAGAGACCCAGAGTCTCTTAAATCCAAGATTTGCCCATTTTAATTCCACTTCAAGGAGATTTAAACACACTGTAGGCAGCACTTTCTCCCCATAGAGGCTAATAAGTTTCTTCTGTATCATATTTGATGCACCACTAACACTACAGAAACACCTGCATCCCACTTCAGCTGCTTTGTGGCTCCATGGTTGTTCAAGGCTACCTCTGTCTAGTGAGAAGAGTTATGCACACCAAAACCTGCCTGCTTAATACCAGGACTTAATCTTTAACAGAAGAAGAGCCAACGTTCAAGTATCACAGAAACAGGGACAGACTTTGATCTTTAGCGGCTTTCTCCCGATTGAAGTGCAGAATGTTTGGGACATTCGCAGGGAAACCAAAATGCTTGTTTGCAAAGCTATTGTACTACCAACCTTACTGTATGCTTGTGAAACATGGACCACTTATAAACGCCATCTCCAACTCCTTGAAAGATTCCATCAACGGTGTCTCCGAAAAATTTTACACATCACTTGGGAAGACAGGCAAACTAATACCAGTGTACTGGAAGGAAGAAGCAAAGATCACCAGTGTCGAAGCAATGATTCTTCAACATCAGCTTCATTGGGCTGGTCATGTTGTGCGGATGCCTGATGATCGTCTTCCAAAGCAACTTCTCTATTCCAAACTTAAAAATGGGAAACCTAATGCTGGTGTTCAACAAAAGAGGTTTAAAGACTCTCTCAAGGCAAATCTTTAAAAATGTAGTATAAACACCAACAATTGGGAAACACTTGCCTGCGAGCGCTCCAACTGGAGAACAGCCTTTACCAAAGGTGTCATAGGCTTTGAAGACACTCAGGACGCAAGGGAGAAATGTGCTAAGAGGAAGGCACGCTTGGCAAATCCACACCGTGATCAACTCCCGCCAGGAAACCAATGTCCCCACTGTGGAAGGGCATGTGGATCCAGAATTGGCCTCCACAGTCAGTTATGGACTCATTGTTAAAACCGTGTTTATGGAAGACAATCTTACTCAGCTACGAGTGATCGCCAAAGAAGAAGAAAAAGAATAGGGCTGCCTCTGAAGATGGTTCGGAAACTTCAGCTAGTGCAGAATTCAGCAGCCAGGTTGCTCACCAGAGCAAGGTGGTTTGAGCATATTAATGTTAGACAGTGAAAAGGAGATTGTAAACTCCATGGTTCCTTCATAACATCAAGTTCGCTACTCAATGCTAAGATGAAGATCCAGAGCCAGAGAGATAGATCGAAAACCAGAAATGAACAACAAAAGTAATGTTACGATTCCCTGAATATATCATACATGAAATATCATTTGAGCTATGGGTGTGTGCGAGTGTGTGTGTGTGTGTACACCACAAGTGTCCCAGAAAAACAGGAACGTCCCATTTCCCCCCGCGATAGCACAGTGGCCATTTTGAGTACACAATTTCATGCTGAGAACTCGCCCTAAAAAAAGTGGGTTTGGGGGGGCTGCAATAATGGATTCTATGCGCCCTAATGGTGGCTGAGAGGCAGATACTGATGAATTGGAAGCATAAAGATACAATTCCCCTTAATCAATGGCTTGACAACATGACAATATTGGCAACATATGAATGGACAGCTTATAGATGAAGACTCTCTTTGGATAAATACAATGATATTTGGAATGAGTTTACACAGAATATATTTGGTTATCAATAACTGTGTGTATTAGGATAATAAGATTATAAACATCTGTATTCTAATGTATGGAAATGTAATGGAGTATCCCCCCCCCTTTTCATTCTCACTCACTTTTTTTGTCACTCTACCTTTTTATAAATGAAATACTAATAATAAATGACTGGTTCATACAGACCAAAAAGGGTTGCCCTTGTGAAATTCGCTAAAGGTGCGCTATAACTCTTTGACCTTACTCTAAGTTACAGCGCACCCTGGTTCCTGTCCAGCAAAGCACTTACGCATGTGCTTAAACTAAGCACAGACTTCAATGGGATTATTCACAAGCATAATGTTAATAATCATACTTGAGTGCTTTGCTGGGCTGGGGCCAGATTGTTCACCTCTTTCCTCATCTCACTGTCCCCTGTATCTCTCAGCAGCCTCTTAACCTGCAAAAAATAAAATACAAAAGAGGCGACTTCTTAAGGGCAAATGCAAAGATCAATTCACCTAGCTCTAAAATACACACTATTCCAGGGCTAAACAGTAGCATCTCCTTAAGTGCCAAGTTGCAACACACACACAACAGCCAAGGACAGGATAAAGAGAACGAGGATGCCATCTCCATTTCTAAATACAGAATTAAATTGAGGTCAGCACGTTGCTGGGACTTTGGAAATCCAGCCAGAAGAACCCTTCAGCTCTGCTTGCAGAGCACCAGAGTGCCATGACTGACAACAAGTGGTCAGAACTTGGGGAAAGGGCACCTCCGAGACAAGGGTTAATGCCTTGTTTTCTGATTCAAGAGCACTGGCTCTACAATGCACTGGGACGCAGTCTCTATAATTCACACCCAGTTGGGACACCTTGAGCTTGCAACGCAATGTCACAGCCATTCTGAATATCAAAAGCACCCATTGTCTTATTCAAAGGGGACACCCCTGATCTGTGAAATTGCCACCCCCAATTCTCCCCCTCAGGAGCATTATGAAAAGCAAAGCTTGGAGACACATCCTTCAGGAGCCTGCGGGCAACATCTACATTACATACAGAGATTGGCTTTATGTTAGCGGAACTGCAATAGCTGCCCCCTCCCAAAGAATCCTGGGAATCAGAATGCAAAAATTCCATTAGAATTTCTAAATACCCGCCTACAGAACACTACCAGCCCCAAGATTCCACAGGGAGAGGAATTACTGCTTAACCAGTATATGTGTAATTTGAGGTAGATCAGCTAGGATTTCTGATTCACATATGTTTAGCAGTGGCAACAATGAAGTGACTTGCCCTGAAATCAAGAAAGCTGGCAAGGGGAGAGTAACCTGGTTTGTGCAGCAGGTTTGAGCTTGGTTTTTCTTTTTTCTTTTTTGGAACTCCAAACAAATTGATGGGCTCTGAATTCTTCAGTTCTCAAGGGGAATTCAATCACATTCCAGAAAACCCAGACAAGCACACTCAAAGTTGATTTGCTGCTCTTGCGTAACAAACCCCACCGCCCTAAAATTGACTTTTCGCAATAAAGAAAGTGACGGGGAAATGCACTGGAAAGTGTGGCACTTGCTTGACACAATGTTCTCTTGACACCCAGACATTCTGAAGGGCATCCAGAATTTGCGAATATGAAAAGTTTGAAGTGTTGTAGCAACAACCCTTATAAGGAGCTCATGGACAACAAAGAGAGACTATGGAAGAATAAATAAGTTCAGATAAGTGAGAAGCAGATAATGGAGATCACAACATTCACCTGGTCTAATAAACCCCTGGAACAGTTCTCTGTTGGGCCAGTTCAGGGAAGGTCCTGAAGTTCTGACAACACTCCACGGTTTAAGGACACCCCAAGCAAAAGTAGGCAAATGTTGTCCATCATTTGCAGTAGGTTTAATGTTTTAGATGGCGGGTACATTTCTGCCTAGATTGCATTTAATTTGATTTTAATAATGTATGCACCCTGTCCTGGGACCATTTGGTGATGGGCAGGTTTATAAATCTCATAAAAAACAAACTCTAGTGCCGAGCGCCATCAGCTATGCAGCCCAAATGGGACTGCCGAGAGACAGAAGAGAGGTGTCGGCATGTCTGGGATAACCCTCAGGGTTTGGAGAAGTACGAAATACATTTAGGGGAAAGCAGTAGCAGCTTGTGTGTTGGGGCTGCACTGTGGAGCCTACCTTCAGACACTGGCATCATCCACAAAGCTGACCTAGATGGAGATGGGCAGGGTGGCTGCAAGGTCAGGATTGTGCGTGCACAAGGACAGGAACACAGACTTGGCTAGACCAGGGCACCTGTGCAGCTTCAACCTCACCACCACCCCACCCCAATCCCAGGTAAACTGCAGCACCGGTACTGCCAAGAGGGCAGCTCTGAAACTCCGCCCTGCCACTACTGAGGGAAACAGAAAGGGGAGGGAAATCTCCCCAATGGACCACTGAGAATGGAACATGTTCAGCGACCGCAGGATTCTTAGTAATGGAAAGCTGGGGGAGAGGGAGGAATGGAATTCAGTATCTTGCAAGTGGTCTGGGACCCTGAACAGGTGTGTGCCACACTGCAACGTCTTATCGCAGGACCCGCTTGCCCTCTTGACTAGCAGCATGGCACAAACTGATCTACTTCTTTCGGTCAGCAACATCCCCGTTCGAACATAGACGGGGCCAAAAGTAGCACTAGAAGCACCAAGGCTTAACCCCCCCCCCCAATTTTCTCTCTGTTTTTCTGCCTTTGATATACCAGCAGAGAGATGACAATTCTTTCACTGAGTGTAAGTAAACAAGCATATCTAAACTCCAGACCCTAGTCAAATCGTCGTCCTTTACTCACTTTGACCCCAACTTTAAGGCTGGATTACCGGTAGTCCATACAACAGACGAAACGAGGACATTTCTTTTTCCAGTCGTTTGGGCAAAACCGAACCAACCGAACTAACTCACAACAGCACCAGTGAAATCTTGCTCCCTACTGAAAAAGTGTAGGGGTTGTTAGGGGAGGTGTAATACTGCTAGTGGGGGACATGCTGTGCTCCTCCTCAGGTGGTTTGTCCACCTTTGGTCCCCACCCTGCACTCAGCTCTCACCTGTGGCTCCTAGAAGCTGTCAGTATACGATAGCGGCCACACCCTGGAAATGGCTTCAACTGGCTGGCTAAATAAGGTGAGGGTAGCCAATGGGTCTCAAACCCTCAGTGAACTAGGGACTTACCCTGCATGTGAAGATGGGGCAGATTGAGCGGATGAGACCAATACTGGATCCAACAGTCAAGAAGGAGCTTTCTGCATGTGCTGTAGAGACAAGTGAGGGACAGATGGGGCTTATCAACCTGGGAAGGCAGCCCATCTAGGATCCTAAACCTCTGCTGTCTTGCAGGATATCTTTGGGAGAAGAAAGGGCTAAGGAGTAAACCCTTCACAAATCCAGAGTGGAGTCTCTAAGATGGTTGGATGGTGTCTTGTATGCCTTCCTCTGGCAGCTCCTGCAGCCAGGATGTGTCTTACCCCTCAAAAAAGCACTTACATAAGTGGGAGAAAAGACTCGGGACCAATTCATGCAAGAGAATGTCACATCCCTTGCCCCAATCCTTACGGAATGCTGTGACATCACAGCATTCTGTAAGGAGTGAGAAAAGGCTGAGACATTCTCCTCCAGAATGGAATAATCCTCTCTCCCACTCATGTGGGCACAGGGGGTGGTAGCCCATTTAAGTTTCACACAGAGATTCTTATACAATAGGGATATTAGGTCTTCCTGTCATTCTGAGATTAGAAGCGCAAAGGGGAACCTAACTGATACAGTTAATACAGAGAAGCAGTTGTGATCAGTGTTGCATCCATACCGCTGGGACCTCATGGCTGGCCCAGCTCATGGAAATAACTCCAAACCCTTCCCCCCCCCACAACTTCACAGGGCATCCATCTTCCTCAGCATTTCCAAAACCCATCACGTAAAGGCAGCAGCTGGCTTGGGATCTGCAGCCTGGGCTCAAATCACAAATCAGCCACAGGCAAGTCAATCATACAATCTCAGTTCTTCATTCCAGGGGTGGGGGCAGGGTGGGGAGGAAAACAAATGCAAGGCAGGCACACACAGCTGTTGTGTGAATGAGGCTCAATCAACAAGTACAGCAGAACAAGATGATATAAGTGATTGCACTGTTTCAGAGCACATTTGTGAATGCTCCTCCCCTCCCACCATATACAATTTAAAAATCAAGTTTACACAGCCCAGCTTATTCCTATGACAGTTTTAAATAGCAAAGTAACTTGTGAGGGCTTTTGCTTTCTTCCTTTCTAAAGGAGGGCATCCAATCATGTCCTCCCACCACCCTTGCAAACTGGAGTGGTACAGTCACTTCTACAACTCCAGGACTCTGCCACTTCATTCTGCTCCATACATAGACCTGCCCTGAAATAAGAACCTGTTCCCTGCTTAAAAGGCAGTCTAGTTAGCCAAGGATAATATTCTGAAGTTTTCCTTCCTCCAACTGGCCAGGTGAAAGAAGCCTCTACTCTGTTGAGAAGTCATCTTTGCCAAGAAAATGTTATTTGCTTAAGAGTCAGGGTCCAACGACATATTCAGTCAGAGACAAGTGATGTGAAGCCAAACCACGGCTTAGCAAAAATGCACAAGCTGCTGGAGAAGAGATTGTGGCTATTTTGCTGTTCCTCCGATCCTGCTGCTGTTGCTGCACTCCTGCAAGGAAAGCCATGGTTTTGCTTTGAATGTTATCTGAACCTGGGCTCAAGGTTTGTCTCATTCCAGACAGACCACAAGCTGTAAATGATGAACAAAACCTTGGTTGTAATTATTGGCTTGTCTGGGGCAGAGGCAAACCTCATGCCAGGTTGAGATGACACACTAAGGCAAATCAGTTCAGTTGTATACTAAACATGTACCTTCTTGGTAGTGGCGCCCTCCCTGTGGAACGCCCTCCCTTCAGGTGTCAAGGAGATAAAGAATTACAGAACTTTTAGAAGACATCTGAAGGCAGCCCTGTATCGTGAGATTTTTAATGCTTGATGCTTTTAGATATGCTGTAAACTGCCCAGAGTGGCTAGGGAAACCCAGCCAGATTATTATTATTATTATTATTATTATTATTATTATTATTATTATCATTATTATTCTGTCCTGGTCTTTGACACTTGAAACACTATACATTTTAGGGCACCCCTCTATGCTTCTAATTGTAAATTGTTTTAGCAATTTAGCTGGTTCCAATGTTGTTGTTTTACACTGTTGCAACTTGCCCTGGGAACTTGTGTTGAAGGGCAGGTAAGACATCTAATAAAAAACAACTATGCTGAAGCATAAAACCTCCAGCAACAGAGATTAGAATTAGTAGAGAAATACTCTCAAGCAACACCAGAAGATATTCCAAGCAGATTTTAAAATTTAAAAAGCCTGGGAAATAAATTTAAAAAAAAGTTTTCACCTGGTGCCCAAAAGACCACAAAGTGAATGCCAGGCAAGCCTCTATGGGGACAGCATTCCATAGCTAGGGTGCCACCATTGAAAAGGCCCTGTTCCCAATAACCACCTGCCACACATTTTCTTGCCAGGGATACCTAGAGAATGGGATATAAAGATTTAAGACCAAAGTCCCCAGCTTGGCACTCATAGGCACCATTGTGCCCTCAGACATCCCTTGGTGTCCACCAAGGTTTCCACTGCTCCTTCTTATTTTTAACTTAAAAATATTTATTTTGTTTGTTTGGGGGGGCTGCTTTTTTGGGTGAGGCCATTTTATCTTTTTTATTTTGGGGGTGTAGATGTCTGCATGTTGTTTGGCATTTGTGTCTGAGTAGTCAGTTTTCCTTCTGTAAAATGGGTATTTTTGAGGTGCCCATGGCAGTTTCTTCAATTTCAAATGTGCCCCCCCAAGCCCCAAAAGGTTGGGGGTTCTTGATTTAAGGCAATTCAGAAAAAAGGTATTAACATGGAGGTTGCTTCTGCCTAGGAAACTTTATGGGTGCCAAGTGCAGTTTGTCAAATATGAATATGACAATGCATCTGTTCCAATGCACCGTCAGTTGTGGCTCCCTGCTGAACATACCTGTATCAAAATAGCCACCGAGCATTCATCATAGCTGATGAACTACTCACAGGATTTATGTAAGTAGCTTCCACGGGGGAAACGCCTCTCTCACGTGAAAATTGTTTTGATCTGTTAATATCCCTGATCAAGCAAATGCAGAGGGAACTTGCGAGAAAGTATATTCAGTACTTGTGAACAGCTGCAGATACTGCCAGCTGAGGCTTCTATTATTCCTATCTATCATCATCATTTATTAATTTATCGATTGCCTTTTACACACATCTCAAGGCAATTTACAAATACACCATAAAACAAGTAAAAACAACCCCCACTGATAGGCTCCACTGTTTGCAAAAGAGAAAAGTCATTAACTGAATTAATATCTTCCAAGAGGTGGTCGTGTAAAAACGGCATTTCCATTAGCGTGCCGGTCTGTTAAACTGGCACAACAATGGCCAGCTGCAACGCATTGCACAGCAGCAGCAACTAAAGGAAGTTGTGAGACCCATGAAAAGGCTACTTGCCCACATAGACACAACATCTTTTTCCAGATTGTCCCATCACAATCACCTGAATGGAGCTGTGCGATATCAAACTACAGAGGAACCACAAGCACAACAATACTGCTGCAGGTGGGTGGTTGCGATCAGGTTTCACTAGTTTGCTTTCCATAAATCCAATTAGATCTCTCTCCAGCTTTCCACTCACTTGTCCATCTCCCTGCATTTGTATCGGGATCCCTTGACACAACCTACATGCAACACAGCCATTTCACAGAGGAGCTGCGAGGCAAGCAATTTCTCTGAAGCATTCTGTTGGGGACAGAACCACGCAACTGACATAGGACCAGTGCGATTTTTCTAGAAAAAGAGGTGCCGAAACTCGCCATAGGACCTTCCTCTGCAAAATGTGATGAAGGCTGAAGAAGTCACAAGTGTCTGGAGCTAAAGCGGTTTGGAGATTGTTGCAAGGATGGCACTTGGTGAGTGTAAACAGAATTGTGTTTGTTTAACTCTTCAAAAGGCAGAGACCTGAAATGTTTAGTAGCATTTCAGTAACGTCAAGGGCAGGAGAATGTGGTCAGTAAATTTCAACAGCAGATATGAGGAGCTGAGAGAGGATCAGCAATTCAGAATTGTAAGATATTCCTCCCTGTTTGGGGGGGGGGGAGGATGCGGCAAAACGGAACCCAAAAATGAACTACTGAAGAAATGTATGAAGTCATTAATTATCTAGGCTTGATGCACCCATCTCAGGCTACAGCTGGAATCAAGCAGTTCCAATCACCCCTGTGTCTCAGTGATGACTCTGACTCTCCACGCAGATCCTGTTTCAAACCAGAGCACAGAATGGATGGAAAAGGCACCAAGAGGCTCTAAATGTGCTAAATTCAAATGTACTTTTTTTTTTTTACTGGTATGTCAAGTGATCTAAGTCTTGCCAAACTATAAGGGAACGAGAAAGACCCAAGGAAATCTTTCAAGAAAGAGAGTTGTAAGCAAGTACAGACTCCTGTGGGACGTGGGTGGCGCTCTGTTAAACCACAGAGCCTAGGGCTTGCCGAACAGAAGGTTGGTGGTTTGAATCCCTGCGACGGGGTGAGCTCCCGTTGCTCGATCCCTGCTCCTGCCAACCTAGCAGTTTGAAAGCACAAATTGCAAGTAGATAAATAGGTACCGCTCTGGTGGGAAGGTAAATGGTCTTTCCGTGCGCTGCTCTAGTTCACCAGAAGCGGCTTAGTCATGCTGGCCACATGACCTGGAAGCTGTACGCCAGCTCCATCAGCCAATAAAGCGAGATGAGTGCCGCAACCCTAGAGTCATCCACGACTGGACCTAACGGTCAGGGGTACCTTTACCTTTACCTTTACAGACTCCTGTGCTATGTTTTCCCTCTGTCAATTTCAAGCTGTGGCTACACAGAACAACACCAATGATGCATTTCTCTCTTCTTTCCCCAGGAAATAAATTGCAGGAAGAGCCGGTGGTGGTGGTTTGATCCTGCTTCCCTGCCTGCTTGTCCAGTTTTCCTGCATGCTACAGATTCCCACCCCCTCCACCCCCTGCTCTAACTGTACTTTTTAAAAATGTATTAAAAAGAGGGAGGGAAAAAACAGCCTCTTTAATCCATATTTCCTAAAGCCCTCTAAATAAGCATCACATAAGTACTTATTTAGGAAAATTATTTAAAAGGGAGATTATGAGCCGAATGGACTGGGAAGTCACTGCTGCTATGCTGAGAGTGGTCAACCCCAAGGCATTTCAGAGCTACTACATTCCCTCTTCAAACAAGACAGAGGCTGTGGGTGCAGGGAATAAATTCAGGTGGAAGCAAATATTGGCCTATGTCCCCACTGCCACCTTATGAAATGTGGGAGCAGATTTGGGCCTTAGTCATGAAATCATAGAGATTTTTGCTATTGGACGCAATGGAAGGGCAACATTTTCACCTCTGTGAAGCTCAAGGAAAATGACGGCTGATGGCTTCTTGAGGAAGCCTTCAAAACCCAGTATTGCGTATTTCTCTTTCCCAGGAGGAGGAGGAGGAAGTGGAAGAACATCTACCTTATCACAGCTCCCAACATTTTGCATGCAAAGCTCTGTTTGTAGGTAACACCTTTCAAGCATATTGTTTTATAAATATATATAGGCAAACCTGTCACAGCCGTATTTTGCTGGTGCTGCCGTAAACTGAGAATTTTGTTGGTGCTGCATTTGCCAACATACATACATACATACATGCACACACACACATATTGCGGATTGCTAAAGAGTACACAGAGAAAGGTGGAAGAGAATAAGGAAAACCCCAAGAACAGCAGCAAAAAGTTCCAGTGGAAATGAATGGAAACTTAACAGATCCTTCCCTTGTATATTCATGGAGCTTGCAGATGAGACCCTACTGGGTGCCCCCTCCCCACGTCCAGTGGGAACAGGGTTTCCAGTTTCTAATTCCAAAGGCAGTGAGACTAACCCCATCCCTGGCGGCACTCAGGCTACTGGTGAAAACATTCCAATTCTGCATAGCTTTTAATACATCTTTAATATATGAAAGGAGGTTTTAACTCTGCTTCCCCCCCATGTTAAGGTTTCAGTTTTCATTTTTTACTTGATGGCATGGTTTGTTCTTTTCTTTTCTTTTCAATGGTATGATTCCCCTCCCCATATATATCTCCAACCAACCTGGAGAATATTTCATTTTAGATTCAGTTTCTTTCTCGCCACTCATATCAAGCCATGGCAGGTGGTTATGGTGAACAAAACGGCCTTATTTATAAACCTCTTTTTACCTTCCTCTCCTCCCAACACATATCTCCAGGTAACACACACAACTGTCAGTGGAAATTATTTTAACTCCTCTTAATTTTGTGGATAATGAAAATTCCTTAAAGTATTTGTGCGTTTAAATCCACCTGTTATCTGTGTGAGAGTTATATTTTATTTAGTTACTACTGATATGTGTTGAAAATAAGCTCAAGGGTGTTACCCCCCCCTTTCTATTTTATCCTCACAACAACCCTGTTAAGTAGGTTAGGCTGAGAGATAAGTGACTGGCCCAAGGATGCCTAATGAGCTACTTGGCTGGGTTGGGATTTGAACCCTGGTCTCCCAGTTCCTAGTCCCCCAGTCTAACCACCACACCACACTAAACAAAGCTACAAACTTTTTAAAATCCTAAATTTGAGGATGGAGTGCAGCACAGGTTTCACTCCTCCACGACTGAGATTTTGAAGTGTTTTAATTGGGCTAGAAGGATCACTTGCATTATAACGATCCCATTCCAGGAAACAACCCCACGGCCAAGTTTAAGAATGTGCAGGGAATAGTGCACATTGCTGAAATACAGAGGACAAAGTGGAAAACTGAGATTACAGAACAGAAGGAGGAAAAGGAGGGGAGGAGATTCAGGAGAATCTACTTCTGTAGCTCTTCCAAGGATACTTGAGGAGGGGAGAAGAAGATGGTGATGTAATTCTTCCCCTCAGGAAGGTACTTCCATCACATGCCACTCTTTGTCTTATTAACCTGGCTGGCTCTTTGTTTCTCTACCCCCAAAAGGTCTCCCCCTCTCTCTTTCTCTCCCCCCAACTTCCGGATGCGCATGAATAATAGCCACCACTACCACCACCACCCCCAAAAAACTTCGTTCCCAACTGCTACCTTTCCTTTCCGACCCCGATGCTCTAATGTATATCCACCTTATTAGTAGAAACCGTATTATTCATAGCATTCTTATGTAATTTCCCCCTTTCTCCCCTTTGCGCCTCCCGCAGCAACAGTTGGAGACGGGGCGGGAGGGAGGAAGAGCGTTATCAATACCAATTAGAACCCTAATCGTTTGTAGACAAATGCCAGAAGCCCAGGAGGAACATGGAGGGGGGGGGGAGAGGGAGAGAGGACCATTTGTCACCGGGACAAGACTCCCTCCCTCCCGGGCTCCAGCTCAGACACGCAAGAAGGAAGAAGGGAGGGAGGGAGGCAAAAAAATGCAGCTTAAAAAGGTCGCATATGGATTAACCAAAAATAAATGCAAAGTGTCCTGCCTGATGCGATGTTACGCAAGGTGCTGGAAGGGGGGTAGGGGATGTGAAAATACCGACACTCGGCGATTTAAGAGGGGAGAACAAGCGAGCGCCAACACGCACACACACACACACACACACACACACCAAACCAAACTCTCTTGCCTTCCAACCAACCCAACCTTGGTGTTCCGTGGAAACGGTCACAACACCACCCGTAGGGTGGATGGATGGGAGCTCATTTCAGAGTGAAGGCGAGAGAGGGGGTGAAAGTAAGGAAAGGGAGGTTTTTTTGGGGGGGAGTTCTTCCTTCGGGGTGCAGAACTTGGGGAAAGCGCCACGGACTTGGCGTTGCCAATAGCCCTCCAGGAACAACTCCAGGCGTGACATTGACAAGGTGGCAGCGGGATGGGCGCCTCTCGGGTTACTTACTAGCGAGACGCCGCTGTTGCTGCTTCGGCGGCGGCGGCGGCGGAGGGAGAAGTAAACAAACCGGGGCTACTTACTAGAGGGCAAGTGCGGCGGCGGAGGGCTGCATCCCCTGGTCTCCGGGGCACGTCTGGGCTCCTCGCGGTCTTGGGAAGAGGGTGGTGCTGTCGGGGGTCGGCCACCCTGTCCGCTCGCCAACCCTCTGGCGGCTGGCTGGGCGAGGCATAAGCGACCCTCGTCTCCTTCTTCCGCGCCTCCTCTACCGCCTTCCCTGTCGGCACCACGGAGCCAGACGAGTGGCGCGAAGGGCTCTCCGTGGCTGCCTGGCGGGGGTCACCAGCGTATCCTTGCAAGGAGTTTGGGGGGGGGGGGGAAGGACCGAGGGATCCCAACGGCTTTGGAAGGGAGGGAGGGAGCGAGGTGGCGAGATCCAACTTGGGCAGCCGGCGGTGGCGGCTAGCAAGGTGGAGGGATTGCCCTCCGTCGAGGGTCGCCCTGGGAGGAGGCGAGACGGCCGCGCGCCCGGGATGCCAGCAAGTACCTACTTCCCGGCCGCTTCATCGCTCTCCGCGGCTCTCCATCTCCGCGGCCGAGGAGGAGGCGGGCGGGACGGCGGAGAGGATCTTAGACAGCAGCAAGGCTGCGCAGGGCGCTGGCACAAAGATCGGGCAGATGTCCTTCCGTGCGCGCGGGGCCGCCCGGGCTGCCATCCCCTCCCTTCCCCTCTAACCCGGCCTGAACCCTCCTGCAACTTGGCGCCTAGGCGCTGGGCCAGCGAGTCCCAGGAGGGGGACAGGTGGCTCCGATTAAAGCTGCCTCGCTCCGTCTGCGCGGGCACCGCTCCCAGTTTAGGAAGAGGGAGGGCGCTCGGGGAGGGAAGCGGGCGAGTGGCCTTTGCCTCCGCTCGCCCGGTTTGCCTTGGTCCGCCTCTCGATTGCCCCCCCCCCTTCCCCAGAAAGGACGCTCAGGGCAACCTCTCCTTTAAAGAGAGCCCAGAAGAAGCGGCGCCGTCGGAAGACCGAGGTGTCCCCACGTGCGCCCTGGAAGGACGCGGGCGTGCGGCGCCCATAGACGGCCCGAAGAGGCAGAGGATGCCTCGTAGGCTCTAAAGCACCCAACACGCACTCAAGGTTGAACCGGGAGAAGCCAGACGGATCCCAACGCGGAACACACCTGCGAGCTAGTCGGTGGAGCGGCCGTAGGAGCCCTCCCGTGCTCGGCGGACCGCCCGCGCTCCCCCGACGCTCAGCCGCCGCTGCCTCCCTTCTTCTCCCCAAGCTCCAGCCGGCAGGAGCTCGCCTGTGCCCTTCGGCTGCCCACCTCCCCTCCTTCTTCCTGCCGCTCCTGCCATGCTCCGCTACCCGCCGCGCCTCTAGCCCACGCTCTTCCCTGCTCCCCAGCCAAGAGCTTGGCGTCCCACCAAGGTCCTCTTCCGCAGCCTGTCCCTTTAAGGGCTTCTCGGACCCCGGCCCTTAAGCAGGGCGCCGTGGGAGGGGCCTGAAGGGAGGGGGAGCCGCCCCCGCCCCTCCTACGCAAAAGGGAGGAGAGGCGAGGAGGCAGAGAGCGCCGAAGCCTTCGGAGTCAGGAGCTTCCAGCTGTCGCCTGGACCCCATCAGGGCTAAGGGTCACGTGGTCAGGAGGCTTTTAATTTGGAACGTGGGGGGGGGGACGAGTGGAGTTAATGGGCAGGGGAGATGCTTTGCCATTAGTTTGTTAGTAGGAAAGACAGAAGGCAGGGCGATTTGGTCCCTTTGCCAACTCTGATGAAGCCTTATTTGCATGGCATGCACCCCACACACGTCACGGTATTTGCATCTTCAGGACTAGTGCCATGGACTCTTCTTTTTGGTAAAGGTAAAACGGTTCCATCCACCTCTCTCTCTCTCTGCATTGGGGGCAAGGAGTTGGTGCCCACCCACTCTGGTTGGACTCCAACTCCTATCAGCCCCAGCTGGCATGGCCAGTGTGGTCTGGGATTGTAGGACTGGATAGCCCAGGAACATTTGGAAAGCCATGGCTTCCCCATCTCTCACTAAAGGGTTGAGAGTGCAACAGCCTGGCCAGGGACAATTCTTGCCTCTTTAGCCATATACGCTGTTGGGGAAGTTGCCTGGCCTCTTTGCTGATTCCAGTAACTCTGATGCAGGATGTACCTGGCAGAGAGAGCTCTTCTCAATCAGTCTGGGTATGGATGTGACCAAAACGGAGAAGACTGGTCACATTGCAGGCTGGCAGAATGTAAGCAAGCCTCCTCCATCCCAATCATACACACCTTTGTTCTGTTTTATTGGGGAGGGGGCT
Organism: Lacerta agilis; assembly: GCF_009819535.1. NCBI lineage: Eukaryota > Metazoa > Chordata > Lepidosauria > Squamata > Lacertidae > Lacerta > Lacerta agilis. The sequence goes on from NC_046313.1 coordinate 30,780,694, forward strand.
ATGTTTCTACACCTTGCGGGTGATATCTTGTGAGACACTGGTGGGAAGTGAGCTAAAACACTCAGATATTGTTTAAATCAACACATCAAAAAACTGAAGGCCAGTTGCCTCAACACGAGGACTCCCGAGGCTGGTCTTGTGACATGTAAAATAATTAAACTGGGGCAAGATGACAAGCTTGTTCTTGATTTTTCTAAAAGCACATGGCCAATTATGTACCAGCTTGGACCTGAAAAATGTGCAGGAAGAGCTTTCTGTGCCAGAGAGCCATCACAGACTCTTAACCAGGAGACTATTATTTTCACCACTACAGAGAAGAGTCTGTTTAGCTGGGGCCGTAGAGTTTGTTCATAAATCATAGAATTGTAGGGTTGGGAGGGACCCTGAAGACCATCTCTTTCAACCCCCTGCAATCCAGAAATATGCAGCTGTCCCATACTGGGATCGAACCTGCGACCTTGGTATTATCAGCACCACACACTAACCAACTGAGCTATCAAGCATACATCTGAGCTATTCATTTCTCCCAGGCCTCCACAAGCTGCCAAGCTTATATTGCCAGTGGTATGTGGGACATTGGGGGTGGCAGTCCTGGGCCCCATTCAGCAGAAGAAGCAGGACAGCCCCCACAGGGCCAGTCAAAGATGTCTTGGCATCTGAAGCAAACCACAAAATGACACACACACACACACCCTCTCCGCCAGGGAAAAAGAAGCGAGTGAAGAACTACATCAGGAACAAGGGGAAATAAAGATTCTGCCACCCAAGGCAGTCACCGCACTTTGCCTTATGAAGGGGGGGGGGGCAGTCACAATGGTTGGAAGATCACATTTTGAAGTAAATTAATAATTTTTACATTACTGTCTAAAGTTGGAAGAGGGAAGAAACCTGGAAGACGGTTAACATTCAGAACCTAAAATTACCCAATTGCATTGCATGGCTGTAAATTACAAAGGCAATCCCAAGCAATTTTGCTTGAAAGTGGAACACAATGGCTGGCATGCAACGAAGCTTTACTCAGAGTAGACCCACTGAAGCGAATGAACCTGGCAAACTTAGGTCCATTAATTTCAGTGTGTCTACTCTGCACGAAACTCAGTTTAATATCACCCAGCGAATTCCCACCTCCACCATGCTCTTTAGCTTAAACACGAAATTTAATAAGGAAACACATTTTTAAGGTACCTTAAATTGAACATAAAATGTCCAAAATGTCACAGACCAGGGTACAAAACTTCAGAGAGAGAAATGTTCATCATACCATATCAAGATTGCTTTTCTAATGCTGGATTTCAAATTCTTTTGATAGGCATTTTTTTTAAAAAAAGAAAAAAGTAGAAAGTGGGAAGTAGTCACTTTTGAAATGAGGATGGTGAGGATGAGATCTTGATTAGGAAGAATTGTCCATTTGCAGCGGCTAATAAATCTCACAGTTCTGAAACGTCCTTTGGGGGCAGGCAGGGACAAACTCAAAAGTTAGCTCTTCCCAGATAAGCGCAGGACCTGGTGGAGAATGGCCCTTTAAAAAACCACCACCAGCTGCAGCAGCAACAATAGTGTGCTTCGTCCTTGAAAGCAACCAGCCCTGATCATTACAGAGTGGCCACATGATGCAGAAGAAGCTATAGAGCTGCTTCATTTATACACGGCTTGCGCAATACCTGCATAAAGTTCAAGTGAGTAAGTGCAGCCCCAGACAGGACAGTATTTCAGAAATTCCCAGGCTGTGCAGATCTCGCTGATCAATTCAATCTGATAACCTTCTCTAAGAGCGTTGTCAATGCCTGACACATGACGTGCCACTCGTGAGCCTCTTTTGTGCCATTGGTGCACAAACTGATAAGGGACAAGAAGTTTTTTTGTTTAAATCAAGTGTGCCTTCCAGCCAGTGTCAGAATTACAAATACAAGAAAGGCAAAACAGGTTAAGTGGTAACAGACCACACTGCAAGCTATAACTGTCTGTATTTTCTGGAAACAATTGAATACATTTTGCTTGTTTGTTTCAAGAAACTTGTCCAACTGGAATCAAAAGGTCTATGTGTTTTGTGTTCATTTTGTATTGCTTTTTAAACTACCTTCAGAAATTTTTTTCTCCTGTTGGTTTTCAGCAATAAAACAAAAGAGAAACCATCACTCTCCCACCCCCTGGCCTTTTGTACTGTTTTAAAAACTCTCTCTCTCTCTCTGTGTGTGTGTGTGTGTGTGTGTGTGTGTGTGTACCTTGCCGTGACACAAAGCAATTCATAAATTCATTAGCAACAACAACAACAACAACAACAACAACAACAACAACAACAATGAAGGTCTACAGAAGTACCAAGAGTCATAGAGGGAAGAGACTTCCCCTTTCTCTTCAGTCAATTGACACATGATCACCTGGTCATCTCTGGGCCAAGGCAAGAGGTGACTGGTGACTGGGAGGCCAACAGTAGGTGGCACCAGAGTCAATGACAGCAGAAGGCATCCTCTGGTTGTAAGAAAGGAGCCAGGCAGGAGCTGGTTGAGGGCAGTGCCACATTTGCCAAACTAGACCAACCCCACCAGTGGCCAAGGCTAAAAAAACTGTCCCACAAAGCTACAGATATACTGGAATCTGCTAGTTGTTGTGACACAACCCCCCCCCCCCCAAAAAAGAGGATGAATATGGTGTGTAGAACAGTTTGAACAAGACTCAACTCCTGAAGATCTAAAGGGCTTTGGCCCTGAGCGGTGGCTGGATGTGAGGCCACCAGGGTGCTTGATGAAAGCCACTATGAATTCCATAGGGAAAGAGTGGATAAAAGCTTGCAATCCTAGCCCCACTTGCCTGGGGAGTAAGTCCTATTGAATTCAATGGGCCTGACTTCTGAGCAGACATAGTTAGGATTGAACCCTAAGTAAATAGCTGGGACCCAGCTCAATCCACAAAACACTGGCGGAATTTCCAAAGTTGCAGATGGCCCCAGGATATAGGTTTTGAGAATGCCCTACAGCTAACCTGTCATTTTTGGTTGTATATGCCGTGGCAGAGATGCAGCATCAAAGGTGGTGAGTGCTTAAGATTCACTTTGTACCTCTTTCATCATCATCATCAGCAGCAGCAGCATCCATTGAAACATCCTGGTACGGCTAACATGGCTCCTGGCATCATTCGGCTACCTGAGCAGCCGTTTGCGCCATCAAGTCCAACGATCTGAACTGTGGATCCCTAAGAATCTTGGGTGCACGTTACCAGTTATGCCTGTGTGTGGGACAAGGGAGGTTGGCTCATCCACATGAAACTCCAGGACTGAATGAGAGTCGTGAGTTCCACTTTGTGCTTCAGCCGGAGAGAGTCTATTACAGCACAGCTAAAACGCTAAATATAACTCAGGCTGTTAAGGGTGCCTATCTTTAGCACTGTGTAGACCACAACTCCAGTCCCTGGCATGGTGACCGGTGTCCTGTCGATACCAACAGGAAGTGGGATAGCTGAGCAACGGATCTGGATCTGCAGTGGGTCAGTGGCAGGTCAAAGCACAAGGATTCCTGAGCTTTGCTCAGATCAAAAGGAAAGGATAGCACCTACGGGTAAGAGCTGCTGCACAGCAGGATATTTGTATATATTTCCCAGATTGGGCCCACGTACTTGGGAAACACTGGTTTAAACAATCTACCGTTATTTCACGTGAGCATCTATTTGTTGGCTAAGAAGAGCAGCCTCAGACAAACTCTGTGGAGAAATTTCTTTTAGCTACATACTACCGGTAAGTCGAAGTTTCAGTTTGCAGCACTTCCCTGTTTTTTGTAGTAGAATTTGAACACCTTCCATCCAGAATTCACAATGGCCTGTTCGTAACGTCTGGGAGTGGGAGGGGGGAGACAAAATCTAAGTGCAATAAATGCAACCTCAAATTATGATCTTCTCTCTCATCGTCCATAAAAATGGCGCACCTTCGTATCTCTGGGAGCTTACAAATATTGTGTCCTGGCTAAAACTGATAAAGCAAAGTGTATGGTGGCGGCATGTAAATGGATGTTGCCGGATCTTGATGGTGGATCTTCCAATAGAGAGAGATCGCTGCTTACACATTTGGCCCGACTCAGCCAGTTGTCTATCGGTAACTCAAATGACTGGCTGCTAACAGCCTACACTAAGGGAACTGTTGATGGGCTGGTGATAGGCCATTTACAGCCGCCTCAGTTAAACCCTGGGGGGAGAGAAAATATTACAAAAAAGCCAGACAGCAACCAGATCTGGCATAACTAGCTCAAGTAGCAACACACATTATTGCTATGCCTGGAAGACATGTTTTTTGAGCAGGTCTAACACGCCAGAATCGGAAATAGTAGCATCCAATGTTTTACTTATGACTGACTCACTTTCCACACAAGCCGGCATGAAATACTCAGGTAGGCCTCACTCTGCTTGTTTGTTTATTGCAGAGGATTTCAACGTTTTTGAGTCCACAGCTCCCTTGACCAACTACATTCTTTCTGCAGCACCACTGTGGGGCTCAGGAGCCCAGTTATGTCCCCCCCTTGCCTGCAGAGCTGGCAGCCTCTCACCCTTTTGCGGCTCCACTGTTTTCCACAAAGCTTTGCCAAAGCTGGCTAAATGTTCAGCACCAAGGAATGCATGGCAGGCCATTTGTTTTCCGAGTCGGAGCGCTTACAGTGTACACATTTCACTTATGCTATCAATCTCCTCAGTGGCTCCAGCACCTTGGGGCAGAGGCTTTGCGTTTCTCTGCCTGGCTGACCAGCAGCTCTCCAATGATCTCCTCCTATATCACAGCTTTAGAATTACAGTGACAACACACGTGTGCTAAAAGGAGCGGTTCCTGCAACCTGCCAAGTGTTTTTTGCACTCGGGTCACATCAGCCTCCTCTCGGCATGACCCATGGTCAGGGAGGATGGGAGTTTTAGTCTAGCAGCATCCGGGGGGTGGGGGGTGGGGTCACAGGTTCCCCATTTATGGGAGAGCAGGGCTCAGAGCTCACTCAGCCATAAAGCTCACTGGCAGACCTTGGGCCAGTCACCTTCTCTCAATCTAAGCTTCCTCACAAGGTTGTTGTGAGGAGAACATGCAGAAGGGTAGATCCGAGAAGAAGAAGAAGAAGAAGAAGAAGAAGAAGAAGAAGAAGAAGAAGAAGAAGAAGAAGAAGAAGAAGAAGAAGAAGAAGATAGGAGTCTCAAAGCAGCTAACATTCTCCTTCCCCTTCCTCCCCCACAACAAACACTCTGTGAGGTGAGTAGGGCTGAGAGACTTCAAAGAAGTGTGACTAGACCAAGGTCACCCAGCAGCTGCATGTGGAGGAACGGAGACGCGAACCCAGATTACGAGTCCATCACTCTTAACCACACCACCACACTGGCTCTTGCATGGCACCTTGAGCTCTTTGGAGCAAATGTGGGGTTTTAAAAACAGATAAACGCACATTAACAAGAAATTCTTCATCAACCCTGACTAATCATGAGTTATTTACCTCCCTATCTGCTGATCCTTGGCAGGTGCTCAGTTCTGAGCCTTCTGGAAGAGCTCCCCCAACCTGGGGCCTTCCTACTACAACTCCCATCAGCACAAGACAACATGGCCTGGATGGAAAAGAAGCTGCTTGAGATCTTTCTTTCTTCTTAAAAAGACTTCCCCCTACAGATGTAGAAACATTTGCAGAGTTGGGCTTTTAATCAACAATCAAAGGAAGGCTAGTTCTGCAAATGTTCCACGTATGGTACTCCTAATTAAAAGTCACTGAGACTTCTGGACTTGGACAGTTTGTTGCATTAGCCTCAGGGCCACAGATGGATTAATATGTGGAACTGCACAGCTCATCTTTTTTAAAAGTTGTTTTCACTATAATTGGCCTCATTTACAAAAGCCAGCGTAAATACTCGTGCAAAACAGTACATTGGTCTGCAGCTTTATTTAGCAGCTGGCTACAGATGTAGGCCCAGGAATGGTTTTCTGCTAAAAAATTCAGTGGGTGATTCCCCACACCCCAATGTCAGTCATGATCCTATAGACAGGGATAAGTAAAGAGTAAGAGAACTCTCTCTCTCTCTCTCTCTCTCTCTCTCTCAGCCTTGCCCAACATGGTTTCTTCCCTTCAGACTTTTGGACTTCAACCCCCGTCAGTCCCAGCCAGCTAGGCCTGCAATCAGAAACTATGGGAGCTGCGGTCTAATATTTGGAGTGTTGTGGGTTTCCCATTCCCATTTTGCACACTTATCCGTGGGGAAGATTTATTCAGCTCACCGAAATTTAGTTGGGTTTGCTTTCTTTCATTTTTGCTTTTGTTCCTTTTAAAGCAGAATTCTGGCTTCCCATCGTAAAGGGCTATAGATTTTCATTTCTGCTGCCCCCCCCTTCCGACCCCCAGGTTTGAATAACCAAAGCCAGGGTACAATTAAACACACAGAGCCAGCCCCAAATGGCACATTTTGCACTTACTTGGAAGCAGAGAGCACTACGCATCCACAATCACCAGTAAGCAAACACTGCTTGCTTTAACACATTACAAAATCCATACCTGAAAAGCCCTTCCATGCCAGGAAACCTGTTTACAGATCATACACATTTGCCAGTCGTATGTATGGGATTTCCACTGCATGTACACATGGTGAGAAGGAGCAATGGGTAAGCACGGACATTTAAGGAAACACATGGATAATCTTTGCATGTTGATACTCATAAAGCAGATTCCAGGTAGAAATTTCCTAATATACACATTGGCAAAGGACATTGGTGGGCACTTGGGGCAGTGATTTTCAAATCCTATACCTGCAGAGAACCTCCCCCCCCCCCTTGAATCATCTGATTGATATGGAAACCTGTGGATCCTGGGAGGGTCCTATGCTACCCACAGCTCCTATGGGATGCTCACAAGGCCATTTGGGGCTCCTTGATGCCTTCTGTGGACTGAGAGTGCTTCCTTTTTAATTGTGTTGGCTTCTTTCCAGTGTTGTGCTAAGTAATCGTCCTGTCAGCACAAGGAGTTATGCTTGTGCAACAGGACTTTCCTCCGTCTCTACTCCCACCTACACCCTTCCCAAATATTGTGCAAGTGGAAATTCCTTGCACTAGTGACAGGGCAGTTACTTAGGGCAACGTCGGATACAAGCTGTTGCTTTCCTACTTGGTTGTTTGCTGGGAAGGTTGGTCCACCTGCTAATTGTGGAGCCTTTGATAATCTTCCAAGGAATGCTTTGGTTCTGCACTGAAGAGAACCAACAGGAAAATGGGGCGTTTGAATGCTTGAGTCTCTCTTCAGGGATTTTGTGTGATAACTTACTTACCTTCTATGTTAGAAAAGCTCCTCTGAGAGCACTTGCCTGCTAAGGTGAGGAAAGAGCAGGGAGGGTGTGTGTGTGTGTGTGTGTGGCGGGGAGCAGCAGCAAACAGGCAAATGTATGGAAAATTTGGCATCTGCAAGTATTTTTTTTATATTGGGTTTCAAGGAAGTTGCACCAGTTTATGCCAGCCAAGATGCTGGCCTTTGGATGTGGCCTGAGCCCTGTTCCACCTGGACTCCTAGAATCTCCATGGAAATTCTACCCAAAGGATAGCAGAGCCAATGTAAAGAAGCATCTTCTATGCATCCGCTCTAACAGTTGAGAAATCAGTCATTCAAAGGGCAGCAGATTCCAAAATTCCCAGCCTTAACTTAGCTGAGCAGCAATCACAAGCTGGGCGGCGTAAGAGGTTTTTACAATAGGAATCTTTGTCGGTTGTTATTTCAGCTTCTGCTCACAGGGACCTGCATTTACTAGGCGTTAGAAATATCTTTTCTCATTATGCACACCATAGTAATAATAACTATGTGGCCACATTCACAGGTCCAGCTCTACCATTAGGCAAAGTGAGGTGGCCACCTCCAGAGCTTATTTTGGGTTTTCATGGAAGGGCAGATTTTTTTTCTTTCTTTTGGCTGTTTTAATTTGTTATTGTTGTATTTTCGCTTTAAGGGAAAGATACTTGTGAGATTATTTTGCCCTGGGCACCAAAAAACAAAGTCTTGGCCAGTCTTGAATACTATGCCCCTTGGTGCTTTGTGTGTGTGTGTGTGTGTGTGTGTATTTGCTACATTCTTGTCCTTATCCTTGTCTCCCTCTCCCTCCTCCCTGAGGCAGGAAAACCTCCTTTGTTCATGTTTCTATGTTCTACGCCAGGCTTCCTCAACCTCGGCCCTCCAGATGTTTTGAGACTACAATTCCCATCATCCCTGAACACTGGTCCTGCTAGCTACGGATAATGGGAGTTGTAGGCCAAAAACTTCTGGAGGGCCAAGGTTGAGGAAGCCTGTTCTACGTTTTGTGCAGTAGAGGAACTAAATAAAAAAAGTAATTTGAACAGCCACAGCATAATGGGACAGTCCTTGACCAGCAGTGTGCTTTGGTTCTTTCCCTTGGCACCTTTTCCTGAGACAGCTAAAATCCGCCCCCCTCCTACCCAGCAGCTTCTCTGACTGAGCTGTGGTACAGTATAGTGTTAGAGAAACCTAGATTGATAGCTCTGGGTGATTTCACTATCTATACTGAAGATGTCTCTAGTGTCCTGGCTTGGGCCTTTGTGGTTTCCATGACGGCCGTGGGCCTGTCTCAAGTTGTCATCCGTCCAACACTCAGGGCAGGGTACACCCTCAATTTGGTCTTTGCTACAGATGGTGGAAGGGGAGGTTTGCAAATAAGGAAGTGGATATCATGGTTGGAGTACATCCTGATGAAAGTTGGACTTACGCCTCCATTGTTTTATAGATATGTAATTGTTTTAATAGTTTTTCATTATATGAAACTGTTTTACATGTGATTTTATTGTAGGCTGAAATTGCTCCAAGATGCCTCATAGGAGGTAATTCATAAATGAAATAAATAGTTATTATTTGAACCAGGTTCTTGCAAGTGAGAAAATTATGATATGCAGAGGGTAGCACACCTACCAGTGCTGGGCGAAGTCCCATTAATCTGGAACAACAATTGAATGAAATGGTGCCCCCAAGATTGCCTGAGGAAAAATGTGAGACAAGCAAGGTCAGTTGCCCAAAGTCCACCTCTGAATAATGTCTGGACTGCCCTTCTCCTATGAGCCTGGTCATAATCCCTGTCCAACCCCCTCACCTTCCTTTTATCAGGCCCAGCAGCTGCCTCTAGCCATTTCATTGGAGTTCCATTTCAGCCGTGCTGCCAGGTGCTCATTCACTGATGCATTAGACATAGCAAATGACTTTGTTATTTCACCCCCTTGAAAACACTATGTTTTATTAAACTTGAAGAGTGACCCCCCCCACACTTCCCCCCATCCCTGGAGAGCATGATGGAACTAGGTATCCATCAGACTTATGACAACACTCATCAGCTGCTGCTGCAGCAACAGCAGCAAAGAGGAGAGGCAGGCTGATCTTGGAGGAAATTGGCTTGGTACCTACCAAGGGATTGCTCCCAAAGTGGGCATTTCCAGCAACCACAAGGGGAAAGTTAAGAGCATATAGCCTTCTAACCAGTGCCCCCTTCTAGTCCAGCATCCTGTTCTCACAGTGACAAAACCAGAAGCCTATGGGAAGCCCACAAGTGGGATGCGAGTGCAGCAACACAGAAGAGGGTAGGGATTTGTTTCCAGGTTTGCTCTGCACCTCCTTGAGTGTTTTTGCCTGACTTTTTCCAGGTCAAAGGTCTGGAAACAATGCCTTATGAGGAACGGCTTAGGGAGCTGGGTATGTTTAGCCTGGAGAAGAGAAGGTTAAGGGGTGATATGATAGCCATGTTCAAATATATAAAAGGATGTCATATAGAGGAGGGTGAAAGGTTGTTTTCTGCTGCTCCAGAGAAGCGGACACGGGGCAATGGATTCAAACTACAAGAAAGAAGATTCCACCTAAACATTAGGAAGAACTTCCTGACAGTGAGAGCTGTTCGGCAGTGGAATTTGCTACCAAGGAGTGTGGTGGAGTCTTCTTCTTTGGAGGTCTTTAAGCAGAGGCTTGACAGCCATCTGTCAGGAATGCTTTGATGGTGTTTCCTGCTTGGCAGGGGGTTGGACTGGATGGCCCTTGTGGTCTCTTCCAACTCTATGATTCTATGATTCTATGACTTGAACTCTGAACATGCTTCCTGCATGCCTGGATGGAGGATAGAGAAGTAGGCGTAAAAACTAGCCTACTGAACAAAGGTAACATTTATGTTTGTTGCACCAAATATTTTTACCCCCCGGCTACACCCACAACTTGTGTGCAACCCCCCAGAAGGGTGCTCAGGGATGTGGCTCTCAGCCTGGAAAAGGTTGCCCACTCTTTCAGCAGGTTTTCAACTCCCTGGTGTTATAAGTGCTGGGAGCTGTTTGCCTATTTAGATGGATGGGGTCCTTAAAGATGCAGCTGGCCACCTGCATCCCGAAATGATACAATCTCTAGAAAAAGCTATACCACTTCACTTTTGCTGAATGGGTAGAAAGCAGCCCTTTTTCTCCCTGGTCCTTCCAACATTCATCTGCCCTTGTTCTTCTTGCTCACTATTACCATGCAAGTTATCATATGCAATTGCATCTCATCTGCCTTCTATTTTTCTCCGTCTTGTCTGATCCGCCGCCGATTTATTTCAGTCTGGAATGGCCCCGTAAACTTTTAGGGGGAGAATCGGTTTCATGAGATCCTCTAAAGTGCCACCCAAGCTACTGATGTAATAAATGAGGCTGGCACACACACACACACACACACACACACACACACACACACGAGTGAGACAAAAGAAACCAAAAGCCTGCACATAGAGAATCTGAGAGGGGCTTTTTCACATGTGTGATTAGGTTGTGTTCTCTAAAAACAACCGGCGGCAGAGGACCTTGAAACGGGAAAGGTGACAGCATCTCGTGTCACTTTTCTTAATCAGCCTTTCCTTCTGTGCTGCGGAGCTGCAACGGGGAGCGTAATGAAAAAAGAACACTGCTCCAGTCAATTCATGAAAAGGCTACAGGATGCAGGTGGCTGAACCATCAAGGGCCAAAATGCTGATCCAGGTTTTATGGGTACAAATATCGTCCGGCGCCATTTAGCTTGGATTTCTGCCACTGGAGCTGGACAGCTCTAGCAAACTGACTGCATGAGTACCATCCACCAGGAATGGCTTCTGGAGAAGGGGCCATAGCTTAGCTGTAGTAGAGCAGGAAAAAGGTTTAACTGGAGCTGGCTTCCAGGGTTAAAACGAGAGCAGTTGCTGGGAAAGACTCCAAGTCCCCAGTGTTGTCATCAGGGTAGGGGAGGCACAAGAAACAACAGGAGCCACTGCCCCCAAAGCACAAACACCCCTCCAGACAGCCATTGTTTCGGAAAGCTTTTGATTTTTGATGTTCTGGTGTTTTCTTTTACACTTTGTTGGCAGCCGCCTAGAGTGGCTGGGAAAACCCAGTCATATGTATGGGCTGCAATAATTAAATTGTTATTGTTATAATCAGGCCCCAACACCAGCCCTCGGCTCCCTCCACAGGGTGGCTGATTGTGCAAGCTGACTGACATTCTATTTTATTTGTTTATCTATTTAATTCACTGTGGTTTAACTATTTACAGTTACTGAAATGGCGGACACCTTGCAGGCCCAATCACTCCAGGGCATTGTGGGAAATTACAATACAGTACTTGCTGCTATTTTAATTTATTATTTCCCACAATGCCCTGGAGTGAAGCTACACTGTGAGATTCATGGGTAATTAAAATGGTGGGCAGTTTGTAGGGTCCTGGTGCAGATGCGCACCACTGCTGCTGCTGCTGCTGCTCACAACTAGCAACTGGTACATAAGTCTGCTGAGAGTCCCACAGATATGGGGAGGGAAAGTGGCATAAAACACTTTGACAGAGACCACCCTCAAACGTGGAGCTGGGGTGGGATTTGCCTAACAAATCCTGTCAGCAGAAGCCCTGAGAGCCAGTGTGGTGTAGTGGTTAAGAGCGGCAGACTCGTAATCTGGGGAACCGGGTTTGCGTCTCCACTCCTCCACATGCAGCTGCTGGGTGACCTTGGGCTAGTCACATTTCTCTGAAGTCTCTCAGTCCCACTCACCTCACAGAGTGTTTGTTGTGGGGGAGGAATGGAAAGGAGAATGTTAGCCGCTTTGAGACTCCTTCGGGTAGTGAAAAGCGGGATATCAAATCCAAACTCTTCTTCTTCTCTTCCCTGTGCAACAACTTCTGCTTGCACAATGGGACTCCTCCCCTTGGGCCCCCTGAAATTGTCTCGGGTCTATTGGGAGCTTCCACCCCACCCTGGCAAACAGTGCATGGGGGGGGCAGAGTGGAGGGATAATTCTGTCTGGCAAGCTGAAATGCTTGCGCTGATGCAATGTTTGACATAGCACAATGTTGAATTCATCTCCTGGCCCGGTGCAACCTATATGCTCACGGCATTTGTGTATTCCTCTGCTTGTGTGATCTAGTGGTGGTGACATTACTTTCCCACCACCTTTTCTAGTCATGGTTTTTTTATGAATTCAGAAATGCAAAGGTCGAAACTGCGTATTAAAAATAAGAAAGAGGGAAGCACAGCAGAACGACACCCCAGTTGCAAAAACTGAATCCTACCAAATATAGAGCCCAAGTAATCACAGCAGATGTCATTGTAGAGATGATGATTCTCGTAAAGAAAGCAGCACCTGGCTGAGACTGACAGGAGCTGAAGTCCCTATCCCTGCTCTCAACTTAAGAAACCTCTCTTCCCCCAACCCAAAAAAAGTATTAAGAAGATGCAACAGTCAAGACGCTTGTGAGATCAGGTTGGGGATCAACCCATGAGTGGAGTAGGTCAGCAGATATAAGTAAAGGAAAATAAACAGCCTTGCTTGAATAGTGTTTTGTGCAGGTCTTTCAACAGCTCCACAAAACAGCTGTTGCAGGTGCACCTTCCAGGCTGTTCAATTCCCTTTCCAGCCTTTGGAAACCTGCTTGCAGGCCTATGCTGTACAAACTGACACACACGGAGAGGGGGAAAGGAGCCCTCAACGAATCCAGAGAACTACTTGTGGCTAAGATGAGAAAGCAAACAAAATCTGGAGGAGGGAAACCTGTTAGCCTCTCTCTAGGTGTCATGAAGCAAACCAACAAGCAAGGCACATAAGCCTTAGCAAACAGGCAGCTTTCCCGGCAGCTCTTCCCAAAGGGGAAGCGTGTCTTTGGGATAGAGCAGCAGCAGGACGTGCTGCTCAAAGCCCAGGGGCCATCAAAGGACAGCAGCAATTCGCTGCGGAAACTCACAGGGATCCTTGCTATCATCAGCCAGGCAGCAAGTCCTGGCGAAGAGCGGTGCTCTCAAACTGTCACTTATACTACTGCGCTGCTCATCACCAGCGAAAGGTTGAGGGAGCCACCAACGTAGGCAGGGAGGAGCTGGGACTGGGAAAAAGCTTTGGGAGCAATGCTGGGTGGAGAAATCCTCTTTTCTGGAGACTTGAAATCCCATTTAACCAGTCCTTTAAATGGAGAGCAACACGTTTCCTTCAGAATTATGGGCAGGAGCTTGTCTCATCCATTGCGCATTGGATGGCTTCCCCCTTGAGAATCCTGGGAACTGTAGTTCGAAGAATTCTATACCCAACATTTCTCTAATGGAAACAGGGACATCCTATTCCATTATACAACAACAAACAACAACAACAACAACAACAACAACAACAATAATGCCCCTGCTCATTTGACTGGGTTGCCCCAGCCACTCTGGCCAGCTTTGAACATAACAGTTGTACCTTGGTTGATGAACAGCATCTGTTCTGGAAGTCTGTTCGACTTCCAAAAATGTTCAACAACCAAGGCGCAGCTTCCGATTGGCTGCAGGAGCTTCCTGCACTCAATCGGAAGCCACGTTGGACGTTTGGGTTCCAAAGAACATTTGCAAACTGGAACACTCACTTCCGGGTTTGCGGCGTTTGGGAGCCAAAATGTTTGAGTCACAAGGCGTTTGAGATCCAAGGTATGACTGTATATAAAAACATAATAAAATATTAAACATTCAAAAACTTTCCTATACAGGGCTGCCTTTGAATGTCTTCTAAAGGTTTTATAGTTACTTGCCTCCTTGGCTCGGCGGTCGCATAACTCCATACCCTCTGACATTTCGCTGATGAAAACAGGGACGTGCTAAGGAAAGGCGGGACATTCCAGGATCAAATCACATTCCGGGGTGGCTTCTGTAAATCTGGGACTGTCCCTGGAAAATAGGGACACTTGGCACGCTCAACAAACTACAATTCCCAGGATTCTTTGGGGCTGTCAGGTGTGTGCTAAATGGTGCTTTATATAGTGTGGAAGTGAAGCGTGGCTACCTCAATCTCTCACAGGACTCCAAGATTTAATGAAGGATCCCTCCACGATCCCCCCTCCCTTCGCAGCACTACCAGCAGTCCCTCCTTAGGCCAAGGGGGGGGGGGAGATGCCAGGTGGGGCGCAATGAGTGCCCTTTCCCCACAACTGGCATTTTCAAGAGGCTCAGCAGGGCTTGCACTCAGGCCAGCATTTCAGCAAAACGGAGCCTTCCGGTGCCAGCAGCCTCCAGTGCCATCTGTTCCTCGAATGAAAGGCCATTAAGGAAAGAATCATGAAGCCGCGCACCCAAACGGCGGCTGCCGGGCCCGATGATTCATTGCCGCTAATGTCGGGGAACTTTTTAAAAAGCGGGACGCAGCCTCTGCAGACAGGGGGAGGGTGTGTGCACGTGTGGTAATTTGGGAAATTCGTCTAAATTCATTTTTTTTTAACGGTTTCCTTAAACAAATCGCTTTTTGAACAACGTCCCTCTCGCGCTTTGCTTCCTTCTTCCCTTCCTCACCGCTCTGCCCAAAATGGAGGCCTCTCCTTCTCCTCCTCCGTCCCTCGTGAGCATTAAATAACAAGGTAGCCAGGCGGCATGGGTCCCCAGGTAGCATTGCGCACACACTTAAGAAGAGCTATTACAATAACGAGGGCGGTAGTTAAGCAGGCGGGCGCGCCAGTCATTTGTTGCGCCTGCACAGAGGAACATGTTTACAAACACAATGGGAAGGAAATGACAGGCTTTGGCGTCAACTGGCATAATGGGCCTCTGCTGTGGGAAGCTGCCGCATTGGCATCGCCTGCTTCAGGGATTCTGCAGGGGGCCGAGCTAGTGCATTTTCTGTCGCTTGTTATCCCCACCCCCCACCCCTCTCCTCTCTCTATTTTTAAGCCTGCGTCGTGGGGCAATAGATGGGGCTACCAGAAAGAGAGGCTGGAAATGGATGGAAGGCTCGTTTCGTTTTTTGAGTGCGCAAGGACATAGGTCACATTCGCACCATTCGTTTGAAGAGCTATTAAGACCCCTTTCAACCGTCGTGGAGCACCCTGGGAACTGTAGTTGTGAAGGGTCGCTCTGTGAGGTCAGTGCCCTTATAACAAACTACAGTTCTCCATGGCTGCTAAAGTGGCACAACAGGGATTTAAGTGCCTGGTGTGGACGACGTGAGCAGAACCGCCAAAACTGCGTCCACTCCTCTCACAGAATTGCCCACCCACCCACAACTTTTTCAGTGATGTGGCAGTATGAAAGAATTGTATCAGGAGAACATGCCCTTTGCCATACAGTCTCTGGCTCTCTTGAAAGCAATTTTGTCTGTAATACAACTAGGGATGGGGAAGAAATTTGGTTGCGTTCACATTATGATGCGAAGCAACTTAACCTGCACTTCCTCAAACAATATATGAACCAATCCTTTGAAATTCACACTCCTCTGAATTTTGTGGTGCAATTTTACAACCATATAATGAGTAAAAAAATGATTAGGGGAAAGTATGCATAAAAAGGCAGGCACTAGTGCAAATAATATGCCCCCAAAATGCATTATATTAAGAGGAATTGCCAGCAATAAATAAATAAATAAATGATAAACAAGCCCTTCTGGCTTTGTCTTTTGCATCCATAGAGCTGAAAGCTCCTTGCCCAAAGATAGCTTCTGCACTATTAGTAGCTATGAGACAAGGAAACATTGGCGTAGAGGGGGGTGCCACTTATTCCATCACAGTTGTGTTCATGGTGAGTAAAGGAGCAGTGTCTTTAAGTTCCCTCCTCTCTCTTGACACAGGGATGTTAAATGCATAGTAAGTGCAACCTCATTTGTCAAGAAAGAATGCTAACATATCAGCCCTCAGACTCTTAATGTGTGCTGCACCCCTTGTATTTGTGAACAGACAAGAATGTGGTGAATTAAGAGACCCCACCAACAGAGTGCAGTATTCCCTTCATAGCATCTGTCACCCTGCCAATCGTGGAATAAGACACTCAAAACAAAACTCTGCGAAGCAGCCTTTTTCAAGGCAATGCCCTCCATAAGTTTTGGACTAGTGGTGACTGGGGCTAACGGGCATCAGGTCAGTGAAGGCAGATGTAAAAACTATGCAGAAACATACTAAGAATTTAACCCCCCCCCAAAAAAAAAAATCATCTGGAGGAAAAAGGTGAATATGTAAGCTAACTGTTGGAAGCTTAGGTGCAACTCAGCTTGCTGAGAGGGTTTTTTCTTTTTTAAATAATATTTATTGATTTTCCAATACAAATCTCCAATTACCAATCAAATTACAATCCAAATTAATTATACAATTCCCAATTAAAACAATTCCAATTATGCCAAATTTTTACAATTTTTTTTGGACTCCCCATGTCTCAGATTCCGGAGCGATCTTCACCTCTCTTTCAGTTGCATTCATAGTCCTAATACTTTCACAGCCTGCTGAGAGGGGTTTTTCATGGGACCTCCAGCTTTCCAGGCAATCCCTGTTCTTTTATCTCTTTGCTGACTTCTCTCTTAGCCTTTGAAGTTTAGACTGAAACATCTTCGATGGCATCCTGTTTATAACTTCCTCCTCCTCACACTTTCTCTGGACCTCGAAGTGAGAGGTCATCTTGGATTTATCTTCTGAGAACAAAGTGGAAAATGTGGCTCCTTTTTTTCTTCGACTTGTTCGCTAGGACTACAAAACTACTTTCTATCAAGAATATAATTCCTTTAAACAAACTTTCTTATTTAATACCAAGTCTCAGATCTGAATACCTTTCAACTAAAGGTGTGCTCCGAGAAGAATGCATTTAACTAAAGATAACTTCTGCTGCTTATGAACTCTCTATGCTAACACTATTTTCTACTAAGAAGTATTCTTGACCAGGGGAAACAGGAGATGGGGGAATAACTGGAATGATTTCAGAATTGTGAAAGTGTAGAGTACCTCCAAAGTCATTTCTCCAGTTCCACACTGTGGCCCTGGCCTTCATAAAGCTCCACAACAGTCTGGCCTCTCAGTATTCCACAGAGAGGAAATTCTCCTTCCTCTTAATAAAAACCATAACAGCACCCTATAAACATAATACATTTGTAAAAACCCGTGAACCCAAATAAAGGAATGAAAGGTTGCGCAGGTTTTTAGGCAAACCAGTTTCAAGATTTAGGTTTTCTATGTACTGAATTCTAATTCCCTAGATTTCGTTTTCTCTCAATTCCTGTTCCCTAGGTGACTTCACACTTCGTGGGGCAGTCATGTGTGCACCAAATGTCTAGAAGGGCACATGTCTATAAATACACTGTGGGCGCACGCTGAGAGCCATGCTTGGTACTGGCATCCTGGCACACAGCCGCTGCATGTTTGCCCATCTCCCCTCCTAAAGTTATGGAGCTCATTGTTTTATGCACTAGGTAACCAAGAGACATATTGGCTACCTAAATCGTAAAGGGGCCTCAATGGAACACTAAAGATTAAACCCAACAGGTGAATGTCTTAACATAAACTACCAAAAGACCAAGATTCTTGCTTTCGGGGGGGGGAAACCAAAGCTTAGAAGCTGGGAACTCCAAGGCCATAAACTAGAACAAGTCTCAAACTACAAGTATTTAGGAATGGTGGTCCAGGCTTCAGGATCCAATAAACTACACATAAATTCCATCGGGAGCACTGGGAGGGAAACAGCGAATTGTATCCTCAATTTTTTTAGAACCCAAGAGAGCTCTTTCGTCCCTGCGGCCCTAAAATTATACAAGGCCAAAACGCTGGCACAGCTCCTTTACGGATCCTTTCTGGGCCCACCATCCACTGCTTTCTCCCCCCTTGAGAGAGTGCAATCCAAACTCCTTAGAGCCCTCCTACAAGTCCCCAGATGCGTATCAAATGCATGGATCAGACTAGAAATGGGGATGATGAGAGTGGAGGCTCACATCAGCCTAACATCAATCCATAAATGGCTGTCACTGAAACTGCTCCCCCGTGGTATAGCTCCACTGATCCTTTGCAACCAGTTCCAGTCAGGCTGGCAGACAGCAGTCCTGAACACTCTTCAGAAACTGGGTTTTGCCCCTCAAGCCCTTCTAAGTCTGGGCTTGGGCCAAGCAAAAGCTATGGTTAGGCAAAGAATTATAGACACCGAGAGACAACAGGACTGCTTAAGGTGCCCCGACCACTAAATTGTAGAAATCGAGAGATATATAGCTGCACCGGCAGCATATCTCTTTTTTCTTGTATCCAAAAATACAAGAAGGGCTTTTACGCTTGCCAGAAGCTCGGCTCTGCCCTCACCGGTCTTGGAAGAATCCTTTAAAAAGTCCCATATGACCAGAGAATTTGTGCCTGTCCATTGGGGGATATAGGAAGCCCGGAACACATATTTTTTAGATGTCCCTTTTACCACGAGGCACGTAGAGAAATCATTGATCCCCTGCTGGTGAGGCTTGCTGACCTCCCGGTAAAGCAAAAATTTGATCTTCTCCTGTTAGGCAAAGATCACAAGACGACCCAGATGGTCGCCGGATTCTGCGCACAGATCTGTAGGCGCAGACCATCCCCCATTTCAATCTAGTTTGTTAAGAAAATTCCCGAACTCAGATCCACGGGCGACTCTGGGTCATTTCTCTATGGCAGTCTATTTTAAAGTTTCTATGTGTTTATATGCCTACCACATTCTAAAACTTAAATCCATTGCTGTATATTGTTTTAAATGTTTATTTTGCTTTTTGGATTGTAGTTCCATTTGTGTTTCACAAGCTGGTCTCTGACCATAATAAATTTCTTATATCAACAGATGCCTCAGCAGGAGAAAAATAATGGTTTGTGCCATTATGGGCAAAAGCTGAGGGAACCTTCTCCTGTCACCAGCCTTTATATCAGCCTTCATCAACCTCCAACACTATAGACTGGGCTGGGTTAAATGGGGCATGATTGACCCATGTGGTGGTGCGAGGGGACAGGCAGACCAGTGAACATCTTTTAATTGGATGACAAAGTGTAGACGGGGCATTTTATTGCAACCCTGTTTAGCAGGGAAGATGGCGAGAGGCCTATCTGAAACTTGAGCTCACTCCCTCTCTATAGGTGATCTTAAGCTGTTTCCAGATCATTCCCACCCCTTCCTCCCAGTCCTAAACACAGGTTTAGCATGCCAGAACCCACAAATTTTGTTGTTCTTGTTCCAACCAGGACTGAATGATCAGGGCATGCTGCAGAGTTTGGAGATAAAAGAACCATTTCATTCTTTATATCCCTGCCTCATCACTAAGGCCTTGGGATGAATTGCTGTTTGTGGTCCTCCACAGCTCAGATGCACGAATCCCTTCTACCAGGAGCCATGCATACTCAAGTACTATGGACCCAATTCTGGGAAGCTCCCTTCCAGTTGAGGTCAGATGGGCTCCTTTCCCCACTGGCACCTGGTAAAGTTGTATTTAAATTTCTGCAGGCATTTCAAGTCAGGTGGGTGGGATACAAATAATAAAATTATTATTCTTTCCAATTTCATAATTGGCTGTTAACTGGCCTTTTCTCTGGTGTATTTGTTGAGCTTGTTGTACACTGCTTAGAGGCGACGGTAATTGAGCAGGATGTAGTCAAAATAAAGAACTCCTGCATTGAATGGGTACCTCTCTTTTTTGACCATCTTTCCACCCAACCCTTCCTCATTTAGCACTGCATCGCTCAGAACTTAGAAATACCTTTAACACTGCAACTGGGAGGCCACGGGAAAGAGCCTTCTTCTAAACTTAGCGGCGGGCAGCTCCTGTGCAAAGAACCAATTCCCTTCCTCTCCCCGACCTGCCTCCCACCAGTTAAACAGGCGGAAGGGATCTTAAACAGAGGTGAAGGCAAATCAATGTGTGTTGCTTGAGCCATGCCATGCCATCCCAGCCAAGCCTTAAGTCCAGCCACTTTTCACTCCAACTTTTCAGGAACCATCAGGTGTCTTGGAAGGGGTGTGTGGGCGCATGCACAGTAGTTTTCTGGCTCCATAGCACCACCTAATGGACAGAGCAGACTCGGGACAAGAAAGTTGCCCCAGGAAGGTCGGCCTCAGATGGGGAGAGAAGAACGAAGGGTTTTCAGGCCAAATTGGGTCACAGCAAACCGACGTGGTGGGAGGGGCAGTTCAAAGGCATGAAGAACCGGCAGCCCATTTACATAATCTTTACTGAGGGCTCCCTTCCCTCCCCTGCTCCCACAAGGTTAAGCCCAAAGGATTGACTTTTTGTCCTCCGGTGCTACTTTGCATAGGGGCATTAATCCCCCAAGCTCAAAATCAGACTTCAGTGCGAATAGCTAAGTGGCTGCCCCAAAAAGTTTCTCCTTCAAGTCTTCTTCCTTTCTCAGTTACCGATGTGGAGGGGAAGCCAAACCAGAATGGCGGCAGGATGGTCATCTACGTGGAGCTGCCATCTTTTTCTTATTTGTTTTATGCAGCTGGAATGGTGAAGGGTGTGTGGGAGTCAAATAATGTACCATTTGCTTCCACTGTGGATGTTTTTTTACCTGTAGGCCCGATCTTGAGGTAGTTCCTGCAAGGGGCTGGGGGTGGGAAAACACCTTTGCAATAGGAATTCAGCCATGTTGACAGAAGCACCAGCACTAAGACCTTGCACCCATCGTTGAGTTGGGGTGGTGCGTCAGAGGCCCTCCTCCACCTCAACATCCCCACCAGAAGCCCAGCTCTTCCACCTACACAAATCCCAAAGACATGTCAAGGCTAATTCAAGAACAAGAAATATGACGACTTAACAGAGCAGGCACACTTCGACCGGCCTCCTTAATATATTCAAGGCTGCAGCTTTATAGCTCTTACAACACTCGCTTTATTTACAAAAGGAAATGTTGGAGGCAGGATTTATAGACGGCCCCCAAAGTACCTATTTCTCCCATTTATGAGAGGCCAGGCAGAGCAGATACGTGTACAGCAGAAACTGATCACTTGCCCAGCTCCCCAAGGGCTCCGGAGAGAGCAATAGTCAAGCTCACTCTCCGCAAACTCACACCAGCACAGGCAAGGAAAGAATTCGAATTCCAAACTCTGTTGCTGTGAGACAGCATGGCTGGCCCCAAACGTTTTGCTTCCCAAGGCAGCATATCCACATGACCCTCCTCTCCCCACAGTCCCACTTAATGGCAAACAGCGCTGTGGTGACATCATTTTCAGGAACATGAGGGGTTTGTAACATGCCCTCCTTGCTCTGGCTGGTGAATGAGGAGATGACAAGGCTTTCAAGTTTCACTTGCGTTTGTGAAATGTCAGCATGTGAAATGATTACTGTCAGCTTAACACGCTGTGTTATAATGGTATATTATACATTTGGTATAATGCTGGGCATTATTACTCTTTTGTGTCTATGTGTAAATTCAGGAATAGGGAACCAGGTGCCCTCCGTGTGACGATGTAGGACTCCAACTTCCACCAGCCCAACCCATGCTCGAGAATGATGGGATATGTAGTCCAACTGCCTCCGTTGAAACAAGAGCTGCCCGATAGCATGATTCCTGGTCATTCCAATGTGCCTTGTACAGAGTAACCACCCAAGCAGAGTCTGCTATATGGGGCAGATCCTCCCCATCTCTCACCCAAAGTTAGTCTCTGCAGCAGCTAGCTCACCTTGCTTCATGGTGGGGTTGCTGCTGGAGGCGAGATGCTAGCTCACTCCCCAAACAGCAAAGGTCAGCTATCACCTTTGAGGGTCCAGGTAAGCCACCTTTTTTATCCACTGGGCACAGATGCACCCAGAAAAGGATGGTGGGATGCTTCAGAGTACAAGACTGCCTTCTGCCGATAAGTGGAAAGGCTTTAAAAAACAAAAGCACAGCCTTCCGAGGGAAACCTTTGGATATAGGAGCAGCCCAGATCAGAAAACTAAAGGGCCCCCGCTTTTTTGTACCGGGACCCTGAATCCTCGCAAAGCAGGGGACGCAGATCAGTTCCAACACTTCTTAGAGCATGCTGCCAAAAACCAGCTTTCCTAAATCCAGAGTTGATGTAATCCCCAGATCAGAGAGAGTAACACCATAAATGCATCATCCAAGTGCCGTAACAGGGGCTCTATCACACAAGCAGCTGTTCGACAAGCTTTATTGCTCGTTTGCATACGAATTTCCAGCAGTCACTCCATTTCTCCTGAGTTCCCTAATGAGAGACTGCAAATGAGATTCCAGGGGTGCGTGCGTGCCTTCTCTCTGGGTTAGGAACTGGTCCCAAATATGGAAACTGGGCAGCTCGAAACCTAGAGTCTCCCAGCTACTGAAAAAACCCCCGCAGGCCCCCATAGTGCAGTGAAAATGTGTATTTTGTGTTCAAAAAGCAAAAAAAAGAAAAGCTGAGCCAATAAAACAAATCAGATTTTTTTTAAAAAAAAACTTTAAAAATCCACACATTTCAATGGGTTTGCTCGATTTATTCTGTCCTGCTAAGTCATGGAGAAGGGTAATGAATTCTGCGGGGGGCCTACACCATAACCCTGCCTACATAGGCTGGCTTTAGAGACCCCACCTGGGAATCTCTTATTTGCAGCCACAACAGTTCCAGAACATGGCTGTGGAACCTTTCTTCTGTCAAGAAGAATTCCCTTGGGGAAAGACCCTCTGGGAGGCTGCATGTTGGCAGTAGGCAGGGGCTGGAGCCGCTGCTGTTGGGGGGTTGGGTCAATGACAAAAGTAGGTGGGGCCTGAAACCATTTCCCCCACCTCCTTGCCACCTGTCTGAAATGATTTAACAAAATGCATATACTGCTTGATTGTACAAAAACCTCTAAGCAGTTTACTAAAATATAAAACAAAATTATTGGTTAAAAACCAGTCTAAAACAGGCATTTAAAAAGATTCTTCCAAACAACCCAACTTGACAAATCCTGCCTTGTTTTGTGAGCCACTAACCACAGTTTCCAGTTATGCTCAAACCTGGAAACTAAGGCCAAGTGCTGAATCTTGGGGTTGCGCGAAGGTAGGAGCAAAAGAGTTCTGGGTACCGAAATGTAGCTTAGGCACATGTTGGCTTATTAAGCTTGGAACTGATGGCACGAAGGAGATCACATTGCCTCTGCAGCCCCACCAAGCGAGGAGGAGGATTACAAACCTTCTGCTTTCAACATAATAGATTGGTACCCAGAGACACACTCCATGGCCCGAGAGAGCCCTAAAACATGCAACCCGAGAAGCCAACACTAATGCCCACCCAAACTTTGTATTGTGGGAGCAAGCTAATTAATCACGCACGTACGTTCCTTTATCTGTAGCAGTAATCCAGCTTCTGTTTGAGCTTCCAACAAGAAAAGATAATCATCGCCTGTGATTTATTGACAGTGAGCGTGTGCTTGAAATTGGCAAGGACCAGTCAAGTTTGTCAAGAGCAGCCCTGCATTTCCGCAGCTCTTAGGACGGCTCCTGTGGCAGGTTTGCAGGCCTGCAATAAAGCTAAAGCACACAGGCTGGCTAAGGAAGCTGGATTCCACTGTGCTGACCCAGGTTCACCTTCTGTTTGAGAAAGAGCTTTATTTTAAAATGGTTACACAATCCGCAATCTGGCATCAAAGTTGGGCTGCGGGTAGAAAGGAATAATTTGAGTTTCAGGGCGAAGGGGAAAGGTGACCGATGTTTCTCGTCCTATCTGTGATTCGTCCTCATGATTATTCATCCAACTTTTCGTCCCTCTCTCGGAAAGTTCTTTGAGTTGGGTTTTTATTTTTTTTATGCTCACGTCCGGTGTGTGTAAATGGAACGCTCTGTACATTTAACTGGGGGTGCTCTTATGAAGCTTTTTCATTATGGCAGAATAAGAGATGGCGAAAACTCATCAGGATTTTCTAATTACACAGGGGTAGGGGGAGCCATGCCTGGCTTTGTCTTCTCAAGATGGTTTGTGTAAACCTCATTACGTGGAGATGTGAAGTGAGCAAAACAAAGGAACGACCCTGAAATAACAAGTAAGGCACTTGGGAAAGGCCTGAATAATAAAAAACAAAAATTCTAAATTGTTCGCTTTAACCATTTACAGGCTACCTTTTCTTCAATGATTATGGCAAAGAGACAAGCGAGCCAATTCATTTTCCGGAGCAGGATTGTAAATCAGGAGGTAAAACTCTGGCTAAAAGCCAGAGGTCCTTTGCAAAGAAAAAAAAAAAATGAGCGTAAAGGTGGACAGGGCTCTGGACCAAACCCTACTGCTGGCAGTAGCAACAAGCTTTTAGCATATTCACATCATTTTCAAAGTCCAGGGCCAGCACTGCCGTCACATGTTCTCTGTTTTCGGCGCATCTGTAGCATCATGAACGGTGGTTTCCACCACCTTTAGCAAACCAAGCACCTTTGGGGGCTGCAGGGCCATTAACACGGCTAATACTTGGCCGATTCCTGGCTGCATCTCAGGCACCGATCAATTCTAGCATTTCCTTTGGGTCGACGATCTTCTCCCGAGGCTTCCCAGCCAGCTTGCCTCTAGCCACTTCAGCAGCGTCAATCTTCTCCCAATCCGAAAAAGAAACTGGGCGGATCCCTGTTAATCACCACAGAAAGGGAAAGCACAGATCAGATCAACCTGCTGCTCCCAGATAAATTCACACATGCAAAAACGGCAGAAGCTCACAGGCCTTCCGCATCAATTGCTAGGCAGACTCAGGAGTGCCGGTCAAATGAGATTACTTGTGTCTTGGAAGGCTCTTATAATAGCACAGCTCTACCTTAGGGGATGAAGCTCCTTTTTGGTTCACTTAAAAAGCCTGAATTGGTTTAGAGGGAACACGTTAATTGAAAGCATTTAAATATAATGACAGCAAAGGACCCAGTTGGGCTTTAAAACTGCGTCCCCAAGCCTGCTGGGGAAGGATCGCTGCAAAAACGATTCAACGTTTCTCCACAAAAACAAAGCCGTATTCCTGTGGTCTTCCCCCCCCCCCCAGGTTCTGCACATCACTGAGAAGCAGTCAAACCATCCGGGTTCCTTCTGAGATGGCATTTCTGCACTCTTAAACTTGCCACAGCTACTGCTTTTCACATCATCACCACCACCACCCTATAGCTTTGCACCCTTGGGAGTGCGGGGATCCTTTTTGCATAGGAATAAATTACCTGCATGGATCTCTCTGCCACACAGCAAAGTGAGCATGCACCTTTGTGGGTGGACATCTACGTGGGCATCATTTATGCTGCATGTTCAAATAGAGCATGAAGTTTTAAATGGCCCAGGTAATCAAACGAAATAGACACTAGGCATGGGTGATATATCACGATAGCGGTTTCATAATTTTTGATCTGGCAATATATCAGAAATCATGACATATGTTTGTTTGTGTGTGCCCTATGCAAAAAAAAAAAAAAAATACGTGGGGAAAACCGTGAAGTCAGCCAATGCCTCTTCGTAGCTCCATCCTTATTTCAGGCATTGTGATATAAAAGTAAAAGGCAAAGGACCCCTGGACGGTTAAGTCCAGTCAAAGATGACTATGGGGTTGCAGTGCTCATCTTGCTTTCAGGCCGAGGGAGCCGGCATTGGTCCACAGACAGCTTTCCGGGTCATGTGGCCAGCATGACCAAACCGCTTCTGGCACAACGAAACACCGGGATGGAAGCCAGAGCACATGGAAATGCTGTTTACCTTCCCACCACAGTGGTACCTATTTATCTACTTGCACTGGCATGCTTGTGAACTGCTAGGTTGGCAGGAGCTGGGACAGAGCAACAGGAGCTCATTCCACCGCAGGGATTCGAACCACTGACCTTCTGATCAGTGAGCCCAAGAGGCTCAGTGGTTTAGACCACAGCGCCACCCGCATCCCTATCAGTATATCACAATGTTTAGCTGGTGATATATCACGATGCTGAAAACCAGGTATCGCTCAGCCCTGCTGCTCACCTCTACATAGTTTCATCCTTATTTCAGACATTGTGATATATCGATATATCACAATGTTTAGCTGGCGAAATAATGTGATGTTAAAAACCAGATATAGCCCAGCGTGTTTCTGTCACATAACTGTATCCACAAACAATTGCCTTTATATACAGTACTAGGTAACTATTTTCCCATGGGCAAAGTGGCCCCAAGAGCTGCCAATGGCTTCCTGCTTTCTGCCTTGGCTTTTGAGTCAGATATGTAAGCAACAGGACAGTGCTCTTACACCAGGGGTCAGCAAACTTTTTCAACAGGGTGCCGGTCCACTGTCCCTCAGACCTTGTGGGGGGCTGGACTATATTTTGAAAAAAAAAATGAATGAATTCCTATGCCCCACAAATAATCCAGAGATGCATTTTAAATAAAAGCACACATTCTACTCATGTAAAAACACACTGATTCCCAGACCATCAGCAGGCCGGATTTAGAAGGCGATTGGGCCACATCTGGCCCCCGGGCCTTAGTTTGGGGGCCCTGTCTTACACAGACAAACCTTGTCCGTCCGCCCCCAAAGCTTGCCTGACATGCTGAACACGACATGGCACAAACCTGGCGTTATCCTCTATTACGGCAGGCTAAAAAGAATAACACCACCAGGCTCTTTGTGTGGAAAGGGATGAAAGTCTCTAATCGTAAGAATGAACACCCAGTTCAACCTCCAAATCTTTGAACCTCAGCTGCCCACCAGTGAAGCGCTGAACAACAGCTCACCTCAAAGCACTTGAGGCACGGTTAGGCAAAGACTGCGAAATACACACTTAAACAAGAGAACCACAGTAACACCAAGTTCTTGTCTTTGGTTCCTGGGAGAGGAAGGCTGAATTTACTGTCCATTATGTTTAGGTCAAAAGAAATCTCATTAAAAGTGAGAACTAAGAGCAAAATAAAGTTGACGGTAGGTATCCTCAAGGCTCCAGAAAGAGATTTGGAACAAACGCAACAGCAAAAAAAGGCATTATTATTTCTTAAGATCCGAATACTGTACAAAGTACAGGTAAAAAGCAACAGCCCAAAAACCAAGCCCCCTGGTAAAGCCTTAAAAATCTAACACATTTCTTTAAAAATTAGAAGATGTATCTTGTCCCCCAACACCTGAACTGTGTGTTTAAAGCCTCAAATTTCCAAATCTTGTCTCATCATTTCGGTGGACTGTGCGTCTTCTGACAATATATTGGGTCATTAACGTAGCTGCATGGCCACCCTTGCCAATTTGGTGACAAGCTCCTCTAATGAGAATTAAAATGCACACCTCGACCAAGGTCACCTGTCCCATTATAGGATTCTGGTGTGAATCACAGCAGGATGGACAGAAAGACAGAGCAACACACTTACGCCGGGATTGAAGGATGCTTCTCACTGAGCCAAAGCCTTCCTTGGCATCAGGAAAGTCCAGAGCGCCAGACTGCAGGTCCTCCAGCACAGACTGGGCTGTGTCAAAGCTATCGTTCATCGTGGTGATGATGACACCGGTGGGGCCCCTCTTCACCCAGCCGCTGCAGTAGAGCCCTGCAAAGGGAAATGAGCAGATGACGTGACGGGGCCGCAGGTCTTCACCTTGAACACCTCCAAGCAGAAGCTGCAAACCTGCAGCTCCTTCTCCAGGGTCAACTGGAATGCCTGCTGCCGACCCCAGCAAAAAGGGGATCAGGGAGGGGAGGACAAATGCGGTGGCGACACTCCAAGGCCCACGCATGCAGGTGCCACAAAGCCGGCCCAGAAAGGCACGGTGTCGGAGCCACTAACCTCTCTGTAGGAATCACCCTGGGAATCCCAGCCAGCCACTCTCACAGGCGCCCCTGTCGGAAACACAGTCTCACCTTCTGCAATGCCAGTCTCCATACGGCTGCAGGCCCACTAACCTGGTGCCCCGAGAACTCTGCCCGACTGGTTTGGGATAACGCCTTGCTTGGGGTCAAAGGGCACGGCGGGGTCAATCGGAAGGCTCCTGTACCCAATGCTGCTGAGAATCAACCCACTCATGACATCCTCAGTATCTCCAGTGGGGACTGCCTTGGCAGTGTCTCCAGAGCCCTGCACAGTTCAGGGGCAGAAAAAAAAGAGGAGCAGAGGACAGCGTTAGGGAGGGACGTCCTGTCCTGCCAGCACACACACAAAAACCAGGCTTATTGGCCAGGTGCATGAGCCAAGAGCCCCCAGCAGCACTGCTGGACCCAAGCAGGTGTGGCCCTGGTTCTGCCACCCCTCTCCTGAGAGCCTCATGCTCTGAGCTTTTACGTGGCTGAAATAGATTTCAGAAGCAGCATCCGTTTGGGTCTCAGCCTCCCCAGGATGCTGGCGATCTCCTCGTGAGCACTGGCTGTGTTATTATGGCATCCTCCTTACCCCAGCTACCGAAGAGATTGTGGGAGGGGGAGACACTTTTCGTACCACTCGGAGGAAAATGGATCCTCAGGGAGACATAGTGCCGGCTTGCCGAGAAGCTGCCATTTCGGCTTGCAGACGGCAGGCAGTTTACACCGGTGGCTCTAATTAGACTGGGAGAATAAAGCTGTCTTTCACTTAATGCCGAAAGGCTCCTGGGGGAAACTCCAGAGCTAAATGGATGCAGCAAGGCGTTTCAAGCGACAGATAGGATGAGCCAAAGGGGGCGGGAGCAGGGAAGGAAGCGAGGTTTGGTGGGGGCACGGGAGAGGAATTTCGGAGCTCGTACTTCCAACCTGGTGGCAGCCAATCGGATCGCTCTGGCCTGCTTCCCGTCGGCGGTGGGCAGGACTTCCAGCGGGCTGCACAAGAACTTCAGGCTCCACTCCTTGGAGGCCGAAAGCCAGCGGCCGGCCACCACCTCCCCGGGCTCTTCCAAGGCTGTTTTGGCCATCAGCTCCGTCAGCCGTTTCCTAGGTCTGGGGAGATCTGAAAATTACAAAAGCACTTCAGAAGCACAGGGCGGCCCTGTTGGGATCACAGGACCTCGTTGTGCTACTTCAGATGGTGATGGAAGAAGGCCCAGCGGGAGGAAGAGAGACCATCTTGCCCTGTTACACAGTAATCAGAAAAAGTGGAAGACTATATCCACGGGACTCTGCCAGCCACCAGAACGTGAGAAATTGGGGTTAAGGCTCCATTAACTCAGGCAGCTGGCACTGAGCTCGGTAATAGAACATGAGGAACAGGACAACCGCTCTCTCTGCCCCCAGTTCCACTTGCAACGAGGGGATTCCACCTGCCGTGTGAAGCACAAAGCAGAAGACTTTTTTTCTCACAAGCAGACCTGCTGATGAGAAAATGCACTACACAACAGCCATCTACACGGATACAACAATGGAGCCTAAGGGGGGAGGGCTATTGCCCCTTTGAGGAGGTAGCCACTTTCCTACAAAAGGAAATGCACAAATAAAGCAGGAGTGGAACCCCCATGTGATACATTGGGCTCCATCAGCAGTTCTCAGAAGGCGTCCCAAGCATGTCGGTTACCTGTAAAGGTCAAACTAGACATGAAGCGATAGGATCTCCCCCAACGAGGCCCTTTGCTTTGCTTAAAAGCAGCATGGCGGGGTAGAGGTGATATTGGATTGGGGCCCAGGAGGAGTAGAAGGAGGGGTCAACTCTTTCCCCTGCCACTAACACAGTGATTTATATTGCCCCACAGCCCAAGCTGTTATTAGCCTCCAGATGTGGGATTTTTTTGGGGGGGGGTGGCGGGTAAGGAAGACCCATGCAGTATTTTAACATAAAGAAAGCGTGCATCTAGGGATCTGATCACGGATCTTCTCCCATGTCTAGTCTGCATCTCAGGCTGCCAATTCATCAAAAGCAGAGGTGGAACTGGCTCAAGTCCGCAAACAGGCTCCAGCCCTTCGCAGCTTGCTACATTTCAAGGGGAGGGAAAACGTGTGGTTGTGCTTTTACCTAAATTTTTGTTGTTATTATTCACTTGGTGAGGTGGCAACAAGCATTCATTTCCTCCCCACCCCACCCCACAATCTGAAGGGCTTCAGATTTTGCTTGCTGAATTCAAAATTAGATCATACAACACTTTAAAAGACAAACAGTTTAGGCCAGCTCAGCTAAGAGACGGAATTCCAAACACAGCATTTATCTGTGTGTGTCCCCCCCCCCCAGAATGCTTAACCTTCTACTCTCTTCCACTCAGCCCCCTTGAAACGCACCCTCCATCAACTCCTTCGCCGCATACCCCTCTCTGCTACTCCTCCTTCTCCCCTGATGTTCCTTTGCTGTTGTTGCGATGGGGATGTGCAGGGAAGAAGCCTTAGGACAGAGCTTGCTGCACGCTCCCGAGAGCCAGCCAGCGAGTGAGTGAGGAGGAGCTTCCGCATGTCTCTGGCCCTCAGCCATCTCAAGGTTAAAGACAGCTGTTGTTGCAGCTCATTGCCCTTTGGAGCACTGCAGTTCGTCCCGACAGCGCACACTTCATTATTATAAAAGAGGCTCTCCGCAGGAAACGAAAACAGGGGACATGCTTCGCTTGCTAAACCAAACCACTCCTGTTTCAGGTACGGCTGCACTGCAAACATTTGCAATGGTTGACCCGTCACAGCAACCCTCACACCTCCACCATGGAATCTGGGTATGGTTGAGGAGGACTGGCTCAAATTACCACCCTGTGTTGACTTGGCCTTGATCATCAGCACCAACTGGTAATTTATGAAGTATAAAAAGGCACCAGCTGCCGAACAAAACATAAACATCATCCACATGTCTCTGCCATCTAAATGGAGGACCCCGTCTCTATGTGGGGACTTGGCCCCGGAGCACCTGATGTGCCCCTGCCCATGTACAGAGTGCTTTCTGCTCATACCCAGCCACACCACAACCAGCTGGGATTAGCAGGAAAGGTTTTCAGATCACGAGCCATAGCAGCAGCAGCAGAAGCAGCAACATTCACTTAGGAAACGAGCTTTGGCCGATTCCTCCTCACCTTTAACAGCCTCTCCAAGGTCTTTGAAGTCTGCAGGATCTAGGAAAGGCCGGGCGCTAGGTAGGTTGATCATCTCCCGCAGCTCCTGAAGGTTGTCAGACAGAGAGCCATTATGCGCCACAATTCCACGCCAGCGAGTTGCAGAAACAGGTGCGATGCAGGGAAGCAGCATCAAATTGGCTTTCAAAAGTCCTATTATACTCCGCTGTCATAAAGAGCCTATAGACTAAGAAAACTCGTGTTTCAATACCCACAAATTTTGGGGTCTTTTCTACCCAGCAGGCTGGCCTCACAACCAGGTTTGTCCTGGCAGGAACAAGGCAGAGATTGCGGTCATTTTTGCAACTGTGAACTGCGAGCAACCTTCCCGCCTTCAAAATTTTGGTGCCGAGTGCAGAAGCTCTCACTCCGTTCCTTTTGAGACCGTAACGCGGGGAATCCAAGCCTGTCTTGGATACTCTTCATCCCAAAATTTAATCAGTGACTTCAGCAATTTTACACCCAATGGACCATATCAACTACATCAGAAGAAGTGGCCCAAGGGGATAATTACACTGAGCTGGAAGACACAGAACCTGAAGAGCTTTCAACTGAAAAACAAAAGAAGCGTGTGTCTGTTTGTTCATACCTTAATGGTGAAAGCCACCTGGAGGGGTCCCCTCCTACCGATAAGGCACACCCGCTTCACTTTGCTGCGGGCCAAGGCTGTCAGGGCATCCTCAGTGATGTCGGTTTTCTAGACAAAGGGAAGAACAGCACCATCCAAGGTTAAGGCAGGGCCACGAGGACCAAGGGTGAAAGTCATGCAGCCACCAGTTCACATGAATGACCTGATCTCCTTCAACACAAAGCTCTTCTACGCAGGCAAATCTGCCATTCAAAATCTGAAGAACTGAGCACAGCAAAACCTGGGTGGGAGCATTGGAATTTGCATCATACCAAGTCACACAGCTGGTCCATGTTGCTGAGTATTGGTCTGCACCAGGGTTTCCCAAACTTGGGTCTGCAGCTGGTTTTGTGTGTGTGTGTGTGTTTTGGACTACAGTTCCCATCATCCCTGACCACGGATCCTGCTAGCTAGGGATGATGGGAATTGTAGTATTAAAAAAACAGCTGGAGAACTTTGAGAAATCCTGGTCTGCATTGATGGGCAGCAGCACTCCAGGTTGGGGCAGAGGCCTCTCTCAGCTCTTAACTGGAGACGCCAAGGATCGAAACGGGGAATTTCTGCATGCAAAGAATCTGCTTCACCTCTGAGCCACACCCCTTCCACACATTTCTCAAGATTATAGCCTAGCCATGAATGTGCTGGAAACTCCACCTGCTGTCTTCTTTATAGGGCACACCTGGTAACTCAGGAATCAAATTCTGAGCTCAGGAATCAAATTCGTTTTGTAACTTATGAATGGCCCAAAGGCTTCTGGTTGCAGAGGGACCCAGCCCTCATCTGACGACCAGTCACATATTATACACAAGAAAGTTGTAATTGACACACAATGTGTCAATAAGAAACTATGGGTTGCGTCCCAAGGAAGACATCCCATCAGCGCAGATGCTTCCACCTGCACAACAGGATCTCCTCTCCCGTCTCCAAGGAGTGAATCAACCAGAATATCCATGGCGAAACATCTGGTGGCATCCCAGCCAGATGGGCGGGGGTATAAATTTATTATTATTATTATTATTATTATTATTATTATTATTATTATTATTATTAGACAGCTCCTTAGGGCAGGGCAACGACATCTGCACAGCTTACAGGGGGGGGGGGGAGATCTTTCTAGGCATTTTTGCAATGACTCGCCCAGCATTAACTAGGAATCTGCTAGTTGAGCTTCAATGTGAAATCTTCCAGTGGGGAGGCGGGAGAACGGAGAGCTGCACAGCAGCACGATGAAAGGTCAGCCGCACAAAGCCAGAAGCACAATTTGACATGACTGTGGAGGGAGAAGCCTCAACAGGCAGCATCTCTGGAGCTTCGAATTCATGTTAGCTCAAGACCGGTTTTCTCTCCTTCGCTAGCGCAAGGAAAGCTGCAGGTCTAAGCCTAGCAGGGCTCGTCGGATTCTCCACCGTCCGTGTTTTCCAGATATAAAAGGGCCGAGAGAAATGCTCAGATGCCTCTTGCCCGAGGCTGAATAAACTCCAGTTCAATCAGCGCCTCCAGGTGGATTTAGTCCAGATGGAAGGCAAAAGAAAGGCTGGCTGTAGTCACCGGGGAAGCAGTGGATAAAACTCAAGGCGCCAAGTTGGACGTGGGTCGGAGGAGGAGGGAGAGACTTTCCTGACCAAGGTACATGAAAGACATACCCAGGCTGCCACCTTGTGCTCGGCTGAGGTATGGGAGACAGTTCCAGAAGAACGCACTGTGGCAAGAGCTGCTCCCATTTCGAACATCAGCTCAAGAAAGCTCTACCTTTCTGCATGCAAGCACTGTTCCCTTGATGGACAATTCTGCTTTTTTTATTTTTTTAAGGACATCCTTTCCTCCAGTTCCCACAGGATGGAAGACAGGCAACCTCTAGGCCAGGGAAGGGGAATCTCTCTCATCCCAAGGGCCATGCTGCTTTGTAGGAAACCTTCCCAGGGCCGCAGGGTATGTGGCAAAAGTGGTTGTGGCTAGACATGTCCCATCGCTTCCTCCCTCCCTCCAAGCAAGCAAAATATATTCTTACTATACAGTTCAAGGGCACATTCCAGCCCAGTAAAATCTCCAGAGAGGTGGGCACAGAGCAGGGCCTGTGAGGAACATGGCTTGGGGAAAGGGGAGTGTGGGCTGAGGAGTGCCAAGGGCCGGGCAGAAAGGTTTGGAGGGCCACATTCAGCTCTGCGGTTCCGTACCCCTGCACTAGGTTCCATTCACTGCTGCCGATAACTTATTTACTGTATGCCACCCAGAGAACTTAGGTTGTGGGGGAAATGAACAAATATTAAAATATGAGGGGCTGTGGGATTTTTGCACCATTAACACAGTCTGTTCAGCCCTCCCAAAGCAGAAGATAGAAAGAAAACACGAGAAGAGGAAAAAGGAAATGAAGAGGGCAGAATTCACCTTCTCTAAATCTTGCAAGGAAAGAAACAAAAGAATTTAATGCATTTAAATAGCAGAGAATGCAAGCTTCTTTTTTTTAAGAGATCCGTTTTGCCTGTGACAGTGTGTCAGTCCTACCGTTGGTGGATTTAAGCACACACACCTTAAGGAAACGCAAGGGTTGACTTGTCTGTGTCTCATTTCTCACCCTTTGTAGAACACTAACCCATCTCATGCACACACAGAGCGACACACATGGCCGTGACCGTATCAGAACCCTCAATCACTCTCCTGCCCCCCCCCACCGGCCACCTCCCTACCCCAAACTCCTTCAGCAGCAGATGCAGGATTACAACCTCCCCACAGAGCTAAGCAGCAGAAGGACAGCTCTTATCTGCAAGGCGGGAATCCAACAAGCTGGCTGCAGTCATGTAGCTGCTTTTAATTAGAGATTCTGCCCAGCTCCACCTCGATGGCAAGAGCCCTTCATTAATCTAGATGGGATTTTCTGGTATGGTTTTACGCAAAGCCTTCACTGGCTTACACACACACCCCTGCGCCTGACTTCTGGTGCTTGTTCTCAACTTACCTGAAGGATTTCGAGAGGGGATAAGAGAATCCGGGCAACGTCCAGCGCCACATTCCCATGTCCCAGGACCACAGCCGTCTCACTGCTCAGGTCTGGTTTCAGCTACAAAAGGAAAGGGATTCCTCATCACAAGCACTCCAGCCATCCCCCTGTCTTACTACACAGCGGAGATGATCTGTTCTTCAGGATATGCAGTTATGCTTTGCCTGCCCTTCACCGTCTCTTGCAGGACTTCCCACTTGAAGTCTCTGGAAGAGTTTCCCCATGCCTCCCTCTCACAGTCTCTGGCAGAACTTCCACACCTGTTTATATAGGCCTGTGGACTCCATTTCTCGATGTTCCAAAGGTGCCACTGTTCTTCTGACCAACTAAAAGCTGCCGCCGTCACAACCAATGTGGTTAATTGAAGAAAATCCACCACAGATGCCACTTAGTCCCATATAACTCAGAGACCAGCTAGTTCAAGGGACCCACTTCAAATCTCCTCAGGCAAACTACCATTCCCAAGCCTCCTCACCACATGCAATATCGGGATAACAATGCTTCTCGTACAGGTTATATGACAGCCCAATCCTTTTATTTCCTACACTCAAACAGGGGTGGGAGGTGGAGGGAAATGCCCCATCTGACAAACCCTCACTTCCCACCCACCCACCCCTTCCCAAAAGCAGAAAAATGCCCCTTCTGGGTTTCCTCATGGCACCTCCAAGAGAGGGTGCCAGCTAATCCCCTCTTACGGACGTGCAAATTGTTCACATTTGTAAGTCTAAGGAGGATTTAATTTGATGTCTGCTAATCTTTTCCAATTGCAGGCCTTTCAGCCAGCCACTAATCTGAAGCTGGATAGCTGCACTGGAACATGTGGGAAGCCTGAAGAGGCTGGCAGGGGAAAACGACGTCTTCCTTACGTCTCTGTTCTCAGGAAGGCCATTGTACCACCCCACGAAGGCTCTGGCTGTATAAACTCCGGCCAGGTTCTCCCCTGGTATCCCCAGGGTCCGATTGTCCTCGGCTCCATAGCTCTGCAGGGAAAAGAGAGGAAATCCACATACATTTTTGCAGGGTGCGATCCCAGCTGGGAGGAGTGGCTGGCAACATTCGGCAACACTGTGATGGGTTTCCCCCAACTTATATTACCCTCATGTTATCTGCAGCAGAGAAGGGGGTGGGAAGACCACGATGACCATAGGACTGTCAAAATCCTAGCAGAGCGGCAATGTTAATTCTCCATTCGTTCTAGTGTGCTACAAGGGACTTTTGCCGAGATCTCACACTCACATTCACCTGATTGCAATGGACGGCTTGAGCATTTTGAACTTCTAAGCCTCCAGCAATTTGTTTTCCGACTTCTGCATGGGACTTCTTTGTACTCTGGGAGCTTTTCCAGTTCCCAACAGTCAGAATTGAAGCAAAGTGGCCTGTTTGGGTATTTTAAATGGTTCCTGTCACTTGGGGGGCAGTGTAATAACAATAACAACAACAACTTTATTATTTAACAACTACTACTTTATTATTAAACCCCCTGCCCATCTGGCTGGGTTGCCCCAGCCACTCTGGGCGGCTTCTAACACATATAAAAATGTGTCTTTGTGGTTTCAGTCCCAGGAAAAAAAAATAACTAGGGACCTAGCAATGGACACTGTGAGAAGTGGGCACACCTGGACTAAGGTAAAACACAGTCCAACAACTCTTGACCTAGCCAATATGTCTTTGAAAAACCAATGTCTCATCAGGCCTGACACTGATTCTCCCGCTTAAAAACCAGAGCCAAGCAAACTTACCAAAACCACCACATGGTACGCTTTCTGCAGCTCCTCTACGGTTACGTCCTTCCCCACAGTCACATTCCCGTAAAAGGAGCAGCGGTCGGAACGTGCCGTCTGAGTAAAGGTGTTGATCACGTTCTGTTGCAAGAGGTCGAAGAAGAAGAAGAGTTTGGATTTGATATCCCGCTTTATCACTACCCGAAAGAGTCTCAAAGCGGCTAACATTCTCCTTTTCCCTTCCTCCCCCACAACAAACACTTTGTGAGATGAGTGGGGCTGAGAGACTTCAGAGAAGTGTGACTAGCCCAAGGTCACCCAGCAGCTGCATGTGGAGGAGAGGAGACGCGAACCCGGTTCACCAGATTACGAGTCTACCACTCTTAACCACTACACCACACTGGGAGAGGTCAGAAGAAGTCGTGTTCCCACATACACAGAGAGAACTCCCACAGCACCCAGGCAGGAGACCAGAGCCAGGCCAGAGAACAATGAAAGTCCTCAATGACCTTGCAGCATTTAAGCCAGCATCTCGCTCTCTGGTTCATGCTGCCTCTTCCAAGACTCTTATCTGACAACCGACGAGAATATCTCATTTTAAAACAACATTGTTATCCATGACCTGGCACAAGGCCAGACAGTTTCACTAAAACAGTACATTTATTTATTTTTTCGTCCCCCCAGCGTATAGTCACTGGAGAAAGGCAGCATGCTCTCTTGCCAGCAGTGAGCGTTTCAAGTGCTGTATTCACAGGGAAGAGAGCGAGCATTCTCACCCATTCATTTACAGGCATTTTATCAACAAGATGAGACAACGACAGGCTAGCAACGACCTTGTCCCGGCACCAGGGTTTACCGCTCCAAAAATCTAGTTACCCGTACTATTGCTCTCCATTGAAAATCTTGCAAAATCAAAAGGTGAGGTGCAAAGAAGAAATCTAAACCCATGGAAATAATGCAAGTGCTGCATGTATTACCACTTTTAAAGCACCTGCCCACAGACAGTCCTTGCTTGCAGGCGCACAATCTAACAGACATGGCACAAAAAGAATGTGGAGGGAAGAGGACAAATTCAGGTAGCAATTATTGAAGTTACATAACCTGAGAAGCATCATTTGATCGGGACAGGTGGGCATCCTTGCCTTTTAAGTACAAATATATGTGCAACCCAGCAACCCTTATAGTCCTTCAACCAATGACAGAGTGCAGTCAGCTTAGCAATTGGATCCTAGCTATTCCTTACCCGTTCTGCCCCAAATTCATACCTCTAGGATGTTTCCTCCTTTCACTATAATACCGACCTGTACAGCTCCCTTTACTGTACAGGTGGAGAGGGGAGCCATTGGTGTAGCCTGCTTCTTCCCAGGAAGGGGATTCATGCCATAAGGAGGAATATTGCTCCCTAGGACACCCCCCCCCCAAAAAAAAACACAACCTGCAGCCGAGGCAAAACGGCTCAGGTGCTCACAGCTTTTCCAATTCTCCATTTTGCAATGGTCAGGTGGCTCCTCCCTGTTCAGCATGAGATCCCTCAGCCCTGGATCTCTCCTGCTTCTGGCTAACTACTCTGTAGAATCCACATTTGCCTCGACTCTTCTACGGAGAAGCTCACAGCAGCATTTTGGCTTCACTGCAACCTGTGAGGTCAGGGAGGCTGACAGATGGCGACTTGGACAAGGCTGCAGAGTTCAATACTCCACTAAGCAAGGATATGAATCTGTGCCTCCCCACAGCCAAACCCCAAATCCTGCCCAGAGTGCCAGGCTGGCTCACAAGCACCTGTGTCATTTCATGGTGAAGAAAAAGAAAAAGAAAAAGAGTGATTAAAGCAGGAGTGGGCAACTTATGACCCTCTAGATCAGTGTTTCCCAACCTTGGGCCTCCAGCTGTTTTCAGACTACAATTCCCATCATCCCTGACCACTAGTCTTGCTAGCTAGGGATGATGGGAGTTGTAGTCCAAAAACAGCTGGAGGCCCAAGGTTGGGAAACACTGCTCTAGATCAGTGGCAGGGCAACTTGTGGCCCTCCAGGTGGTGCTCAGCACCAATTCCCATCGTCCTCAGCTATGCTGGCTGGGGAAAATGGGAGTTGCAGTTTCACAACAACCAGAGGACTATAGGTTAGCCACCCCTGCTCTAGGTGTTGCTGCTACCACTATCCCAGATCATTGGCCATGCTGGCTGGGACTGATGGGAGCTTGAGGTTAACAATATCTAGAAAAGCACAGGTTGGTTTAAGAAGAGAGATGTTCTCACGCTACTATTTACCTTTACTTCAGGGTGGTCCGGAGCTACTCCAAAACGAACAAGGCCAAAGGGAACAGGCAACTTCTCATATATATCCACCTGAGCCAGTTTGTGGTGCTAGGGAGGAAATTAAATTGGATTAACACATGTAACTGATAGCGGTGGGGCGGGAGGAGAAGAAGAAGAAGAGTTTGGATTTGATATCCCGCTTTTCACTACCCGAAGGAGTCTCAAAGCGGCTAACATTCTCCTTTCCCTTCCTCCCCCACAACAAACACTCTGTGAGGTGAGTGGGGCTGAGAGACTTCAGAGAAGTGTGACTAGCCCAAGGTCACCCAGCAGCTGCATGTGGAGGAGTGGAGACACAAACCCAGTTCCCCAGATAATGAGCTTTTAACCACTACACCACACTGGCTCAGGCAGAGGAAAAGTTGAAATTTCATTGACTGAAGCTATTATACTGTTGAAACAGGCCATATGCAACAGCTGCTGTTGCAGCAGTTTGAGGCAACTCCTATTTTTACTTTTTGAACAGACAGTTTTGAGGTCCACTTACTCACTAATCGCTGTGAACGCCAGCCATGCAATGTGGCCATGGATTACATTACTTCCTTAATAAAAACACAACTTCTGCTGGATGATGGCAGCATCTAGAAGGCGCCATGTAGTTGGTGGAGATCGAAGCATAACCACTTTAAGTCAGCACTGACACCATCTTGGAAGTTCCCAGGAACGATGTAGCCACCTGGTCTGGAGTCCCCACAAAGCAGAACCCAACATCCATATGTGTTCACTTTCAATTACAATTAGCAACTCCAAACATTCCACTTTTCAGAGGTTTATCTCGGAACAGGTCTTCTTCCCTAAACCAGGGAAATGTGGGTTCTCTCCTCCTTTGCTGCAGCCACAAGGAGAAGCTTGAAAGCTTTCCGTTCTGTAATCAATTAACTGTGGTTTACTGTAATGCCAGAACCTGGAACTGTGGCTAACCTTAACTACCACTAACAGCAGGAGTGGGGACCCTGTGGCTCTCCAGATGTTCCTGGACAACAACTCCCATCATCCATGTCCATTAGCCCTGCTGATTTGGGTTGATGGAGTTGAAGTCCAAGAACGTCTGGAGGGCCCCACAGGTTCCCCACCCACGGCTTTGGGAAACGGGGTCATAAACCACAGCTTGAAGTTGGCTTCCTTCCCTCAACCATAGATAAGATTGACCACCATTTGTCGAGGTTTAGCTGTAACACACAACCGCGGCTTGTAGGAAACTGAAGCAAAAGCTTCTAATCTTCACCTTGCAGCTGTGCTAGAAGAGGAGAGAGCCTGGTGCACAATCACATAACACTAACACTATAGTTTGGTGTTACGTCCGAAACACTGCCACCGTACTCTAATAATGTAATGCCTTTTTTCTTAAATCTTAGTGTTATTTATTCATTGTCGCATAATGTGTATTTAACAAGCGGCAGGCCGCAGTCCCAAATACTGGGGAGTGAATCCCATCAGACTTAATGGGATTTGTTCTGAGTAAACATGCTCAGGGTTGCTTTGTTAGGAAAGGAACTACAATAGATCTCAGTTAATTACCAGATACTTGTGAACCAGTTGGAACCATCCATTCGTGGATGAGCTCCGGAACGTGCTAAACAGTACAATACAGAACAGCTCATCACAATTGCCACCTTCTAACCCAAAGAGCTGCCTGTTTTTGGAATACAGATTGGCAAAGGGACAAGACCTCGATTCAGCTATAAATATGTATGCGAGGCTTTGAACTTTGGGGACATTGTTGTTTCTTGGAGAGACTTCCCTCACGACCTGGTAAATTATTTGCTTTTGATCATCCTTTGCCTGGGGGTTACGGGGCAAATCTTAACACCGCAATTGTTTCAGCAGAAGTGGGAACTCTGGGAAGGGGGCTAGAATCTAAAGTAGGCACACACTTTGAAAATTCAGTTAGAGTATACTATGCATTTAAAGATGCTTCCCCCCAGATAACAAAAATGTCTCCCACCAGATAGCTATTATGGAATCTAACAACAAACAACCCAAAACCCTGGGAATGATTCAAAAGCTGTTTTTGCCCAAGGGGAAGTGACTACGACTCCCATAATGGGACATTACCTCTCACCTCTTGTCTCCCCAAGAGTGTTTGCCAACACCCATGTCCTCAGGGTTGGGGGATCTGCCAGAACAGATTTTAGGGGCATGTGGTGGGAGGATAGAAAGGTGAAGTCCCACTGCGTGGGCTGAAGTCCATTCACACAACACAGGTTTCCATTCTGTAGCTCTGTGAAATGACTGGTGGCTCCTCCTAACTAGCAGTACATTGGAGGCCGTATGCTTCTGAATACCAGCTGCTGGTATTCACAGACAAGGACAGTGCATTTGTGAGCAGGTCCTCTTTCCAGGGTTCCTACAGGAATCTGGCTGGCCACTGCGAGAATCGGATGGTTCTCTGGTCTGATCCATCAGGGCTCCTCTGAGCAGCACTCACAGAACTACCATTCCTATGGTTCTTCAGGAGGAAACTGTGAGACTTTAATCAACTGAAAACAAGCTGTAAATGTGGAGGACAGATTAATGTTGGCTTGTAGCAATTCAGCACGGCCCCGCATATTAGAAAGCCAATGTGGTGCAGTGGTTGGGGTGCTGGACTAAGATCTGAGAGTCAAGGGTTCTAATCCCAAACTCAACCATGAAGCTCACATGGTGACCTTGGGCCAAAATCATGGTCTCCAACCTACCCCACAGGGTCGTTGTGAAGATAAAATGTGTCGGCGGTCGAAACTGTGGGTAGGACTCAACTAACAAGCCCCACAAATGGAAGGACCTCTGCTAGCACAACGTGCCTTTGTCCTACCTCCCCCACTGGCCTTGGCTCTGGGTGGGTTGGCAGAACCCCCGGAACAGCACACAGCAGGGAGGAAAGGGTAAACGGTCCCATTAGGCAAGCAGAAATGCTTGCGGTGACGGGAGCGATCTGCTTAGCACCACACAGAATTTCTCCCCATGAATGCCTCCTAAGGCAAGATAGGAATGCATGCAATAAATGCATGCAAATTCCTTTTGACAATCTAAAACCACAGTAGGAGCTCCATGAGCGGTACCATTGTAGGGGGTTAAGATGAGGTAGAGATATTCCGGCTCCAGAGGGGTGGGAGAGCAGGAGCTCTGCCCCTGCACAAGCCCCAACTGTACCTGGCAAAAGCCAATAGAGCAGGGCAGGGCCAGATCCAAAGCTGCTCCTCCATTCCCAGAGAGGAGGCTGATATTTGCCCCCCACTCTGCTGCACCAACGTGGAGCTAGAGCAGCAAAAGAACCACGCATGCACACGCACACATGCGCAGACACCCCTTGTGCCCAGCAGGGTCTGGATGCAGTGGAGGACTGCCGTGCCGGAGGACTTTTACAAACCTTGACACAAATGCAGGATACGAGAAACAAGGCTGGGGAAGCCAGAGCAGAGACCCACATTCTCAGCTACACTAGCATCACACATCAAGAGCTCGCCCTGAGCAGGGAGAGCGGTGCCCTTGAACATGCTGGCACCCATTCCAGGATCAGTTTGTTATGCCTATCAGGATTATCCTTCACAGTCGAATTTTGAGGCTGAGCGCTAGCAACAGGAACATTGTTTTCCCCATTTACAACCAAGAGGGAGAGAGAGGGAGTGCTCTGAAGTTCAAAAAGATAGCAGGGGAGGCGGGGGAGAGAAGAGTGATCCTAATTTAACAGCATCACATACAGTACTGCAAGAAGCAGAACACTTTATTCCCAATTACAGTCTCTTCCATATTCTGAACCGGCCTTCCAGTGAGAGATTTCCATCCCTCCAAGAGTCTCTGATGTGCTAATTAACCTACCTGACCTGGCTATACACAAGCACAGAAAATCCCTTTTTCTTTTTACTATTTGGATCTAATCACCCTTGCAAAAAAACCAAAAAAAGTTGTGTGAAGCTTGCTTTCTCTTTTTGTGTCCAAAGAGTTGTCCCAATCAAAGGAATCGCCTCCACCATCAAAACTTGCAATCTCATTCAAGGATTAAGTCCAAGGTCTGCTAAGCATTTCAGACAGTGGGTGTGAAATTTTCTACTTTAGAATCCCTCTGCAGAAAAGCTGCAGGCCTACATAGACCCTTAACCAGGAGTAAGTCCTATTGAATTGTCTCCTGAATAGACAAATGCAGGGTTCTCTCTAAACTCCACAAAAGGAGGCTCACCAAAAATCTGCTATTAACAGTGTGCAGTTAAGAGATGAAGGTTGCAATTCTACACATGCATAGTAAGCACCAAGGAACTGAGCCTAAATGCACAGGATTGCATTTTTGCTCACACTAACATATGAGGATGGATTTTTAAAAATATTATTTGGGAATTGGCGGTTCAAATCCCCACGACGGGGTGAGCTCCCGTTGCTCGGTCCCTGCTCCTGCCAACCTAGCAGTTTGAAAGCATGTCAAAGTGCAAGTAGATAAATAGGGAAGGTAAACGGTGTTTCCGTGCAATGCTCTGGTTCGCCAGAAGTGGCTTTGTCATGCTGGCCACATGACTCGGAAGCTGTACGCCAGATCCCTCGGCCAGTAAAGCAAGATGAGCGCCGCAACCCCAGATCGTCCACGACTGGACCTAATGGTCAGGGGTCCCTTTACTCTTTATTGCAGTTGTTGCTGTTTTTTATCCTATTACATGGAACAGGAAGCAAACCCTTGCATCTGCTTCTCAGTGACTTGCACACAGACACACACAAAAAGGGGAAATGCTACTAATCACCAGTGATCTTGCAGGTACTATTCAACAGACACCCAGTCAGAATGTTTTAAATCAAACCGCAAGGAAAAACAATTGGTCCTAAAACATTCCAATCTTAAACAAAAATATATAACTATTTTTTTGTATTTTAATGCTTGCCTAAGCGTTTCACTAACAAACATACAACAGAGCCACCAAAATACCCAATAATAATAAGAAACGAGCTAAAATGCCAACTGTCCAAACGTGTTTCAGCTACTCAGGTCTTCTTCAGCAGTTTAAGCATATTAAAAAGAATCCTAGAAGAGTTGG
This sequence comes from Lacerta agilis, assembly GCF_009819535.1. Lineage (NCBI taxonomy): Eukaryota > Metazoa > Chordata > Lepidosauria > Squamata > Lacertidae > Lacerta > Lacerta agilis. The sequence goes on from NC_046313.1 coordinate 30,824,403, forward strand.
AAGGGACCACGAGTCATCTAGTCCAACCCCCTGCAAAGCAGGAATCTTTTACCCAACGTGGGGCTTGAACCCATGACCCTGAAATTAAGAGTCTTTTGCACTACTGGCTGAGCTAAGAAACCTTGTTCTTGCTCATCTGGGCCCTGCTAGGCCTACATATTCATCATGCCCCAAAGTTCTGGTATGTTTCATGCACATAATAGAGCTATGGTGGATCAAAAAGGAAGACACTATGCCATGTCTGGGTCTCTTATGTATAAGTTGCTTGGACCTTTGTGCACATTTTTTTCTGCTTTAGCCAGCAGAGGCCTTGGCATCATGATAAGAGTAACGGAAAAGCAGCTGTGAAGCCAAAACAAAGGTGACAGAATAGCAGATTTTGGGAAACTGGCACTGGAATGTGACAAAATGCCCTGTGTGAAGAACCGCCGACACAGCAGGGTCCCAGGTGCTCATTTCCCCACCCCCTCCCAAATTAATTAATTAGTCTGTATCTACTGTATATACATAGTCATGTCGGCTACATGAACAATAAAATTAATAGAAAGTTCCTGGCTCCATTGCTGAACGATATTAAAAGACGTAAAGGGATTTTTTAAAGGTTGTTCTTTTGCAGAGTTTTCTGGTTTCCCCTCCTTCTTTCTTGCTTCACGATTGCATTCCATATGGTTTTCATATCACTTAATACAGTCATACCTCGGAAGTTGAACAGAATCGGTTCCGGAAGTCCGTTCGACTTCTGAAACGTTTGACTTCCAAAGCGCGGCTTCTGATTGGCTGCAGGAAACTCCTGCAGCCAATCGGAAGCCGCAGAAGCCCCATCAGACATACAGCTTCCAAAAGAATGTTCAAAAACCGGAACACTCACTTCTGGTTTTCGATCGTTCGGAAGCCGGATCATTCGACTCCAAAGGTGTTTAGGAGCCAACATATGACCGTAATACCATTAAGCTTTGAATATTAATATAATAAAGTGAGCAACTTGCAGTCCTTTGTTGCCTCCTTTCCACAGGATAAGCCGTCGAAGCCCCAAAAAGAGAATTTGGAACACATGTATTAAATGATATTTCACCCCCCAGGAATAATCATTGCCAGCAAATAAGAGTCATAGAATAGTAGAGTTGGAAGGGACCACGAGGGTCATCTAGCCCAACCCCCTGCAATGCAGGAATATTTTGCCCAACGTGGGACTCGAACACGTGACCCTGAGAATAAGAGTCTCGTGCTCTACCGACTGAGCTCATGCTTCCAGAAGCCACAGTGGAGATAAGAAGCCCCACTCTTGCCTTTGTAAGTATGCCAATTACCTTCAGAAGGTGTTGTGCCGTGTAGAATCCAGCAGGTCCACTGCCTACAATACATATCCGAGGTTCGGTCTTGGCTGTGGAAAGGAGCCTCTTGTTGCCCGAGAACAAAACTGGGGGGGAATACAACAGAGAAGTCACACAAAAAGCAAACAACAACAACAACAACCACAGTGGTCCATAGCTAGTAGGTTCAATCCAGCTGCAGAAATGCACACCTGGCCTGGAAAATAATAATATATCACTAGAAAAGTGAGATATACACACCCCTTCAGTTCCAGCCTGATTGCTGTCAAAAGTGGCTACCAGCAAACAAAGCAGAACCAAACTCCTTGGAAGGGGCAGAAACAATGGGGCAGGAAGAAGACCCCCTTACAACAAGTGGGCTTATGGCCCACTATTTCCATGTTCACCTCTAGCCTTGCCTGCTGACCACCGCTATCGGTTTATTCAGCTTGCAGAATGAAGCACAGAAGCATAGAGTTGTAAGTGTGTAATATTTTCAATTCCCCAACCACCCTCTCCTCTGGCCATCCTTGCTCAGAGTTAACATAGAGGAAAAAAATGTTATTCTTGTGTCTGTGAATTTTATTCCCCTCACTGCTTCATATGGGAAAGTGAACTGGTGCCTCCTTTATTGCTAAGCACCCCCAACTTTACCAGTTCATTTAAAAAATAGCAACAATTGTTCCTATGAGCAGTTATCAATACAGGTTTGGATATGCTGCTGTGAACCCAATATACCCACAAAATGCATGTCAAAGGAATTAGAGGGGGCCTTACACTTACTGTAACAACTTCCATGGTGATAATGAGCTACCTATTTTTCAGTTGGGGGGGGGGAAGCACCAGTCACAGCATTGCATGGGTTTGCACTGTGGTATTTTATATTTCCCCCATGACCCAAGTCCTTGACAGCTTGGTTATCCATGACAAGTACAGTGGTATCTCTGGTTAAGAACTTAATTCGTTCTGGAGGTCCGTTCTTAAACTGAAACTGTTCTTAACCTGAAGCACCACTTTAGCTAATGGGGCCTCCCGCTGCCGCTGTGCCACCAGAGCATGATTTCTGTTCTTATCCTGAAGCAAAGTTCTTCACCTGAAGCGTTATTTCTGGGTTAGGGGAGTTTGTAACCTGAAGCGTATGTAACCTGAGGTACCACTGTAACTGGGTTCATACTCTCATCCCCTTTGTGACCCAGCAGCAATGCTGGTTTGAAATATCTCATTCACGACAGCAATTCAGCCCAGAGGCCAAAGATCAATAATTACCACACGTGACTTAACCAAAAAGGCGAAGGTCTAGATCGTAGCCTTCCCCCCCCCCTTAGTCTACAAAGACCTTGGCAGTCACTGATAATTTTTACACTGTGAAGTACAAAGATAGCCCTATTCCCCAGCACGTCACTGAGTCTAACATTTTGACGAACTGTCCCTGATTTTTTTAAATGCTTTTTTTTTACCAGTTTGGGTTGCGCAAGTATTACTTGCCTCAGAATTGCTAGACTTGCTTGGATCCACAGCCTGCCTAAACTTGTATTCCAGTTCCAACCGGGGCCAATATTGGAAGCCTGAAAACAGAGACTGAGAACCAGTGGGCCCTCCAGAAGTTGTGGCCTACAGAGCAGTCAGTGCACAGATCAAAATGGACTTCAGTACACCCCTATGTCCTTTCAGAAGGACAAGCATTTCTCCTCTATACCAAGGCTACACTATTGAAAAATGCTACTAATCTACCTCAGAAGACTCTTGTATGACCTACTGAGATAGTGAACGTGAATATCCAGAAAGACATGCCAAATCAGATCTATATAGTGGCTGAAGGAAGCATTGTGGGTGTGAGCATCCCTGGGTCTTTGGGGGCACACTATGTGAACGTGCAGTGGATGGTTCAGCCTCCCCGGCTATCACAATGCATTGTAGAGGTCATTTGGGAACGACAGACACTAAAGCATACAAGCAATTTAGCAGGATACACCCTATGCCAGCGATGTCCGACAGGTCGATCGCGATCGACAGGTCGATCGCCGGCTCCCTTTTGATTGCTGTAAAAAGAATTGCATAGGAAGTCTTGCCCCCCCAACCCCGCCATTCTCATTCTGTCCGTGAGATGGGCGGTCGTTTAAGATACTAAACTTGTCTGTATCCATTTGTCTGCTTTTTAGACCTGCGGTTGTTTTTGAGTGCTTTATGACAACCCCCCCCAATTCTCAACAACTTTGGTTCCCCCCCCCCCCATCCAATGACAATGGGTAGATCACTGCCAGTTTTATACTGGGAGTAGATCGCAGTCTCTAGGGAGTTGGACATGCCTACCCTACGCCAATGCATTGCCACTGAGAAGGGGAATAACTTTCCTGCCTGCGCCTGACCCCACCCGTGTCTGCAGTCTAAAGACTACTGTGTAAACTTTACCTTTGGTTAAATACTTTGTGCAGGCTACAAGCATTTGGAAGCAGGGTGGTCCAACACACAGCCCAAGGGCCACATGCAGCCCTCAATGCCTTTTTTGGCAGCAGTGTTAGAAAATCAGATATACAGTGGAACCTCGGTTTTCGAACGCAATCCGTTCCGGAAAACCATTTGACTTCAGAAACTTTGAAAAACGGAAGCAATTACTTCCGGGTTTTCAGTGTTCAAAAACCGAAACGTTTGGCTTCCAAGACGCTCAAAAACCGAAGTTCTACTGTTTAAGCTAACCACCAAATGGTTCCTTAAACCTGGGTTAAGGCAAGGTTGCCACAGCAGAATATCTATGTGCCATTTTTTTGGGGGGGGGGAACAGTGAGGTTTATTATTAATTATCATCATCATCATCATCATCACAACCATCATTTATAGCTATACCACTTTATAGTTTAAATGGGGGGAATCTCAAAGTGGTTTACAAAACATTAAAACATTCAATGAAACAATCCAACTTCCAGCTTCAAGGAAAATACTTCAGTGTTATTTTGCTTTCCCCATATTGATTTACCAACTTAATTTATATAGCTTCCCCTTAGCAGAAGTACTCTATGAAGACAGTGTGTTAGTTAGTATTGGACTAGGCCCTGGAAAATGCCTATATTTGTGCTTCACCCATGGTCCTAAGATGCCAATGAAATGTACCTGACCTAAGCGGGTCCAAGACAGAACAGCAGCGCCATGTCCAATTGCAGTAACACTGCACATAACTCCAAACTCACCCCTAAAGATGAATGCAGAAAATCTCTGGTGTACCCTGGTTTGCACACACTCCAAATGCCACAAAAACGTAAGTCGAGCCAGGCTACTAGATCAGACAATAAGATCTCTCCCTCTCTAGTCCGGCCTCCTGTTCCCACAGTGGCCAACCAGAACCCACAGTAGCAGGAAATGGTGAGCACAACAGTCCTCACCCCTCATAGTGCCTCTGGTCCTGGAAAGAGCATAAATAGCAGTCACCCTGACTGGTAGCCACCAACAAGGAATTCATTTCCAAACACTTTTTCAAGCTATCCACGCCAGTGTTGGCTTTCCACGCTCTGGACTAACAATGGTGTGAGAAAGTTGCACCTTCTAACCCACTGGGAGTTAGTAGCATCAAGCACCGCCTGGGCAGATCACACAGGCAATCCACACTACAGTACTGGCCTTTCAACTGCCACACTTCTGGAGCATGGAAAGGCCAAAGGGGCAGCAGCATAGGCTGAAGCTCATGTGGCCTACAGCCTCAGGTGCGTCCAGGTGTTGCTGGGACAGCGGAGTCAGTAGAGCATGAGAGTCTTCATCTCAGGGTCGTGGGTTCAAGCCCCACATCGGGCCAAAAGATTCCTGCATTGCAGAAGGTAATTGCTAGATGACTCTCCAAGTCTAAGATTCCTGACCCCGCCCCCCCCCCTCATTCCCTGCGGGCCCGGACTTGGGGGCCTCCCTCTCCCTGTTTCTCCACCCTGCCAAACAGTCAAGTTCTGGGACAGCTCTGCTGGTAAAAGCCTGAGACTCTCAATATCTCAGCGTTGTTCAAGTCCCACGTTGGGCAAAAGATCCCTGCACTGCAGGGGGTTGGGCTGGATGACCCTCGGGGATCCCTTCTACGATTCCGTTCTTCTACTTTGGCCTTTCAGTAGATCGGGGGCGTGGTATCGCTTTCGTTTCTTGCTATGGCGTGTATCTTTTGCGTTTTCATATTGCAAACCACCCTGTGACCGTCGGACGGGGCGCGGTATAGAATTTTAATTGATATTAATAACAACCAAGCATGCAATCAAATGACGCTCCCCCCCCAAAAAAAAATATTCCACCAGCTGCCCCGCTTACCGGCTCCGGAGGGAGGCCGCTCTCCCGCGAGGGCTCCGCTAGGCAGAGAGGAGCGAAGCGCGCTCGCCCTCCTCCAGCGAAGGATGCCCCCTGCGCGGCTCATCCTGGCAAGCGGCACGGGAGCATCGAACCCAGGCGCCGGTCCCGCCGCTTTAGTCTCCTCTCGCCCGGAGAACGCCGCGACCAATCGCAGGGCGCGAGGGGCACGTCCTTTACGTGGGACCGCCCACGCGCCGCCGGACGGCTCCGTTCTCGCCCCGCCCCTCGGTCAGCCAGAGGGCCAATCGCGCAGAGCGCAGAGCGCTAGTTATTTAGCATAGGAACGGCCCAACCCGGAAATTCAGAGCGCGGCCACAGGAAGAAGCACGTGACGGAATGCGCCTCTCCTGCCTTGGCCAGGTAGGCTGCGGAACTCTATGGTGCATCCTCCGCAAAAAGGGGGTATTGATTCTTCCCCCTGTATGCAGGAGGGGGCTGCATGGGAAGTGTTGATAAGTAAAGGTAGCTACGTTCATGGGCGTAGCCAAGGGGGCGGGGCTGGTCCCCCCCCCAAATCAAAATCAATACAAATCTGACGTTCTGCCTCTCCGTACCTAAAATCCCGGCTACGCCTATCCTATGGTACGATGATGGGGAATAACCACACTTGTCCAGCCCGGAGTTGTATTCTGTTCAACAGTGAGTCCACAATTGGACTTTCTATGTGCAGCAGCAGCCCTGCCTCGTACCGGTAATAGGGCTTTAATCCACCCTGGTCCATACTAATTCTTCCTCATCGCAAACTGAGCCATATGATTTGCAAACAGCATGCATAAATTCCCTTGCTAGGAACAAAATAGATTTGCTTTCGCCTGCAGTGGAGCCCTACAATGCAGAAGTGCAAAGTACATGTAGGCAGTCTATATTATTATTGTTGTGGTTATTATTACTATTACTATTATTATTATACCCCACCCACCTGACTGGGTTGCCCCAGAAACTCTGAGCGGCTTCCAGCATATACAAAAACGTAACAAAACATCAAACGTTGAAAACTTCCCTATACGGGCTGCCTTCAGGTGTCTTCTAAAGGTTGTATAGTTACTTATCTCCTTGACATCTGATGGGAGGGGGTTCCACAGGGCCGGCACCACTACCAAGAAGGCCCTCTGGCTAGTTAATGATTAATACAGCCTCTTTCCTCTTCCAATGAGTTCTGCCTTAACATTACAGTGGTACCTCGCAAGACGAATGCCTCGCTAGACGAAAAACTCTCTAGACGAAAGGCATTCGCTAACGAAAGGGTGACTCGCAAGACGAATTTTCCTATGGCCGTGAATCGCAAAACGAAAATGTTTTGCGATATATTTTTTTTGTAAGACCACGCTTCCTCCGACCGTGCTTCGCAAGACGAAATTTCCGCTATACGACAACACTCACGGAACGAATTAATTTCGTCTTGTGAGGCACCACTGTAGCTAAATAAGTGTGTTGCTAAGGGAAGCCACCAGGCGTAAAAAAATGTTTAGACTGGATCACTGATGTAAATGATAGAGGACCTTGGTGTGACGCTGATGCCAAGCCCTAAGAGTTATTTGTCTAGTAATATAAACTAAATAGTGCCTTCTGAATTGGGTGCAAAATGCTGTCCAATCACAACCAGTTTCATAAAACTTTTAACATTATATAACCTTTATAATGTCAAACATGAAACACATTTCATTTTTGTTCCACCATTCTGCCTTAAGGAGGTATGCATGTTTCTCTCCCAGCCCTCATTTTACCTTGATAAAATCCTTGTGAGATAGTTTAGACTGAGAGATGGTGGTTGGTTCAAGGTTATTCAACGAGTTTCATGGCCGAGTGAGTGATTTGAAGCTGGGTCTCCCCCAGCCTTCTCTGACACACTGATTTTTCCATAGACTCACTAGCTCCGCATGTCAAATGTTAATGGTAAAACTGAAGGTCAAGATACAGCTGGAATCTTTTCTGGTCAACAACCCTTTATGGATGCTAATCTGAGGCATTGCTGTTCCACAGTCATCTGGAACAGTACTATAGCTTGGTTCAAAACAGAACTTAATATACTCCAGTCACCATCCACATAGCAACTCTGCCCCCACCCCCAAAAGCAGAGAAGAACAAATGAAGGGGCCACTAGCCTGTTGGTAGTTATGCATGTAATTCTACAGCCACCCACCTACAAAAATTAATACAACAACAAAGACAGGACAAGAGCAGTGGATCTCCAAAGTCCTAATGTTGAGCTATGTGGAGATGTTTGCAAAGATGTTTCCTGGCTCTTGAGAAACCAGGGGAGCATTCCTTTTTCATACTGAGCCTCATAAAGCTTTGGAAAGCAGAATACTATTTATTTCCTTGAAAGTTTATTCACAGCTCAGTTCAACAGGGCCAAGCCCCCGCCTCTCAGTTGAACACAATAGGACTTTGTGTACATAGGGTTACAATTGCACTGTAAATCATGTTGTTTCCAAAGAGGTACCCAGCCTGATTCCGTGCATGTTTAGTTGGAAAGAAGTCCATTTACTGGTACTTTCAAGTAAGTAGCAGCATTCTCTGTGATACTGCAGTATTCACTCAATATTCAAGTTGACATAGCTGTTTGTTGTCCTGCCCCCAAATCTGGCTTCCTTACTCTTTTTTTCCTTTTTGGTCATCAGTTACATGTTGAAGGATTTTTTTGTTTTGTTTTTGTTCCCAGGACAAACCATGCCTTTAGAAGTCTATTTTTATTAAAGACCTTGAAGTCATAAATAAATACTTCCTAAAAGGTCTGCTAGATAAGCCACTCACAGAAAGAAAAAACAAGGCTAGATAATTATCTGCCTAAAATAGACCTTATTTCCCCTTTCATCTTCTCTTGAAGTCATTGATCTGCAGAATTGCCAATTATTCAAGATTTCAGCATGAATGATGGGAAATGAGCCCCAGCACAAATGTTGCTAGCTCTGTCTGTTCATCCTTAATTTAATAGCCAAGAAGAGCATAAAAACATGACCTAGGTTTATTTCAAGACAAGCTGTTGCAATCCACTACTTGTTATGCCACAATATGTGGGTTTTGGTATAATTTCTAGTGTGTTCTGATTTCTCACTGAACTGATACACAGTTGTCTAGTATTGAATCCTTCAGTAACATATTGCAATAAAAAGAGTTTCCATGAAGTTGGGATAAAGGGCAACACAAAATGGCACCATGTGGTGGCTTCCTGAGGAGGATGAGCAAGATCTGCTGCCTCTGAACTTGTAGGGGAGGTAATAATACAGAGCCATCGTGACTAGTAGTCATTGATAGCTTTTCCCATTGATGTGTAAAAAGCACACACCCATTTTAAAGACATCCCTGTTTGTGGCTATTGCCAGATCTTGTGACAGCATATTCTGCAGTTCGGCCATGCACTGTGTGAAGATGTATGTCCTTTGTCTGTCCTGATCTCCCATCATTCAGCTTTTGTTGGATGACCAAGTTTTGGTATTATAAAAGAGGGAGAAAAACTTACCCACTTCCTCCACACCATTCATAGTTCTATAAACCTCTTGTAATGTCCTCCCTTACTCAGTAGAATCAGAGATGGAAGGGACCATGTGGGTCATCTAGCCCAACCCTCTACAATGCAGGATTTTTTTGCCAGAGGTGGGGCTCGAACCCACAACCCTGAGATTGAGTCTCATGCTCTACCAACTGAACTATCCTAGATTAGATCATATTTTTGGTAAACTAAAAAGCTGCAAATGTTTGTCACTTTTTGTCTGGGGTGTTGCTCTTGCCCCCTTGCTAATTTTGGCTGATCTTTCTCTGCAGCTTTCCCAGCTCTTACAAGCAAAGCACCAAGAGCATAGTCTTCTCCTGTTTTTTCTCTGTGTCTGGTAGTCATTTAAACAGCATATGAAGCTGAAGGTTTATTATCCATTTAGAGTCTTTCTATACCAGTCCCCTCCTCCCCCCCGACTCCAAATCACTTTAGTCATCAGAGTGGTTCATAAACATTATATTTATAGGTGCATGATATCGACCCTCCACAATGGCAGTTCTTCTGACATATATCCAAGCAAGCACTGAATAAGATACTTTCTGAATATCCTGCTGCCTGAGACAATTCTCCTGGAGAGTGAAGGGACTAGCTGATTTTTTAAGCGATCTGTTTTGAATGCTGGGCCCTGTGATAGTTAATACCATGGCTTATAGCCATTGGTAGACTTAGCCTTCATAAATGTGCCTAATCCAGTTCAAGAAGGCTTCCAAACCAGCAGCTACCATCACATTTTGTGGTAGTAAATTCCACAAGTTAATATATGTGCATTGTGTGAAGCATTTTATCCTGTCATCTGTGATGCTTATTGCCAATCAACTTCATTGAATGGCTGCCCCATTCTCATAGCATGAGAGAATATTTATTTTACCCATTTTATCCACTCTGTACCCAATTTTGTAAACTCCTTAATGATAGCAAATTAATTATATGAGCAAGCCTCTTGGATCCCCATTCAACCTGCAGATGTTGGCTAAGTATGCTTCTTTCTTCTTCTTCTTTGGCGATCACTCGTAGCATTAAACTCCACTGCTTTGAATGGGATTATGAGTAGACACGTATAGGATTGCACTGCTAATCTCTGTGTGGCGATACTAGAGAGAGAGGCATTATTTTCAGTAGCAAGCAAATTTTGCTTACAAACTTCACCTGCATGCTGTCAATATGATTTTACTGCAATGCCAACCGCTGTGTATATGAACTGTATAGTTAAGCTTTATTCTGAACAAGATCAGAGCTTGTCAAACATGATTGTTTCTGAACTGAGCTGTAATTATGGCAGCAGCATGTGGCATTGGGATTAACCTCTTCACACAATCTGAAATGGTATCGAAATAAATCTCTGTTTAATCCTCCTCTTCCCCCCACCCCGGCCCCTTAATTTTGCTGCCATTGGATTGGGGGGCACTGTGGTCTTCGTAAACCACAGAGGAAATTCATCATGATGATTAATCAAGCCTTTAATGAACAAATAGAGAGGAATGGATGGGAAATTAGACCAGCAAAATCCACCCTTGTCAGCCAGTTCAGGATTATTCCCTATGCAGTGTTTGCTTCTACTCTGAAATGATAAAGCCTTACTTTCAGTTTGTGACTATTAAGTAAAAGTTGAAGTAAATGTATTGTTTTGAAAACATGGTGTGGAATACTCTGATTTTATTCAATATATATATATATATATATATATATATATATATATATATATATATAATTTTCAATATCACCAGGGTAACAAAAGGCCAACAAATTCGGGATGACAGGTTTTTTTTAAAATATAAATAAAAATGAAATCCATCAAATCATGGATACGTAACGGAGCCTAGTCGGCTGTCCTATTGCAAAAAAATCACTTTAAAGTTCAGTAATACTAAATTAGGAATGTCGGAGCAGTAGTGGTTATCAGAGATTTCAATATCCTGACTACATCTGGGTCTCTGCGATAGCTCATACCATGTTCCACCCACCCAGTCATCTTCCCTTCCTGCCTCTGCTACCTGCGACCTTGCTGATGCTCCAGATTCTTTCAAAAGAAAATAAATTAGGCAAGGGACAGATGTAAATTTGCATTACCAGTTTTATCTCAAGAACATAAGTTCTCCATCACAGAAAATTTTAGGGGGGGGGAATATAATAATTCATTTTCTTCCTACCCCCTCCCCAATTGCATAATAATTTCCACAGCAGCAGTCTTTAATATAGGCTTCCCCCACAACATCATTCTTGTAAGAAGTCTACCACCCATGGTGGTTGTGTTGCCCCGGCTTATGGGCTGTCATCATTTGCAGAGGTAACTTCCATTTTGGCAATTCGAGAAATTTGCCTTCAAGGCCCATCAATCATTCCATGGAGAAGTATCACCTTTTCAATTGTTCTAGATTGGAGGCTTGACTTAACAAAGTGATTTAGTTAAATTTAACAAAGTCCCTGAGTTATCCTGTCTGCACTGGGACAGGAGTCAACTTGATCTTTCATGTATTACTTTCCCCCTTGCAGACAGAACCTCCACACATTTCATGTCTGTTGTAATGTATGGAAAGCAGTATGAAATTCCCTCTATTGTGGATTCATAAATCAGCATCAGTCTGATCCGAGCCATACACCAAAGTTGTGCGGGGGAACACCACTCAACCATCTTGCCGTGTGCAAGTGTTTCCTGACATGAACGTTACATTTGTTTAAAGGGGGCGGCGGGGGGGGGGGGGGACAACGCATGACTCAGCCCTTACAGGAGGAGTGGCAAACCTGCGGCTCTCCATTTGTTGCTGAAACGTAACTCTCATCAGCCCCAGCAAGCATGTTTAGGGATAATGAAACTCTAATCTAGCAATGTATTGATTGGAGGGTCTGTAGGTTCACCATCCCTACTCTATAATTCATGGGAAGGATGCATCAAAGTTGTTGGTGTGCAAAATTAAAAGAGTGGGGAGGGGAGTCAAGGTATTAAAAATATCTCTTGTATAGGAGCAACTGATCTCCCCTTTGACTCATCACTGAGCAGGTGCAGTTTCTTATCCAAAAGGTCATCTACTTGTCCATATGGAAGATATTAATGATATGCTGGGGTTCCCCTTGATAGCTTGATCCAGTTCCTAATCTGAATTCTAAATGTCTTGATCCTGGGAAAGAGCAGTCTTGCCTTAGGTTTATAATAGCTGTGTGTCCTAGAAGAGTTGTCACTGAATCCCAACAAGTTCAGAAATAGGTGGCGCGTGGACCATCAGTTCTTCATATTTGGCCAGGAACAACTTCAGGCGGGACCAATAAGAATCCTCATTGTATGTCAACTTCTTCTCCTTCAAGTACCGGGAAACAATTGGCTTGATCTAAAAGGGAAAGGCAGTATTAATTAGCATTACTAGGGATTACTAATATTTCCAGCAGTTTGGATAGCCCCTAGACTAAATCCCTCTTGGGCCCTCATTTGCCAGCTGCAGAAGCAAAGGATGGGTGTGGTTAAACAGCATGTCCGTCAACATTTGTCCAATGAAAATAGGGACACCCTATTCAATAAATAAATTATTATTATTATTATTATTATTATTATTATTTTGTTTATATCCTGCCCATCTGACTGGGTTGCCCCAGCCACTCTAGGTAGCTTCCAACATATATAAAAACATCATAAAACATTAAACATTTAAAAACTTCCCTATAGAGCTGCCTTTGGATGGCTTAGGGGTCACATAACAGGATTGTCCCTGGAAAACAGGGACACTTGGAGTGTCTAGAACAGTCCTCATGCCACAGATATTTGGCAAGTGGCGGGGGGGGGGTTGTGTCCTCTTCCATCACAAAGCAGCCCCAGCTCCAGCAAAACTCTTTGCTGTTGACCTGAGTTAAAGGCTCAGGCCCCAAGTATCTGAACAACCACATCCTTCCCTACAACCTCTCTCAACTGTTAAGATCGGTGGGAAGGGGGTGTGTGCTTTGGAATTTCTGCTGCCCTCAAAACTAATGTGAGGTGGTGGCCTGGAAGCCAGCATTCCTTGTGACAGCCCCTAAATTGTGGGATTCCCATGGCACCAAGGTTTGTGCAGCATCTTCACTGTACAGCTTCCTTTGGATGCTGGCACTGGCCTTTGATAGCTGAGAATGTAAAAAATTACCTATCTCTGCCTTCTGATCTAAACTGCATGAGTTTATTATTTAAGTTGTATTAGTTGCTTATTAAAATTATTTTTTTCTGATTTTAAAATTAGACGGCTGCATTGTTGTAACCTCCTTATGGTGAGGAGTGGGTAAGGAAACCTATAATGGATAGAATAAATGCAATTTCTTTTATCCCAAGAGATGTTGTGACCTTGACCTCACATGAATTCACTTCCTTCTTAAAACCACCAGACATGTCCCCTTCTCCTTACTCATACCACATTCAATAGACACTCCTGCCTTCTAAAGACCCAGCACGTCCATCTGCCACCCAACTTCGCACCTTCAGGCACATGTTATCAGAAAGTGTTGGGAAGAGATGATGCTCCACATGACAGCTGATGATCGAGTGCCCAAAGGACCAGTCCAGCAGGGGATTCCGAGGCAAGTTCAGAACGCCGCAGCTCATCATGTGAATCCGTTTGGGCTTTTTGTCAGCTGCGAACATTGGGAGGCCAATATGCTACGAGAGAAAATCACAAAGAGCTAGCTGCTGCTGATCCTTCCTAAGAGCTCAAGAGGAAGCTTAGCTGCAGATGGAAGCATCTGAATAATAGCAATAAATCATGTTTCCAGATACATTGCAGTGAACCCCACTCTCTGGTGAAGAAACAGTAGCTCACTCAGAAATGGAACAGGCCCAGAATTTTGCATTAAGTAATTCACTACCTGCATAAAGGCAGGGATGGGGAATAAATTTGATTTAGTTCACATAAACCTAGCTAATTTGTATGTTCTGAAACAACATGCGAACTGAAATGCAAGCAAGCCTTCCAAATTCGCACTTCTCTAAATTCTGCAATACTGTACAGTTTAGCAACACAAAAAATATAAATAATGCACTTTTCAGGGGAAATGTGGCATAAAAATGCACATATTAGTGAGATTAATAGCAAAAATTATTATTAACATATAGAAGGGAAATCTTGCAAAAACCAAGCAAGATTTCATTCAACAATCTGTATATTAGGAGAAATGCATGCTAACATTCTATTTTTTGTGAGGACTTCTTTTCAACAAAGTAAAAAGTAAATGGACAGATTCATCCATCCATATACAAAAGATCACATCAAGTATGGATGCTGTCAAATATCTGATGCTGCCTAATTCCATGTTTACTTGCAATATTGCATCATGTGTACTTGGAAGTGAGTTTATTTATGCAGCCTAATTCCATGTTTACTTGCAACATTGCATCATATGTACTTGGAAGAGAGATTGTTTATAAACTACATTACACTTATTATATTTGAGTGGGACTTATTCTTAATTGAGTGCACAGGATTGCAGCCAAAATACATACTTTTAGAGAGGCATCTCTATATGTGTGTTTGTGTAGTTAAACATGCAACCAATGTTTCATTGTTCCATTTCCTTTGCAGGTTTTGCAGAATCCCATCTTTTAACCTACTTACAGCTCAGTCCTGTGCATGCCCATTCAGAATTTGGTTTTGCTGAGTTCAGTGGGAGTTCATATATATGTGTGTGTGTATAGGATTGCAGCCTAAACATGTCAACAGTGGGAACGAATAAAGCATTTGCCAAATATGTTGGATGTTTCGAGTCACACAGCCTATTGCCACGAGACCATCAATTAGTTAAACAACAAGAGAGCCCTTGATACAGAGTTGGTAGCATTTACCTGGAAGATATTAACATGGATGTAAGCGTGAGAAAGGAGAGCTCGTGTGACCAGCATGCAACTGAGAGCAGACCACATGGACTGGAAACCTGAGATGTTAATCAGCAGCCAGTAATGGGAGTACAGGCCAACAAACATGCAACAGAGCGTCCGGATGGCCGTCTTCAATTCAACTTCTTTGAGCAAGCCTGTGGAATCAAGAATCTGTGAATGCAGCAGCTCTCAGGGCTCTTTCCCTAAGCTGCTACACCATAGGTGGGAAGACTTATT
Source organism: Lacerta agilis (assembly GCF_009819535.1). Lineage (NCBI taxonomy): Eukaryota > Metazoa > Chordata > Lepidosauria > Squamata > Lacertidae > Lacerta > Lacerta agilis. Next base: position 30,839,578 of record NC_046313.1, read on the forward strand.
TCTGAGGGGCACCTGAAGCTCTGCCCCATGTGGGGCAGTTTGCAGAAAGGCTCCGTTCCTCACCCTTCTCCCTGCTGATACTAAAGCAACAGTCATTCTATTTTTGAAGCATTTCTATATAGCCCAGCAGTGGTGTTAGGAGAAGGGGTGTTCAGCTCTTTTTCCTCATCACATTCCCTAATGGCCTCCTGCTTGGAAGCTCTGTGGCAGGAGAAAATATAGGTGGGGAAATAGTTCAGGTAAGATCAGTGGCTTGCTTAGGCTCCCCTCCCCACAGAAAAATGCATCACCAAAAAAAGTAACCGATCGAAGATGCAGATCTGTGCAGAATTAGCTTCTGCATACTTACGCAGGTGCAGATTTAGAAATACTTACCATAATTGAAAGAGAAATAAAACATACCTCACTTCACACAAAATTATTGTTAAATATTTGACTGAAAATTAAGAAAAGGTGTGGATTTTGTTGAGTGGCATTGAGGTACTTCCCAGTAAAACTAGTTTTGGTAGGATGTGGTGAATGGTTTTATTCTGCACTCAAGGTCCGCCTGCCTGATCACAATATTTAAGGTCAGGAGTATTTGAGGTCAGGTGAGACTGGCTTAGCAACCCTGCAGAGGCAGGTTTCTCCCCTCTAACGTGTGGAATGGCCTGTTTGCTTGCTTCAAATGGCTGGAACTACTGGTATGTTCTATAGGCCTCTTTCTCAGCCTGAGCACACTTGATCCAAAATAAGTAGGTGGGACTGGTTAAATAGATGTTCTTGTCTAATGGAAGTGGATTAGACTAGCATACTACATCTGAACCCGTGGAACATGAGTTGAGAAACCTGTGGGTCATTATTATTAATTATTATAATTCTAAAAGCAATATAATTATTGCTTTTAATCTTTAACTGGTATGATGAATACCTCCTACAACTTTTTGTTTTCTTGATGTAATGCAAACAAACAAACAAACAAATAAATAATTCCCCAGCCACTCTGGGCTGCTGCTTTGATACTTGGACCTGAACATCAGAAATGTTCGAGTCTTACATTTTAATGCTTGGGAACCACTTTTGTGCAGCAGATCCTGTGACAGTTCACTACAAGGTGACGGTTCACAACAAGGTATTGGCCTGTTCATCACAGGCAAGCTGTAATAGTCACTCCAAATTGCTCCCTGTATGAGCACCTTGTGGCAAACCGTCACTGGATCTGCTACCAGGATCAGTGCAGCCAAAGACGCTCTGAAATTTGCTTAGTCTAAATAAAAAATAATATATTTACGATACATATCAATAATGACCCAAGTCTATGCCATCAATCCCCACATTTACAAACCCCAGGTAGGCAAAATTGAAGCTTAGCCATTCCACTTTGGCACTTGCCAAAACAGACATCGTATCGAATAATTTCTTTCATGATAATGACCTATGAGTATTTTTAGTACTGCTTGTAAAACTCTACGCTTTTAAAACAATATTGCAATATCCTGCGATCCAATGGTTGTTCTTAGATTCCCATAAACAAAAAGAGCGAATTGCTTTGTAAGTACTATAAATATTTAAACAAATAATTCCACATTGATAGAGACATTAAGTGCATTTTTGCTTCGATGCCTCATGTACTGGTTATAAAATAAGCACAAACCTACAGTTAAAATGCATGAAACCCATGGCTGCCAAAGACCTAAGGTCCAAAACTCATGCGACAGTAAAAAGATGAGTCACACCACACCAAGTAAATTTCGACTGGTGGGTTGCCATACCAAAAAGGTTTGGAACCGCTAGAGTAGCATACCTTTGGTCCTTTCCCAACTTCTTACTCCGAGGCAAAGAATAAATGCTACACATACTATGAGATACAATGACCAAAAGTATCTTTATGAACGGAGATCGTAAATCACCTTCTACATGCAGATTCTTAAAATTGTGTAGGATAAATGTTATATTTGAAAAGTAACAGGATTCAGAGGAGAGCAACGTACCAATGGCTACCAAAGGGGTGAGGATGGGCACTGCAATGGGTGCAATGAACATGTAAACATAGCGGTTCAGGAAAGGAAGCTTCCATGTGCTAGAGTCTCCCAGGCCGATGACATTTGTGTAAGCGTGGTGGATTTTCACATGGTTGTAGGACGCCTGTTCTGCCGTGAAAGCAGAGCAAACCTGGGACAGAAAGAAATGGTAAATAAAGAAACACTGCCTGCTCATGTATGTAGTACATATGCATCCAGGGCTCTCAGAAGTGACAGTATTACAGAATTTTACATAAGGTTGCAAGCCTTGTAAGCTCAATATTGGTCAACAAGACCTACTAGGAGGTACCGTATGTGGGAATGTTTAGGAGTGTGGATGAGTATATATTATTTATATATCTCAATCCCAGCTTGTGTGAGCAAGCTCCAAACTTAGCAGAGTTACATTCCCTTCTGAAACACAGCAGAAAACGATTGCATAGGCTTGTTAAAGCCTCTATAAGAAATATATATTCCTGGTATATTCCCCTTCTTCCCTCTTAAAAGCAAAGACACAATACAGTACTGATTATTAGATATAAAAGAGTTTACTTACAGACATCCAAGAGTCACAGTACAGGCTCAAAGAGGCAGATAAACTTAGATAAACATATTTACATGTGGTGAAGCTGATTCCATAAAGAAAGAAGCTTCACTTCTGCTTCTCTCAGCTGCATGCTGAGAGAGAGCATCCTACTTGTTAAAAGGACGAGGCAAAATGGGCAGTCTACTTTGGGATCTGGTTCCCAGGTAAGACCACACCTACTTCTGGTTCCTGTAATTCAGTCCAGGTAAACAGGAAGTTAAGCCTGGAGGACTAAGTTACCTTCATGTCCACTCTAGGAGTGTTGTGTTTGGCTGCTCTGTGTTTACATCCCACACCGTATTGGCCCGAATATAAGCCACACTTTTTTGCCAAATTCTGACCGTGAAAAGTTAAAGTGCGGCTTATACTCCCCCCCCCCAGTACTCCTTTATCTCTGGCAGCTCAAGGGAGGCTTTGGAGTGGTGGGTGGGCTGTGCACCTTTGCCCCAGGCTCCCAGGCTGCTCTCTGGGGGGGGGGAGCCGCATCACTTTGCTGGCGGGGATCCGCTTTGATCCATCGGCTAGAAGGAGGCTTTGGAGCGGCCATTCCCAAGCTTCTTCTGACCCGCTGGAGATAAGGGGGAAGGGGGGGAAGGCTACCAACAAAGCGGCGTGACACCTCCCCCCCAAGAGCAGCCCAGGATCATGGGAAAATGGTGCGCAGCCTGCCCACTGTGGCTTATATTCAGGGTTCCCCCTCCAAGTTTATAGGTGTGGCTTATATTTGGGTGCGGCTTATATTCGGGCCAATATGGTAAGTTTTAGAACACTGCTGTTTGGTGGTAAATGCTCAAATTACTTAATACAGTGTAGCCTCCCTGACTCAAGTGGGACTATGTTAGAATGTGTAGTTTCACAATAGGGTCCATAACACAATTCATCTGTTTGCACCACCCGAGGGTCAAACTACACATTACACAGAAATACATGTAAACGTAGCTTGTAAGCCTGTTTTGAAGAGAAAGGACTACTTGGAGAGGGGGAATGTCATTTGGGAGCACAGAAGCGGCTGCCAGGGAAGGAAATTTCATTCTTTCACTTCTCATTACTTTCCTGTTCCAGATTGCTCCTGAAAAACACAATCCTATGCATGTCATCTCAGAGGCTTAAAATTGCAGCTTAAGTGACTTGCTTCACGTGCAGTTACACACATGTGTGCAAATATGCATTAAAGATCATACCCAGACCCTCTCCTAGACACTGTCTTTTTTAATCCAGGTTATCCAATTTCCATTTCATATGAGACTCTGAAATTGTTGCTGGCAATTTGAATAAATTCATTTTGCAAAATAAAAGGGCAAGGTTGGCTGTGAATTTGTTTTATACTCAATCTGAATCAAGCAGTTGCGAATTTCCTCACTTGCGGTCTTATTTTGACATCTTTCAATTAGCGCAACTGTTCTCTAAAGCTTTGCCAGGTTCAACCACACAGATTCCACAGACTCACCTTTGAGAGCCACTCCTTGAATCTTGCTACCCAGGTTTTGTGAGAAAGCATTTAACAATCCCTTTGCGAGGTGTGCAGTGTTGATGTGGCCTAAAGTTTATAAAAGACTGATGCCTCATATGCTGTATGTGCTGCCGGCGCCCTGCCACTCTCCATTTCCAACACAAGATAGGAAAACAATGGACATAATAATGGAAAAAACTTCTTTCAAGGGAAAGATTTCTATATTCAATGTACGGTACATTATGTACCCCCTTTTCAGAGCAACCTTTCAAGAAAACGGGAGCTTTTTCAGATTTCTCAATCTTTGTCTGACCCTACACAAACATTATTTCCCTCTTTTCTGAGGCTAAGACAGTGTGAGAAACAAATATGGGGTCACGGAGTAAAATGTGGCACATGAACCCCCTGACCACATTCTCCACTAATCTCCAAGAGAACTCTCAAGTTCGTTCACTGGTGGTTTTATGTGCCAGTTCAAATGGTCCACATTCAGGGCAATGGTAATGCTTCGTGTTGGCAGAAATGCAACAAAAGAGGAGCTTATTGCACCTCTGGTGGATCTGTCCAGTATAAAAGCAAGTGGTTGCGCAAATTGTCCTTGGAGGAGATAGAGCGGCACCGGACCCCCTTATGTTTATTATCTGTATTACATGGAGGAAAATGCTGGTGCTGTTTGTAACCCCCCATATCATTTATCTGATGGTGAAGTAACACCTAGGTATTTCACAGGGATGGAAAGATGCTTGCATCAATTACTTTAGATAACTGGTGCAATATGTAGCTTACCCCTCACGAAGCTGCAATTCCCAGCACAAACTGCAGTTCCTAGGATCCTTTTTCTTTGGGGGTGCTTTAAATGTAAAGTGTTTATGTAAATGTAAAATGTGCTTTTAACGTAAAAGGAGGGGGCAACTGCAGCTGGAGAAATAGCCTCACACTGAGACACACACACACACACACACACTGCTTTCCACTCTCCTCCTCTAAAATAAAAGGGGGGGATGAGTTGTCAAACCTCTTTGCGTTCTCTTACAGAACAGGAGCTGCTGAAAGCAAAAACACACCTCAATGAAGAATATGGCCCATATTTTCCCCCAGGACTTGGACTCCGCCAGACCATTGTGGGTGGCCAGGTGGCTCCCCTTCACAGTGAGGGTTTGATGTACCACACCCAAGATGGCAATGCCCAACAGGAAAGGGAACAGATTGTCAGAACGCAGAAGCAGGAACCCTAGGGAGAGAGAGAGGAAACATTTAGAACCTTCTGCTAGAGGTAATCAAAGGACCTAGAATGTCCATGGGTCCTAACCAGCTCTATCATGATAGCAACAAGGACCTTAGATTTATTTGGGCTCAGCTCATAGCTAGAAGGAAGGTTGATCATACTCTCTGGTAGTCAAGACTGTAAATATTTTTTAATGTGCGTAAATAAAACCAATAAAGATTACTTAAAAAAAAAAAAGACAGAACCAGGAAACATGTGAAGATCAGGATTTAAAGCACATGACGTCTCCTAACAAATCCCAAGAACTGAACTGCAGTTTGTTAAGAGTGCAGGGAATGACAGCTCTATGAGAAGTAACTGACCCTTCCCAGAATTCTTTACAATAAGCCATTTGCTTTAAATGTATGCTATGAATATGACCCAAACTGGTCTGCTTTTTGGAGTTTAATGAAGCCTGGACACTTTGAATTGAGGGCTGCCCAAAAGTGGTTTGTTTTGGGGTGGGGGTTTATTTGTTTTTTACCATAGCCGTGTGGTCTTTTTCTTTTTTCTTTCTTTTTTTTGAAGGCCCAAATAGGCATTAAAACGAGAGGCAGAGCTGTTGCAACTCAGTGTCATGTGGGTGATGTCACTATGCCATATTTTGCCCTGCCCCACGTCATTGGCAGGGTCAGGATAAGGCATTGCGCAATGATGCTGTGCCACATGCTCTAACTCAACATTACAGGAAATGGGAAGAGACCAAAAAACGAAAACAAAAACCAGCAGCGACAACTTTCAAGATGGTCTAGTTCAGGGTTTCCCAGACTTCGGTATCCAGCTTTAATTGGACTACAACTCCCATCATCCCTAACTAGCAGGACCAGTGGTCAAGGATGGTGGGAACTGTAGTCCAAAAACAGCTGGGGACCCAAGTTTGGGAAACACTGTTCCTGTTGGATCTTCAAATGCACTCAGCTAAGTCAATGTGAAAGAACCTCAGATACAGTTATCTGTTCCATTCTGGAATGGTTTAAGGCATCTGTTTTTGCTGTAACCCACCATGGGGCCTCATGTGGAAGGAGGGATAATAAATAAATTTTCATGCCAGCTGGGACAGATATGAAGGAGAACATCCCCTAGACTCTTCAGCTGGCTGAGGAATGATTTGGTCAAATACATCCCAAAAATTGAACTCCCAGACAGACTGTCTCTCTCCCCTGTAAATACCGGTAACCTCATACCACCTGGGCACTCCATTACTGACCTTACTGTTAGATTGCACTGATTTTATTATGCAGGATGACTAACCACCAGGGGGTCAGGCTGCGCAGCAAAATAGTGACTGATCTGAAATTCACCAGATTAGCTCTATAAATGCACCTGCCAACATCAGTGCAGATTTCCAAAACCCCTTCAGTAATGTTTGCTGTGACTTGCTGTGTCCTTGTTTGATACCATTTGCAACATACCCAGAGGTAGGTTGGAGAGCTCCTCCACAAATAAGTTTCTTCAGGAAATATCTCAAGATGATTTATAATAACATCAGTACAGTGCTGCACTGACTCACTTTTCAATGTGGGAAAGCTCCACCATCCTTTTCTGTTGCATAGTCCAGGGACTATGTCGCCATAAGTGGCAAAATGAAATAGTAGCCCCACCCCCACCCCATGCTTAGCAGTGCAGCACAAGGATGTTAACGTACTCCATGCTGGGAGGGTCAGAGACAAGTCCCAGGGCATTCTAACCAACCCATCTCTCAGCAGTCAGGCAGATGCCCTAGAGAAGCCTCTGGGCAGGGCAAGACTGGACAATGCCCATGCCTTGGTAGCTCATCAGTTGGCAACCTATGCTTTCCCTTCTTTGACCACATCACAGGGCTTAAGATTGGTAAACTTTAAGGTGCAATAGCACCAGTCAAGAATCACAGGACTCCCCAACCTTCCTCCCACCCCACTCCCCAAGTTCAATGAGCACCTGAGGCATTCTCCTTACCTACTGGCAGGGAGAGAAGGTTCAAAGCGATGATTGTGCCATCGATGCCATGCCTCTCCCACCAGCTGCTGCTCTTCACCACATCCTGCACCATCTCAGAGAGCTCCCGCATCAGGGAATCCTCAGACCTCCTCCCTCCGGTTGGCTCCTGTTCCTCCTTGGCTGGCCTTTTTAATACGCCCATCTTGTTTCCTTGGGGAGAAGTGAGATATCCATCTTTACCTAGGCCCGAATTGCCTTGGGGGGCACTTAGGCTTTGTGCTTCTGAAATCTCCTCTTCCAAAGGGCCTTCTCTTCCAGAGCCATTTGGCAGCTGTCGCTTGATACCTGTGCCCTCTTGGCTTGGGGCGACCCCTTGTCCTAGCCTCCTCTCACCTTCATCCTGGCAACCGGTCCCCTCTTCCGGCGCCACCCCGGGGCTTAAAGGAGACGCTCCCTGCAGTGGTCCTCTGCCAGTCCCATCTGTTGCCTTGGGCTGCTCCTCTTTTCTTCTCTCTGGGCACCATTCCTGGTTGTCCTTCATCAGCATCTCGCCCTGCCGTGGCTCCATTCTTCCCTGCAGAGCACAGGACACTGCAGAGTGAGAGCCAATGTCCTGGTGCTTCCGCAGGATCAAATAACAAGCAAGGCTGTCCCAGCAGGAAGGGGAGAGAGAGAGAGAGAGAGAGAGAGAGAGAGAGCAGAGAAATGCAGGTGGCCTTCTTGGTAGAAGTGCCACAGTGTGCAGTCAGAAATGCTCACTGGGCTGTAAGCTCATGTTGCTTCGCTCTAGCTTGGAGAAGTTGGCCCCGGTCCCATCCCTAGGCTCTGCCCATTTTATCAGCCTCTGCTCTGGCAGCTTCCGCCGCTCCTGTTCTGCTTGTGTCTCCATCCCAATGGGGCCGTGTCCCTTGCCCTTGGCTCTCTCTGTCATTAAGAACAGCTTGTTCAGGCAGGAAAGTGCGGCTGTGCTCACCACTGCCAAAGGACATGGGAAGGGCAGGGCAGCGGGTATGTTTGAAAAAAGGAGCGCGGAGCTCTGCTGGAGGCAAATAGGGAAAGCGGAGAGCCAGACTGCAGGAGAGAGACCCAGGTCCATCACATCCCAGTCTTAAAGGGCCATCCCTGATATTAAAGCAGAACACTTCCCTCTTCAAACATTCCTGGATCTGCAGTTTTAAAAGTTTATTCTAAATACCGGTACTTACAGCTCTCCATCCGTGTTCAGCACAGATGAATGTACAGTTTTGTGAATGTGGGGAGAGGGGGGTCACAGTTGGAAGAGTTTATTATGAACGTGGATTACTATTGTATTATTTTTCGGTATTCAGCAGAACCCTCATTACTCCAACCTCATTTGTGTCTTCCTTCCTAATAGAAAACCTGCGTTGGTGTAAACAGCTTTTTCATTTATCTTCTTAGCATAAGCCTTTGCCACAATGGCTCAGGGGATTTATTTAAAGGGCTGCCGTGCCAGTTCTGAAGAACTAGAAAATAAATAAATAAAATCAACTCCTCGCAAATCATGAGACTTTATAAATGCCAGTTATAAATGTTGGGAAATTGTTTGTATTGGCTCACAGATATGGCCAATATTAAAGGATACAAGTAGATTTCTCTCTCTCTCTCTCTCTCTCTCTCTCTCTCTCTGTGTGTGTGTGTGTGTGTGTAGGCATATTTAAAATAAGCTAATACCTAAACACAAACATATACACACAGAGAGAAGAAAGCACTATAAAATTCATATTTGTTTTTCTGATCTCTGGCCAGGATCACCAATATTTTTGCTGTGCTTTGACATCTTTCTCCCAAAAGTTGTTTTTATTTATTATGTTAAAACAAACAGTCGAGTAGCCTAAGGCTGCCACACATCTGGTTTCCCCCAGACATTAACAGGACTTTAAAGGCAGAATTGACGTCCGGGGGGAATTGCGAAAAGTGATGGTTTGTCCTGGATCTTAGGCAAGTCAATAGAAAAATTCTGGGTTTTTTTGGTGTCTTTGTAAACAGTTTGGGGGGTTTCCTTAAAAAAAAGTTCAACAACCTTCAGGATGTCCTGGTTTTTACTTTTGGAAATATGGCAACCCTAGAGTAGCCTAAACCTGTAGGAGAGCCAGTGTTGCATAGTGGATTAGGACCTGGAGATTCCCACTCACCCACAAAGCTCACTGGGTCATCTCGGGCTGGTCACTGCCTCTCAGTTTAACCTACCTCACAGGGTTGTTGTCAGGATTAAATGGGTATAGGGGAAACCATATATTCCACCTTGAAGTCCTTGGAGACAAAAGTGTGGTGTGAATGTAATAAATAAATAAATAAGCTGTTTGGAACAGGGAGGGAAATCATGAAATTTGCCAGAACAGATTATGGGGAAAGGGTTACCTTTTTCTTTTTAATGCCCCTGCTTCTGTGCCCTTTAGCTGCACACACAAATTGAGCAGGTGAAATTATGTATTTTGTGTTTTCATATTGCGATTTTATGTTGTGAACCACCCTGAGACCTGCGGGTATAGGAAGTATACAATCAATCAATCAATCAATCAATCAATAAATACAGACCCTCCAAGTGCCCCTATTTTCCAGGGATGTACCGCTTTTATAGAAGTCATTCCAGTTTTTTATTTAATCCCATCATGTCCCACTTTTCTTTAGGATGTCCATATTCTTATCAGATAATTATTGGAGGGTATGGAGTTATCTGACCCCTGAGCCATCTGAAGGCAGCCCTATATTAGGGAAGTTTTAAAAAATGTATAATGCCTTATTATTTTTATATTATTATTAATAATAATTTATTTGTACCCTGCCCATCTGACTGGGTTTCCCCAGCCACTCTGGGCGGCTTCTAACAAAGATTAAAAAATACATTAAAATGTCACACATTAAAAACTTCCTTAAACAGGAAACATGTTGGAAGTCGCCCTGAGTGGCAAACCAGTCAGATGGATGGGGTATAAAGAGTAAAATTAATTACTATTATTAGTAATTATTATTATTATTGAATAGGATGTCTATTATCATCAGAGAAATGTTGGAGGGTATGATAATAGCAGAAAGGGAGAACAGCTTCACCTGTTAAATGTCTGCCTGTCGGGCTGCTGTTAAAGGCACAGGAGGAGAGCCAGTTAAACAGATGGAAACTCAAATTGCAGGCTATACCACATAGGCCACAGGGAGAGGAAAGGAAGACCAAGATGAGTTGGAGGGGAAAAGATTTGGGTGGGAGTAGGAGAGAAAGGAAGAGGGGTCAGAGTAATAAAGACAACAGATGTAGGCAGTGGAAACAGCAATGAACGTTCCCCACATCAAAAGGGGTGTGCATTTTGCGTGGTCACGAGTAGCCCCTTGGATCACGGTGCAGCTCCTGGCAGTTGGGGCTGGCACCACCTTCCCAGGTTGGATACCTGTGGACTCCACCTACTCCAGCAGCCGGCCAATCCCGGCTGGGGAGGTGTTGCCAGGGGGATTGGCCAGGTAGGAGGGATTATACAGTGCACACAATAGAAGTTGAGTCATACCTGGGAAGCAGCCTTTGGATTCAGAGCTTTCCCCCCCCCCCACTCCCTCAATTGTAGGTTTACTATGTAGGTTTAACCACTTATTTTCCACAGCGCCACAGGCACGCAGGCGCTGCTATGTCAAGGTGGCTGTTGAAGGGCCGGAAAGGACTTTCCCTGCATTGGCAGGTTTCGCCTTTCCCGTAGCAATTCGTCCCAACTTTGGCGGTTGCAGGCCTTGGGCGGAATCCTTTAGTCATTTACAGGATTGGGGGGGCGTGGGGCGGTGACCCCCGCCCCCATTGCGGCGGCGATAACAGGGTTCCCTTTAAAGGGGTCTCAGGGGGAGGCATTGACCATACACCCAGAGGTCGTCACTGCCCTCCCCCTCCAGCAGCGGCGAATGGGGGGGGGCTATCTGCTTGAACATATGTTCTCCAGAGCTAACCCATTCCCCAAATGCGGGATAACCCTGAAATTACCCAGAACCCTGGCTAGGGGGCTGGGAAAGATAAACGCCCAATGCCTGAGCCAAGGTCTCCCTACACCTGAATATTAATAAAGTTGTGGCCAATTTAATACCATAAGAACGTTGTCACGTGTCGTTATTTCCCTCAGGGGCTGCCCCGGGGTTCAGGGGACTCCACCTGGCCACGCAAAGATGGCGAAGAGAAACACAAGCTGACTATTTAGGCCAGCAGATATTGTGTCAGTTTCCCAAGATAAGCTGGGCAGGGTGTATGTAGGACAGGCATGTACTGAGACTATTAAAACTATTTGAGGGGGCAGGAGGGAGGAGTGGGAAGGCTAGTTTGGTGTATTAGAATGTGGCATGCTTAGATGCTATGAAGATTGTGTGTGTGTGTGTGTGTGTGTGTGTGTGTTTCAGGTCAAGCAAAAGGGCAAAAGCTGCCAAACAGGGCCGGCTCAAGACATTTTGCTGCCTGAGGCAGAAGACAAGATGGCGCCTCCTCCCCATTCCACCTACATAAATTGACTGGAATGGCAGCGCAAACTTACCTCCACCCTGGCAACAGGAGTTCCAGGAGAGGTACGTGACACACATATGCTCTGACTTCCAGAAGACAGGGTATGGCTTGGGAACTTAGGAGATGCAGCAAGGGGAGCTGCTGCTACTGCTGCCACCCAGTATGTGCTGCATGAGCAGGGGCGGAGCAAGGGGGCGGGGGGGCGGTCCGCCCCGGGTACCGCCCGGGGGGGTGACACTCTGGGGGCAGGCCCCACACCCGCGATTGACACAGCAACTTTTAAAAGGCTGCAACGCGCAAACAGCAGCACAGCGTCTGTGCTGCTGTTCACGCGCTGCAGCCTTAAAGGTTGCCACACCGCATGGAAGGGGTGTCGGCCGATTGCACCCGCCATCTTGGGTGGACTGCGCATGTCCACACATACGCAGTCCAGCCAGGAGGCTGCGCACGCGTCGTGACATCAGGGCGCGCACGCTAGGGAGCTGCGCACCGTCCCCCAGGGAGGGGTGCCTTCAAGTTTTCTGCCCCGGGCGGCAAAGCGGCTCACTACGCCTCTGTGCATGAGCCAGTTGCATCACTTTGCCCAATGGTAGGGCCAGTCTCAGTGTCAAATGCCTGATCATGTGTAACCTATCAGCTTCCAGACAGAATTCCCAGAAGTAATGTTATTTTATTTATTTAATTATTGATTGCGAAAGTGGAAAAAAATTAAAAACCTCAAAGTGGTTAAGAAAAAGACAAAACAAGAAAATCAAGGGGAGCGCAATACAACCCTACTTTTAAACATGCAAAAATTAAAATCACCTCAACTTTCTGGGTAGGTTTGTCAAAACAATGTTTTTTAGCAGGCGCCTGCTTGATTTCAATAGGCAGGGAGTTCCGCAGTGTAGGTGCTGCCACACTCAACAATCAAGTTCTTACAGATGTGGCATCTGTAGCAGTGTCAATTCTGCTGATTGAAGCGGTCAAGTGGGCACATGGGCGAGGCAATGTCATAGGTAGATATTAAATAGCACTAGAGATAAGATAATAGTATAGGAATAATTTTATTGGCCAAGTACCAACATACTTGGAATTTTGCTTCGGCTACATTATAATATAAACGTACCTTATACAACACTATTCCACTCACAATACAATAACACAGCAAAGGAACCCCACCCATAACTGGCCTCCCCTTCCGCTACATAACTACGAATTTAACAATTTAATGGCGCAAGGGAAGAAATTGTTCCTGTGCCTAGCTGTTTTGTATATAAAGCCCTGTAGCGACGTCCAGATGGAAGTAGCCTAAATCAAACACCGGGATGCCAAGGATCTGCGACAATTCCCTCTGCTCTCTTCCTAACTCGGGTAGCATAGAGTGTCTCTATTGAAGGCAAGCTAACACCAATTACCCTTTCTGCAATTCTTACTGCTCGTTGTAGCTTTTTCTTGTCCATCTTGGAGGCTGTGCCGTACCAAGCAGTAACAGAATTGCAGAGAACAGTTTCCATGATACCTCTGTAAAACTGGATCAACACTTCCTGGAGCAATTTAAATTTCCTTAGTTGACACAAGAAATACAACCTCTGGTGGGTCTTCTTAATAATACTATTGATGTTGCCTGACCAATTTAAGTTTTGAGAAATTATAGAGCCCAGGATCTTAATGGACTTTACTACTACAACCATGTTGCCAAGGATAGAAAGTGGCAGCAGGACGGAAGAGTGCCTTCTAAAATCAATTACCATTTCCACTGTCTTTTGGGCATTTAGCACCAAATTATAAGATATTCCCCTGCGGCACCCCATAATGTAGCCACCAGGGAACAAAAAGGCACTCACCCAAAGCTCCTCTCTGGACTCGGTTATGAAAGTAGGATTGGAAACATGGTATAATACAGTGCCCCAAATTTCCATTCCCCAGAGAAGGTCCAGGAGGATACCATGGTCAATGGTATGAAAAGCTGATAAGAGATCAAGAATCAAAAGAAAAATAGAACTCCCTATGTCCTGCTCTCTGCACCAGGGAGACCAAGGCTGGCTCAGTTCCATGGCCAGGCCTGAACGCAGATTGGAGTGGTTCTAAATAATCTGTGTCCTCCAAGAACACCTGCTGCTGCCCCACCACAGCCCTCCACCACTTTCACCACAAAGGGGGTATGTGCAACTTGTCGATATGTATTCCAGTCCAAAGGGCCCACAGCCAGTTTACTTAGGAATCCACTTTCAATGCAGCAGGGACTAGCCCCTCACGCAGTGAAGCGTTAACCCAACCCAGTCATCCACAATCAGTTCGCCCTCCCAAATTCTAATGAAGATGTGGTGTTTAAAAAAAACCAAACACAACTTCCTTCCTCTTTTAAGGAAAATAACCTCTCTCTCTCTGTGTGTGTGTGTGTGTGTGTGTGTGTTTCATATACAGGGCCAGCACCCGGCATAATCAGGAAAATGCCAGGGCCCTGAGCACTCCACTGCAGCTGATACGGTTCAGCTGGGCAGTGGCTGCAAACAGTGGAGCTCCAAACTTGCTTGGTGGGTGGGGGGTGAATACCCTCTTAACCAGGGGTCAGCAAACTTTTTCAGCAGGGGGCTGGTCCACTGTCCCTCAAACCTTGCGAAGGGCCGGACTATATTTTGAAAAAATAATAATGAACGAATTCCTATGCCCCACAAATAACCCAGAGATGCATTTTAAATAAAAGGGCACATTCTACTCGTGTAAAACCATGCTGATTCCCAAACCATCCGCGGGCTGGATTTAGAAGGCGATTGGGCCGGATCTGGCCCCCGGGCCTTAGTTTGCTTACCCATGCTCTTAACCAGTGTTTTTCAACCACTGTTCCGCGGCACACTAGTGTGCCGCGAGATGTTGCCTGGTGTGCCGTGGGAAATTACTTTATATATAGTCAATATAGGCACAGAGTTAAATTTTTTAACATTTTCTAATGGTGGTGTGCCTCGTGATTTTTTTCATGAAACAAGTGTGCCTTTGCCCAAAAAAGGTTGAAAAACACTGCTCTTAACAATAATGGCAGCAGCACCCCTGAGTTGCACACAAATCAGGGCAGGGCTGGTTTTAACATAGGGACACTGGTCAGTTCATATATTCCAACTGGACCCAGAGTTCCACACGGCACCGCCATAACCAGACCACCTCCCTGTATTCTGCCAGGAATTTTCCTCTCAAAGAAAATAGTACCTTCTAAGCAGGGGTTTTCTTCGGTTAGTGCAGAAGGGAAAGGAAGGCTTAACCACCACCCTTTCCACACCTACTGGGATGAAAATAATTATCAGACACAGACACACACACACACACACACACACACACCTCCAGCTGATGTTATTTGCATTTTTTTTAACCTGTAAAATGCGAAGTTAACATCTTACCTGGTTTAGTCTCAGAAACATGCAACTACAATGTCTCTCTTTGGCATATGTTATAACCCACAGCATAAGTTCTGCATTTCAGGTGACACCCACCCACTGAGGAATTAATCATCTCTGAGAATTTGTTACATAATCATGCGATACCCATCCAAACAACTGCAGGGCATTGCTCAAATGGGAATGCAATGCTAGCACGTTGCAGGATTTCTGGGAAAACCTGTCTCAACCGGTTCTTTTGTAATGACGGGGAATTCAAATTATTAGCTGCTAGATGTACAGGCTTCTCCTCTTATATTCCATTGGCTCTTCCATGCTATAAATTAGGACTGTGCACCATCACCCTGATCTGATCTGGGGCCCGATCAAGCACTTGGGATCAGATCTGAACCAGTTTTGGGCCAACCCAGATCTGGGCCCCAATTCAAATTGGCAGCCAACCCTAATGTTTAATGAGGATTTTAAACCTTAGTTACACACGCAGTCAGGAGAGGGTGCTGCTTTGCCAACACATTGCCTGCCTCTGTCTACTCTCAGCTGGTGTCAGTCTCTTCCCACACCTTGTATCCGGGAGTTGTATCACACCTCTTCCTATAAGCCCAGCCAGCCTTGCTTCATTTCCATCCTGACATAGAGCCCCACAGAGCCTGGGGCTCTTAGCTTCATGGGGGACACACTGGGACTGCCCAAGGAGGAGGAAGCCGCAGGGTGAAGGGGTGGGGTGGGGGAACACTGTCCTTGCCGTGGTAATACTGCCGCTGCTCCTTACTCCTCATCTTTGGCTACTTCTGCACCTGAGAAGGCAGTGAATGGGGTTGGTGGGGAGGAGCAGAGCAGAGAGCATATCTACTTCAGCCACAAACGGAACTGACTCTGGAAGTGCCAAGGAGTTCAACGTCGTCCCTTAGAAACCAGCACTGCCAAGTGCGCACATGGAAGGGCAACCACCGCGTCTCAGACCACAGCACCAAGTCCAGTACTGAGTGTCTGCTCAGGATTGTCCCAGTTCTTCTCGACCCTTCGCTTGTGCAGCCCAGGCAAGGAAAGCATCTATTCTGTAACACTCTCACAGACACACAAACACGTCCTGACCTCCCTCCGCTCAGTCAGTAGCCATTGCAGGAGGATGAGAGCAGGGTGGGAAGTCCCATTGCTCTAGCAGGAGTCCCTGTGTGGGCTCCTGCTATGGGCAACAATTTGTCAAATCCTGCCCTATAAGCACTCAGAGCATATTTAATTTAATAGTATTAATAGTTTTCATTAGTGTTTTTTTTCTAAAATAAAAAATAAATTTTTTTAGGGGTACTCTCATTTTCCTGCTCATATTGAAATACTGCCCCTCAATGAAGCCAAACTTAGATTCACAAAATGTTTAAGGGAATGCATACCCCTGCATCCCCCCAGAAAAAAAGCACTGGTTTTCATGCTTACTCATCTGATGAGACAACAAATGCAGTTAGCAGGCAAATAGCATTTTGGCACCCCCTAGTGACAGAACACATGTATTTCAACATACTAGCTGAGAGGAAGCCAGTCTTCTGCTGCAGTCCAGAGAGACTGCATGTTTAAACAGTCTAATCCATTGAGAATCTAATTACAGAAGTCCAACCTATGTAAATTCATCCTCATTCAGAAATGAGGCAACTATAAGAGGTAGTTCCTTTTAAACAGTACCTCTGTATCCAGAGATGTCAGAGACTGACCCTGGTAAAGCATGTGTTCTACCACTGAGCTCAAGGTCTCTGGGTGGCATGGTGGAGATAAAACCAGGCCATGCGATGCCCCCCGAGAAAGAGAATATGAGCTCACCCACACACTCTCAGAGCAGAGCAGCAGGAAGGATTACTCTACTGTATTAGAGACATGCAACCATTTGCTCACTTAAGCTCTCCCTCTGGCAAAAGAAAGAATTACCCAGAATCCCTAGGAGCAGACAGCACTTCTGGGTTCTACACACAGCATAGGTGAATTGGGGCCAGTGGCATACTAGGTTCCCATTAAGGCCCACAATCCGTCGTATTGTGTTAAAGCTGGTTTACCCATGATGGTGATAGGAGTATAAGCAGTACAAATCAGCAGGTAAGATCTTTGCAACTTGGTATCAACCAAGTGAAGGTGTCTGGGTGCCACGATGGTGCCTGAAATCTCCACCATCTGGAGGTGCATCCCTGGGGATCCTTCAATCCTGACTGTTTTCACACACTATCAACACATCCTGTAGAATTCTATCCATTATGTTTTATCTGCGCAATCAGAATGAATTTCAGGAACAAAGGAGTCATATTGAAAAATACAACTTTTGAGCTTTCTGGCCCCCAAATGGCAACTAGGCATTCCATTTTGGCAACTGTAACCCTGGTTTAAGGAGCCATTTGGTGCCTAGGTTATATAGCAGTTTCTAATAATGTTTCTGGGTACCTTACAAGGGCACTCCCCTACCTAGACTAAAGTTTCACGCTGTGCTCCTGTGCATTTTGCTAAAATGTGCCGATTTCTGAGCCAGCTCTACTTGATTGACAGCTGCCTTTCCTCTGGCAGAACAGAACTAGGGCTTCATTAGTGGAGGTTTCAGACATGCAAAGAGGCACGTGCCCCAAGCAATTGAAGTAACTATGTGCGTGTATTCACTTTTTAAAAAATTACATACTGTAGTTATTTTCTGAAAAGTCAGAACAGAATCTTACCAATTCAGCCAATATGTCCTCTTGCTGTACACAGACAACATAAATAATTCCTACACCCACAAACAAAACATTAACATAAACATCCTTAAAAATATTACCTCTAAATTAGGTGAGAGTCATAGGTCTATGATGTGGCAATAAGATGTGAGGAAGCATACTACTGATCTCAGGTCCTGCAGCATGTGGGCTTCTTGAAGGCCACTGGTTGGTCACTGTGGCAAGTGGATACTGGACTTTGATTTGATGAAGTAGGCATCTCTTGTGTTCTTATGATCATCTGAGGGCACAATTTTTTGAATTGATTCATTTATTATACAGTGCTATTTTTCTAGAAAAAGAGGTGCTGGAACTCACCATGAACACCTCCTTTGTTTTCTTAGAATGGCAATGGCAACCACTTGAGGTGTACCAGAAATGAGTTCTGGCGAGTTCCAGCTGAAAAAAAAGCCCTGATATTATATACACCCCCAAACCTGCTACTACACAAACATACCTTCAGGCAGTTACAGGTAGGTAGCCATGTTGGTCTGCCATAGTCAAAACAAAATAAAAAAAATCCTCCCACTAGCACCTTAGAGACCAACTAAGTTTGTTCTTGGTATGAGCTTTCGTGATATCTGAAGAAGTGTGCATGCACACGAAAGCTCATACCAAGAACAAACTTAGTTGGTCTCTAAGGTGCTACTGGAAGGAATTTTTTTATTTTTTTATTTTGTTTTACCTTTGGGCAATCCAACTCTGGTTTCAGTCCTACTTTTGAGTTTTCCTTCTCAACAAGCTGATAATGGTTGTCATTGGGCACCACCCAATTATATTGATCAGGCTTCCTCAAACTCGGCCCTCCAGATGTTTTGAGGCTACAATTCCCATAATCCATGACCACTGGTCCTGCTAGCTAGGGATCATGGGAGTTGTAGGCCAAAAACATCTGGAGGGCAGAGTCTGAGGAAGCCCAATATTGATGATAACTCTTTGCAGCCACTTTGGTCTAGGTCACATTATACAGGGGTCAGCAAACTTTTTCAGCAGGGGGCCGGTCCACTGTCCCTCAGACCTTGTGGGGGGCTGGACTGTATTTTGGAGGGGGGGGGAAATGAACGAATTCCTGTGCTCTACAAATAACCCAGAGATGCATTTTAAATAAAAGCACACACTCTACTCATGTAAAAACACCAGGCAGGCCCCACAAATAACCCAGAGATACATTTTAAATAAAAGGACACATTCTACTCATGTAAAAACATGCTGATTCCAGGAACATCTGCGAGCTGGATTTAGAAGGTGATTGGGCCAGCTCCGGCCCCTGGGCCTTAGTTTGCCTACCCATGCATTATGAGGTAAATAATGAACACTAAGCAACAGCTCGTCCCGGGCATTTCCTCTGAGTGTTTTCCTCAGAACAACGGTTTGTATAAATTGCAACCACCCCCCCATCAAGAGAGGAATTAACCGCCGCGACATTTTCCCACGTATGAGAGATGGTAATAATAACTACATGCAGCAGTTAATGATCTGTGGTGAACAGCCGCTGTAGAATATTAGGTGCTCCAGGAGTGACAGTGCAAACCACAAGCAAGTAATAGACCAAAAACAGAACTAAGAAAAACAGGAATTCAACCTGATAGTGTGTCTCATCACTTGGAGGTCAAATTTAGCCAAAGAGGGAGTGGTTGCTCTTGCATATTCAATTAGCCCTGGCCATGTGACTAACCAGCATAAGATCAGAGGATAATTGGATGGCACCTATACTAATTCATACCCAGTCCATCTGAGTCAATATTGTCTACATTGACCAGCAACAGCTCTCCAAGGTTTCAGCCTTATCTGGAAATGCTGAGGATCGGGACCTTTTGCATTCAGATCACATGCACTGCTAATGAGCTACAGCCTTTCCTTAATATTAGATGTAGCCAAACATTTGATAAAAGTTAATAGAAAACGACTCAATGGGTGGCACTGTGTTGTCAGGAGAAAGATACTGCATTCAGCAATCAGGGGAAAAGAAATGTGAATATATAAACTGCAAAAAACTTTACCTAAACATACTTCCTCCTTCTATTCCTGGGTGGTTGGGCAGAATTGACCATTATATTGGGAAGTAAAGTAATGATGGAAGAAAGGGACACTTAGTGCGAAGTTTGGGGCTGGGGGGGCTGCCTCTGCCGAGTTCACCACTGTCCAGAATCGTGAAACCTAAAGGGGAGCAAAAGTCCCATGGTTGGCATTACTCCCTCCCTGTCCTGGTGTTTACTAAGTCAGCGCCAAAATCTGGTTTCCTTCCCCCTCAGCACAGGATTTTGGGAGGGAAAAACGATATGATCTCAGTGAAAAGTCGTTGCTATCCCTCCCTCCACTGGCTGAACTTTGAATGCAGATCTGTGGATTGTCATATATATATATATATATATATATATATATATATATATATATATATATATGTGTGTGTGTGTGTGTGTGTGTGTGTGTTCGCTTTTTTAAAAGTGGCATATTTCAAAAAGTGAAAATCCAGAAAGAAAGGTTCTTGGCAAAGTTGTTGAGCTTTTAGTTTTGGCCAAAGTTGTTGAGATATTTCTAAGGAAAACCAGCAAAGGGGACATTTAGCAGATTTCCGCCTGGACACTGCTTGTGGCTGCAATATTCCAGATATGTCCTGGAAATTCCAGGTTTATGGCAACCCTAGGTACTGTATACCGTTGAGTACCACCAGGGGGGAAAAATCACTGGTGGAGAGTCACAGGTTATTTTCCATGTATTTTAATTTTTGCATCTTATCACCATTTACCCCCATGAATACCTGAACCACCCACATTCACACTCTTTTAAAGATATTAAATACAATTGCAGCACTTTTTGGAACCGACAGCAGAATTTTCTGTTAAAGATTCAGAAATGATGGATCTGCAATATTCTCCTGGTCCTTGTCTCATAAACACCTGTGTATTTTCTTGCACACTCAACACTGTAAATAGAAGCACACAAGCAGGAAACTGGCACACACAAAAGATATGAACCCTTATTTTCAGAGGCCCATATAATTTTTAATGCTCCTGTGGCACTTTGGTCCTTGGTTTGATATTTCAGTAAACAGTAAAGACCTACCCAAGTCAGATCTGGCTGTGTGTTGTCGCCAAGTGAAGAGCACCACCTACTGGCAAGCAGTAGCATCGTCCTTTCTCCAGCTTAACTAGTTACTAGTCTGGTTCCTGCAGTTTAGTACTTTGGACAGCAGAGGATTGATTTGCAAAGGATCCATGCACTTTTGCACATCCATGTTTGGTCCTGTTGTAGCCCTGTCTGAATCCCACTGCTGAGCAAGCAGGGGCTAGGAGTCTCCAAGGAACTCTCACCTGAGAGCAGAATCCACATACAAAGCCAAACAATCCAGAGGTCAGGGAATCCTGATGGAGAGCAAGTACCGTGTTTCTCCTAAAATAAGACACCGTCTTATATTTTTTTTCGCTCAACAAAACACAGTATGGCTTATTTTCAGGGGATGTCTTATTTAAACCGCGTCGCATCGGTACGCTGCATAGCCACGCCTCTCCAGGCTGTTTTAATGGGAGGTGCCACGTCACTATGGCTTATTTTCGGGGTATGGCTTATTTTTGGGGAACGGCTTATATTTCACAAATGCATAGAAATCCTGCTATGGCTTATTTTATGGCCATGTCTTATTTTAGGAGAAACAGGGTAGCAGCAAGCTAGGGCCAGAAACTACAGACATTGTTTCCAGCGTTTGACTGCTGCTGAGAGCTGTGTTTATGAAGGCCACAGCCAGCTGGTTCACATCAGTGCTTTCTCCTGTGAAGGCTGATCAGCTGCAGGTGGAGTCACTCCACCTTCTCCTCCTTCAGGATGCTGTTCAAGCTGACTCCTGGCCCATGACAGGTCCAGGCAGAGCATCATAGCAAGTGGGACTAGGATTGCAGCTTTGGTTTACAGCAAACCTTCAAAATGCCAAAACACAAAAGGGGCGGGGGAAAGAAGTCGCTTTGCAAAACATATCAATAAATTCAAAAATCAACAATTTTGCAAAGGCAGAACAATAGAATTTCAATAGAAATAATCTAGACTTAAATATATAGGTGGAGAGCAAAAAAAAGATCCAGGCCCTGGTCTTCTTGCTGTATGACCTTCGCAGCCTGGCTTAAATAAAGTTCAGAGGGGGAGCAAGGTCATCTCCCCAGGCTCGATGACTTAAGAGTTGGCTCCCTCACTTCTCCAGAGGAGGCTGACAGCAGATATCATTCCATGTCTTTTGGTGGGCACACCAAAGTGAAGTTACAGAGAACCAGGCAAGGCAGAGGGTCTAGTGGTGCCCGTCCTGTGAAACACCTTCCATCAGATGTCAAGGGCATAAAAAATTATATGACATTCAGAAGACATCTGAAGGCAGCCCTGAGTAGGGAAGTTTTTAATGTTCCATGTTTTATTGTATTTTTATATTTTGCTGGAAGACACCCAGAGTGGCTGGGGCAGCCCAGTCAGATAGGTGGGGTACAATTATTATTATTATTATTATTATTATTATTATTATTATTATTATTATCTTAAAGAGTGGCATTCAATGCTAGTCCTACTCACATTAAACCCATTGAAGTTAATGCACATAAACAACTTAGTTTCATTCATTTCAATGGGCCTACTCTGTGTAGGACTTAGCTGAATACAACCCAAAGCTCTTAAGGAGAGCTCCAAGGCCCCCAGGGAGGCCTGTTCCTATGCTTTATAGCAGTTTCTGGGGAAATGTATTTAGAGGTGTGGGGTTAAACCCATCTCCCCCACCCAAGAGCTCTGCCAAAATTCAGAGCCACCATAACTGGGTTTTAGGAAATCAAAATAATAGGCGATTCATAGATCTTCCACTACTTCTCTGGCTTGGCCTAAGTTGAATTTCACCAAGGAACTTAGTTCAGTCTTATCTATAAAAGGAAATGCATATTTGTTGCTGGCAGAGCTGGATAAACAAACCAGTCAAATGGATCGCCCGCCTATTGTACTGTTTTCGCAAGAATCAGAAAACCAAAGGAAGAGATTAATGAAAGCACAGTTTGCATTGTTCATGACTTTCCCCCATTGAATTCCAACAGTTCTTAAGAAGACGACAATGCAACCAATCATAGATATCATCCAACACATTCCAAAGATTGCAGTGATAACAACACCAGGCCCCTGGCACCTTGAAGTCTAACTATGCCACAATAAATCTGTTAAGTCCTTTAAGATACTTCAAAACTCTTTGTTGTTTCATCTGATACATGTTGCCCTAGGAAATCTTTTGACAGGAAAATATGACAACATGTGTTCTAATCTGATGGAGCGATGAAACAATTCATTATATAAAGTGCTGGTTTTGGCAAGATAAGGCTTGTTGCTCATTATCTGGAGAATCCATGCCTAAAAGATCAATGGTTCAAATTCTGGCCCAATATGGCCATTATTCTTACTTGGTGCTGAGAGGATATTTTATCCATGGAGGTAATGGTTGCGTTCTGCTTGGCAGGATGATTCTCCGGGGTGTTTTTTATCATTTTATCTGCTGGGCTGTGCAAAGGAGCAAGTGCTACGGCATATGTCAAACTGACATTTGGGGAGAGATAGGTCGGTCTGCCATTGCTTTGCTGATTCACGTCATACAAGGCAGAAGTTCTCAAACTTTCCCATAATAATGGGGAAATCTGCATTTTAAGGGAGAGACATGCTCCGTGAAGCACCACTCCCTCTGAGGCCACTGGGGCTGTGAAAGCTGAAACCAAGGGCATCAGAAGGACAGTAGGAGTAGACTGTGCAACATCCATTTTAGTGAGCCAGTATGGTGTAGTGGTTAGAGTGTTGGACTATGACCCGGGAGACCAGGGTTCTAATCCCCACTTAACCATGAAGCTCACTGGGCGACCTTGGGCCAGCCACTATGGGATAGCTCAGCTGGTAGAGCATGAGGCTCTTAATCTCAGGGTCGTGGGTTCGAGCCTCGTGTTGGGCGAAATATCCCGACATTCCAGGGGGTAGACCAGATAATCCTCGTCATCCCTTCCAACTCTACAGTTCTATAACAGGCAGCAGAGCTGAGAGATGCCTGCACAGAGTGAGACATCTCTCAGCCTAACCTACCTCACACAGTTGTTGTGAGGTTAAAATGTGGAGGAGGAGAACCACTTTGAGCTTCTTGGGGGGGAAGGTGGTATATAAATGTAATAAATACAGCAGATCAGCTTTCGCCAAGCCCTTCAGGTAGTTAGGACTACAACCAGCCATGGCTAGTCCTTTCGGGCAAATGGGGCACTGATCCACCAACCTCAGTCAACCACCACTTGTCTGCCTCCTTCCTGCAACCAGTCCAGTGGGTGTCCCTGGCTTTCAGCTTTCTCCTCCTCAGTTTCACCGTCACCCCATGGGAACAGCGAGCAGGAAGCAGGATGGCAGCAGAACTAGAATCTGTTAGATATGCCACCTATTGGCTACGGCTCCACCTGCTTTACTGTGCATGACTCTATTCCCTTGCACTTGATCCGGAAACTGCAATTAGGGCAGGATGCTGCAGCATGGTTGCTGACAAAAGTGGAAACTGCACTAACTAGCCACCTGGCACTGTTATCGGTGCCTGAAAGGGTTGCCATATTTTGGAGAGAAAAAACGAGGACACTATGACAACTCTCATTTTAAATACCCCTACTCTATGTATACGGGACGCGGGTGGCGCTGTGGGTTAAACCACAGAGGCTAGGGCTTGCTGATCAGAAGGTCGGCGGTTCGAATCCCCGTGACGGGGTGAGCTCCCGTTGCTCAGTCCCTGCTCCTGCCCACCTAGCAGTTCAAAAGCACATCAAAGTGGAAGTAGATAAATAGGTACCGCTCTGGCGGGAAGGTAAACGGCGTTTCCATGAGCTGCTCTGGTTCGCCAGAAGCGGCTTAGTCATGCTGGCCACATGACCCGGAGGTTGTACGCTGGCTCCCTTGGCCAATAAAGTGAGATGAGCGCTGCAACCCCAGAGTCATCCGCGACTGGACCTAACGGTCAAGGGTCCCTTTACCTTTACTATATGTAGACTATAGAAGCTGTGATATATTGCTGAGGGAGGTGTGAGAAGAGAAGAGGAAAGCAAGTCTTCAACTACCAGTTACGTCTATGTCTCATCCAGAAAGTATAGCCAGAGACATTTTGGCAAATTTAAAAAAATCTACCCCAACAGAAATTTTACCCCTGAAATAGAGGACAAAGCTTTGGATGTTATATAAGATTATGGAATTGTGTATTATGTATTGATTTTCTTCCAGTTTTTTCCCATTTATGATGATGCTAGATGCTAGATGATAGATAGATAGATAGATAGATAGATAGATAGATAGATGAGAGAGAGAGAGAGAGAGAGAGAGAGAGAGAGAGAGAGAGAGAGAGAGATGATAGATTCAAAATGAGTTTTTTCAACAAAATATTGACAATGGGAGGGCTGGAGAATGTGTCTTACACCAGATCAGACTATCTGCCCACCTCACACAGTACTGTCGACTCTGGCTGGCAGCAGCCGTTCAGTGAGCCCAGTAGAGGAGCTTCCTATTACCTATCTCACCATGTAATTGGAGATGCCACTAGGGGTGGAATGTGGTGCCTTCTGCATGCCAGGCATGTGGCGCTTGACCACTGAACTATAGCCCAGGGACATCCTGGGTGGTTGCTCAGCCATGTGGCCACCACACTAAACGTACAAGGGCATGAGCCACTTCCCTTCCCATATGTGATGCCTGCAAAACGCTGCGGAACAATTATTTACAAGAGGCATGCATCCTGCATCTTCATATGATGCATGTTACTGCAAAACAACAGAATGAGCCACAACCAATTTACCAGCCAGCTTATTCATTGCGGGCTGCAGCGTGTGAACCACTGCCTCTGGGTATGCATGTGTTATGTGTCATTTTGTGATTTTAATTAATCACTGCCACACATGTATGGATCTACTACGGATATCAGAGGCACAAACATTCTTCCCAAAGCTACATGCAAACTGAAGTGGTGAGAAAGCAGCACAGTTGCCTTCAGATGACTTGTTTACTGAGCATTCATTCGGATTTATTTGTATGTAAAGGTGGAAGACAGGAGTGCCTGGAGCGCTCTGGTCCATGGGGTCACGAAGAGTCAGATACGACTAAACAACAACAAAGGTAAAGGTAAAGGGAACCCTGACCATTAGGTCCATTCACAGACGACTCTGGGGTTGCGGCGCTCATCTCGTGTTACTGGCCGAGGGAGCTGGCGTACAGCTTCCGGGTCATGTGGCCAGCATGACTAAGCTGCTTCTGGCAAACCAGAGCAGCGAACGGAAACGTCGTTTACCTTTCCGCTGGAGCGGTACCTATTTATCTACTTGCACTTTGACATGCTTTCGAACTGCTAGGTGGGCAGGATCAGGGACAGAGCAACCGGAGCTCACCCCATCGCGTGGATTCAAACCGCCGACCTTCTGATCAGCAAGCCCTAGGCTCTGTGGTTTAACCCACAGCGCCACCCGCGTACTTTCTGTATGTACTTCCTGTCAATTGATGATGATTTATTAAATTTTAATACTGCTCTTCATCCTCACCCATTTTTTTTTTAAAAACTTGATTTGTTGAGCAAGGGCATCAGAGCACTTTAATCCACATTAATTCTGCAAACCTACATTTCCCAGTATGCATTTTAATCCCTCCAGCAAAATAGTAACAATCTCGAGATAGCTAGCAAACATGGGAAGTCTATTTACAAGAGACTAGCACAAGGAGAAGGGGATGACAGAGGACGAGGTGGTTAGACAGTGTTCTCGAAGGTACTAACATGAGTTGGACCAAACTGCGGGAGGCAGTGGAAGACAGGAGTGCCTGGCGTGCTCTGGTCCATGGGGTCACGAAGAGTCAGACACGACTAAACAACAACAAAAAGCCTCTAGAGGGAGACATAGGCATAGATATAAGCAACAGTTACTGCTCTGAAAAAGAGATGTAGTACCTTACCAGGGCTCATTTAGCAAAAAACAAAACAATATTTTGTGTCTGTTGGTACCCAGCTCTTTCCACCATCTGGGTCTCAGTAAAATAGATATCAGCATTCTTGTGCTAATCTTGGAGGCGATGCATTCACGATCACTGCATAAGGTTCAGTCTGCACATCACATCGTAGAAATTGTGACATCCTATTCAAATACATCGCTTGAGTGGATAGACCCCCCCCCCCAATGGACCTAACTAAAATTGCACAAGCCTTTATTGACCTAGTATCACACTGCCCAAGCACTACTGTGGGGTAGGGCCATTTGGGAGGGTGAACCAGAGAGGGGACTGCTGATAGTTGCGAAACAGAAACTAATAAACTATTACAATGAGAGAGATGAAAGAACAAAGGCTCGGATTAAAAAGGAAGTCAGCAAAGATGCTACTTAGCTAATGCCAAGAAACAATATTACAGAACATTTCCACAGCTCAAACAGATTAATATTACAAGAAACAGAAAAGACATGGAAACAAAGCAAATATTGGACTTAAGTCATAACCTGAAACTCAAACAGTCCATTGTTAAAATACGATTTTGAAGTTAGCCATAAACTACAAACATACCAAAGAAAGCCTCTAGGTGGGAATTCAGACAGAAAGCAGGTTCTTCAAGCTCTTTGGTTGGGGAAACACTTCCTTAGCCAATCTCAGCTCCTCCTCCTTTCTTTTGGAGCAGCTAAGAAAGCTAAGATTTTTCTAAAGACAGGCCAGCTCCTACAGCAGTGATGGGGAACAGGTTCCATCAGGGTGTTTTGTACCACAGCTTCCATCAGCCCAGTCAGCACAGCCTATGTTCAGAGCTGAGAGGCCCTGTAGCCCACCAACACCTTGGAGAACCACAGGTTGGTCACCCCTGCATTAAAGAATCCTTAGGAAGCTTGTGGAAATGCGTTATTTCCCCTCTTACAACTACCACCGTATACTGTACATGTAATTTCACAATCTCTTTCGTATGCTCTCATGCTGTCTGTTGCTATTGTGCAAATATTATGTGACATTTGGAGAAGTCAATCTGTTTCCATAAAGGCTTTTCTCTCTCTCTCAAGCAATTTTATTCATATCTAATGTCCATACGCTATCTGTCAGGACCCACAGGAAATGCAGGTGTGGATAATTTTATGCAAAGCAACTCACAGCCTGCTTAGATACCAGAGCAGCTTATCCATTCAGAAGCATACCCATGACAACATCAGATTCAGGGTGTGTTCCCGTGCCTTGGTAAGACTTCTAGTCAGGGCTCTTGAAGAAATCTCATAGCTTTGGCACACTCAGCGACATGGCATGCCATAATTCAGGTTCTGTGGCCGGCTTTGCTCCTTGCGCCCCGTCCATCTTCAGCGGACAACTCTCCTGCCATGATATCCCTCAGTAACACGTTCCTTTTGATGTGGTTTTCATACACAGTGGTCTAACCACAGTGGACGTTTTGCTTGGCCAGTCTTATCTTAATAGAGTGGATGAAGTATTGTGGTCACAAGCATAAGAAATGAAGCGGTCCTAATTGATTCCCTAATTGATTTCCCAAAGGTATCTGATTGGCTAGGATGCTGGATTGGATGAGCCATTGGCCTGATCCAGCAGGGCTCTTCTCATGTGCTTACGTACTACTGGAGAAGAGGTAGGTGTTGCTCAGCCTCCTTCCCTTGATTTCCCTTGGTGTGCCGCTTTATTGCTCAGCACTGTCTTCCCGTGTTGCCAAGAGTTGCCAAGCTACAGCTTTAGGGAACAAATTAATGGCTTTGAGATGAATGAATGTGATAGCACTGGTCCTCTATTAGCTTTTAGGCACGGCCCATGAAACTTGTCCCCGACCCAAGAATGCAGCCCTAACTAGCAGATGTGTGCACTAAGTCCAAACACATTCCCCAGGCATTTTCTGTGGCTGCCTCACAGCTGCGCACTCCCTTCCACTGCAGACCTGCAGAGCTGCTAACATCACAGAAATGCCATAATACCAGGGCTGGTTTTTAACAGGTGGTGTTAAAACAGAAAAGGTTCCTCAGTAAAATGTTACTGAGCACAATTCCCAGAGTTGACTGTGAAGAGGGATGGGTGGTTAAACCACTTGAAATTGTAGTCCTGGGAGGGGAAGAGGGGTCTTCTAATGACTCTCTGCACCCTTCACAATCTACAGCTTCCAGAATTCTTTGGGGAAGCCAAGAAGGTTTAAAGTGGTATCACAGTGCCTTAAATATATAGTGTGACTGTAGCCTGAGTTACCGTAGATGGGAAGCTTGGATTCCAAACTTACGTCAACCCAAGAAGTACAGCACTGTTGGAAGAAGCAAGATTTCTGCAACCCTATAATGATCCCTAGCAAAACAAGGCCAAAGCAGGTTCAAAACGGCCTAAATGGTGCACAAACCAAAATTTCTCATAATGCGTTTATTTTCTGAAGGGGTATTTTCTGGTAGCAGCCACCACTACTCATGCAAATGCCTGGAACAATGCAAAGTCTGGAGAATTGTGGAAGAAACAAAATGGTGGCCAGACCACCAATGAAGAGGAATGTCTCAGGAAAAAATAGGCTGTGCTAATGCCACTGCTCACAGGGAGTCTTGTCCCTGAGACACTATTGGAGAATTTCTCCTCCCCCTAAAGCAATTCCGAAAAATGTCCCCATCCCTCCAGCAAATGGAGTAGGAAATTTTGAGAGGCCATTTGTATACAGCACTAGATATGAATGTGGAGGTTTGAATGCTGTGAGCTAAAGACACCATGAGCTGAGCAGCATATAAACACAGCTCCTTCCTAGCAAAAAACAAAGTGCCTGACTGGACACCAGCTTTAATACAGTATACTGATGCCAAACAATATAGCAGTGCCCTTAAGGCTAAAGGAAATAACCCAGCAGAGGAACAATTTGGCAATTGCCTGAGGGCATGCGTTGGGGGCTTGAGGAACCCTGAGTAAAGTTACTGAGCCTCCAGAAACAATTCCTGTTTGCGTTCATCAAGTTGCACAGAATAGCCAAGGGGATGCAACTGGCACAAATCAGATCCCACTCTTCAGCGGCAGATTTTGTTATGCACAGCCTAGAACTGTGGGTGTCAGCTTTTAAACTGCATGACGTTGATCCCTGGGTGTCATCTCCCTCCAAAGCTTCACCGTGACGTTTCCCACAGAAGTTGTTGGCAATTGCATGCACGGTCTGAATCCTTTCTGGCTCATGGCAAGTTTTATTTGAGGAACAAGTTTGAATCAACACAGCATGCCTTTATGTACTCATCTGACTTGAATTAAAGCAGGGCTTGACCTGACCTAGTGATATGTGCAAATCCCTCCAGTTCTCCCACGGCTGCACTGGAGGGACATGTTTTGCCCCAGTTATTCTCACTTAACCCCATTCCTACAGGGTTGCGTCAGAAACTCAGGGCCTTGTCTGGCCCAGTTGTGCCTCAGAGGCCTTAGACACCTCCCACTTTCAGGAGCCTCAGCTGTTTGTTTGCAGATAAGTACTTCTTCATTTCAATTTTTATTTCTTGTAAGAAAAAGACAAAGGAATAAATTAAAACCACCACTGATACAGTATAATCCATCTGGCCAACTAATAAGCACTCTTTTCTTAGCTTCAAGCCTCTCCGGGAGCCATTGTTCTCTGCTCCGACACCAAGCCATATTTGGGGAAGCAAAAGTATGCATGTAACTGGAAAGAGTGTGGAGGTGTGAAGGTTTCAGGAAGCTGGCAAGTGAAGAACCAAGAGATGATAATTGGGTATCACAGCCAGGTTGCTTCCTTTTCATGCCGCACCCCCTTTCCTAGTCTCAGGGCCTATGCAAAATGTGCTGTAGCATATCCGTGAGAGAAAAAACAGCCATACATTGATACTACGCCGGGTGAAAACATGTAGTAAGGAAGTTTTCTCTTGCATAATTCATGCTATCTATTTCACATGTTACCTCTTATAACACCGAGAGGAACCATTAAATAAGAATGTGATTGCTTTGTTGGCACCAGCTCAGCCAACATTCTGAACAAAGGGAGTCACCGCTGAGGAAACCTGCTGGAAGAAGAAGAAGAAGAAGAAGAAGAAGAAGAAGAGGAGGAGGAGTTTGGATTTGATATCCTTCTTTATCACTACCTGAAGGAGTCTCAAAGCGGCTAACATTCTCCTTTCCCTTCCTCCCCCACAACAAACACTCTGTGAGGTGAGTGGGGCTGAGAGACTTCAAAGAAGTGTGACTAGCCCAAGGTCACCCAGCAATTGCATGTGGAGGAGCGGAGATGCGAACTCGGTTCACCAGATTACGAGTCTACCGCTCTTAACCACTACACCACACTGGCTCACCACACAATAACATATTGTTATGCATTTGGAGGGGTCGGTTTGGATGACACCCTGCTTCTCTTCCAAAGCCTCGGATCCTGTATCTGTGAGGATGCTGTTAAACCAGGAACTTCGCCAAGGTTATGGCCTTTGCTGGTTGGTTAAGTGCCCTCATCAGCATTTTAAAGAATGAATGGTTAGGCATTTCCCTCACTCCCCTCACCTGCCTGGAAGCCCTGTAATCCTAGGTAGAAGAACAGTAGCCAAAGTTACATGTGTGAGTTTCACTGGTATTAGAAGCTGGAGACAGAGAGACACTCTGTGCTGGATCTAAATTTGGGGCTCCCCCTGAAAATCTACTTGTGCCCCTTCACCCTATGCTTCAGTTGTGAATGAATCCTAAAGACAGCACAGTCTCTACTGACCATCGTTCCAGGGAAACCAAACTGTGGGAAAGTGTGAACAGGCCCTTGCCATGTTGAACCCGACTGACACTGCTAGGCATGATATAAATCTACTTGACTAGGGGTAGCCAACATAGTGCCCTTCATTTTTTTAAAAAAAAAAATACAACTCCTATCATCCCTTACCATTGGCCACACTGGGAGAGGCTGATGGGAACCGAAGTCCAACAACATCATTTGGAGAACCAAAGATTTCCCAACCCCTGGTTTAAAGCGTGTTTCCAGTTCCCACTGCATATAAAGCAGATGAGAGGACAGAACTGGGCCAATCTGTGGCTGGGATTTTACTCTTAAACTCAAAAGAAAGCCCTCTGTGAAAAACAGTTGCATGCAACTTTACTGCAATGTTATTTAAAAACGAGAAGGAGCCGTTGCAATTTTAAGTGGAAGAAGAACAGGTGGAGAGGTTAGCATGCCAACCCCTTTCCTTTGGCCCTCATGGTGATTTTTCTGCTTCAACTCTCAAACCCATGCTCAGCTGCTCCAGTGATTCTTTCCAGTACTTGATTAGCCAGTGTCACAGGAACTATCATATCTGTCATGAACTGATCACCGGAGAAGAGATGGCACTGCTATTTTCCACATGTCACCTTCCTTCTCTATGGCAAGTTCAGAGATAGGAGGCATGTTGACACCTCAGGATTGTCAGCAACCCAAAACCCAGAATGGAAACCATGATCCATCTGTGAGAACGAAATGCCATATGGAGCAAGTCCTGGCTGGAGACATTTTAAAGATTAACTCTGACATCATTAGTGGGCAATTAATACAGAAAACATTTTGGACTTTGTGGAATCCTATTTGACTTGTGAAGCAAAATCGGTTTCATTTTTTCACTTGTTCCTCAACCCATATCCATGAATAACCCACATATGCCAGTATCATCCTCCCAGAGTTTCTTTGGTCACACACATATCCTCTCTTTACTTATGTCAGGAGCACAGTATAATTTGTGTGTCTATTCTTGTCCTAATTATACCAAGTCCTTTCTCCCACCTTTGTCCCAAATGTCACCACCTTTGTGGAATAAAGTGTTAATTAAGCTCCCATTGCTCTGATGCAATACATTATTATCTTCTTGGTTTATGGAACAGCCTCAAATATTTTTACTTTAGCCATGCATCCTACTCTGCCAGTAATTATTTTTCTAAAATGCTACTGTAAGTTTATACACAGCATCCAGTTGCTTTCAGCTAATCATTTGTGAACACATTACATCTTCTACTTGTTTGAAATTCCAAAAGTTTATAACAGCATAGGTTTTATTTCAGTCCATTAGTATGGGGGGGAAGCATAAATAATTATTGATTGACACTTCAGGTTAATACCCCAAAGTTCTAGTTCTTCAAGATATACTCGAGCGTTACCTTTGCCATGTAGTTGGCATGAAAATGTTCTCCATCATATGGTACTTCCCATGCCATTTTATCCGTGACCCCTTTTCCCCAGTGTGCCAGGTGTTTTTGGACTCCAACACCCACTGGCCCCAGACAGCATCTCCAGCAACCAGGAATTATGAAAACAGCTACCTCTGGAGGGTCACAGATTAGCAACCCTTGCTAAGTATATTAATTTTGACCTAGGAAACCGCCAGTTCAAATCTCATCCACAAAAGACTCAGCCACAAAAGAATCAAGTAGTTTTAGGCAAATTTGGCCTTCTCTCTGACCCATATATGGCCAGTATCACCTGCCCTGCCCCCAAGCAGAGAAGCATTCATAGAATCATAGAATCCTAGAGTTGGAAGGGACCCCAAGGGCCATCTAGTCCAACCCCCTGCAACACAGAAATCTCAGCTAAAGCATCCACAACAGATGGCCATCCAACCTCTGCTTAAATACCTCCAAGGAAGTAGAGTCCACCACCTCTTGTGGGAATCTGTTCCAACAGCTCTTACTTTCAGAAAGTTTCCCCTCAAATGTTTAGTCGGAATCTTCTTTCTTGTAACTGAAGCCATTGCCTCGAGTCCTACCCTCCAGACCAGGAGAAAACAAGCTTGCTCCCTCTTCCTTAAGATATTTGAAGATGGCCATCATATCATATCATAAGAATTGCCCTGCTGGGTGGGCAAAGGCCCAACTAGTCCAGCATCCTGTTTTCACAGTGGCCATCCAGATGCCCGGGGGAAGTCCATGGGCAGGACTCAAGAACAAGACTCCACTTGTGGTATTCAAAGGCATAGTTCCTTCGACAACAGAATTAAAATATAGCCATTTATAGAAATTATCCTCCATGGATTTGTTGAATCTTCTTTTAAAAGCACCCAGGTTGGTGGCCATCATTGCCCCTTGAGGGAATGCATCCCATAGTTTAACTATGTGCTGTGCTTAAGAAGTCCTTTCTTTTGCCTGTCCTGAATCCTCCAACATTCAGCTTCATTGGATGCTGCATACACACCATACATTTAAAGCACGTGACTGCACCCCAAGAATCTTGGGAACTGTAGTTTGTTAAGGGAACAATCTTGGGAACTGTAGTTTGCACTGGGAACTGTATCTCTGATGAGGGTAAACTACAGTTCCCAGGATTCTTTGGGGTGAAATGGTGTGCTTTAAATGAGTTTTTAGCCTGTGGTATCTATGCAGCCATAATATTATGAGGGGAGGGGGAACCTTAACCACTTACTCCATGTACATTATTTAGCAATACTATTGCCTCCAGGGGCAAAGATGGTTCCAAGAATCATAGTTGGAAGGGTCCCGGAGGATCATTTAGTCCAACCCCCTGCAATGCAGGAATATGCAAGTGTCCCAAATGGGGATTGAACCTGCAACCTTGGTGTTATCAGCACCATGCTGTAAACCAACTGAGCTATCCAGTGCTCATGCCATGCATCATTTTATATACTTCCAACATGTCTCCTCTTATTCACCTTTTTTCTAAACTTAAAAGCCCCAAATGCTGCAATCTTTCCTCATAGGAGAGTTACTCCACCCCCTTGTCTGCCATTTTCTGAACTTTCCCCAGCTCTACAATATTCTTTTGGAGATGAGGGAATCAGAAACATGAATTTAAGATTATTTTTTGCTCCAGTGTGCATCATCTGCAGCTCCCAACAGGCACTGCTATAATCCAGACAATGTTTTCTGACTTACTTCTGCTGATGGTGCAAACTAGTATAGAATAGCTTGCCTAAGAGCACTTTGTGATTTCCTGACTAAGAGGAAATCTGACGGGAAAACTTTTATCTCATCTGTATTTCACCAGATCTTTCACCTATTAGTGTACGGATATGACTTGCACATTGATATAGACCTAACTTGGTATTTCCATGATTTGCATCATCCACAGGTAATCTGCTTGCTTTAAATTCATAGACTTTGTTGTTTTACCCATCCAACATAATGTGGTCTGTCTGCTAGAAATTCTGGGTTTGGGCCTACTATTATCACAAATCTAAATCCAGTGCATAATCCTTAAAGGTCGGAGCTAAATTAAGACCTCAAAGATAGATATCGATAATCTTTTTGCCAAACAAATCAAACTTTACTAATTTATCAACTTTTGCAGTTTAACCAACTCAGGTGGCAAATCAATATTTCAGTTCTCCCCACAGTCCCCCTCCAAAGTTCAGTTCAACCTTGGCCACAAAGTAGCCATCATTGATGTTATCCGAATGTCTTCCAATTCTGCCACACTTTTATTGAAACAATGAGTCTCACTGTGTGGTCCAAGGCTGACCATTAGCAGGGCCAGCCCAAAACATTTTGCTGCCGGATGCGAAGGGCATCGGGGCAGTGCTATTTTTCTAGAAGAAGAGGTGCTAGAACTCACTATGAATACCTCCCTTGTTTTCTGTGCCTACCCAAGAGGGGCCAGAACTGAGTTCTGCTGAGTTCCTGCTGAAAAAAGTCCTTTTACAGGGTTATATCCTGCTGGAAAAAGTCCTTTTACTGGCTTATATCCAATGTGGTGCTAAACAACTTGTTGCGTCAACACAAGGATTTACATTTGCACACAGGAACTCCCCTCCCCCACTTTCCTCTTCCCACGCGCACTCTGCACTCTCTCCGGAGAGTTAGGGGGAGAACCCAGAACAAATTTAGAGGGCATGCAAGAGTGAAGAGGGGGGAAAGTTCTGTTGTTCAAGCCTAAATCTTTGCACAGATGGAGCCAGTAAGTTGGCTAACACCCACAGAACTCAGTTACAGGGTGGGTAGCTGAATCTCACCGTAACCCTGCTGATGGGACAATATCCTCCCACCATCCTTGAGGGCAGGAGACTAGCTTAAGGGGTACAAAGGAGGCTGGCTTAGGGAACTCAGAGAGAATGCGAGCAGGGGACTGCTACCACCTGATGCAGCCGCCTCACTTGGCCTAATGGTTGGGCCAGACCTGAACCAGAGCCACACCCATTGGGTCCAAGCTAACTGAAAGATCGTATTCCCTCATACAAACCTGCCCAGGTTTTGAGATCTTTGGGGGAGGCCCTTATCTCGGTCCTGCCATCCTGACAGGCACACTTGGTGGGGATCTGGGAGAGGGCCTTCTCAGTGACTGCTCCCAGGCTCTGGAACTCCCTCCCTGGAGAAGCTAGACTGGCTCTCTCCTTGTCTTTCTGCCAGCAGGTGAAGACGTTTTCCTTCCATCAAGCTTTTGGGAACTGACTGCTTTTAATGAAAGCTCTAGTGCTGTTTTTATTTGTAATTATTTGTGTGGTTTTAATACATTTTATATATGTATATAGTTTTCCTTCTAACAATGCTTGGTTGTTGTTTTTAAATGATTCCCCCCTCTATGTTTTTAGCGGTTCTCGTGTTTATAGGCAAGCTGCCTTGAGTCTTGTCAGGGGAAAAGGGTATAAATAAATATATTATAATGATGGTGATGATAAAAGTTTCCCCATCTGAGATAATTGATCTGACTGCACCTGACGGCATCTTCAGAATCAAGTTCCGGAGAATAATACAAGGGGGAAAATGTACTTTTGAACTGCTCCACAGGGATTCAGTTCCGTGAGAAAATACCATGAGATGTTTCCAGTGCTTCCCTGGGAAACCTAAGAAATCACATCCTGTGTAGTGTACTGGGAACCTGCTCTGCAAAACCATTAGTCCTATTTTCAGGGTTTAGATTCCTCTTGCAATGATGACCAAGTGGTGGTTTTATTTCCTCAGCCTAACCACTCACTTTCCAATCTTGCCCTTGGAGGAACTTCCTGTTTTTGCTCTACCACCTGTTGAGCTGGAAGAGTTGTCATCTTCCAGGTTATTCCCCATGCTAGAGTTGGCACCTTGCTGCCAGTTCCTCCATGGCCCCTTAGGCTTCACATTTTAAGTTCTATCACGCAACATCCTTCCTGCTAGCGCAATGATTCATGTGTTTTAAGATGCCATTTTAAAACAATATTCCGACCGACAGTGTCAGAACCAAGTCAATGGCTACAACTGGAATTATTTCTTTTAACGAACGGTAATCAATAAAGTTGTGACCTTTTCAGCCTATTAACCTAAATTCTGGTGTCAAGTGTCTTTATTCAACAATGGGGGAGGGTTCAAGACCTTGCCGCACAACTGGAATCTTTTTTTTTCAACGAACTGTTCCATGTAAGTGATGAGGAAATACAAACTTGATACAATTTACCACTTTATCTGTGGGATCACCTTACCCCAACTGCTTTGATCTCCAGAATGGGCACTGTTCCTGCATTGCAGCGACATGGGTGGCGCTGTGGTCTAAACCATTGAGCCTCTTGGGCTTGCCGACCAGAAGGTTGGCGGTTTGAATCCCCGTGATGGGGTGAGCTCCCGCTGCTCCGTCCAGTTCCTGCCAACCTAGCAGTTCAAAAGCACACCAGAGCAAGTAGATAAATAGGTACTGCTGCAGTGGGAAGGTAAATGGCATTTCCATGCACTCTGGTTTCCATCATGGTGTCCCGTTGCACCAGAAGCGGTTTAGTCATGCTGGCCACGTGACCCGGAAAGCTGTCTGTGGAAAACGTCGGCTCCCTCGGCCAGAAAGTGAGATGAGCGCCGCTACCCCATAGTCGCCTTTGGCTGGACTTAACCATCCAGGGGGAGGGGTTTCCTTCTTTTCCCCCTACTGCAGGGGGTTGGACTAGATGACCCCCTCATGGTCCCCTCCAACTCTACAATTCTATCATTCACTAGAAGGACAGATCCTGAAGTTGAGGCTCCAGTACTTTGGCCACCTCATGAGAAGAGAAGACTCCCTAGAAAAGACCCTGATGTTGGGAAAGATGGAGGGCACAAGGAGAAGGGGACGACAGAGGATGAGATGGTTGGACAGTGTTCTTGAAGCTACTAACATGAGTTTGGCCAAACTATGAGAAGCAGTGAAGGATAGGCGTGCCTGGCGTGCTCTTGTCCATGGGGTCACGAAGAGTCGGACACGACTGAACGACTGAACAACAACAACAACAACATACACTTTGAAACACCCTGATTATTGATATCAGGCAGGCGTTTTCACTATATTCTTTTAAACGCCTGCTAAAAACAATTTTTTTTAAAGCCTATCCAGATATCTTGTATAGTTAAAGCTATGGTTTTCCCAGTATGGAAGTGAGAGCTGGACCATAAAGAAGGCTGATCGCCAAAGAATTGATGCTTTTGAATTATGGTGCTGGAGAAGACTCTTGAGAGTCCCATGGACTGCAAGGAGATCAAACCTATCCACTCTGAAGGAAATCCGCCCTGAGTGCTCACTGGAAGGACAGATCCTGAAGGTGCGGCTCCAATACTTTGGCCACCTCATGAGAAGAGAAGACTCCCTGGAAAAGACCCTGATATTGGGAAAGATGGAGGGCACAAGGAGAAGGGGACGACAGAGGATGAGATGGTTGGACAGTGTTCTCGAAACTACTAACATGTGGGAGGCAGTGGAAGACAGGAGTGCCTGGTGTGCTCTGGTCCATGGGGTCACGAAGAGTCAGACACCACTAAACGACTAAACAACAACAACATCCAGATATCTAGAATGAAAATGTGTGTTTTAATCTGTAGTTAGTTTATTGCTGATTTTAATTTTTGAATATTTTAAATTGTTGGTTTTTAACTGTTTTTTTTACCAATAATGTTGTTGTTTTATTATTTTCGTAAACCACTTTGAGGTTTGTTACAATGAAGTGGTGTATACATTTAATGTAATGCAATTAATTAAATGGCTCAGGACTGCAATACCTCAAGGACTGCCTTGCCCCATATGAACCAACCTGGACCATTCAATCACCATTTGAGGCTCTTCTTCATGTGCAAGAGGTCTGGAGGTTAGAAACTCAAGAACGGTCTTTTCTGCAGTGGCTCCTTCTTTGTGGAATGTTCTCCCCAGGAAGGCTCAGCTGGTGACTTCATTACATATCTTTAGATGCCAGACAAAAATGTTTCTCTATAATCAGGCCTTTGGCTGATTAACATTGGCCTTTAAAGTGTGTTTGTGGGATGGGGGTTATTGGTTTGTTTTTGTTTTATTATGCATGATGTGTTCTCATTTTGTATTCTTATGTTGTGAACCTCTCTGTGATCTTTGGCTAAAGGGTGATATACAAATTTAATACATATTAATGACATTTTCTTTAATAAACAAAATACTGGTGCGGTCTGGGTTTTTTTGGGGGGCAGGATGTAAGCACCTAGTCCTGATTCATAATTTAATATTTTATTGATACTGTAAGCCACACAAAGAATTTTGCAGCACTATTATTAAACGGTACTAATAATAACTAAATGAATGAATAATTATATACAATGTATTAATATTAGGCAGGAACCTTTGCTGTACCTGCTAAAAACTCATTTTGTTTACACAAATCTACCCAGACGGGTCACTTTACTAGGTACATTTGTTTTAAAAACTGTTGATAGTATCTATATTCTGTGAATACTATGTGTATTGTTGTTAAAGCCTGTTTAATTGCTATTATTCATGACTCTTTTGTATCATTTCATGTAAACCATTTATAGAGTTATTTATTCTTTGACAAAGCAATATATAAATGTTGCTAAGTACAGTAAATAAAAGAATTATGGCCATAACAGTGTTTCAGTTTTAATCCTTAGCATTTCTGCAACACTGCCATGGACATTGCCTCAGTAATCCTTGCAACAATCTGGAAAGTAAGTACAGTATATGCACATATCAGTGTGAATGCACATGTGGGCTTCATAGATCCAATTCTCCCATGTGTGCTTTGGCCCACACACCAGTGTTTTCAGTTGAATCCAACCTAATGTTTCCAAACCATATTAGTGTGCTATGCTTTGTGAGGCAGTATTTGCTGTTGTCTTCTCCCCTCAGTTAATTCACCCTCCCTGAGGTCTATTGTGAGCACTCACACAGGTATTTGTTTATCTGCGCAAGTAGCCCCCCCCCCCTTTTTAAGTGTGATGTGAGTTTTCTGATATACCAGATTTGCATGAAACAAGAGTGTTTTAAAAAATACAAGTGTGTTGCACCTGTCCCCACTAGCAACCCACCAAGGAATGCCTCACCAATGGAAGTAGTGGTTGTGGTGATAGATGGCACCCAGCAAACAGTTGTCACACTTAAAAAACAACAACCACACACTCCCACACAATGTACTTCAGCATGTCTTGAGTAATATGTGATTTTTATGTTGGATTCCCAACTCACTACATTATCTCTGGATCAAGAAAATCTAAATTAAATGGGGGGGGGGGTGTTAGTACAAGCTGAACTTGGAACAGGATGTTGTGTGGATAACGCACAACACACACACACACACACTCCTGGGACACATCAAACCCACTTTACAGTGCCATGTGTACACACCTTGAGTCAATATTGGTGATGAGGAACTGAGGCTGAGAAATAGTGATGTACCTAAAGGTTCCAAATGACTTCAAAAGCAAGGTGGGATTTGAAGTGTCGACAATCTGGTTCAAAGCCTGTCACACGTCCCCAGCTCTTGAGGTCACTTAAGCTTCTTCTCTGTCATCTACGAACTTGTAAGGAAACACATTTTTAAAAAACCAAAAAACAAAACAAAACCCAATGATATCTTTTTATGGTTGTTTATGTTTTGAAGCCTTCTTCATGGGATCTGAGCAACCGTTTT
This sequence comes from Lacerta agilis, assembly GCF_009819535.1. Classification (NCBI taxonomy): domain Eukaryota; kingdom Metazoa; phylum Chordata; class Lepidosauria; order Squamata; family Lacertidae; genus Lacerta; species Lacerta agilis. The sequence continues at coordinate 30,880,120 of NC_046313.1, forward strand.
TCAATTCATCTCACTGGATCTGTGGCAGATAGTTGTGTTACTTGGTTGGTGTTCCTTGTCTTTGACTGAATAGGATAAGGAGACCATGGAGGTCAGGGTTATCCAGAAGCATGAAGTGTCATGAGAAATAGGGTTGAATGGAAATATGTACTATTCCTCTAGTATATATATATATATAAAATCTACCCGCAATCCAATCAATCTGGTTTTGAAGCCACTGACAGAATTGGGCATTTCTTACTTTCTTGGCAAGGTGTTTTCTCTTTGAGAATCTCTCTCTCTTCCTATCTCTTCCTATCTAGTACCCTATTACTCTGATCCCTCAGAACTTGCCAAGAAGATGGAGGCATAAACCTTACACCAAAATGAGAGCCTCCAGAGGCTGGATCCGGCCCAGTCACTTTCTCAATCCAGCCCGTGGACAGTCCGGGAACCAGCGTGTTTTTACATGAGTAGAATGTGTGCTTTTATTTAAAATGCATCTCTGGGTTATTTGTGGGGCATAGGAATTCGTTCATCCCCCCCCCAAAAAAAAAATAGTCTGAGGAACTATATGATCTGAAGGACGGTGGACTGGCCCACGGCTGAAAAAGGTTTGCTGACCCCTGCTCCAGAGGCATTCCTAGGGGTAGGTGAAAGCAGCTCCTGCTGAGGCCGCAAGCCCAGCGGGGGTGCAAAAATCACCTATCGGGTGTTGAAGTCCTCCCAATACCTGGAGCACCCCCTCACCCGATGCTCAGCACTCCAGCATCTGTTTTGCTGGCAGAAGGAATCTGCTGGGATCTCCAGCAGGAAGAACTGCTGCTCCTGCTGCAGGAGGAGGAGATGGAAATGAGTCATCAGACTGGCTGCGCAAATGCCCCAATCAGCCCCAAGGAGGCACGGTCTGCCTGTCCAGGCAACCTCCCTGCTTCTCAGGTTGTTGTTTTTCAGGGGAGGGGGATGCCAATACAGCTCCTTGACAAGGGTGCAAAGGACACAAGGTATGCATCTGAGAGCATCCACCTCAAGTGCTTAAGTGCCTTCTCCATGCTCCTCCAGGGAAATGTGAAAATTTGTAGGTCACCTGCCGCCTCCTATGGTGTTTTGTTCCTTAATTGATTTATTTAAAGCTGGCAGGGTGAAACCAATTGCAGGAAGAAATAAACGACGGACTCTCCTGCTTCCCTTGCCACTTATATAACCAAATTACAACCTGGTTTAGGCAATGCCCGCCTCAACTCTCATGGGTAATTTAGAGTGCCGTCCCATTGCTTGTGATGGAATTCCTAACACAACTATGCAAGTATATTTCCAAGCGATGATTGATGTAAATAACTTTTGGGCTAGCCATTATGGAGCCATGAGAAGTCCCAAGGAAGTGTGTGTACAATTTCCTGCTCTGGTGTGTGGAGAGAAATGAAGGCTGTAGGCCTCAGAGACCCCAGAGCTATGGCAACAGCAGAGTAATATGTAACTCAAGGGGAACTGGGCCCTGTTAGGTGACCATAGGGACAAACTAGCCGATACATTAGCTCTGTACCTGGGCCCTTAAATGCATCTTTTTATGCCAGTGCTGGTGGGACAGCAGATCCAGACGGGGACCCCAGCATGGGGGGGGGGGTGTTGGGGGGGATTTTACTTTCTGCTGCCCGCTATGGTCCTGATTATGATCAAACCCCTGCACTGGCAATTTGAAAAGGGGGATGAAATATACTCGGAGTCAAGTGTGAATTTCATGCTCTTTGTTCAGCTCATAGTAGTGAGGAATGCAGTTCCCCCAAAACGTTTGCTTTATATACACTATTTACACAATGGGCCCCACATGATTGGCTAATTCTGGGATACTCCTGTATGATAATCGAAGTGCGAATTCACTTCCACCTGGAGCTGGATTGGGTGGCTCCTGCAGACCAATCAGACTGCTGCAATCTCAATCCTATTGTTCTGGGACCAGTCAAACTGCTGCAATCTCAATCCTATTGTTCTGGGACCAGTCAGACTGCTGCAATCTCAATCCTATTGTTCTAGGACCAATCAGACTGCTGCATTTTGGATCCTATTCAACTCAGTACATAACAGGGGAAAACACCAGTTTGCTCCAATGGCACCATTCATAGCTGCCCAGTCCAGATCAGGACCATAGCAGAGGGCAAAAGTTTGAAGTCTTCAACCCCTAATTCTAGGCACTCAGTCCATACTTGGGACCCAGTTGGCTACACATCATTTAGTTTGGCCCTGCATGGCACATAACCCTGAAGAAAGTGTACCAATGTAAGTCAATGGCTCGCTCACACACCTTGAGTTAAGATTATGTAAAGGATAAACAGTAGGTGCTTAACTTGGTCATCAGGACACATTAATTAGGCTCGGCAAGCAGTAGCTGCTAAATATTTGGGAAAGCTGGAGGATTATTGGCTAAAACCCAGGTTTCTTCCTCCCTGGGCACCATATTTCCCCCTCTATGTTTAAGACTTAATTTCCAGGTGCCATTTGAAACTGGCAGGAGAAGAGAAGAGACTGGTTCATTTGCAGGCGTGTAGGAGGTTATGGATCCATTAGTGCAATTATGTGTGCTTGAGGCCTGCCGGGCTATGAACTCAGGGTCAAACTAGATCCAACTTGAAGTACCTGATTAAAAACTGTGCTTGTGTTTATTTACAACGTTCCTACACCACCCACTAATAAAAAGTTCTCTGGGTGGTTCACGAACAAAAGTCTGGGGAAACCAACTGATCTCAGCTGGATCAGGGCTGTGATATGAGAAAAGGGAAATTAAGCCTTTCCTCCTTACTTCCTATCAAAAAATAAAACAAAACCCTGATATGCTATTTAAAACTAGGGCAAACATCATCTTTGGGTGGTGCTTTATATTTATAAAATATTCTTTTAGGCAATAATCCTAGGTGCAATTACCTGAACATTACTGGTACTGAAATCATTATCTATAATTATAATATTAAGATTGCTGTGGTAGTTACATATTCACCCTCCCAGACATTTGTCAGCTGGGAACTAGGTGCAAGCATTTCAGTAAAGGAGAAAATAGAAAATTACCTTTTACCAGCTTTGTCTGATTCACAAGCTAGGGCTGTTTGTGAACAAGGATAGACTAATCGCTGTAGTCAATGCCTTGGTAACTTAAAGGTTAGGTTACTGCAATACACTTTTATGTGGGGCTGCCTTTGGACCTGACTCCAACTATAGCAGAATGCAGTGGCCTGGTTATCCCTAAACTTTCCCGGGAAAACAGGGACTTCCCATTTTTTTAACACGAGAGCATGGTGGCCATTTTGGGATACTCTGCCAATAGAGATTCAGCAAGCACCTTCTGTTTCAACTTTTAAATGCCTACTGAAAACTTTAAATTCCACCAGGCTTATGCAGGCAACTAATAATGCATATTTCCATAGTATAGGTAACTCACAAATTATGCACATTCAACCTGTGCACATTCAACTTTACACACTTGGCAAATAAAAAATAAAAGGGGTGGGGTTCCAGGAAAAATGACTTTGGCAACCCCACTCATCATTGAACCCAATGCAATTTTGACTATATACAATTTTGGCTTTACAAGTGATCCCGGAATGGAACCCTGCATAAGTTTAGATTCGGCTGCTTGCTGATTTTAACATTTTCATATGGTATATATTGTCCTTTACATGTGGTTATTGTAAACCATTCTGATTTTTTAAAAAAATGAATAGCAGTATATAAATATTTTTAATAAATAAATAAATGTTGTTGTTATGCACAATGGCAAATGTCATGATACAGACATTTTCATCAGTTCCAATGGCTGGGGGTGGGAGAACCCAGTGGATATAAAGAGGACAGTAAGAGTCGCTGCAATATCAAATGCAATATATGTATAAACAAATCCTGCTTATCCTTCTTACTTTTGTGGTTTAGAGTCTGCCCTAAAGAATTCACCATCATCCCGTTATGCTAAAACGAAATAACTAGTTGTCACCCTTCCTTTGTATTGCGAGTTGTTTCTCCCCGCGCTCCACCCACAAGTCGTCACATATGGTCCTGGAACTGCTTATAGAGCAACACTGCTTACTTGCAACGCAAAGCAATGCGCCATCTCTTGCTGGGAACAACAGGTCCAACAAGCCCCAAAGGACTCCGTGACGCTGTGCAAACAGCCAGAGGGAACCTTGCCCTAATTCAATAGTGTTAACTAGGGGCAGGCGATAGGGGAACCTGCCTCAACTGCAGCCTGGACAGGACTTGAAATCATCTAACATTCCACTGACAGCTGCTAAAAGCAATACTTCGTTTGGAATAATTTGACATGTTTTCCAAGCCGGTAGCTGAAAAGTCAAGAAGCACAGGTATTAGCTTGCTCAGGGTGCTGGCGGGAACAGCAAGCCAGACTTAATGACATCCATCTAATTTGCCAGTAGGCTAAGCCTAGCCATAGAACCCTCATACTGCAGGTGAGGGAAAAGGAAATCAGAGATGTGCAATTTCCCCCCCAGATTTCACCATTCATTTCCCAAAGGAAGTTAAGGTTGTGGATGAATTCATCAATTTTAGGTTCTCATTTTTTCAGCTTTCAGTTCTCCACATATCTGCATTAGTTTGTTATACACACACTCCAGAAAATCCATCAGCATTTAAGTACATATTTATCCTAATATGCAATTTCTGGTGTGCAACTCTACCCAAGTGATGAAGTGCCCACGTTGGACACTTTGCAGGCTGTGACTGGAAATTGCATTTCCAACACTTCACAAAAAACATAGGGATATGATTGTATCACCCCATTTCCCATACCAACGGTCAGTGCCTGAGCTCCCCACAACTAGCACATATAATAAAAGGCTGCCATTCACTTCATACATGGATCAGACCCAGACCCCAGTTATTTTTAATGATCCCCAAGTTCCCTCAACGTTTTAAAAATATATACTGTAGTGTGATGTTCTCCGCTGGGTTTTTTTTAATCTGGGGTGGTGGTGTCATGCTCCCTCTCCAGCCATTGTCAACAGCAGCAGAAAGTAAGCTCCCTACCACTTCCTCATTCATGATTGCTTTTGCAATGCTCAGTCATCTTTGTTTGAGCACTTCTGGGAGGCCTTGTCTGCCCACTGAATGATCAGCAGCGGCTGGCTAGCCCCAGCAGAGATTGCACATCTAAGCAGCCACTCTTCTGCCATGCCGGAAGTTTCACAAAGCCACCTTTCTGCGCTAAGCGCTTGCTGAGCACCCTACATATGTCAAGTACTTGTTTGATCAAGACTGGAATCAGGAAATTAATTATCCATTTTTTTGCGAATTAAGGACATTGACGTGGCTTATATAATAAAAACAAGAGTTCCCAAATTATTTAAGAGTTAATGAATTTAAATTAATGAAATGATACTGAATTATTAAATATATGTCTGGCAACACCCTCTTTGTGCAGTTCTGCCACACCCACTTTGGCATGCAGTCCCCAGGGAGATGGCCAGGGCAGGGGACAATGTAGGCCTCAGACCAAAAACGGTTAGCTAGCCCTAATTTGGATGCAGCTCCTCTGCATACTTCCAGTCTGAGCTCACTTTTGGTGCAAACTTTTATTGAACATTCCTCCTGGTTTGTTGGCACAAAGTTTATAGCAGGGGTCTGCAACCTTTTTCAGCCATGGGCCGGTCCACCATCTCTCAGACCATGTGGTGGTCCGGACTATATTTTTTGGGGGGGGGGGAGAATGAATGAATTCCTATGCCCCACAAATAACCCAGAGATGCATTTAAAATAAAAGCACACATTCTACTCATGTAAAAACACGTTGATTCCCGACGCATCCGGCGGCTGGATTTAGAAAGCGATTGGGCCGCATCCGGCCCACGGGCCTTAGGTTGCCTACCCCTGGTTTACAGGGAGATTAGATGACATCACCTATTTATCTAGCATTCAGTTGGATTTGCTTATGGGGAGTTCAAGCCGTCCTGGTTTCTGGTTTGATCCCAAAATGTCCTGCTTATCCTTAAGACATCCCTATTTTCATTGGAGAAACGTTGGGGGGTATGGAATTATGCAACCCCAGAGCCCAGGAGATAAGTTACTTGCAACATTTAGAAGACACCTGAAGGCAGCCCTTATGTTGGAAGCCACCCAGAGTGGCTCTGGCAGCTGAGTCTGATGGGCGGGGTACAAATAATAAAACAAGAATTGTTATTATTATGGAATAAAGGTAAAGGGACCCCTTGACATTAGGTCCAATCGCAGACTCTGGGGTTGCGGCGCTCATCTCGCTTTACTGGCCATGGGAGCTGGCGTACAGCTTCCGGGTCATGTGGCCAGCATGACCAAGCCACTTCTGGTGAACTGGAGCAGCTCACAGAAACGCCGTTCCCACCGGAGCGGTACCTATTTATCTACTTGCACTTTGACGTGCTTTTGAACTGCTAGGTTGGCAGGAGCAGGGATCAAGCAACGGGAGCTCACCCCATCGTGGGGATTCGAACCACCGACCTTCTGATCAGCAAGCCCTAGGCTCAGTGGTTTAGACCACAGCGCCACCCGCGTCCATATTATTATGGAATAGGATGTCCCTATTTTCATTGGAGAAATGTTGGAGTGTGTGCATTGGGTCCAGCAATCATTACCCTACATCCACTGTCACTCATTAGTCCACAAGCTGGGTCAGGGCAGCCCAACCATGCCACCTCAGTTGAGCTGGCTGTCCAGCAATGATTGACTAGGGGGCAACCTGGATGTAGATGTGCTGAGGAGAGCTGTGGGTCCACTTGGTGCACCTGAACTAGCCAATGCCACCCTGTGGCTGGCCCTGTGTTGGAGATGTGCAGGTCAGGGGCAGTGCCAGCATCATTAACAGGGCAGCACCAGCCACTGCACATATGCAAAGCAGACCCAGAACTCCACTCAGCACAGCCACAAAACCTGAGTATCCGCTGTGGGGTTAGCTGTGTCATTAAGCCCTCCCAGGGAATCCATTGTTTACTTTGCCATGCCAGGGGCTGGTGCCAGGCCTATTAAATCCCATTAGGAGTAAACATGCATAGGATTGCACTTCATGCTAAAGTCTGTGGCGCTGTAAAGTCATTGACTGATTGACAGGCAGACATGGAAGAGGAGCCGCAGAAGAAACCTTTCAAATTTAGGAGAGATTGGATTATAGTGCCTATAAAATCAACGTGCATGGATTGTTACTGTGTGTGCAGGACAGCAGGTCTTGGACCTAGGTGGCACGTGTGCTTGCAGGTTATAAACATACTTAGTGTGGCAGACACAGGCATCTCTCTTGCACATCCTCGGATGAGAAAGAAGCCAGCCAGCCCTGTGTTTTATGGCAACAAATAATAATCCCTCATAATGTCTGCAGTGCACCGTCACTACCATCCAAAGGGCTGGGCAAGCATTCTGTAGCATTGCTCCTCCTAGGAATTCTAATTTGGTTTCACATGCCCTGCACTTACCCAGCAGCAGCACCTATGCTAAAGAGCTGCTTGAAAATTCCCTGCTGCCTGCCACCAAACTACGGATGGAATTACCAGTATCTGAAAATCTCAATGTCAAGTTTATCTGCAATTATTTTTTTCCTAATTCCTGCCTCACTCGTTCTCAATGAGAAGTTTACTGGTTCTACTAAAAACACAAACAATTCTTCCATAGTCTACACACACACACACACACACACACACACACACACACACTGATACTAGGGGCTGCCAACCCGGTTCACTCTATTCACCAACCCACCAATCCCTTTGCCAACCCTCTTCCCCCACACCCAGTCAACCCCTTCTTGTTTCCCAACTGGGTAGGCAAATGAGCAAGGTGGGGCTAGATGTGCTTGAGTTGTCAAGATGCCATAGACTATATTAACATACCCTCCGACATTTCTCTGATGAAAATAGGGACATCCTATCCAACAACAACAACCACAACAATAGTGTTTCCAACATATATATAAACAGAATAAAACATTAAACATGAAAAAACATCCCTATAAAGGACTGCCTTCAGATGTCTTCTAAAGGTTGTATAGTTACTTGTCTACTTGGCTCAGGGGTTGCATAACTCCATACCTTCCAACATTTCTCCAATGAAAAGAGGGATCTCCTATGGGAAAATGGGATATTCCAGGATAAAATCAAAAGCTGAGACAGCTTCTGTAAATCTGGGACTGTCCCTGGAAAATAGGGACACTTGGAGGGTCTATATTAATGCCAACGGAGAATTGCCAACACGTTCATGATCTCCTGCCACCCATTTATCTTCAGCATAATAGGGGCATCTCTTACGTAAGTTATCATTTTGTTATAAACCCTGTTGGAAATTACCTTCCAACCTTTCAGTAGCATGACTCAACAGAAGTTACATGTTTAGGGTGTGAGGTTAAAAGCCTCTGTGTACTTAAGCAGGCTCCAAGTCTGTAATAACCCCTCTTAATAAACAACCAGTGCAAGGGAACTGTTGCGGAGGGACTTGGTGCAGGTACCACTCCAACCAGCTAGATCCTCACACACAAAGTGGCTCAGAAGAATGACTCATGCAAGGGAACGCAGATCCCTGCCTGCAATTAGAAAAAAGTGGCAGCTTGCCATTTTCCTGTTCAAAAAAGAGAGGGAGCAAAGCACATTACTACTACATAAGTAGGCTGTTCAAATGAGCGGATAGTTATGCAGGAAAAGCTTGCTGCAATAACATCTGCCCTGGCAGTATTATTATTATTATTATTATTATTATTAAACTAATAACCCCTCTTTGATTTTTACAGTTCTCATGCTGTTGCTTATTGCTTGTTCTTATTAACTGGGCTGAATAAAACAACTGTCACTTTTTCCATTATTGTATTCTGTGCATTGTTGGAAACTGTCCTATAATCACATAAATGTCTACAAATTGGACAGATAAATTAACTGTCTTACAGCCCGCATTCTGGAAGTGGCGTTGGTGGCGGCAGGATGAGGGGAACTGCAAGGAAATGGAGCTCCCGGAAACGTGCTGCTGCGTCCCCTCGGACAGAGACCAGCAGTGCGAAGCAGTAGAGTGTCTCTACTGCGAGGAGGTCTCAAAGTACGAGAAGCTGGCCAAGATCGGGCAAGGCACCTTCGGGGAGCTCTTCAAAGCAAAACATTGTCAAACAGGCAAAAAAATTGCATTGAAAAAAGTGTTGATGGAGAATGAAAAAGACGGGTTCCCCATCACAGCCCTACGGGAAATCAAAATCTTCCAACTACTCAAGCATGAAAATGTCATGAATCTCATTGAGATCTGCAGGACCAAAGCCTCTCTGTACAACCACTGCAAGGGCAGCATCTACATGGTATTTGACTTCTGCAAGCATGACCTGGCTGGACTCCTCAGCAATGCCCATGTCAAGTTTACACTTTTGGAGATCAAGAAAGTCATGCAAATGCTCCTGAACAGCCTGTACTACTACATCCACCGGAACAAGATCTTGCATTGGGACATGAAAGCAGCCAACGTACTTATCACCTGCGATGGTGTTCTGAAGCTGGCCGACTCGGGCCTGGCTCGGGCCTTCAGCCTGGCAAAGAACAGCCAGCCCAATCGCTACACAAACAGGGTGGTAACTTTATGGTATCGTCCTCCGGAACTGCTTCTGGGGGAACAAGATCATGGACCGCCCATTGATCTCTGGAGCGCAGGATGTATAATGGCAGAGATGTGGACCCGAAGCCCCATCATGCAGGGAAACACAGAACAGCACCAGCTCACTCTCATCAGCTAGCTTTGTGGATGCATCACTCCGGAGGTGTGGCCAAGCATGGATAAGTACAAACTGTATGAGAAGGTGGACCTGCCAAAAGGGCAAAAGCGCAAGGTGAAGGAGCAGCTAAAGGCATACGTCAAAGACCCATATGCTCTGGATCTCATCGACAAGCTGGTGGTCCTGGATCCTGCCCAAAGGATAGATACCAATGATACCCTGAATCACGACTTCTTCTGGTCCGACCCTATGCCTTCTGATCTCAAAAACGTGCTCTCCACCCATAAGTAATTCATTTTCGAGTACCTGGCTCCTCCCAGGAGGAGAGGTGGACATGTGCCACAGCAACCTGCCAATCAGGGCAGGAATCCAGTGGCGACCAATCAGACAGAGTTCGACAGAGTGTTCTGATGGCTGTGGACCAAGAACAAGAATGGAATACTGGTTTCCAGTGGTGTAACGAAAACAATTTGTTTCAGCTGTTTTTTGTTTTTCTTTTACTGTTGCAAAGCAAAACAAAATAAACAAAACAAAATTTGGTGGGAAGAGAACAAAACACCTGCAGGTCTGTGTTTTAAGAGCTGCAGGGATAGATTAAACACTGTCTGGAAAGGTGTGTAGAGTTCTGCCTAGCTGGACTATCACAGACTGAATTGCAGCTTTTCTGTGCTTGTTGATTTCTGAGGTACTGAAACAATCTCGGTGAACTGTTGTTGTTGTTGTTGTTTAATTCATTGGTTCTATGAAGTTGCACTGCTAGGAAAGTATGTATCTGATGTGCAGGAGGATGGAGCAGACTGGGTAGTGTGATGGCCTGGGAGTCAGACTCTGATGCTGAACCTGAGGGATCCCAGCCTGCACAGGATCCCCCGCCTCCAGAACCAGCTGAGCCGGGGCCAGGGCTTGAGCCTGAAGGATCCCCACCTGTGCTGGATCCCCAGGTGCAGGCATCAGCAGAGTCTGCTCTGGCTCCTGATGGGAGGGAGGACTCATTGCCTGCAGGTGCTCCACTCCCAGCCTCTTCAGAAGAAGCGGAGGCATCCCCTGGGTCTAGTAACCCACCAGCCTCTCCTGAGCTACAGAGGCTCAGGGCAGAGAGGCGAAGGGAGTTAAGTGTCTGCAGGAGGAGTGCTCGCCTCCAGGCCCGGAGGAGAGGCGAGTCTCCGGAGGATCGGGACCGCCCTAAGCATAGGGCCAGATAAAAGCCAGCCAGACCCAGCCCAAGTTGCGTGAGCAACTTAGTTGCAAGCGTGTGCTCAACCTGCAACCTTGTGCCTGAACCCGCCTTGGACCTTGACCTGCTCCCTGCCTTGCTCCCCGCCGGATTGACCTCCTTTGGACCCCTAGACCCAGGACTGGACTTGGACCTCGCTTCATGGACAAACCCTTGGGGCCAGCACAGTTTGCTCACGCCACACCCGCACTCCCCCTTCGCTGGGGTGCGTTCGGGAGGAACTAGTAGCCATGGCAGACCAGGCGGCTGCGCTAGTGGCATTGGCCCAGGAGAACCAGGCCTTGACCCACACCGTGCAGCAGCTAAGCAATGCGGTTACAGCGCTTCAGCAGCGTTTGGATGCCCTACCGGCTCCTGGGGCCGCCGCCCCAGCTCCTGGCAAGTACCCAGTGGCCCTGCCAGAGAAATTTGATGGGTGCCCAGCCAGCTTTCCCATGTTTCTCGCCCAGGCCAAGCTGTATATTCAGGGGCGAGCTCGGGATTTCCCTGACGACCGCACCAAGGTGCACTTCCTGATCAGCTTGCTGAAGGACCAGGCGGCCAAGTGGGCGTTGCCGCTGCTCCGGCAAGACTCCCCCTTGCTGACAGACTATACGGGGTTTTGCAATCATCTGGAAACCACGTTCGCCAACCCTCAGAAGGGGAGTCAAGCCAATCGGGCAATTCGGCGGTTGAAACAGGGCAAGTCCACAGTGGCCACCTACGCCACGGAATTTCGGCTGCTGGCGCAGGACTTGACCTGGAACGACTCTGCCCTGCGGGACCAGTATCTCGAGGGACTTTCAGACGAGATACTGGATCAGCTGGCCACATTGGATCGCCCTGCCACACTGGATGCCCTCATCCAACGGAGTCTGCAGATAGACGATCGGTTGGAGGACCGTCGCCAGGCCCGGGGCCGCCGGCACTCCGGGCTCCCGGCACCGGTGCTTCCCTGCAGTTCCGTGGCCAGAGCTGAGTCATTGGAGGAGCCGATGCAGCTCGGGGCAGCCCGGCCTCGCCTCTCCCCCTCGGAAAAGACTCGGCGTCGGGAGGGGAACCTGTGTCTCTACTGCGGTGGGAGTGGACACTACGCCCGAACCTGCCCTGAGAAACGCCAGCCGCAGGGAAAACTGCCAACCCCAGTAGCCGATGGCCCAGGCTACCTGGGGACCCAAGCATCACATGATGGGCCCTCACCAGTGGAATTGCAACACCTCATGATACCGGTGCGTCTATACCCCCCCGGTGGGCCCTGGATTCTCACCCACGCTCTGGTGGATTCGGGGGCAACCCGCTCCTATATGGACTCTGCCTTCGCCACTCAGCATCAGGTGCCGCTTCAGAACAAGCCGGAACCAGTACAGGTGGAGGCAATTGACGGACGGCTCCTACGCTCGGGCGCTGTTACTCGGGAGACCCAGCCCTTGGTCCTGTGCTACCAGCAGCACCGGGAGGTGCGAACCCTGGACATTGCCACCATGCCCCGGTTTCCCCTGGTGCTTGGGATGGACTGGCTGGAGTCACACAATGTTCAGATCGACTGGGTCAATCGGACTGTACGCTTCCCAGACCCGGGTTCCCGTGCTCAGTCCGAGTTAGTAGCAGCTGCCCCCATGGGGCAGGCTCTGTCAACGCTCCCTGCCGTGTACCAGGACTATTTAGACGTGTTCGAGGAACAGGGAGCAGACAAGCTGCCGCCTCATCGGTCCTTCGACTGCGGCATAGACCTACAGCCTGGGGCGCCCCTGCCTGTGAGCCGCCTATATTCTCTTTCGGAGCCAGAGCGTGAAGCTTTGCAGGACTTCCTTCGCAAGAACCTGGAACGTGGGTTCATTAGACCCTCTACCTCACCCATTGCCGCTCCTGTACTCTTCGTTAAGAAGAAGTGTGGGGAGCTTCGCCTCTGCCATGACTACCGGGCCCTGAATAAGATCACCATCCCAGACCGGTACCCCTTGCCCCTTATTGCAGAATTGCTGGAGCGGGTGCAGGGGGCGCAGATGTTCACCAAACTGGACCTCCGAGGGGCCTACAACTTGATTCGGATCCGTGCCGGGGACGAGTGGAAGACTGCATTCGGGACCCGGTATGGGCAGTTTGAATACCTGGTTATGCCGTTCGGATTATGCAACGCGCCCGCCGTGTTTCAACGGTACATCAACCACGTGTTCCAGGACTTGCTAGACAAATACGTGGTGGTGTACCTAGATGATATTCTGATTTATTCCCGTGACCCAGCCCATCACGAGAGTCATGTTCGGTCCGTGTTGCAGCGCTTGCGGGAGCACCGCCTGTACGCCAAGCTTAGCAAGTGCGAGTTCCACCAGCGGTCAGTGGACTTCCTTGGACACCGACTCTCCCCTGACGGGGTGCAGATGGACCCTGGGAAGGTGGCTGCGGTTCGAGAGTGGGCAGCGCCCCGGAACCGCAAGGACTTACAGCGGTTCCTAGGGTTCGCCAACTATTACCGGACCTTCATTGCAGATTATGCTCATCGCACCACCCCATTAACCCGACTGCTGCGCCCCAAGACGCCCTTCTCCTGGGATGAGGAGGCTGAAGTGGCATTTCAGGGGTTGAAAGCCTGTTTCCAGAGGGCGCCGATTTTACAGCATCCTGATCCCTCTCGTCCCTTCGTGGTGGAGACTGATGCCTCCAGTACGGCTCTCGGTGCCATCCTGTCTCAGCAACACGGACCCGATGCGCCACTGTTACCCTGTGCTTACTACTCCCGGCAGCTCCTTCCGGCGGAGCGTAACTATACCGTGTGGGAGCGGGAACTACTGGCCATCAAGGTGGCCTTTGAGGTCTGGCGCCATCATCTTGAGGGGGCACGACACCCGGTGGAAGTGAGAACGGACCACCGGAATCTGGAGTACCTCCAGACCACCCGCAAGTTGAACCAAAGGCAGATCCGGTGGGCGCTGTTTTTCTCCCGGTTCCAGTTCCGGATCCGCTACATCCCTAGCTCCCAAAACCGGAAAGCGGATGCCCTGTCCCGGAAACCTGAGGACGTCGCAGACACTGTACAGCAGGCAGTACCGACGACTATCTTACCACCAGCCGCATTCCTGGCCACTCAGGAGGCCAAGCCGCTGCAGGCTCGGGTGCGAGAACAGCAACGGGTCGACGCTTGGGCACAGGAACGGCTCCGGGAACTGTCTGACGGGTCATGCCCTCGATATCCGGGGCTGGCCCTGCACCAGGGCCTACTGCTGCACCAGGGTCGTCTATACATCCCACCAGGACCATTGCGGGCTGAGGTTCTCCAGATGTCCCATGATGCCCCAGCAGCAGGGCACTTTGGGCGGTACCGGACCACCCATCTGGTAAGCCGGGAGTTCTGGTGGCCCCGCCTGAAGGCTGATGTGGCACGCTATGTTGCTGGTTGCGACGTCTGCCGGCGGGCCAAGGGTCCTACCGGGCGACCCCCCGGTCTGCTCCAGCCATTACCAGTCCCACCGCGTCCCTGGCACACGGTCTCGCTGGACTTTGTGGTGGACTTGCCCCCATCTCGTCACTGTACCTGCCTCCTGGTTTTCACGGACCATTTCACTAAGATGGTGCACTGTGCCCCCTGCCCGTCCATACCCACAGCTAAGGAAACGGCGCAGCTGTACTTGCAGCACATCTTCCGCCTGCATGGCCTGCCTGAGCGTGTGGTTTCTGACCGCGGCGTCCAGTTCACATCCCACTTCTGGCGAGCCCTGCACCAGACCCTTGGGACGGAGGTCTGTCTATCTTCGGCCCACCACCCGCAGACCGATGGCCAGACGGAACGGGCAAATGCGGTGTTGGAGCAGTACCTCCGGTGCTACTGCAGCTTTCAGCAGGATGACTGGGTCGATCACTTGCCATTGGCGGAGTTCGCCTACAACAATGCAGTGAACGCCTCCACCCAGCAGACCCCGTTCCAGGCCTCCTACGGCTACCATCCACGTTTGTTCCCGGACGTGCTGCCAGCTTCCGCGGTCCCCGCAGTGACAGACTGGCTTCAGGAGCTTCAGTCCCAGCAACAATTATTGATGGAGCAACTGCGCCAAGCCAAGGACGCATACAAGGCCCAGGCTGACCGACATCGTCAGGAGGGGCCAGAACTCCGTGTTGGCGATCGGGTGTGGCTCTCCACCCGTCACCTGCATCCTTCTCGGCCCTCACGAAAGCTGGATGCACGATTTGCCGGCCCATTCACCATCACTGCACAGGTGTCGCCGGTGGCGTTTCGCCTCCAGTTACCTCCATCGCTCAAGGTTCACCCAGTATTCCACCGGTCCCTACTTAGTCCAGTCGCCCCGCCCGACGAGTTCCACCCGGACAATCCACGACCGCAGCCAGTTTTGGTTGAGGGGGAGCCTGAGTACGAGGTGGAGCGCATTCTCGACTCACGATACCGCAGGGGGAAGCTCCAATACCTCATCGACTGGAAGGGGTATGGGCCTGAGGATCGTTCATGGGAACCAGCAGGAAACGTCCACGCACCTGCCTGCCTCCGTGATTTCCATGCAGCTTACCCCAGCAAGCCTGGTCCGGCCCCTCGGTTGAGGGGGAGGCCTGGGAGGGGGGATGGTGTGATGGCCTGGGAGTCAGACTCTGATGCTGAACCTGAGGGATCCCAGCCTGCACAGGATCCCCCGCCTCCAGAACCAGCTGAGCCGGGGCCAGGGCTTGAGCCTGAAGGATCCCCACCTGTGCTGGATCCCCAGGTGCAGGCATCAGCAGAGTCTGCTCTGGCTCCTGATGGGAGGGAGGACTCATTGCCTGCAGGTGCTCCACTCCCAGCCTCTTCAGAAGAAGCGGAGGCATCCCCTGGGTCTAGTAACCCACCAGCCTCTCCTGAGCTACAGAGGCTCAGGGCAGAGAGGCGAAGGGAGTTAAGTGTCTGCAGGAGGAGTGCTCGCCTCCAGGCCCGGAGGAGAGGCGAGTCTCCGGAGGATCGGGACCGCCCTAAGCATAGGGCCAGATAAAAGCCAGCCAGACCCAGCCCAAGTTGCGTGAGCAACTTAGTTGCAAGCGTGTGCTCAACCTGCAACCTTGTGCCTGAACCCGCCTTGGACCTTGACCTGCTCCCTGCCTTGCTCCCCGCCGGATTGACCTCCTTTGGACCCCTAGACCCAGGACTGGACTTGGACCTCGCTTCATGGACAAACCCTTGGGGCCAGCACAGGTAGGGTCTTGTGTCCAAGAATGGCTGCTGACTTTGAATCATACCATGCGGCCTGTCCACTTCTGTCAGCAAGTTCCACACACGTGTTGTGGTGGTGGGTTTGTTAGGGTGGCCAGGAAGCAAGCTGCATCTCCCAGGATTTGGTAACAGAGGTAGCCTTCCCATGGTGGGTGAGAACAACATGGCCATCTAACCAGTGTTTCTTGGATTTAGGTCCCCAGCTGTTCGACTACAAGTCCCATCATGCCTGCACACTGGTTCTGCTAGCTATGGATGATGGGAGTTGTAGTCTAGCAGCTGGTGGCCAAGGTTTGAGAAACAATGAAATCTTACATTTTTGCTGCACCTCTACGTAGCTCTGCCATGGATTTTGTAGACTTCAAGCTTCTTCTTTTAAATAAATAAATCCCAACAGTAGCAGTAAATGCTCACTTACTTGGACCTAACAAGGCAAGAGGTCTGATGACCTTCCATTCTGGGTATGGGTGGGATACTTATCTGTATTACACTTTTATCATGTTCTGGACTTTTTCTAAATAGCTCAACTGTAATAAAAGGTATTGGTATTTGCATATACACATACGCACACATGCACACACAGAGTCTTACAAACTGGACAGATAAATAAACGGCCTTGTTATAACTTGTATACTCCACTTTCCAATTAACATTTCTCAAGGTAGTTTAGGACGACGATGATTCAATTTTTTAAAAACCTACAGCGTTGGCCCAATATACAGTATACAGTTGAATCAATTAAATTCATCACAACAGATTATATGGGCACACATAACTGACACAAGACAAAGGGGAAGTTAAATTTCAGGCTGGCAGCTGAAAATAATAGTGCGGCAGTTGGAAACAGAACAGACCAATTTAACATCAACTTAAAACATGGTCACTTCAAAGATAAAAAAGGTAAACAAAGCCCCCCCCCCCCCAAGTTTGCAACAAAAAGTGAAAAAGCACTAAGAAATAAAGGTCTGGTTTCGAACTAGGCACTAAGCAAGAGTCCGAGTTGCAAGTACTGAGAAGCCCCATTCACCTTACCACCACATGCACAGTGGTGCCATTTAGTACTTTGCAGCAGAAGTCCAAGGCCTCACCAAGTCGGATGTGCAGGCAGGGCTCCCCAATGCAGTCAGGCTGGCCAGCTGACACAGTTTGTGTGACGGTGACACATTCGGCTTCTGAAACTTCCATTATAATGAAAACCAGATGCTGAGCCAGTTAAAGAGTATTGACTACTAGGAGTAGGTACTGGGCTTACTCTGTGCATTATTTGGAATTTGCATCTATTTAGCTTAGAGATTGCCTCCATCCATTTGAGGAACACAGGAGGAACAGCAGTGTGGTGTCAACAAGACAGGTACGGTATGTCATCCTATAAGCAGCCTGCAGAAGGACATTCTCTTTAGAGGACTCCAAGCCTGACTCAGGTCATGAAACATTTAGCTTACGCAGGCATTCAGGTGATGCATCCCTAGGGATTTTTATGGTTTTAAGCATGCAGTTTTAAGCATGTCTGTGTGTATACATGCAATATTACATGTGTTTATTTTGTACATGGAGAACTTTGGGCAATGGGTCTTTCATTTAAAAAAAAAAATCGCAATAGGCATAATCCATGCATAAAACCCTCCCACTGAAACAGATGGGACTTAAAACACCTATTTGAGCCAAATTTTGTACCTCTTTTATAAGACTAATAATCAAATGTATTCCAGTCATTTATAATGTTGATTAAAAAAATCAATCAAAATTTCAACATCAAATCAACAGAAACATACAAAATGTTTTTCTTTTCTGGCTTATACACATGCACACAAAAAGAGAAAGAGAGAGAGAAATCACAGTTGAAACTGAATTTTATGCATCCCATGTTTGCATATTTTTGTATCATTCATGCAACACTGCCCTCATCCAAATGTCAGTCGGTATTTTCTTTCCATTCCTCAGACAGGAAAAATATGCCATTTGTTATCCACAATCACTGCTGCTGTGGATGTTCCTTGGCACTTTTTTTGCAGTGGGTGGTTTGTCATGGGTGGTGACCAGTTACACTGCTTTCATTGCTCTCTATGGCCACACACCTGACTTCCTCACCTGAGCACAATGAAACCGTTTTGTTTCTGTGGCCTACACAATAAGAGTGTGCCTTTTTCCTCTGGCTTCTGAAGGCATGCTCACAGTGTGCGCGCGCGCACACACACATATTTGTTTTTAATGCACCAGCCTTGCCCAAAACTACACCTGCACAAAACATCAACATTAAAAATAATATAGAATCATAGGGTTGGAAGTGATCCCAATGGCCATATAACAGTCCAACCCGCTGCAATGCAGGAATCTCAACACGTGGTCTCTCATCCAATTTGAAATCATATTGAACCCTGCTTAGCTTTGCAAATGCACTAGCCATTTTGTTGCTGCACCACTAGGAGATCATTTGGACTGTCATCCTGTCCTGGCTCTCACCCAACACACACAGTTAGAGGCTCTTACTTGTAACAATACAGGCTCAGCAGCAGACACCGTTCTCAGGAGTCACGATTCAAGAGTTCAGGAGCAGGGCAAGAAGTTCAGAATTGTATGGAAGCGATGAAGATGTCCCAGCAAGTTTTCCCACACCTCCTGCCAAAATTTCAAAGATGAGGCATGGTACACTAACTCACAAGACTCTTTCTTCTTGTGGGAACATCAGGATTGCAAGTGCGCATTTCCATTGGTGCGGCTGGGTCTGCTCCCATCTGCAAAGGTGGCACCTGGTTCTAGGTAACAACAATGCACCCCCCTGTTCAGGCTTCTGATCAGTCACTGCTGCTTCCTGTTCAGTCTCCCACCGTTGGTGATCAAAGCCCTCCCCAGCCTACACTGATGTTTCCCACTCCACAGAAAGATTGGAGGGGAGACCCATCACCCCTGCGCCTCCTTCCAAAGTGACCAAAGTCCGGGTGGAAAGAGGAGGTTCTCCTCTCCTCCAACATTTTTGCCTGTCTCACCACTGCTGCTTCCTCCTTTTCCATCAGAGCCTGTCAGCCCAAGCCTAAGAGCACTGTGGGGCTCAAGACTCAACCTGAATAACAACTATGGCAAATGGAAAGAATCCAGGTGACAGGAGCTCATGCCATGGACCCCCCTCACCTCCATTTCTACCATAAGCATGAGCATGATTAAGTGAGGCAACAGGGAGATTCACTGTGCAGATAGATGATACACTGATATATGATGTAGCATAGATGATAGATAGATGATAGATACAGATGATTAGATAGATAGATAGATAGATAGATAGATAGATAGATAGATAGATATAGAAAGAGAGAGAGCCAGACTCAGCATGACGCCAGGCCAGGAAAGAATTTTGCAGCAATTGGAACTTTTGCAAAAGATTGTCATTGGAACTTTTAAGGGGATACAAAATGCCTTTAAGAACTTTGCTGAGGAATACAGAGTATCAATTAGAGAAACTGAAGATTTACTTAAAGATACATTTCAAAGGAAATTTTTCCCAGAGACACAGTTTGAAGTAGTGAAGATACAGGTTCAGCAAGAAGGAAGGCCTCAAGGATGTGAGAGATCGGAGGCTGAGAATTATGACTTTATAACGGCTTTCTGGGGTGAGAGCCCAGAAATGCAGGACTTTCAACTTTGGGATTCAAAATTAAAACTGGATTTGATGAATGACTTAGAGTTAAGTGGAGAGAATGTACAAGGAATTTGGAAGAGTTCAGCAAAGATACTTGGGGACAATGTATTGGTTTTTGGGCACCAAGGAAAAGGTGACACTCTGCAACAAGGAAATTGCGATATTTGGGAAGATCAGTTTGATGGGGGTAAAGAAAGACTTGGTTTGGGGACATGCTGGGGGGAGGACTGGTGGGAGATTAAGAATGGAAGAGGAAGAATTGTGAGGAGGGGGGTAGGGTGAAGTAATGGAGGTTTAGTAGGACGGCTTACCAAGGTACTCTTACGCCAGAGGGGAATAAGTGATTTGGAAAAGGGAAGAAATATTTAAGCTGTTATGTTAAGGTTTTGACTATAATATTATTAAGGTAGGAATTAGAAGGAATAATAGCAATAGTTTTACTATGTTAAGAGAAAATAGGCTATAAGGAGTTAAGATTTGAAATATGATTTTATGTGATAATAATAAGTTGAAAGTCATAAGTTGTATAAGACGTGTATTTGAAGACTAAGAATTATGATAAATGAATGTTAAGCTTGTTACAAAGTTACTAAAGTAGATTTGAAATAGAACGCAGAAGAGAGAACGGGGGAAGTCCCCTAATTAAGATTTGAAACAAGAGATTAAATAATAGATTCCTGTGTTTTGGTGTTGTGAGGTATGTATAAGTTTTATTTTATTTTATTTTATTGTCATTAGTATTGTTTATTGTATTGGGTTTGTTTTATATGTTGATTGATTGTTTTTATTTGTTGTTCTTTTATGTGGAAACACCAATAAAATTTTTTGGGAAAAAAAGAGGAGAGAGAGACAGATACCCGGTACTCAATATACTAGTTTAGTGCAAAATGCTTCTCTGCAAAAATAAAAAGTCTGTATTAAAAATATGAGCAAATATTGATCCATCAGGATATGGTCAGGATTTGTTAGCCTTCCACTCACTCAGATCGCATCATATTAAATTCAGACTCCTGTCTCTCAAGTCACAAAAAGCTCCCTTCCCTCCTTGACTTACAGCTGTTCAAAACACTGGTGATTTCACCTTTTGTGTTGGCGAATGCAGAAACAAAGCAGAAGGAAAAAGACCCCAAAACAGCCACTTCGTTTTTTGTGTGCTTGGGAAGTGAAATGGCCTGGGAATGAGCTTGAGAGCACCTTAAGAGAGACTTTGCAGGGTGAAACATGGCGGTGGGGGGGGGGGAGAGAACAATATTGGGTCCGTTTTAAACTGCCATGTAGACAGACCAAGCCTGGATTGGTGTGGACTGCAAGCAATGCATATAGTGTCTAAAAACCCTGGAGTGTGTGTGTGGACACTTGCAAGCCAATGGTTCACACACATGAAACAATTCTGAACCACCTGTTTATAAGATTACAAGCATCACTGAAGCTGAAAGAAAGATTGCTTCCAACCTGTTTATAAAGCATCCATCCTGATTTCTTTGTACAAAGGTTGAATAACTTACCATCAATGGATGGCTATCCCACGTTTTCTTGTGCCATTGCAAGCAATCATTATCCCACACATTCCAGCACATTTCCCCACCACTTTCCTTACTGCAAAAAGTCTATTAAAAGAAAAGGTGCATTTGTTGTGCAAGAGAGCCAAATCCACTTCAATTGTGCAATGTGAATTTTCTCATTTGCTGTTGGATCCCACCTACAAACTACCAACGGTCTGAAAACAGCCAAATCAGTTCATAAGTGTCCAGTGTCATGATAGGCATCTCCATCTTGCATTGTAAATTAAGATGCTAATTCTATGAACGCTTATTTTTAATTATCCACAGGACACTTAAACTTATATTTGACATGTTACAAAAATAAAAAACAGGCCCTGCCTGTAGGCGTTCAACTGGAAATCAATCTGAGCAGTCAAAGTGCTTTTTTAAAATTCAGTTGATTTCAGTGGGAGAGAATTAAGCATGGCACGGGCTTAACTTCTGTGGATCACGCACTTAGTAAATATCATCTCAGAAAAGACCCTCCTGCAGTGGAGCAAGGCTTAAATTCTGAGTAAACATACATACAGGATGCATATGATGTAACATTTAGTGTCTCCTAGCTCAATATGCTTTAATAAATGCTGTGTGGTGCCATAGGGATTGATCATCAGCTCTTATTGCCTCGCTTATATTACGGGAGAATCCTGTAAGGAATGAACACTGTCCAGAAGAGGAGATCTATTGCGGAATAAATTACTCCAGGGTTTAGTCAGTCATCACCTCCTCTGCCCCTATTTGTCAACTCCTTTCAATGATGCTGGAGAGAAAATCCCTTGTCCCTCTCACCTTTCCTCATTCCTCTGGGCCCTTTTCCCACACCCCGCAAATCATTCCAAAACATTTCCAGCAGCATTCCACCAGATCCTTTTTCTTATTAGTGCATATTTAAATTTAATTGTTCTCAGCAGTGATTTCCCATGAAAATGTGTTTTAGCATCTCCTCCCCCCCCCCCCCCCCCGCCATCCCTGGTAGCTTTTCTTTTTCGTTTTCTAAAATTACCATAGTGGTGCTCAAATCTAGCGCCCCTTCAGACATTCTGGTTTCCAACACCCATCAGCTGTGTGACCAGCACAGGGAATAGGAAAGGATTATGGGAGTTGTAGTCCAAAACTTCTGGACCAAAACACCCGTTCAAGGAAGAATGAACTAGGACTGAGACCCCCAATGGTGGCATTCGTGGGCATCAGGTTCTCCATCCCCTTGGTGCCTAACAAGGCACCACTCTCTCTTTTTTAACTTGGAGGTTGGGGGAGACGACCATTTGGTGTGCGCTATGGATGGGAAAGCAATTCACTTCACATTTAAAGGCAGACCTACACAATTCACCTTTTCAGAAACTGCCCGTGAATGGAAACACAGCTGTTCTTCTCCGAATTTCGCAATGCAGTTCTCCATCAGGTAATGTGCACAAAAATGCATTTATTAAGGTAAAATGTCTGTTAAAAATTATATATTGGTGAAAATACAGCTGGCGACCATTTTGGGCACATCCATTTGATGTGCGACCGCCAACGCGCAGGTCCTTTTGGACCCGGAAGAGGGCAGAATGGGAGCAAGGTGTAGCAGGGTGGGCTTATGTGTGCTCTGCCAATGTGTGTGAGGGCCAGGAATGGGACCCCGGGCAAAATGGTCACCGTCTCTAACGTACAAAAATGCATTATATTTGGGGAAATATATATATATCAGGGAAAATATGCTTTGCCAAACATATAAATATTAGGGGAAATTGCATACCCAAAGGTGCAAGAAATTGGCATTAAAATGCTAGTGTTTTTGTTTTAAAGTAAACCAGTGTGGAAATGTGGAGAATTGGTCTTAAGACTGCTTCTTTCAGGGAGAGGTGGCATTATTTCTTAACACAAAGGAGCATTAAAAATATGAACTTGCACCTACAGTTTAAAGTGGCATAATCATAATATAAATAATGTCAGGGCTTTTTTTCTGTTACAGTACTCACCAAGACTGAGTACCAGTCTCTCTCTCTCTCTCTCTCTCTCTCTCTCTCTCTCTCACTGTCCATGGCAGCCATTTTCTGCTGGCACTCAAATAACTTTTATCAATATATGACTGCCAGCACCTCCGTTTTTACAAGGTATAGACCAGGCCTGAACCATTACTCTGACGTGGTAGAAAGTACAGCATTCACAATGTGGGTTCTGCGCCAGTGGGAATTGCTCAAACAACCTCTTCAAAACACAGAAAAAGTAAGGAAAGAATGCAGAGAAACCGCAAGTTACACATTCAATTAAAAAGAAAAAAGAAATTCTGAGTAGTTGCTCGGGGACATTTTGAGCAGGTAAGGGCATATTTAAATTTGGCTCCTTCTAGAGAATCATTTCGAAATTGTGTGCCTCATTCACAAAAACATTTCAGTACCTTCTTAATTTCCCTTTTACCCTGTTTGCCCACTGAACTAGCAAAATTCTTGCTCAATAGCAGGCGCACAGGGCAGCCCTTTGCAGTACATCTGATGAAATTAGTTTTGGCCCAACTGAATTTTCCAGCCTGTTCTTGAATCCTGATTCTATCTTCTGAGGTATTAGCTACCCTTCCCAGTTTGGTGTCATCTTCAGTTTTGATGAGTATTCCCTCAATTCATTCATCCATATCATTTATTAAAATTTTGGACAGCTCCAAGTCTAGGACAGGACCCTGTAGCACCCCACATATAGGGTCTTGGTACGGATTACCAGGATAACAGAACCATAGAATTGCAGAGATGGTTGGAAGGGACCCTAAGGACCATCAAGTCCAACCCTCTGCAATGCAGGAATCCTATGCACAGCCATGTCTTGGTGGGCTCAAGCCACCAGCCTTCTAGTTAACAGCCAAACACACTGACCCATTGCACCACAGGCTCCCTTAATGTGTGTAAAGATCTTTGAACACTCAAAAAATTTAGTTGTTTCTGTTTTAACTATTTGCGTTTTTATCGTGTATTTTAATCTTTTGATGAAGGGCGGTATATAAATCTTTAAAAAGAAAGAAAAGCGTGATATAAATTTCAGTGGTTTGTACTGGTACCAGAGAACACATGAACCCTCCAAGAGCTTATGTTACCAAGGGGCCATACAAACGGAATAAATAAACAAATTATTACTACCACTATCCTTTTGGGTCTTTGGACTGCAATAAAGAATTGACTGATACTGCTGCTATGATCATGTAGGCTAGCACCTCAGGACTTTTCATTTTAGAAATGGAATACTACTTTGCGGTGCTTTTTTTTTTCTTTACAAAATGTTTAGGGTACTCTCATTTTGACTCAAGAAAATCACTGTTTTATAGTTCAAATCGGGGGAAATAAATACAGCAAATGGACAAAAGTACAAAGATTCGCAAAATGTTTAGGGGTATGCATACCCCTGCATACCCCCAGAAAAAAGCACTGCTACTTTGTAACCCTTGAAAGGTAACGTGGAAAGCAGTCCGCCTTTTATCTTCCTTGCCCCCTCCAGTTAAATTCTTTAAAGTGAGATACTGGAGCTGAAGCCATGAGTAACATGCAGTTGTGCACACACACATGCACATTCAGAGGGCGTTCACACACCCAAGAATCCTCGGATCTGTGGTTTGCTAAGGGTGCTGGGAAATATAGGTTTGTGTGTGGGTGTGAACTACAGTTCCCAGAATTCTTTGAGGGCGGTGATTTAAATGTATGGGGTCTATGCAACCTCAGATGTGTGCGGGCTGGTCAGGTGTCATATCCTAGTTGGTCATGCTGTTATTTTCTTTGTTGTGGCCAAACCTGGGAATGCTGGTAAGCCCTGGCCCAGCTCAAACTCTCTACTGACCTCTAGTGGTATAAAGCAGTAAGAACAAATGGAACTGAAGCAAGCCACAAACTTGCTTTTTAAGTGCAGAGACGGGGGAACCTGTGGTCTGTCCCTACAGCTCCCATTATCTTTGACCATTGGCCATGCTGGTGGAGGCTGATGGGCATTGGAGTGCAACAACATCTGGAGGGCCACAGGTTCCCCACCCTGGTTGAAATTGTACTTTCCAGTTTTCACTGCGTATAATTCAGGGGGCAGGTGATAGGATAGGACTGGGCAAGATCTGTGGCTGGAAGATTTTGCAGAGAACATTTGAGGTGGCACGCACTTTCCCAGTTGGTGCTCGGAGGAAATGCGTGCCCAAGTAGCCAAACAAAAAGGGCTGTTTTTGCTGTGTGTGGTTCCTTGTTGCCTGAAATGCATTCTCCAGAAACCTTGTGCTTTAATCAATGGGAGATTATCATATCGACGGAGAAATTCCCTTTTGTTGCAAAGCCAACTCCTTGCCATTTGGGCTTCAGCTCAACTTTAAACAATAAAGAGTAAATATTGGCTCTAGTTTCACATACAGTAGTTGTTTAAAGGTGGCTGTTTTCAGCGGCCCTCCAGAGGTTGTTTGATTGAGTCCAACAATACCTAGAGAGCTGCAAGTTATCCACCCCGATGTAGAGTTTCTCTACTGCCCATGAAAAACTGAATTTAGTAATAGGGTTTTTATTATTTATTCATTAATAGATTTGTACCCCACTTATCCATGGAGGCCATACATCCAAAATGGCTAACAAGAAAATCCAAAAACCTATCATAAAAACATCCAATATCATTTAAAATGAAGCTTGCTCTTATTTTGATTTCACCTGGCTGAAATCATTCCAGTTCAAGTCAATCAAATTTCTATAACCAGTTCAGCACAAAATAAAATAAAATAAAATGATGCTTAATTTATTATAGGTGAGTAATACCCATTTCAGAGTCACAGCAGAACAAGATGACCTAGTGACAGAAGCCAGTGTGTTTTAGCATTACTTTCTACAATAAATCTGCTTTGCTCCAGGGTGAAGTTCCCTTTGCATCAATGGGCAGAGTTCTTATCTAGACACCACACAGAAAAGCAATAAGTACTTTATTTCACAATTCTTCCCCCCCCCCTCCATTTCAGTGTAGAAGGAAGATGGGAGAGAATTTTCAACTGGTCTTGCCCAATCACAGCCAACCTGCAGAGCTTAGAAGTTCTTCAGGTCATGGAAAGGGGTGGGGCTGTGGTTCAGAAGGCAGGGAATCTTAAACTGCTATATAGAAGCACCTGCCAGAGTCATTCTGCTCTCAGTTGCCCAGTGCTGCATCATCAAACAGCTTCCTGGATCGTCTACTCAGCCTGGATTGAAGACAAACACCTGTGCTTTCTTCTTATCCAACTTACTACCTGATACGCCTACTGCAAGCAACAGACCTTGGTGCATCACTTCTGTAGGGATAACCAGCACGCATCAGGAGAACATAAAGAAGAGTGATGATGGAGCAAGGTGAGTGAAGCAGGATAAATTCTTTATCTCCTTTTCTTTTAAAGTGGAGTCTGGAATGTGCAAGATCAAGAACAGCAGCTGGAATGCTGAAGTTTACCATTAAATAATGTACTGCTTGTGTTTTAAGGGGTTTCCCCTTGTTCTGCCCTCTCTTGCTGATGAGACTGGAAAATATGGGATGTTAAATAGGTTCTGAGCTACTAGTATTTGGTTTGGCTTGTTGATGGTATTCCTGTGCCTTCCTCTGCCTCCTCCTGGAAGTTGTTGTCATTCTCGTTTGAAGTCTCTCTGTGCTTTTTTGTGCCTTACCCATCTTTGAACTCTAGGAGTGAATGAGTAACGTAACCAGAATCCTGCCTTGGTCCTCATCACACAGGAAGATCACTGGGCATTAGTGGTGGCTGTGCAGCAAAACAGTCATCCAGCTAATTTGTCACATGTACAAGTTGGGTTTCACCCTGAAATAATGTGCCACAGAAGTCAATAGTTCATCTCTTTAACCAGTTGAAACTTGATCTAAGTGCATGTTGGAGCCATCAGACATTTCCAGGACACAGGCTTGGGGTGGTCAGTTATTTTCTGCTCAAAAAAAAAACACGAACTGAAAATATGAGACAGATATTTGTCTGGGATTGTAGACCAGGTGGAGGTGATGTGATTTGATGTGACTGATAGGTTGTCAGCGGCACATGCACTTATTTCCCACCCCACTCCTCCTCCTCCTCCTGTTGTCTCTGTTCAAAGATGTTCAGCAGGGCTTGAAAGCGCTGAAAGCTCATTTGGCCAGAGGCAATAGCGGTGTCAGTGCCAGCTCCTGGTTTGGCCAAGATACCTTCAGCTAACCTTTCTCTTTTCTTCTCTGAGTTGACCCACCTTTAAACATCTCTGCCCTTTTGCTTGTCCTCACCCTCTGGTCTCAAGAGAAATGATTGCTGCTTCAATCCTGCTGTATAAATATATAAGAGGACCAATGATTAGGTAGAGCCAGAGATGAAAGAGCAGCAAAGCCAGGAGGCTCTTAGTGTTGATGATGGGCTCTCTGCAGGGTTGTAGACTTTGGCAAGTGCCTGATGATGATGATGAGATCCTGAGCCTAAATGCCAGGGAGGAAAACCAGTGAGTGCAACTGTGAGCATCAATGGTTTTACTCTGCTATCTTCAACTCTCTTTGAGGAGGACAGGAGAAGAATCTCTTGACTATCTCCATCCTGAAATATCTATAATTCTTTGTGTGCCTCCTACTTGAGAGGTCCGGAGGGTGGCAACACGAGAAGAGGCCTTCTCCGCAGTGGCTCCCCGTCTGTGGAATGCTCTTTCCAGGGAAGTTTGTCTGGTGCCTTCCTTATATACCTTTAAGCACAAGGCAAAAATGTTCCTTTTTAACCAGGCCTTTGCATGTTTTGATTGACATCCTATGCCCTTTTAAAATGTGCGGGGGGGGGGGTTTGGGGGGTATTGTTTTTATATATATTGTGGTTTTATATTTTGATTTTGTTCTGTGAACTGCCCTGAGACCTCTGGGTATAGGGTGGTATACAAATTCAAAAAATGAAATAAAATAAACAATAATATAAGGCCATAATACATAATGTAATTGGGAAAATGGAGTCACTCTTTGAAATAGATAGCAACTTGATTCCATGGCTACAACTTCTGTCTACACAAAATTACATGCAGAACATAGATTGGAATTTAGATCTTTATTAGATCTTAATGTTGTGCAAGGATATTTGTCCAAAATTTCAGGCAGAGTGGTTTATTGGTACTTTCTCCTTCCTTGTAGTTTATAGAGCTGTTGTATATAATTCCTTCACCAGTAATGTTATGTCTGCAATCCAGCAAGTGGATTTTCAGGCTTCATTCCTTTGTTTCACCAAATATAGGTCTTATTTTATTTTCTACAAAGCTCTCATTTATTTCAATAGAATGTACAGTACAGTTGCTTCCAAACTACTGCTATTTTTGGATGGGGTTCAATCACAGACCAGCAAATTCAGGTTGTGCAATGGTAGTTGAGGTTGGGAATTGTGCAACAAAACTTCTTCCCAAAAAGTTCAGGCTTTTTGCTGTAAGGCAAGTGATGGGGAAATGAACCAGAAAGTGTGGGATAACACCTGTGTCTTCCAACCTCTTTGCAAACAAATCAGGATGACTGCTGAATAAATGGTTTTTGCTTGAAGCGGCCTCAATGTCATGCAGGCTTGCTTGTAGTCCACACATTTTCCTCTGGCTTTTATCCTTCCTTTCTTTTTTGTCTTGCAAAGCAGACAGTTATCTACCCAAATGGCTTCAAAGCTAAGAGTGCAATAAATACCACCGGGAGAGAGGGAGAGAGAGAGAGAGAGAGAAAGACTAAAACTTTTATTATCGTTAGCAATACATGGAGGCATAAAAGCAGAATGGTGACCATAACTATTTTTCCCAATAAAAAAAGAAATGGGGCAGGTGTGTGTGTGTGAAGCATTGTTGCTTGAGAGTGAAAAGTTCAAAAGTCACCTTGAGCTCTAAGTAAGCAGCTTCAGAGCCTCGCAGCAAGATTCACAAAACCTTCAGGGCAACAATTTTTTCTCCATAAGATGTCTTAAATGCCAGATGTCCTGTTTAATTTCCTTGTGGGTCCCGATTTTGCAGAAAGGAAGTGGGTTATAAGTCTCCTTGATGGCTATGTCTTCCAGTTAATTATTTGGGATCCGAAATAACTAGCTTCAATAGAAGTAAACTGCACACTAATGTTTTGAGGACGACAGCCTTGCAGATAAATCCTAGGCTGCCTACAGGCAGCACTTTATTCCATTTACTCAAATGTTTATTACCTGTTAATTTCTGCAGTGAGGCTGATACTGACCCAAGCAAGCATGCATAAAACTGCAGCCTTGGCTTCCTCACTGTTAAACGTTATCTCCCCTTCTCAGTCAGCCAGTCTCAGGGCCCCTCCTGCCTTGTGTGTGTTTGTCTTTTTTGCTGGTGTCTTCTGTGACACGCCACTGATGCAATAATTGTGCATTAGTAGTGGATTTACTCTGGACCATCTGCACATCATTCTGCTTTATTAGTTGCTCTGCTATGCTTCCTCTGTGTTACTTACTGCATCATTGCCATCCGGACAGGCACTTTTGCACTACAGTGGTACCTTGGTTCTCAAACATAATCCGTTCCAGAAGTCTGTACCAAAACCAAAGCGTTCCAAAACCCAAGGCATGCTTTCCCATAGAAAGTAATGCAAAACGGATCAATCCATTCCAGACTTTTAAAAACAACCTCTAAAACAGCAATTTAACATGAATTTTACTATCTAATGAGACCACTGATCTATAAAATGAAAGCAATAAACAACGTACTGTAGTCACACACACAATCAATCATTAGCTGATCTGAGTTCCACACAGTTACAAAAACAAAAACAAAACGTCACAAAAATATAAAAGAAATAGCAAAAACAGACAGACCTCAGCATTAACGCTCAAAACGGAAGTGTGGCACTCAAATCGTTCAGCTTCCGGAAAAAGTTCACAAACTGGGACACTTACCTCTGGGTTTGCAGTGTTTGGGTTCCAAGTTGTCTGAGTACCAAGGCGTTTGAGAACCAAGGTACCACTCTAAAGCACAATAAAAGTTGGACAAAATAAATAAATAAGCCAGAATACTTATAGTATGAAAAGTTACAGGATTTCAGCAGACACAAAATGAAGCAGGATGTCTGCCCCGAAACATATGCAGGCACAAATACAGGTAGTCCTGAAAGCAAGATCGCATATACCTACGCCATATGTCACGGATGCTATAGCTGAGATTCCTGCATTGCACGCCATATGTCACGGATGCTATAGCTGAGATTCCTGCATTGCAGGGGGTTGGACTAGATGACCCTTGGGGTCACTTCCAACAACTGTTGTTGTTGTTGTTGTTGTTGTTATACCCCGCCCACCTGGCTGGGTTTCCCCAGCCACTCTGGGCAGCCTCCAGCACATATAAAAACATAATACAATGTCTGCAATGCTATGATTCTACCCCAATACTATCACAAGCACAAGCACAATGAAAAGGATGTATGGAGGAGCCCTGTGATCTTTTTAAAAGATTATAAAGGGCAGGATGGCACAAGATTGCACCTTAAACTGTGTGTCCAGTGACCACACGATGGGCTTGGGAAAGATGTGGGGCCATAACTTCTATCCAACTTTGCATATGGTTTAACAGTTAAACTTTAATTCATCTGCTAGCGTGGACTAAAGTATATTGTCCATTGATGAGCTCTGTTTGTTCTGTGTGTCTGTGTGTTCCCCAAACTCCTATGGCCACGTGAAAGTAGACCTGGGAACAAATGAGGAGGGGAGTGGCTTGATTTACCACGGGCACTTCTGCATGACCGAAAGAACTCTTGCAGAGTCTCCAGCTTGGTGCAAATACTTCCAGTTGCAATGTGTGTAATTAACTTAGAAGCACTCTCTGTTGCTAGATATCAGCAAGGACTGAGTCACAGGGAGGAGACACCAAAATGACTGGGGTGAGCACATGCAGTGACTCTAGCTGGGATGCCAAGAGTCTATTAGTGGTTCAGGCATTTGTGTTTCCTTGAAAGGCTCTTAGGCACAAAACTGGCATCTCTCCATCCCCATCAGCTCCACATTGTTTGTTCTGTGGTTGGTTGTCCCTTGCATTCCTGTGTGGCCCACAGGGATAGGTAAGGCGGCGTTTATGTATCTGCACTACCCATAGCAGGGAATCTTAGGTGCTTGAGGCTGCAATCCATGTACTATATATTTATAGCTGGGAGTAACTCCCACTCAGCTCAATAAGGTTTAATAGGGTGCTGAGCTTCTCTGCTGTTGCTTCTCAGTGGCCAAAGCAGGTAGATTTCCAGAACCTACACCTGATCCTGAAAGAAGAAGCAGGAGGGACCTATAAGATTGTACTAGTTTCTCTTCCCTTCCTTCACGTTTTGCTAATTCTCTCGTAAGCTGGTTTCCAGCACCCAGTTGACTTCTGTTGGCTTTGGCCCATAATTTTCCAGCTGTAAGTATCTGTGAGAAGGGAGGAGACTGCCAGTATCCACGTTTCAGCCTTGTGACATTTGGCAAGTCAACTCCCAGAGTCATCATACCAAGCATACCTGTCATACGTATCATAGGTGCCAGGTTGCCTCTTAATATCCAAATCTGATCTCCCGGCTGCAGAGACATGCTGGGGACTCAATGAAAATATGGTGCGGGGGGGGGGAGACATAGTTTTAAATCCTTGCCGTTCTATCGGATTATGGGCTCCCCTTACCCACCCAGACAAGAATTACATAGGAAGTCTGTGCCGGGGATATGAAATGATGACCAGGTTAAAGGACCAGCTATCAGAGCACCCTTTTCCAGATTACATGAAAGACCAGTGAGTGTTTTGAGATGCCAAACGCTGGTCCCATTATTTTCATTATTATGTATTTATATGCCGCCTTTCCTTTCAAGAAGAAACACCAAAGCAGTTCACAAACCACAGTCAACCGCAAAATAACAAGAATAAAACCAAATGGTAAAAATGCAGCCATACAGGTCTAGCACAGGTCTTCCAAAGCTCTTGAGCGATGAAATCATTTCCTGGGCAACGAAGTAGATCCCATGAAGAAATAAAATGAGGTCTTTTTTTATTCTAATGCAATGGTTTGGCTCTGAAACACTACTTTTAAAAGAGATGGGTGTTACAGGTAGTTGCAAAATGCGATCAAAGCGATGAGATGACAAATATACACATGGCAATAATCTGCAATGGATTTTATCACTTTATTTGAAAATTGGGAACGCTCATATTTACATAAAAACTCCAAACTGGTACCACCGCTTTTAAAACCATCCCCCCACCTCTACTGCCACAACTTTTATTTAGCATAGCCCACAAAGGAAAAAAAATATTATTTGCTGCATAGCTGCAGTTTTAACTGGTGATTCAAGCATGCCTTTTTTCTTTCATGATTTCACAGCTGCCCCCTCCCCCAAATGAAATATTTGTGCAGACCAGGATTCCTCAGTTTCATCACAGAAAAAGGATACATAATCCCAGGTTTCTAGCTCTTAAGACTGCCATGTAAAGCTTAAAAGAGGGTAAATCTCAGAAACCACAATATGAGTTAGGGATAGGTATTAGTGCCCAGCTCTTTGCCCCTCCCTAGGGCTAGCAGAATAAGCATCAGAAACAAGGATGTTGCAACACTTTAAGTGGCATACTCAGTCGTGTCATAAATCTTGGGGGCAGGGGATATAGTAGGCCCTACACAACACCATCACCTACTACAGTTTTGAAGTGGCACATATAACCCACAGAATTAAATCTTACATATGCTAATATTTTACACTCTGAAAAAGATCAACTGTACTCACCAAAAGCCAGACCCAGGTTTCCTTTTGTTGTTGTTGTTGTTTAAATGCTTAGGGCCAGATTCAATGAAGCTGTTGTGCTAGAAGAAGCCAGCGCAATGAATCCTACTAGGCTAGGGCAATGCTAGCACATTGTCACATTCCAGCCAAGCAAAGGACAGGGTGTGGGAAGAATCAATGGGCCGCCTCAAGAGGCCTGGAGGGCTTCACTCAGTCTCCTAGGCCCGAGATTTCCTTTCCTTGCCGCAAAATATGCAAGGCCCCTAGCCGATTTGTGCCATGCAACAAACATTCACTTTTGCTTAATCACCAGTTCCCTCAGCCCCTCCCCTTAAAAAAAGCCACTCTATACTGAGACCCATCCCAGGTTGAAAACAATGTAGGGTGGAGTGATTTGGTCCAAGCCCCATCTTCTCCTTGACTCACATTATTCTGCTTCCTTCCTCTAAAACTTCTCTTGATTTCAAGCCAGGAAGGATCATTGCAGAGCTTCTTTCCACGCCTTCCTACTGAACTGCTAAATAAAGGTGGGATTGAGAGTAAGGTCACTATAGACCTGAAACAAGTCTGTCCTCCACCAGGCTGTCCTGACAAAACAGTCCGGGAGGGATGGCTAAATTGTGGCCCTCCAGCTGTTGTTGGGTTCCAGCTCCCAGCAGACCCAGCCAATATGGCCAATGGTCAAGGATGAGGCAGGTGTCGCCCAACAACAACCAGGGCACCACGGAGTTCCTCATCCCTGCATTGCAAGAGCAATGCCTATAAATTGGGTCTTTTATTGTGAGCGTATCAGGTTTGCTGCATATCCCTCACACCCTTAGAGTGAATGGAGATCCCATAAGCCAGTAGTAGCTCATGCCATGGTGACAACACTAGTCCCATGACTGTGGAACCAACTGTTGCTAGACGCACCAATTAATCGTCAACGTACCTCGATTTTCTCGTTTTTGTGAATAAGGATACCCAAGTCACACAGGAAACGTGGCGAGGCGTCGGGAAATGTGGGCTGAGTGCCTGAGTTCTACCTCAGTGCTCCCTTGGACCAGACAGATGGAAACAGGTGGAATGCCAAGGAGGTGACTCCATTTTGTTTGCAGCTTCCATTGCACCAGATTAATGAAGGGATAATACTGTGAGAAGAATGCTCCGCTTCCCTGGAGGTCTAGCACATGGTTGTTTTCTTCTTCTGAGTAGAATGGAACGAAATTTAAAAATAAATAAATAAATAAATAAATAAATAAATAAATAAATAAATTGTTATTTGTACCCCGCCCATCTGGGCGGCTTCCATCAAATATTAAAATACACTTAAAATATCACAGATTAAAAACCTCCCTAAACAGGGCTGCCTTCAGGTATTTTCTGAATGTCAGGTAGTTGTTTATTCCCTTGACCTCTGATGGGAGGGCGTTCCACAGGGCGGGTGCCACTACCGAGAAGGCCCTCTGCCTAGAATCAAATACACCCCTACTCCTTATTTAGTGCTTTTGAAGGTCCACAGCAGGAGCCTGAAGCAAAGTGGCAACCGGTGAAGTTGGAATGATATTGGGAGTTATATGCTCCGTGAAGTCTCCTGACTGCAAATCCACAACCCCTTCATGCTCAAGTGAAAAGGCTGTAGGTCATCTCAGCTGTACTAGATGTTTGGAATTAACTGGTTTTCATCCAAGTGCTTCAGCTCCACTGGGCTGTGAAAATACTAGTTTGGATGAGACGCTAGTGTAATGAAGAGCAATGAGGCCTATTTAGCTGAAGAACATAACCATGCTGGATTAGGTGTTTCTTTTCCACCTGCCCTGTTTTAAGCTGCACAGAGCCCCTTGTTTTGACAGACGGCGGGGTAAAAGAAAACTAAAATTGCCATTGCATAACGTGTAGTTGAGCAGGTGACACCTTGCCATCATAGAGTGAGGTTGGTGAGAACTGTAGCTCTGCAAGGGGGTCTCCTAACACAGTGTTTTTCAACCACTGTTCCGCGGCACACTAGTGTGCCGCGAGATGTTGCCTGGTGTGCCGTGGGAAAAATTGAAAAATTACTTTATATATAGTCAATATAGGCACAGAGTTAAATTTTTTAACATTTTCTAATGGTGGTGTGCCTCGTAATTTTTTTCATGAAACAAGTGTGCCTTGGCCCAAAAAGGTTGAAAAACACTGTCCTAACAAATCTCATCAGCCTTAACAAACTACAGTTCCCATGATTCTTTGGGGTCCGATACATCTTGGATATAAGCTTGGATTTGTAAACCATTGGTGTCATAAATAAAAGCTGGGTGTTAAAAGAAATGTGAACCTTTCAGAGAAACACCAGCAACCACTCTCCTTGGGAACTCAGTTATCAGACTGCAAGAGAATTCAGTGTATAGCAGATTTTAAATAAATGCATTTATTTAAAATAGACCAGTAGATGCTAAACCTAGAATGGTGATAAGGGTGTGCTCCTAATACCTTTTTGCCCATGTGGACTGATTTTATGCTTGCCCTGTAGTGGTTCGAACAGTTGATGTGACTCCAGAATCCATTGGGGGGGGGTAAATTTATTGTGACTTAAGGTTGTGTTTGTAGCAGCACATTCCTCTTATAAATACTTGACATTTTGGTTCTGAATGTCTGGTTTCGTTACTGTCCTCTGTACCCCATGGTTTTTGCCGCCTCCCTTTATTTGTAGAGCCACTTTGGTGTTGGTAGGAGTGGCGATGGCAAGATGTCTTTCCAAGATCCAGCAGATTTTCTTCCTCTCTCGATTATCCCACAAGGTGAGGCAGCCTGAATAGCTGCCAACTTCTGACATCCCCACGATTCTCTCCAAACGGGTTTGCCCAGTTTGGGCATGAGAGGAAAAAAACTTGAGCTGAGCTGTTCATTTTGTGGCTTCTGTAGTACTATTGACATCGCTTCCTAGCTTCTCTCGATGGCTTCCTCCTGGGCTCTTCATGCCATGCTGACCTGTCCTTATACCCCAATGGAAACAAATTGCCAAGCTTAACAAATGGATATCTTTAATGCAGCAGTAACATATATCCACAAAACCCTACGTTAGGCTGGTAGGTCAGCCATGCATCGTCTCAAAATGGGTGGAACTGTGGGGATAGCCAGCACGAAAGCTCATACCAGGAACAAACTCAGTTGGTCTCTAAGGTGCTACTAGAAAGAATTTTCGATTTTGTTTTCAGTAATCCCAGAGTTCCTGCTCCCACTGCGTCGTGAAAGGGTCCGCTGGCTATGATCTGAAGGTAGTTGTCGTGAGTTCTGAAGGTTACTGAAGGTTTCTGAAGGTTTTCTGCAGGTATCTGAAGGTCCCGGAGATTCCGGAGGTCTCTGGATAGAAAGATAGGCTAAGCTAGGTAGCGGCCAAAACTTAGAAGGCCAAATAAAAGCTTTTGAAATAAAAGAAATAAAAACTAAGAGACTGCAGTCAATGGTGAAGAAGCTCTCAACTGCTCTGTGCGGCTGGTTTTGCTTTCGGTTTCTCTCTGGCTTGTCTCGCACTGATGTTCTCTCTGGCTTGTCTCGCGCGTTCACACACGCTACAGAGAGCGGAGGCTATTTATTAAGAAATCAAACATCGTCACAACATTTACAAGAACCAATCACAACCTTGTCTCAGCTAGTTTCTGGGCGGGAAACTATCAACTGACCGTTACATTGGCTAAATTGGCACGCTTTGCCCAAACGCGGAGGGATCCATGCAGCAAACTCTCTGCTGGATCCTTTGCCCTTCCTTCCTAGCGCGGAAGGTTACCTTAAAATAAACATAAACAAACAGGTGCAGGAGCACCTTAAAAACGTATTCCCACATGGAACAGAGAGCTATGAATCTCCAGAGTTTATGGATTTAAAATCTGGCCTGCTAAGTCTCACATTGATTGACTTCTGTTTGTTGGCTTGAAAAGTTTTAGAAATCTTGCTGCAGAATCATTTGATGATCTCAGCCTGGCCTTCCTCTTCATAGGAACCTTTTCCACAACCCTCTTCTTTCTCCTATATTACATCATAGAGCCTCTCTTCGATTGGGATTGGTTGCATCATTTTTCTGACTTTGATAATACCCAAAGTCTGCTTTGGGTGGATCTACACACGGGGGGGGGGAATGCTATAAATAAATCATAAATTAAATCGTTATAACAAACGAGGAAAAAAGTATGTAAAAATTACTTAGTTTTTGTTTGTTTATTTGTTTGTTTGCTCTCTGCCGCCATCTTACATGTTTATAACGGATTCAAAATGTTGTATTTTGACTAATGTAGCTGCGTCCTTTGTCTGTGATACTGTTTCTCTTGAGAAGTTTGAGCCAGTTGGATATTGTTCTGAAACTGGGATGCCAGCTAAATCACAATCCTGGTGATAGCCTTAGTCTTTATCTTCAGGAGTGTCGGAGTGGGCTGACACAGCAAGTTTGCACTTAGAAAACCAGCAGTTTGGGCTGCTTCTATAGCTTAGCATAAGAACCCCAGAATCAGGGAATTGTTGAGAATGAGATAAACCAAGCAGTCCTCTGATCCACCCTCCAAGGCAAAAGATGCACCATACATTTAAGCATCCCTAGGAGATGAACACAAGATATTCAGATTGCAGTATTCCGCGATCAGTTTACCCACCATGCAGAATTGCAGCATCTCCTGGGGAGTGGAATAATCTACATTCTTGATTAACACACCGCAAGGTTGCACAACATTTTTGTGGAAGGAAGCAAACCTTTCTGCTGAAACTTCAGGGGATACTCAAGTAGGCAGTTTGTAATTGCTCAATTTGGGAAGAACCGAAAAACACCTGCAGTGTTTCAGGACACCGGCGAGCAAGGTTTTGATCTTCCACTTTCCCTAGGTGACTGCACATGCATAAAGAAGTGAGCCGTAGTAGGGAATTCATTCAAACGTCTCACTGGGAAAACCTGTAAGTCCAAAGCTTGCGTGTTATAGAAAGTATGTGTAAATTAACTTAACGTGCAAAAAGATCAAACCTTTAAAATGGAACTAAATTTCTGGTACTCAAACTTTCATAGCTAGTTTACTTTGCCTTAGTGTGCATGCGCCAAGCATATATCTTGAACAATTAGAATACAACCCAAAAACACATTAGGGTACTTGTAAAAGGTTGATGTGATGTGATAACACACACAGTTGACTTCTATACACAGGGAAAGCAAAACTTCAGTTACCATACTAGCACATAGGAACATGCTCTCTTAAATAGGGGGGAGCAGAATATATTTACCCTACATTTTGTTACCTCACTCTATGTGGATGGAGTTCTTTCTGATTTATGAGAGGCCACAAAGAGAAATGACTGGACCTGCTTTTGCAGTAAGAAAGACAACATTGATGGGTGCAAGAGAAAATTATTTGATAAGCAGAGTTCTACATTTCCCACTGTGTTTTGAATATACTTCTCCTGGGGAAACTAGTCAACTTTTAAATTTGAAACTAAAATTCTGATTCAGTTCAATTTATTCCATCTTACTCCAGAGCAAATCACATATATGCAGTGCAACTTAAAGCATGTGGTGTCCCACCCCCCAAAAAAAGAATCTTGGGAACTGTAGTTTGTTAAGAAAGATGGGAATTGCAGCTCCGTGAGTACTCATCTTCTACCAACCTGCTGTGTACATTGAGAGAGAGAATATCTTGCCTTTACGATCAGGAAATAGAATTAAACTTTATTGCCATTGTGCAGCTACAAAAGGAGACTTATCTGGAAAGAGCTTGAAATCAAGAGTACTGTTTTCTCAAACAAGATACCAGTAGTTAAGTAGTTTCCCAGAAAAATAGTGTGTTTAGAAACCAGCCTGGTATCTTATTTCCTGGTGTTGTCATTTTAACTGTTTTAACCTCCATAGTCAGCATGCCATACAGTTGCATACTCTGGTGGCTGGAGGAAGGGATTTGGATCTGAGTAGACTCATGGGTGGTGCTGTGGTCTAAACCACAGAGCCTAGGGCTTGCCAACCAGAAGGTCACTGCGACGTGGTGAGCTCCCGTTGTTCAGTCCCAGCTTCTGCCAACCTAGCAGTTTGAAAGCACATCAAAGTGCAAGTAGATAAATAGGTACCACTCCAGCGGGATGGTAAATGGCGTTTCCATGCGCTGCTCTGGTTTCGCCAGAAGCGGCTTAGTCATGCCGGCCACATGACCCGGGAAAACTGTCTGCGGATAAACGCCGGCTCCCTCGGCCTATAGAGCAAGATGAGTGTGCAACCCCAGAGTCGTCCGCAACTGGATCTAATGGTCAAGGGTAACTTTACCTTTACCTTTTAGACCCATGGGGTAGTCTTGGGTAACCCTCACCCATGAAATAAGAACAAAGAGGGGGGGGAATTGTAAAGTAGATTGGCTGGTGTCATTAAGTGTCCCAAGAAGAAGTCATATTTTTAAATCCATGGGATGACTTTACCAAGGCGACAAAAGGCCTATATAGAAATGGTGAAGAAGGAATAGGAAGTTTGCCTGTAGGAAAGGACAGTTGTTTTCTCGTTGTTATGAAAAGAACCAATTAAAGGCCACTCACAGTCTGAAGCAGTTTCTGCCTTGGAGGCAAAATACTTAAGCGTGTTGGAAGGGGTGCAACCTCCACTGGCCTGTGTGCTGGTTTCACAAGCTGCCTCTCCATAATGTATTTGCTACAGCCATAAATATTGGGCATGCAAATCAGCACGTGTGGCGGTGGCCCTGCCGGGCTGACCTACCGGCTGTGCTTCCTTTCAGCAGCAGCCAAGGAGCCTGTTTCAGCATGTGAGTGTCACCAAGCAAAAGCAGAACAGCAGCCCCAAGATTCCTCTGTTCTTGCATATATTGTCTCCAGCTAGGATTAGGACAGCGATAGCTCTCTGACCTTCTGCCTGTTTTCTTTCAAAAGCTAACCCTGCAAAGCCTTCATCACAAAAGACTTGAATCACCTATGTCCCGATTCCCCAAAGGCTCTCTCCTTCCAGGAGATCCCTGCTATGTAGAATAATCTCTTTAACAAAATGAAAGCTACTTGGCCAACTATTTTATCTAACGAAGCCAGACCTCTGTGGCAGGTTTGACCAGTTAAGCAGGCCCTGTTTCCCAGACCCCAGCCTTAAAATGGGGAGGGGAAAAAAATATGAGCCTGGGAAGTATCCAAAGGGGACATCCAGACCAATCCCTCCCCTAAAAAAAAATTCCAATTCCCATTAGCCCAACCAGCATAGCTGAAGGTCAGGAATACAGTCATACCTCAGGTTATGGCCGCTTCAGGTTGTGCGATTGTAATGAGAATTGTAGTCCAGCAACTTCATCAATGGCTGAATGAGTTTCAAGTGAAGGCACTCTGCAGCGCCTTGCAAGTGCTGGCACCTCTTGCCCTGGTCTTGACTTTCCCAACCAGACACCTTCCAGATGTTTTGGACTATAGGACCCATCATTCCTAACCATGGGCCATACAGGCTTCTGGTTAATGGGAGTTGTAGTCTAATAACACTGGGAAGTTTACCAGGTTGGGGAAGGCTGTCTAATCTTTTTTCTTTTGAGGAAGGAGAACAGGGGTATTTGTATTGACCAGATAGCAAAGGGGTTACAGCCTTATCTTTTAACCAACAGAAAAAGGGTATACTGTGCTTGAGGACAGCTGGAGACCCTAGGAAAGTAACATAAAACAATATTAAAATCAAGTTTAATATCAAATCAAGTTGTAAAATGGGTGTTTCTCAGCTGCAGTGGACTATACCTGCATATATTTAAACTTGGAATACATGGTCAATGTGTCCTCTTCATCTCTCCCCATATCATGTGAAATGGACGATTACCAATGGGCCACCAGTGTTGAAGCAGCTCAACAGAACTGCCGTTCTTGAAGAGCTGCCCAAAATTCTGCAGCAATGTCTGCCGCCCCCTTAGCTGGCAGGGTTTGACTCACTGCAGCAAATGCACATGCGCGCGCGCACACACACCTACCTCCAGAGGTTTCCAAATGCTGCCTGCAATGGGCGCAGCTTCTTTTTGCCTCACACCCCCTCATTATGCTAGCTAGCCTGTCAGTTAAGATCTCAAATGCTTCCACAGCTGAAGACACTCCTGCTAAGTAACTGCTAAGTATTGGTTTCACTCCATTTTGCGTGGTATGGGCTGAGAAAGGGAGGGAGGAACAAATGCCAATCATCCATCGTGTCATGAAACAAATCCTGAGATGGAGCAAAGAGGTTGTCAGGGACAGAAGGGTAAGGTCTGAGTTTTGCAAAAGGTCACCCTGTTAAGGGCTGTCCGCACAGTCTGGGAAATCTAAGAACTGTATACTTTTGCCCCGAAAAAAAGGTTAATGTGAGGAATACTGTTCCAATAATTCAAATGCATATATTTAGGCTGTACCAAGAAATCACTTCT
Organism: Lacerta agilis; assembly: GCF_009819535.1. Taxonomy (NCBI): domain Eukaryota; kingdom Metazoa; phylum Chordata; class Lepidosauria; order Squamata; family Lacertidae; genus Lacerta; species Lacerta agilis. The sequence goes on from NC_046313.1 coordinate 30,921,364, forward strand.
CCTTCCCCTGCAGACATCAAACCCCACAAAATATGGTTTTGTGAGATGCTTTTAAGGACTATGGATCCCACTTGTGGAAGAAAGGCAGTATATAAATATATATATAATAGGAAAAATATATATATTCATCATTGCACCTTCATAAATATGATACACTTCCAAACATTAAGGCACTGCCATTTTAAGAGACCTAACAGGATTCGTGTCATTTAAATAGTAGAAGTTAAATTGATAAAGCTTCGTTTAAGTCAGAATGCCCTCTTTTCTTTTGCTGCAGGCAGCAAAATCTCTTAGTCTGTGCTTTTATACATCCACCATGCTCTGCTTTTATATCTCTTGAGGAATGGATATTTAGCACAATGTTGGACAATATCTGAAGGGCACCGCATCAACTGCCCATGCTATGCACACTTCCCTGGTAGTCAGTCCTATGGATATACTTCCAAGTAGGAATGCATGGGATTGCACTTTATATCTTCGAGATCAGCAACAAGAAAAAAGCCACATCTGTCAGAAAGGAAGGTAGATTCCAGTATAGTAATTCCTTTATCAGCATTCTCTAAGCAGAGCCAGTAGATCTATTGCACATACAGAGAAGGGGGATGAGAGAGATGCCCTGGAGCATACAAAACGCCTTCATGTTTAATTTGCAAGTTCTGAAAACACCCCAAATGGCTGGCACTCCTCTTGCACCTCTTTTGCCGCCACCCCCAGTCACACTGAAAAAGCACGCCTAGGCTGCTGGGCCACCTAGATATAGAAAGCATGAGAAGGGTGTGTTTTTGCAGAATTGTTGTCAGTTGTTTCTGGTGCTTCTCTTCCAGCAGAGGGTGCAATTGCACTACCAATTGTATAGTCCATTAACCGGGAGTGGTTTAGGAGCAAACAAGGTTAAAGCCAAGACTCTACTACAGAGAGCTATTTGAAGACCGGCTGGCTATGCTACTGGTCTGGTGGTGTGGGAAAAGAGAGAGACTCGCGAGACGACTGCAGTTGTGACTGTTCACTCACTGTGTTTGTTATATGTTTACATAGAATAGTCACAGACTGTGTAGATTGTATTACTTTGTGGACATTTTGTCCCATAGCCTACATTTTATTTCCTGGGTGGAAAGCCCAGTTCCTATTATCATTTGTTAAAGAGTTCTACTGATGTGGCTTCACAAGTTGTCATTTGTAGTACACTGATCTGTCATGTAGTGCCTTGTACCAATTGTTGTTGTTGTTGTTGTTCAGTCGTTCAGTCGTGTCTGACTCTTCGTGACCCCATGGACCAGAGCACGCCATGGACCAGAGCACTCTTATTGTACCAATAAGAGTCCCAATTCACCAGCTGTTATGTTCTGGGAACGTGCTCAGCTGCAGTGTCACACCTTCCTTAAGCCTGGTGTGCTTGGCCACCTCACCCCAGATGCTAACCAGTCTGCAAAGGCACAACGCAAGAACACCTGGCCTGCAACCCAAACACTAGAGAAACAAGCCATGGTTTGTTTGGTCACCTATGGGGCAACTCAGCATTTTTTCAGCAAACCATGGTTTAGCATTAGCTTCAAACTGGGCCAATGTCAAAGCTGTCACAAGCCTGTTTGCTGGGCCCCCAGTATTAAGCATGCACTTCTGGAAAACGCACCTTAACCTCTGTGAAATGATGACAGAGTGAACAAGGATTCAACTTCCTCACCTTCATTGCATAGCAATGAAACTCAGTATCAGCTGAACACTGGGACCTGCACAACACTATGCAAGTTCTGGTGATCACTACATTTTTGCTGTCTGCAGCAAATCAAATCCACCATCTAGGTGCACCTTAAAAGTGTCCGTGAGAATCAGCATTTCAGGAAGCTGCAGCTGCTGGAATCTCTTGCTTTCTTCAGCAGTGTTGTGCTCAATCTGTGAATGCGTCCCAGAGCACCTATTGATCCATCTCAGTAGAGCTACTACCTATGAGAAATGGGGCTTCGTGCCAGGCTCAAAGCACCTGGAATGAGTGATGCAATGGTCTCTCTGGCTTGGAAACGGAGCAGGAATGGAGTCAGTGGGCTTCATTTTGGCCAAAAACTGGAATTACTGGGATCTGGCTATACTAAAACAGTGCCCTTGTTCTAGTCCCAAATGATGCAATTTGCATTTAAAATAAACCTGCAGGAAACATACCTGGAAGCAACCTCCTCTTCTAAATTATAATTATGAAAGACAAACTACGCCAGGTTCTTTTTATTAAAAATATTGTAATCAGGCAGTGGCAGGGAATAGTATGCACATGGTATAATAAATAAGCAATAAACAACAGGGTCCTTTTACAGGTTGGATATACATACCGGTACATACATACAAGGAATACAAAAGTAACAAACATCCACAGAAGATAGGAGATGTACTGTAAATCCACAAACATTTACCAAACTGCAGCCCAATTCTATGCATATTTACTCAGAAATGAGTCCCTCTTGGAGTGTAAAATTGACTTCTGCTCATGCAATAGGGCTTCACCTTCTTCTCCCTCTCCCAGCCCTCTTCACACCTCAGAATGTGTTCTGGATGGTGGGGACTCCTCATCCAGAGCAAAGTGTGGGTGTTCACAGGAGAGAGAGAGAAGGAAGCAGGGAAGGCCCATTGTGCAAGAGGAAGTTTGCACAACATTGGATTCCGCCCACTGATGTTCAGTCAGGCTTACTGCCAAGTACACATAAGATTGCAGCCTGAAAGATATACACTGCAGATATGGTCGGGCACAAGAGAGTCATGTAAAGTGGAGAAAGGGAAACAGTTTCTCTCCGTGATCTCAAACCACACAACACTTGCTCCAGAGAAATCCTACTGAATAAAAGTAGGCTTGAGAATTGCAACCAAGTTTAGGTTGTTCATTTAATGGCTAATATAAACAAAGAGCTTGGCTAAAATTCAGTTTACCACAGTTAAAATTTGCCCAGTATTGGTCCTTTGGATTCAAACCACATACTAATGTGATCAGATGCTCTTAACTGCTGTCAAATGACAGTGGCACAGGGGCGGCGGCTGTGGGCAGGATTCCTGCATTCCTAGGGGGTCGGACTAGATGACCCTCTACTACAATTCTGTGAGTGGAGGGACCCTATGTTTACACATGGCAACAGGCTGTCCAGTGCTGAAAGGTCTGCCCCTATATTTTGTCAGTGGAGTTTTCTTCACCAATCCCATTGGTATGGCTTAGCTTGTTTTACCTTTATTTAAAACGTTGCAACAAAGCCTTTGCAAAACTGATGAAGAAGCATCAGCAGGAGAAGTTCTGTAACATAGATCAGCCCATCCATTAGCAAAAATATAAACCTTGTGGGGAAAAGAGGCTTGAGACAGTGTGTGTGTGTGTGTGTGTGTGTGTGTGTGTGTGTTCATTCCAGTCACCGTAAGTGAAAGCAGCAGGCATAAAGACAACGCAGGCATTAAAAAATAAACTAATCCCACCCATGCCTATTTCCATACATTTGCCTCCCACTCCAAGTCATGCAGTCAGAACTGTGCAAAGTTACTTGGAATAAGAGCAATTTCCCTAGTGTTCTCAGAGCAGGAAATGCAGGTGAGCTCCTGCTCAACTCACCCCCAAGATTTGCTTTGAAGCATGGTGGCTTCACAATGTGATAGCCAAAGTTACAATACTGGTGGGATTCCACTGTCATTGCAAATCTTGGTGGTGGTAATCACAGAGTCGTGAAGGTTTGGTTCAAATGAAGCTCCTTCATCCGTCGCTGTTCATATAGGATAGGCCTGGAAAACCTGTGGTGGTGGGGGGGGGGGAAGTGTTCAAGAACAGCTGGAGCACCACAGGCCCTGTAAGTCCTGTTGGACTTGATGGGGCTTACTTCTGAGTAGACATGTATAAGACTGCATGGTTAAATTAGTGTCGTGCAACTCATGTCCCCAAAATGCCCTTAAACATGAGGCTGTTCTCTGGCAAAAGTCTGCAGGCAGGAAAGCAGAGAAAGGAAGCTGCGAGGTGGTTAGAATTGGACCTTTTATTATGGCGTTCATTATTTCCCACTGTTAGGATCACTGGGAGATATTTTCTGGCAACTTAGAACTGGGGTTTTGTTTTTCTGTTCATTTCTTGTTCCTTAAAAACAGCTATCTGCAACGGAGAAAAGAAATTTTGTTAACGTAAAAGGACATTAAGGTACAGGGCTACGGAGTCATCACTGATACAAAAGCATGAAGCAACAAAAATATTACCCGTATATGTGAGAAGCCCACTGTAAATCCAGCATTCCACAAAACGTTTCTCAAAGCTGCCTAGGAGATTGCAGCTCCTGTCCTCCACTCTTTGCAACAAGTAAAGATGCAAAACTTAAATCTTCAGACCTGCTTTACAAATAACCACTTGAGGCTAGGAATAAGAGTGGGATAACAGGCTTGTGGTTTACCAAGAAGTGGCACAGGTTTTTGATGCCAACACTATGATTAATTGAAGGCTCCCATGCTGCCACATAAGAAATATATTATCAGACGGCAGCCACTGATTAAGTAGTTGAGTGGATGAGAGTCTGTTTACAAAGCCAGATCTATCTTTCCTTCAGACCGACCACCTGAATACTATTTTTGCCTTTTAAGGGATGGTGGGGAAACTCTGGCCTTCCAGATGCTGACACCCATGAGCCTCAGCCAGCATAATCCAATGTACAAGAATTATGGGAGCTGTAGTCTAGCATCTGAAGGGCTGTGAGTTTCTCATGCCTGCTTTAAAGCTACCAACCGGCCCGAACAAGCTGTTGGGCAGGTAGAAATAGTGAGGGGCTATGGGTGGCGCTGTGGGTTAAACCCATAGCTGTCAAGTTCTCCCTTATTTTAAGGGAAATTCCATTATGCTGAATGGGCTTCCGCATGAGAAAAGGTAAAACTTGACAGCTATGGTTAAACCACAGAGCCTAGGGCTTGCTGATCAGAAGGTTGGCGGTTCGAATCCGCACGACGGGGTGAGCTCCCGTTGCTTGGTCCCAGCTCATGCCCACCTAGCAGTTCAAAAGCACGTCAAAGTACAATTAGATAAATAGGTACCACTCCGGCGGGAAGGTAAAGGGCGTTTCCGTGCGCTGCTCTGGTTCGCCAGAAGCGGCTTTGTCATGCTGGCCACATGACCCAGAAGCTGTACGCCAGCTCCCTCGGCCAGTAACGCGAGATGAGCGCCACAACCCCAGAGTCGGACACGACTGGACCTAATGATCAGGGGTCCCTTTACCTTTACCTTTATGGGCCAGTAAGCAACAGCCAAAGGGAAGTCTCCCCACCACCACACAACACACTCCTTTAGCAATGCAACATCTGAAGCAGCAGGGGGGGGGCTCTGCCAGTACTGTGCTAGTGAGTTTGCTGATCAGATGGCGTGAGCCCCAAACTCCATAATAAGACCTGTCCTGTAAGGGTATGGAGTAGCCCAAGGTCTGTCCCTAGACGCTCAGCTTTCGTCTGGTTGTTTGGCCAAGAATGCTTAAAGTGGCTTCCAGTGGCTTTAATGGCAGCACTTTAGTGTTTATTTCACTGGGTAAAAATTATATTGATACCGACACTACCTTAATCTAGGTAGCAAAAAGAATCTGATTTAAGACATTACCTCAAGGCAACTTGTGTACCCAGCTTGCAAATATTGAAACACTTGTATAAATTCATTTTGTCAGTCAAGTCAAGTTCTTTCTGCTGGCAACTTTCTGCCATACGCTACGCAGACATTCTCCTAGCACCCTGATCTATTGGAGAATTCCTGTTATTCAAATAAATAATATGAATGTACGTAAGAAGTACCATTCTATGCTATGCGCATCACATGCTGAAGACCTGTGTGCATTCCATGAGTGTGAAAGGAGGGGGCTCAATTGCTTACAGCTCAGTGTCTTCTATGACATCAGGGTTCTCCATAGTCTGTCTCCTCCTCTTAACAGCATCCAGCATCTTTTTCCGGGGCCCCAGTGGAATGTTGATGCTTTTCAGATCATTGTCCGAACACAGCATAAGAGCTTCCAGGTCAATCTTCTCCTTCTTGAGGATTGAAATGAACTCGGACATATGCAAGGAAGCCAGAAAGGTCTCCAGGGGGCTCGTCTCGGGTTCAATATCATCATCCAGGCCCAGCTCCACCTCATCCCACGGCAGCTCCTCCACATTCCTCTCCTGCAGGCTGTTGGCACTGCCGATGCTGTCATTGAGACTTGGCGAGCGCTGCAGGCGGTTGTGAAGTTTAACACCCATCCTGTCCTCCCCTAGCATGCTGGGGTCATCCTGGCCAATCCCAAACAGTCCGCTACTGACATAGTTCCTCCGGAAAACCATTGTGCCAAGTCCAGGTCGATTGAATAAGGAGTCGTGACCAGAATCAGTGCTGACCTCAGAATGGGCCGAGTCCATGTGCAAACCTGGGTCACTTATGGCACGGGAGACAGTATCTTCATCCATCATAAACATGTCCCTAACATTGCGCCGGGTCCAGTCCTTTGGGCTAACATAGGTGCCTTGTTTCACAAACATGACATCGTTGCCCAGCTGCAAACCAGACAAGGACCTCACACTTTTCCTCCCATCCTCGTAGATTTTGAAGGTGCCATCCACTTGCTTCTTTTTCTCCAGCTTCTTCTGGATTTTGGTCTTGCCCTTGGCTGTGCCGTGTATGGTGGCCTGAGAATATGGCAAGGAAGTCATCATAGACATGTGCTGGAACCTCCTGCTCAGAGTGCTGCTGGAGTAGCTGGAAAAACTCATAGTGTCCGAGTGGTCAGACATTTCCTTCTTGTACCGCTTCTCCATCCTCTCGTGGTGCTTCTTCTGCATCTTTACACAGTCCTTAATCCGCTTCTCTGCATCCTTGAAGGCCTTGTCCTTCAGCTTGCTCACCAGCTTGGGGTTGAGGCTACTCTGCTTGGCAGCAATGGAGTCCAAATAACGCACACACTCCATGTGGCCCTTCATGGCTGCCATGTCCAGCGGAGTGTGGTAGTCATTGTCCAAACACCAAATGTTGGCCCCAAAAGACACCAGGAAGGAGAGGCAATTGAGATGACCATTGGCTGCTGACAGATGAAGAGGCGTGTTCCCCCAGATATCACATTTGTCTGGGTCACCCCTAAAATGCAGGAAACAAATAAGTTAGTGATCAAGGAAGCCTGTAAAGACGGCACAATGTGAGGTTAGTATAATCAGGCATGCTAAAAACCAGCCTAGTATACAAACCAAGACTCAATCCTGCAAAAGTAATACCGAACAACATTTTGTTATTTTGTTTCATGTCCCGCCCTTTCCCTCAAGGAACTCCAGCTGTCATGCATGTCCCCTGCACCGCCAACTTTATCATCAGTAAGACCAAGGAGACCTAGGTTCAAATTCCTACTCACCTTTAACCTACCTAGGTGACTTTGAGCCAATCATACTACCTCTTAGGGCTTATGCACACTTTTGCCCCATTCTTTCCAGACACAGGCCAGCGCTTGAAATCTCTGTGTTTAAGCATTGTGGTATTTTTGCCCCAGAGCTTTTCCTGCAAAAAACAACAACAACAACAACCCTGCTCTTTAGTGCTCAATCAGCACAATTGTCAATACTGGGTTTTCATATGGAAAACTCTGGGGCAAAGAAAAACAATGCTTGGATATGGAGCTTTAATGGATAAGCCTTGGTTATGTTGGGTTTTAAAAAAATAAAATTATATTGTTATCAGTTACGGTGTTTTATTTATTGTTTATGACTATTTTTGTTACATTGCAGTTAAGTTTCTTTCGTGTTGTAAGCTGCCTTGAGCGTGGCTTGAACTGTGGAAAGGTGGCGTGCAAATAAAACTATGTACGCATGCATCCCACCTCACAAGGTTGCTGTGACGCTTAAAATGGAAGGGAAGGGATGTTAGAGATTTCAGAGTTGCCTACGTGCAGAAATGCAGCTGTCTATCTCCAAGCAGTTAGTAGTTGGCAGAAAGCCCAGATCTGCTCTCTCTCAGACCCTTAGCAACGACCTGTGATTGGTCAATGAGTGCCTAAAGACCGAGCTCTGTGTGAGAGCTTTATGTGGTTAGTGTGGTTAGTGTGTGGTGCAGGTGTTAGTGGAGAAAGTGGTCAGTATAGATAGAGAGAGACAGAGAGGAAAGATTTTATGTTTTGTTTCTTTTATTTTGTAAAGTCTGTACATAGTAACTTATGGATGCTAGTTGCTTCAATAAATACTGCATATAGTTATCCAGTGAGTTGCTGAGTTCCTACGTTGTGCTGTCCAGTCAATTACACAACAGCCAGAAGCTTCCAGAAAAGTCTGCGTCTAACTCTGCGGTGTCCAGGAATACGTTATACTCCTGACACTAAAGCTTAAGAAGGGAGTACCCTGCACGCTGCCTTTTCCCGTTAATATTTCTTTACATTTTTATGGCTGCCCATCAGTACAGTTCTCTAGTCCACTTGCAAAACATGTATGCTGCTTGCTCCACTCTCTTTGGAGGAAAGGCAGCATACAAATATAATAAATAAAGCTGGGTGTTGTTGTTGTTGTGAGTAGTGCTTGTTAACTACATTTAAACTCCATAGGCAAAAGCAGAAGACACGTTTTTTAAAGAGCAGTGTTGCTTAGTGGCGTGCCTTCTCCCTATTTTAATGAGATGCTGGAGTGACCGATACAAGATTTCTAAGCCACCCAACTCCAGATAAGCTCTCTGTTGCATTTCCCCACATAGAGCGAAACCTATCTAACCAGCCATGCCCAGCAAGCAGCGACAAGCGGTGGGTGGATGAAGTTGTCTGGCAGCAGAACGCTGGAACAGGTTTCCTTTGGCTTTGTGGCCCTGGGTAAATGAGTACCATCCAGGAGCTGGCAACAGGTTCGCTGCGACTCCTTCGCCAGCCTGCCCTCATCCCTTCACCTTGATACTGGCCTATCGGTAGTGGGGAACTCAGGGAAAAGATGAATATTTGATGAATTGCAAGAGAGGGGTGAATTATTGATGGAGATTGCTTAAAGAGACACAGAAACTGTAAATGCTGGAGCCGGCTGTGAGCTCAGGGCGTGTGCGGCATTGTTTATGTTTGTTCTGAATGAACACATGTGCGTTGGAATTGGGCGTGTAGCCTTGCAAGCAGCCGGAAAAGTGGAATCAGACCCTATTGTTTTCTCCCTGCGCAAGCGAGAAATGTCACTTGTTTCCCAATAAAGCCATCTATTTCATACTGATACAAAGCAGTATCGGGTGCAGGTTCAGAGCAGGAAAATGCAGCTATATCAAAGATTCTTGTTGCCAATGCAGGCAATTTCATCACATTCTCACTGGAATGTCCCAGCTTGGAGGGGCTGAGGGGAAAGTGGGTGACAGTTGCCTCCCACGTAACCTTTGGTTGGAATGTGAATTCACCAAAGTTTAGCGACCGAAACGTTAAGCAAAACCATTTAGATCCACTTCACACTGAGCATTTTTTCACTGCCCTGACCTAGAACTTGGCATAAGAATCCAATGGGCCACCTAGCTGCCAATGGCATTCTGTCCTCACAGTGGCCAACCAGACACCTATGGGAAACAAGCAAGCAGGATCCGGTCACGAGGGTACTCTGTCCTCCCATTGCTTCCTGTGACCATGGAGACAGAGCATCATGGCTAGTAAACATTAATAGCCTTATCTTCCATGAATTTGCCCGGTCCTTTCAAGTTGGGAGCTGTGAAGTACAATACAACTGTTCCTCGCACCGCATTGTATTGCAGCCCCTCATAATTGAAAATTGCAATACAAATTTAACTGCTAAACCATAGAGTATCAGGGCTGGAATGAAGCAGCATGCCTCACATTGTCCTCTCTTACATTCAACCACTTGCTTACCCAGCCCAAGACATGTTAGTGTCTGAAGCAGGAAAAATCCCAGTGGAACCTGCCCCCCAAATAGTGGCTAGTCTCATAGCACAGCTGACAGCTTGTTGCTCTTTAAATTGTACTTTAAAATCTAGTGCCCAATGTGACCTGCCTCCACCTGCTAAAAGGTAGGCCTCAGTCTGGATAGTAGCTTCTGCCACTGCCAGATGAATTCTGGAGGCAGGTTGTAAGGGGTTGGTTGGTTCGTTGGTTGGTTAGTTTGTTCATTCTTCAATCTGGGCCTCTTCAAGAAAAATCATTGAAGAGTCTTGTGGAACCTTGAAAGATTAACCATATTTTTATAGCATAAGCTTAAAACTACTACTACTACTACTACTAAGAAGGATGTTTAGTCTCTTAAGTTGCCACAACTTTTGGTTGCAACAGACTCACATAGCTACCTCTCTGGAAATTTGTTTCATTGAAAATGACTTATTGGAGAGCCAATGTTCGAGAAGGGTCTTTAGATTAAAATGGTGAGGTGTGGATTAGTACTCGAGGCAGAGGGGAAATGCTGGCAGCTCCAGGCAGGGCATTAGGCACCCCCAGTGTTGATATCAGATTCCACTGCCATTCCAACTGGTTTCTGCGCTTGGAATGTGGAGGGACACCATCTTGTCTGCCTCAGGCAGCAAGACAACTTGAGCCAACCCTGGCTCCGGGATTGCTTGATTCCCACACTGGAAGGGCTCTCATACTGCAAACAGACTCCACGACTAGGTCAAGTTTCAGTGCCAAGTGCCAGATTGGTGTGCTTTCCATTCTGCTCCAGCGTAGCATTTCTGTAACCTCACTGCACGGCCGACTCCTTTGTCTGGTATGATGTGAAGTGCTTCAGCAACACAGCTGGACACCATCGTCATGTGGGACAGGGTGCGTGAGTGGGACTACAAGGAACGCGAGAGACCAAGTAGCCATGTGATGCAGGGGAGAGGCCTGTCCAAAATCCTCCTTCCCCCTTGACTGATACCACATCACCCTTTATGGGAAATTCAGTAATCCCTGCTAACAACACCCAGGCAGGAAAAACATAATTAGGTGCGATGACTGGTGGCAGTTACAAAACCACCAGAAGCGGGAATCAGCAAGAACCAGGAACCAAGGGGAAGTCCCTTTGCTAGGTGGAACATTCCCCGGCTGGCATCGGGGGGGGGGGAGTGCATGGGAAGGGGTAAGGTTGCAGCAAGCTCCAATTAATGTGAGCCCGAGCTTAATCACAGTTAATAATAATCTAATTGGCTGTAATGTTTGCTTAATTGTGACATATTGCCACTTCCTAGCTTCAGAGCACTTGCAGCGCTTCCCTTAAAAAAGAAAAGCCACCAAAATACCCTATAGATAACTGTTTCTCAAAGAGTGGGCCTGGACCCACCAGTGGACCTTGGGATGCTTTCAGGTGGGCCTCAATGTCACAGTCTGCCCACTGCCCCTTCCTCACTTGCCTTCCCTGCTCCTTGGCCGCGCCATACCCTTTTGGTTGGACCAATGGCAGTACCAGCCGACTGCTTACATGGTGAGAAAACATGGCTGGAGATGGGAGGAGGGCGGGGAGGAGAGGAGGAAAGAAATGTCACCCCTCCTCTGAGGAGAAAGGACCAGGGAAGGTGATGGAGGAAATTAGAAAGTCAGACAAAAGGTTGTTGTTGTTGTTGTTGTTGTTGTTGTAAGCAGTAGTAATGAACAAACTGAGACTAGTATATCTGGAGGGGACTCTGTTGTTTTGTTAAGGGGGAGGTTTTTGCTGCTGGTTTTTTGCATCTTTATTGTAGATTTTGTTGTGATTCATGTGGGAATTGTTTGGTTTTGGTTTTGTATTTTTTAAATGTTTTATTTATTGTTTATAACTGCTCTTGATATGTTGTAGGTATGTATTTTTTCCTGTGTTAAGCTGCCTTGAGCATAGTTTGAACTGTGGAAGGGAAGCATACAAATAAAATTATGCGTGTATGTATGTATTCACAACTTTTTAGAAAAAAAAATAGAAAAAGTTGTCGGTACTGATCGCGAACTTGTTACAGCAAGTGCCACACTTTTAACATTTTGGGGAAAAGGAGGTGCCAGTACTGTGCACCCAGAAAAAAAGCACTGTATGTACAGTGGTGCCCCGCTAGACAAAAATAATTCGTTCTGCAAATATTTTCGTCTAGCAGGTTTTTCGTCTAGCGAAGCGGCAATGTAACTGTGGTTTTCTCTAGAAGAAAAAAAAAAGACGAACAATTTTCGTTTTGCGAGGCAGCCCCATACACTTTTTCGTCTTGCGGGGCAGCCTCCCGCTAGACGAATGCCTTCGTCTAGCGAGTTTTTCGTCTAGCGAGGCATTCGTCTAGCGGGGCACCACTGTATTTATGAATAGAAATGAAGAAAGCTGTTTTACATTAAAGGACCAGGTGAAATGGCAATTGGGTCCAAGTTTAGTGTGAAAGAAAGGGAGAAGAAATCACAGGAGGTGGGCAAAAATACTTTGAGAGGCATGCGGAGTTGGGACGATAAAAATATAAAAGAAAAGAAAAAGTCATCTCGTTAGGAGCCTCTGGATTAGAAAATTCCACCTAAAATGGGAAGGCTGAGGTACACCATACCTCCAGAGCAAATGTCTGTAGTAAGCAGAGCTATGGAACTCCTTGACACAAGGAAATTCCTGTGGCAAAGAAGTAGGTCGTTTCGATGGATTAGGTGTAAGTAGAAAGTGATGTCAGCAATGGCTAGCTGATTATGCCGAAGTCTGCGTCCATCTGCCACCATTTTGTGATGGGTGTGCTTCAGTAATTTCCGCCTGCTCCAAATGGGTCCTAGGGAGCAGATAGTTCGAGAACGCCTGCTTTTGTTAACCCAACAAGTGGCCTACATTGAGCAGCCGCTTTTTATCTTCTGTAAACCTCAGCCCCATCCGTTTGTTGCCACATATAGTGATGCAACAGCTATAAATCAGGCCCTCACTATTTGCATACATAGTATTTATGAGTAATCACAGGTATTTAGGATTGCCATTTTTTGTCGCCACGGCTTCCATGCCTTAAACAGACACGTGATAGGCAGAAATGCTAAGGCTGTAGCTTTTCCCAGCCTTGTGATGCAGTCGTGACAGGGTAAAAAGGCCTTTGTTTAATTTCTGCTCCTTCCTGACACTTTTAAATGTATGGGATCACAGCATCTAAATGTAAAATAAATACAGAAAAGGATGCTACAACTACATTCTATTGAAGTGTCTGCAAGATGTAGCTACAGATCACTGGGCCACTGTGGGTTTTATTTTTATCTGCTCTAGCCAGCACATTCACTCGCGTCCAAACCATTTTTGGAACTTTGTAAACAAAAAACAAATCTCTAACATTCTGTGCTCATCTGTCTCCTTGCATGTTGGGCTTCTCATGAACTGCCTTCCTGGAACAGGCAGAAATCTGAGAGGGAAGGGGACATAACAGGGTAGTACAGTGGTACCTCGGTTTACAAACTTAATCCGTTCCAAAAGTCCATTCTTAAACCAAAGCCGTTCTTAAACCGAGGTGCTCTTTCCCTAATGAGGCCTTCTGCCAACGGTGTCCTTCCACTGTTCGGCTTTCGTTCGTAGACAGAGGTAAAGTTTGCTAACTGGAACACTAATTCCGGTTTTGCGGCGTTCATATACCGAATAGTTCGTAAACAGGGCTGTTCTTAAACCGAGGTACCACTGTATTTGGAAACATGTAATCTTTAAGTGGGGAGTAAGTGTCCATCTGTATCCTCCACTGTAGGGATTTTTTTCAGTGGGCAGAAGTTAACAAGACTTAGTATAGAGGCTCAAGTGTCTTTACAACATCTACAGGTGGGTAGCCGTGTTGGTCTGCCATAGTCAAAAGAAAATAGAAAATTCTTTCCAGTAGCACCTTAGAGACCAACTGAGTTTGTTCTTGGTATGAGCTTTCGTGTGCATGCACACTTCTTCAGATGTTTCAGTGTATCTGAAGAAGTTTCAGTGTATCTGTGTATTTCAGATCAGTGTATTTCAGATGTTTCAGTGTATCTGTTTCAGTGTATCTGAAGAAGTGTGCATGCACACGAAAGCTCATACCAAGAACAAACTCAGTTGGTCTCTAAGGTGCTACTGGAAAGAATTTTCTATTTTGTTTACAACATCTGCTAAACTAGATCTCACCCCCTTTAACTCCTTTCTGTATGTCTACAATCCTCACAATCGCTACTCAGTAATTAAAAATATTGCCTTGCAAATTACTGATGTCCTGACTTCAAAGAGAATTAACTCAGATTCTGGGCAAGGGTCAATTATTGCCATGAGTAACCAGACAGGGAAATGATCTTGGCAGTGGCATCTGTCTAAATTGTTTAAAGACTTCTGCCTCTTTTGCCCTTGAGGGCTACATAAAAATGTCAAATTAAATTTATAATTGGTGTAGAGGCTCAAGGTGGCTTATATTATTTTCCCTGCAGCCTGTCTAAGGCAGGAAGAGGCACCAACAGGTGTGCCTAGCTGGAGAATGGAAGGATGGGAGAGGGTAGCATGCATGGCAAGCATACAGGATAAATATGAAGAGGCAGGGGAGAGAAGCTATGAGACTGTGCAAAATTTGGGTTGGAGGAAGGGTGCAATAGAAGGAAGACAGCAGATTGCAAAACGACCTTGCTGTGTGTTAAGCCACTAATGTGAAAACATCCTACATCAGGGATGGGGAACTTTTATACAAGGCTGGCAGGCTGCCCACCTGTCACTCAACTGGTGTCACTATGGCAACAGGCGATGCTGGGCTTTGGAGTCCCAGATTGTCAAAACTTCCAGAACTGTTTGAAAGTCTTTTGCTGTTTCCCTCCCCACTGTACTTTGGATTGGCACCTGCTGAAGCTTAAGCCCTGCCTAGATCAGGTCGCCCAGGTGGAGTTCAATGCATTTGTACTCCAGAGCCTGCCTCATGGTGTTTGCTCCCTGCAAGGAAGTGCGGGATCAAGCTGAAGCCATGAATTCAAATCCAGAGCAGGAAGTATAGCTAAGATCAGGGTCTCCGCATTCTGCAATCTGAAGTGCATACTGCATTTGGTCTACAACTGAATTATGAAAAGAGAGCATCTCCAGCATTCACCCAGGAATAAAACAAACGGGGGAAACGACACATTTTTTAATGAGTGTGCTGTTGCCAAAATAGCACACTGCCACTTGGACAGCAGGCAACTTCACTGCCACCTCATCTCCTGAAACCCTTCATTGTGAAGCCCAGCTAATCATAAACTGGCCGTCTCCCATCTTGGGTACTGCTGCTGATGAGCTTGTCAAAAACTCACACTAAAGAGCAATTGTCTCTCTCAGAGGCTGTGGCACCAAATGCCAGCTTCCCTCCCTTTTCCCAGCCATCACATTAATTGTGTTCCTTTCCCTCATTAGCGCACAGCCAGGAGGATGAAAGAGGCCTTTTGTCTGACTAATGAACAGGGTACATCTACCACCAAATCCTTCTGTCTTCCCCACAATCCTGCCTTCATCATGTGCTGCACAAAATACAAACATGGTGTTTCTGCAGAGCTGCACACGCAATTTTTTTGTGTAACAGTATTATTGCCTCATTGTTCCCTATGTTGTACATTGATAGGATAACGTGCTGCATGCAGTTGATATAAGATTTGGGAATGAGCCCTATGATCATAGCCACCATATTCACCAGATATGCGTTTTGGAAAAGCTTAGGGAAGCAGTCCAGACAGCAATTTATCCTCCAGTCTAGCAACACCAAAACAAATTCAGCCACTGATTACTGGTGCATAAATGTCTGCAGGAATTAGTTGCAATTGTGTAAAAGTATTTGTCCAACAGGAGACCTAAATGGCTGGAGCTCATAATCTTCTACAACTCCCTGCCTATTTCTGCTTGGCAGTTAGGCAGCTGTGCTAATACAGGATATGTTACTGTTATTAATTGGGGGACGGGTGTGGGGGAGAATAGTGACATTGCAGATGCATGTAAACTTTCCCAGTCAATACTGAGCATTAATAATTTTGCTTCTCTGAACACAGCAAGGCCTCCTCCCTCCCTCCCTCTTGCAAATTCCGTGCTGTTTTAATTAAGCGCCATGGTATATTTCTTCTATCTGTGATAAACTGTGCCCAGTGATGAAAGCACCTTTTTAAAAGCCAGCCTCATCTGTCTTTTCCTAATAACATTCATCACCAAAAGGGCATGAGCAATCCTCTCTACTATATCCTCCCCACTGACAGCAAGCACATAGTATTTTCAGTTCATTAAACACTAGCTGAGCTGCAAGGAAGATGCTCATCCGGGACCATCTATTTCAGTCCAAATGTATCATCAGGTACCTTTCTGCAGAAATCCACATTTAAGCCCCTTTGGGGGGTGGCAGAATTGTATGGAACTGCAGCCAACACTGAAAAATTAGGGGAATGCAGCTTACCCATCAGATAATAATGAGAGTGCTCATATTTAGTGCTCAGAGGAGAAATATATAAAAATGTGTGCATTAGTAATCATGGAAATCAAAAAAGCCTCAATGTAAGGCAAGTCAGTGTAATGACTTTGCTTTCTGTGCGAAAGCTGAGATTTCAAAAGACCTTTTGAAAGGGACCTCCTTTGGCCCAAAAGATTATAGGCCCCTGCGCTTCTCCTGCACACTGGAGCTATCTGAGAGCTGCTTGGACACTTCAGCAATTAAGCAGCATGTGAATACCTTAAATAAATACTTTGAATTTCTAATAGTCCAGCAGCACCTGCCCAAGCAATTTCGGCAAACCTCATGCAGTACTAGCTATGGTCCCTGGCCAACTGATCTATGCTGGAGCTCTGCACTTACTGACCTCAGGTGAACTTCCATTTCTGAGCCTCAGTTCATTTGTGGAATGGGAACAACAGCACACAATTCTTGCAGATTTGTGAACAGCAGTGGCTGAAATGAGGACACTTTAGATTATTTGTTCACCACAGAACTCATAGCCTTCCTCCAATAGACAGAGCTGCCTTTGCACAGCGCCCATCTTCAATAGATAACCAAAACACATATTTTCATCTTGTAAAAGTTCAGCTTTTCTGGGACACAGTGGCTGGCCTGCCCTTCAGGCAGCATAATCTAGGAAGAGGATCCAATTGTCCTGATACCTCTCTGCCTCTCAGATTCTTCCTCTTGCAGCTTCTATGATTAACACCATCAGTGATTGTGATGGAGAAGATAAGAGCATAGGTCTGATCTGTGTTTTAGCACACTTATTTTGCAGGCCTCCTCCATCCTTCTCGGCACACTGTCGTCAATGGATTTTGGAGGGGGTGCATAGATAATTAATTCCCTCTTCAAACTATAATAAAAGAGCCGATACATCCCCATCAATGCCTCACGAGCCAGAGTTGGCTTGAAAAACAAATCGCTTTGGGGGGAGAGGGGTGTCGAGAGATCTCCTCCATCCAACTCCCACATCTAATAGGTTTGGTAGGTTTCTGTAGTGCTTCAAAATAGACACGAAACCTAGTGGTAATAGAAATGTGAGTGCATGGAGGAAGCAATGCTAAAAAACCACTTTCATGTCTCTTTAAAACTACTGACACACATAACAGGAGAGGGTTACCAACCCCTGCCTTCGCCAGATAAAACAAGAGAACGGGGCTAGAGTTGCCAGCCAGGCACTAAACATCTTAACCAACATTGAGAGAACACAGTGCTGTGGTCCGTCCATTCATGATATTTTTAAGGGTGAAATCTGCAAGGGAGGGAGACCAATCCAGGACATTCACAGGCAGTGAAATATACAATTGTTAAAAGATGGGATAAGGTGATTGGGGGAGGGGTAGTTTTCTTGCCCACTGACCCAACACAACAGCTGCACCGAGTCAAGAGCTGCTCTGCTTTCCCAACATGTCCATATGGGAAATTCAGACTCACACAGATTTACACATTCCCCCCAAGAGTGGAGAAACAAGCAGGTTCAATCCACCTGCCTCGCTTTCATTCCCTGCAAGGCTCTGTGTGTGGCCTGTCAAGGGAAAGAGCCGTGGACTTTTCACTGAGCCCCGCATCACAGCAAAGTCAAAACAGGGCAAAAGGCAGGACTTACCCTCTGCTAACTATCAGTCTTAACGCATCCAAGTTGCCATGGTAGGCGGCCCATAGGGTTGGGGTCATGCCATCCTCATCGAGCGAGTTGAGGTCCTTCTTGGTGGCTTCCTTCAGCAGGTCAAGGTAGCCATCCCTGGCTGCCCGGTGGTAGTGGTCGTTCATGGTGCAGCTTTATTCCCTGGCCGCTTCATTGGGAAGGGCGAGAGGGGATAGTAAGAGGACGGGCATGGAGTCTGAGGAGAGAGTTCCAGGAAAGCAGCTGGCTGAGAAAAGAGAGGAGGAGGAGGAGGAGGAGGGAGCTTTGTTACTTGGACACCTGAGAATCCCTGACCAGTGAGGGGAGGAACTCCTCATATTGAATGCATGAGATTAGTTTCTGTGGATTCCCCTGGGTCCTAAGGATTCCTTGCCTCTCTCTGGTGTGCACTTCACCTTAGCAAACCCCTTGCAGAAGACACCCGTTCTGTCCTCTTCCTAGCAGCAAAATGGGCTAGCAACACTGTGGAATTCTCTGCTCAGCTGTTGCCTCAATAGCTGAAGTTCTCGCTTAAAGGGACTTAAAACTTTCTGCCTGTCACCTGCTATTCTGAGACATTTTCTCCCTCCCCTCTCTTCAAATCTGAGATAATAGTGTTGTTGGGTTTTTTTCTGAAAGGAAGTTTCTGGGAGGGATAGTTGCCGCATACAAAAATCCACTTTGGAAAAGGCTTCCCTCCACAATTTCTACTCAACCGAGAACTCTACAGTGACAGCTGCCTTTTAACTAGGTAGACCCTTGCGCCATCTAGCTCAGTATTGTCTGCACCTCCCAGGCCTACCTGGGAAGGGTGGGCAATAGCCCTGCGACCTTCTGCATTAAAACCACCACCCGCTGTGCTATGGCACTTCCTCCAGTGTTTACCAAAGTGAGAAGGCTCAATTTCAGAATAGCAGCAGCAGTAGTCGTCTTCCAGGAATGTTCTTCAGAATTGCTCTATGCCTGTTTACTACGCAGTGTGTGCCCACATCTAATGCAGACTGCGCATGTGGTGCCTATACAATGCATGTGCTTCCAGACACCTGTTTGTTGCATCAACCATTTCAGTATGATTTCAAAGGGCTGTGAGTGACCACTAGTTCCCTCTTTCTGGCTCTCTTTGGGAATACCTGGTCTTCTGGCGCCATCTGTTGCCCAGAGAATGAAATTCACTTAGAAGCTCTACCAGAAATAAGTGGCACTTAAGTGGCATAAGCTGTCATGGACTAGTGTTCAGAAATGTTTGTTTCCTTCCAGCCTTATTGAGCATGGAACTGGGTGATTTACTCCTGCAGTTTTCTTAGGATAAATGGCTGCAAATGGCATTCTATTGCAATAGCCTAAGTGAATGTAATGGATTATTATTATTATTTTAATGTAAACTGCTTAGAAGTTTTGATGGTGAAGAGGTATATAAATCTGGTTAAGTCAGTGAACAACTCATTGCCAGGGCTCCTTCCCTACAGTGCAATAACAGCAATCTTCTAACTAATCTGAATTGTGCACTGTTGACTAAAGGACACTGATATTTAAGCACAAACAAAAACACAGACCCACAGGAAACAACACTGCCATTTCATATCTAGGATAGTCAGGTGAAAAGGGGCTCCATTGTCTTTAATAGCTGTGTAGAAAAGGGTTTGGTTGTGATTTTGTTTTGCTGCCATTTATACTGAAATCGCCTCCCCTGCATAACTATTGCAGGCACAAGAGCTCTGTACTCTTTTTAATCTGGCCCCCAACTCTAAAAAATATGCAGGAAATAAGACACTGACAATGCAATCCTTATATATCATATCTACTCAGAAGACCCAGTAAGTTCAATGGAGCTTACTCCAAGATAAGTGTGTATAGGATTTCAGCCTAAGGAGGTTTTACTTCCAGCTCAAGACTGGCAGGTTGATTCTAAGACAAGGCCAATTGTTGCTGTCAAGCTTTAAAAAAAATAAAAAAATAAAAAATGAAATGTGACTTGTGTGGTATGGTTTGCGATAAGATCCCACCTTCCCACCATTTTTACTGTCAAGTGACCTTGACCCTCTCTTCCTCATCCTTTCTTCCCTAAAACTAGCTACTGCACAAAATGGATCATGTGAGCCTTATTGAGAAATTTATGAAGATCACTGGTGGTGTAAATCACATCGGCATCCGGACAGATATAAATTCCAGGGCATC
Organism: Lacerta agilis; assembly: GCF_009819535.1. NCBI lineage: Eukaryota > Metazoa > Chordata > Lepidosauria > Squamata > Lacertidae > Lacerta > Lacerta agilis. Next base: position 30,941,421 of record NC_046313.1, read on the forward strand.
TGTGAGCTGGGGGAAAAGGAAGCCTGTGCAAAAGCAGCGGTGAGGAACGAGAGTCGACTTGCGGGTGGAAAACAGGTAGGTGCACTTGTTCTTTGCTGTGATTACAGCTCTTGTCTCTTCGTGCCTAGTTATAAAATACCAACTTAGCGATATTAGTAACAAATCTTAACTCACATGCAATCCCATGCATCTAAAGTAAGTTCAGTCTGTTTTCAACAGGACTTATTCCCAGGTTAATGCTCATACGATTGCAACCTAGGGCTGTAGGTTGCAATACACACCTGAGAATAAACTCTCACTTCTGAGCAGATATGCACATAGACTTGCACTGTAAGATGCTTGCAGGAGGAAGTGAAGTGGTTAAGAATCCTTTGGAGGCTGTTACTGATTCGATTCCTTTTTAAGGTCCTCATTCTTTGATACACAGAAAAGCAAAGTTCTCCAACTATACTGCTGCATTGTGAAAAGCAGATTATGTAGAGGAATACTGCTGCTGGGGTGTATTTTCAATGGAGTTCGTAGGAGCCAACGCCAATGGCTGAGGTCCCTTCACCCCTACCCCCCAATAAGATATTTGAAGGGGTCAGCCTCCCCGCCAAAAAGTTGATGGGCATTGCCATTCAAATGGTATGTGTGCACTATGTCTATTGATATTTTATTTAAATTGGCACCTCAGGTGTACTCCCCTAGCTGATCTGTTTCTTCACAATGCAGTAGTACAACTAGATAGTTCTTGCTGCTTGCAAATCCCTCAAAATAAGGGCCTTAGAAAGTAACAGAATAGGCCTTCACAACATGGGAGCTTGCTATGGAAAGAGCAGCTTGAGAAATCGATGGCCAAGTCAAAGTGAAAGATTGCACCTTGAGGCCCACCTTTGCAGGTCTTACTGTTCTCTTTTTATGTCCATCTTCCCCCTTTTTCTAACAATACCATAATTTTAAACTTCATTCCTGTTTGGATGACGCCTGGACCCACTAACATAGGTGTGTACATTTTCTCTCTTCCTGCCCCCACCTTCAGGCCAGCAGCAGAAGCAGCAGCTCCTCGGTGCCCATTAAATCATGACCGAAGTATCAATGTGGCAAGACTGTGAGATCAGACGTGAGGATTCCATTATGGGCTCTGGCCACAAGGACGATAAGGGCAGCTTTGGACCTGACCCGCTATCTCCCACCTCTCCCATTGGCTCCCACAAGTGCCCATCTCCCTCAGCGCACAGCTCCAGAGAAGTCTGGAAGAAAGGAGGGCGTGTCTTCTCCATTCTACTAGCCATCAATTTGGTGCTTCTGGCCTGCACACTGGTCAGCGGTGGGGCTTTCCAAGATGTAAAGCTGCATGACTATGATGTCTTTTTCATGCTCATCATTGTGATGCTGATCAACATTGCCTGGATGCTCTTCTACATCTTCAGAACCTCCAGGCTGCAGGGTGCCATTCCTTGCAAGGACAACCATGCAGGGCCCATCTGGCTGAGAGGTAAGCAGGAAACCATATGTTGGGTGGGAAGGACAAAGCGTAAACATGATGAGCAAATGGGTCTTACTCCCATGGGAATGGGGCGCTGCTGCATTCATAAGAACATAAAAGGAGACAGTTGGATCAGGCCAGCAGCCCATTGTAGTCCATCAACCTATTCTCACAGTGGCCAAGCACAGTCCTGCCTATATTTAATCAAAAATCTCAACTGTTCTCTAAGTTCTGCATGACTTACTGTTCTGTTGAGAGCTGTAAGTGGGTAATACCTTCAGTGTCCGAGAAGAAAGCTAGGTAAAAAGTTATGTCACGTGGTGTGGCAGCCAGAGTTGATGCCAGGATCTGGAACATCTAACCCAGGTTCATGAGTTTTCAAAGCAAAGCCTTTGATCCTGTACAATCCCTAAAACACACACACACACACACACACACACACACACACACACACACACACCACTTCTCCTCCAGTGCTTTAGAGAGCATTAAGGAGGGTGGATTTAAGAATTACAGAAGCAAGCAAGTGACATACTATTGCTGGAGAGGCTCAGGTGTCTTGTCTGGCCAAACAGAAAACGGCGCGGTACAGATCTTTCGCCAAAGGAGCCCAGCAGAAATCTGGAGCCAGCTCTGAGTACCCCTGTATAATCAAGGACTTGGAAGAGTTGGAGCTCCATTTACTGAGACGGATACTGCACCCTGACATTGAGTTTGGACTTGATTTGCTTGAGGCAACACACACACACACACACACACACACACACGTATTCCATTTTATAAAAGCAAAAATAACTCATTAAGACTCCTGTTTCAACAGACTGGTACCTTGTGCATGAAATTCCATTATTGTTACCTTATGTGGGCTGCTAGCATAAAGGATCCACGGCTGTGGGTATAGAGACAAAATAGAGGAACTATAGGAGTCTAGGAATCTGATGTGCACAGAATGTGATTGCCTTTTCTTTCCAAAACAGGAGGCTTGGTCTTGTTTGCAGTCCTCTCGCTGATAATGGATGCTTTTAAGACGGGATATTATTCCAGCTACTATAAGTGCCTGTCACCCATCAGAATAATGTTTCCAGTGGTACAGGGTGTGTTTGTGATCACTCAGGTGAGTTGGGCTCTTCTTCAGGGTACATAGGAGATGGTCTATGGTGGGGGAAGCCAGCCTGGGACTCTCCAGATGTTGTTGGACCCCAAATCCCATCAGCTCCAGCCAGCATGGCTAATGCTTAGGGAAGATGGGAGTTAAAGCCCAAGAATATCAGAGGGCACCATGCTGGCTACCCCTGGTCTATGGGATAATTCATGGTAGATGCAGGAGTTCAGATCTTGCTGCGACTGATTTACTGAACCCAGCACATGCAGCAACCTTAGCTGAGATGAGGAAGCAAAAGGAATGGATGGTGGCAAGTTCTTTTGCCTCATTAGCTGTGCTTGTGTTTACTGGAGACTGTTTTGAGTTAGGACATTGTCTGCTATGGGGAGAATGGATAAAATTATGCCACTGTTTCTTTTGTGTGTGGCCTCACAGCTGCCTGGTTAATATACTTGGAGAGCCTCTTGTCTGTCTTTTGGATTACTTTTAGACCTGGAAAGGTTAACATTCCTGTAGAAAACATTCTAACGGGCACAGGAGAATCTGTCACTAATTAGATCCAGGACACTTCCAGACTATGGGTTTTTTTTTGGGGGGGGGAGATCTGAGTGTATTCTGCTGCATGCAGCAATTGTGCATTAGTGGTGGATTTATACTTGGCCGTCCACACAGCATCCTGCTTCATTAGTTTAACACTTTTCTACAGGAATGATGTGTAGAAACACCTGGGTGGCAAATGAATCCTACAGCCATTTTATATTGGAAGGGCAAGGATATTAGTAAGACTAGCCATGCTTTTAAGGCCCCAAAGTGATCCTTGGTCTGCCGTAGTCAAAACAAAATAAAAAAATTCCTTCCAGTAGCACCTTAGAGACCAACTAAGTTTGTTATTGGTATGAGCTTTCGTGTGCATGCACACTTCTTCAGATACCTTGGGAGTTTGCGAATTTGCATCGCTTAGAAGTGGAAAGAATATTTCCTCTATAAGCTGGGTGAATGGATAGAAGTTACTAAATAGGATAAGAAGAGTAAATGTGACATCAAATTTATTTGCTCTTTTTTTGCCTCTTCCATTCATTTCCTGCACTTCATTTACTACCTACTTTGGAATGTCATTTTAAATATATATACTCTCCCCCCCGTTCTAGACTGTCTTCCTCTGGATGTCTGCCCAAGACTGCATCCACAAGCATCTGAATCTTACCAGGTAAATATCCAGGCCACCTAACCGAGTCTGTCCATGCTGCTTTGTCATTTTGTTAAGCCTCAGCCTAGGCTGGCTGAACAGAGAGAAGAGGGCCGAATCCCAACGTGCTAGCCATGACATCATCATCAGTAATGAAAGACAAGGAGGGGATTTGCAACAAAATGCAGGATCCTGTTCTGTCTTAAAGGGCTCTTTGAAAAGGCCAGAAAAAGACATGTTGCTGCTTGAGGTAGAACAGCAAATGATATCATCCCCTCAAGACCAGCCAAGTTATTCTGGGAACTGAACAGAAAATCCCACAAGTATCTCTCCCCCTCCCTGGCAGTAATATACAATCATAATAAGTAAATAACAACTTGCTGCCTTCTCATGAATCCCAGAATTGGTTGCCTGAAGTGGCTGTCTTGCTCTACCTAATGGTGGGTGTCCTCTGCAAGTTCCTGCTCTTTAATGACTCCAGAGGATAACTACCGGTACATGGTGGAAGATCTCCTCTCTCTGCCTGTTGCTGTTGTTGGTCTTAGCCCTCCTGATGGAAATAGCTAACAGCAACAACAACAGCTTAGAATTTTTATATTGAGCTTTTTCTTAGTGCTCAAAAAAACCCCCACAAACACCTCTTGCACTTATTGTCGTGGTAATCTTTACAGTACCTCTATAAGCATGGCCGGTCCTAATGCTTTGCTATTCCAGAAAGTGGTGTATAATCCTGTAACGAACAGAGTTTAACTCCATGGTTCCACGCTTTCTATTCCTACAGATGTGGCTTGATGCTCACGTTGACCACCAACCTAGCAGTATGGATGGCGGCTGTAACAGATGAGTCAGTGCATAAGGCTGAATCAAAGAACCCAGTTGCAAATGTTACACACAGAATGGGTAAGTGGCTCAGAAAAGGCGATCCGTTTAGAGTAACTTAGCGCAAACTCACAAGGCTTGCTCACTCACACATTACACTGAACTCAGGTACAAGCTGTCTCTGCACATGTACAAGTGGTTGCATGAAGCAATGTATACTTGTAGATTTGCATAACTCAGTTACTGTGTACATGGACTGCACACCTTGTTGATTGTTAATATGTGAATAATTCTACAGATGTACAGCTCAACTCTTTATGTACACAGATTATATGCTTGTTGAATGTTAATGTGTGGACATGCCTACAGTGCAGTGAACAGAGCAGCAATTTCACAGTGGATCATTTTACAATCTTCTTTTACTTTTGCATATATATTAAAGAGCAGTTTACCCAAAAGCGGACTTCAGTGGAAACTTCCATGGAGTAAGGTTGAAATTAGGGTCCCCACTTCTTAACCAGCCCATTTCTGCCCTATCTCCTGAACATTCCAAGGCCAGGAAAAATTAGTTGGGTGGTGGTGGTGGTTTCTTTGTTTTGTGAGGTGCTACATAGATTATTGTCCCCCTTCTGCACCACAACTCACAAACTAAAAGATTGTTCCTGGGAAGACATCAGGAACAGGCCTCAGCCGCACATGCTCCCATCCCTTCCCTGGTCTTCTTACTCCATTCTGGAAAGTATGAGGAGTGAATCACCAACAAAGGAGGCCTGCTGTTATTTGAACAAGAACTCTTCCCAGCCCCCAAGAAAATAAACTGTTTCTAAAAGGGTAGTCAGCCATTCAGTCTCTCATTTAGCTCCTGTAAAAAGGGGTTGGGGGGGGGAGAGCATGGGCTTGTGTGAGTGAACCTAAGGGCGCTTCTCAGAATCCCTCTCTGAGGATGATAGCATCCAAAGAAACTCAAAATAACCACACACACACACACACACACCTGCCCCTTACCCTACCTCTTAGCCTAACTAGTTTCAGAGTTGTTGGGGGGGGGGCATCTGTGTGTATCATTTTGACCACCACAGAGGAAAAGCAAGATATACCGGTAAATGCAATGCACAAAAGCACCTGTAGAGTTCTGAGAGGACTTAAAGAATCATGGAGATGGCTCTGAAGTGGCAGCTCTCATTTCAATCCCGTTCCAACAAAATTCATAGATATTGCAATCTTTGGCTCATTTCTTACCAGAGTCCTATTTTGTTTAAAGAACAAGAGCAGTAAATAGCCCCTAACAAGCTTGTTTTCTCTTTGTTGCAGCTCTGTTAATGATGAGGGCGGCCTCGCCATCAGAAAACTGTGCCTGCAAAAGCCAATTCTGCAAGATCTTCCAGAATGGCTATTACTGGTTGTACCCCTTCAATATCGAGTACAGCCTCTTTGCTTCTGCCATGGTCTACGTCATGTGGAAGAACGTTGGCCGCCTCATTGACCCCCATGACAACCATATCCACCAGCTGAAGTTCAAGCTTTTCAGAAGGACTTACTTTTTGGGCACCATTGTGGGGTTCTTGGTCCTTGTGACGGGCATAGCGGTCCTGATTGTGTATGAGATTCAGGTGAATTCAAAGGAAGACCCTAAGAGGACCGACCAGGTGCTCACTATGTATTACAGCTTCAACATTGTTTGCCTGAGCCTGATGTCCGCCATCTGCATCGCAGGCTCCATCGTTTATAGATTTGACAAGAGGGACATGGACCATCACAAGAACCCAACCAGAACTTTGGATGTAGCATTATTGATGGGTGCAGCCTTGGGGCAATATGCCATTTCCTATTACTCTATTGTGGCCACAGTGGCCAGTTCACCAAGGGACACTATAAATGCCCTCAACTTGAGCTATTCCCTGCTGATGCTTGCTCAACCCACTTTCCAAAACATTTTCATCATTGAAGGCCTACACCGGCAACCCCCAGAAGAGGAAGACAAAGTTGGCCCTCAGCAGAAGGATATCTATGGGCTCACTTTTGTCAATATGAATGCAGTATCGCTCCGTGTCCCTGAGAGTTTGAGTGCCCTGCCGCCCAGCACACTGCCAGGGTTAGCCATTCAGACTTCTGAATCGAGGCGGTCCCTTAAGGCCTCCAAGAAAATGAACTGGAGAAGAAGATTCCTAAAGGAGATCTCAGTGTTCCTGCTCTTGGGGAATGCCATTGTAAGTAAAGCAGCTAATTAAATAGGAAAATTTATTATTCCTTCGGGGGGGGGGGGAATACATGGCAGCAAAGCATGCAAGGAACTCCTGCTCTGAGAGGGGGAAATGTAGATGTACATCTTGAATATTTCATTTTATAACCAGTTGTGGTCATGTTAATTACACCAACACATTTTCATGTGTGACAGAAGATGTAGCTGTAGGGTGTGTAGTGGAGTCTCTGATAGAACTAGGTGTAACAAGAGACATGGAACTCTAGTAACAGTGCATTTTCTCTCTCTCTCTCTGCTAACAAAACGTACCGTATTTTTCCGTGTATAAGACTAGGTTTTTTTCCTTTAAAAATAATATCAAAAATTAGGGGGCATCTTATACATGGGGCCATCTACCCCCATTTTCTTAAATCAGAGTCCCCCCAAATAGGGGGTGTCTTATACATGGGGGCGTCTTATAGACGGAAAATGTGGTATATTACACTGTAATTTTTTTTCTACAAAGGGCTCCCCCACACTTCCTTCTGTGCCATGCTTTCTAGGCTCAAGTCCAGGATTTCCAGATCCAGAATTTCCAAGCCGTTTTACCTCCTTCCACTGCTTCCCCCTGGAAAACCGGCGTTTTTCTGCTGAATCCGAGCAAACCTTTGCTTTGATTCAGTGGTAAAACCCAGATCTCCCAGGGAAAACAGTGGGACCAAAACAAGTGCTCAGACGTGGACCTGGAAATCCTGGATCTGTGCCTATAAAACAGCACAAAGGGAAGTGTGGATGAGCCCGCCGAGTGGGAAAAATGCATGGCATGACTGCATCTCCTGTGCTGTTATTTTTAAATGCTACTGAGAAGTGAGCTCCCGGTCTCATGTAAAGCCTAGTTTCCGCCCTTTATAGCTTGCTGATATAAACTATGTAATACAGAGAGTACTTACAGATTCCTAATGTTCTTGTGCCATTTTTTTTTCTTTTTCTTTTCCCAAACAGCTCTGGATCATGCCAGCATTTGGAGCCCGGCCACAGTTTGACAACAAAACGGAGCTCGCATTCTACGGTTATCCCATGTGGGCTGCCATTGTGGACATCTGCCTGCCATTTGGCATCTTCTACAGAATGCATGCAGTGGCTAGCCTACTGGAAGTCTACATCATGTCTTAATCGGAACAATGAAGAGTTTCTTATAAGGACCCACGTTATCATGCCCCTCCCAGGACTGGATGATGCACTTAATTGGGGGAGGGGGGGAGATTGAGTTTCACTTGGATGTCAGACCCTTGTGATTAGTGGGCTGGCAATAGCCCACCTGTACCCTAGAAGTTTTGTTTGTTTGTGTGTTTTCCCGTTCTATTTAAGTGCCTCCTTTTCTTCATCCTACTAAGGGTTGTTCATCTTTGATTACTTTTCTCCCCCAACCACCACCACCACAAAATGCTGACACAGACTGTTTGTAGCCTGAGGCTAATTCCTGGTCAAGTTTAAGGCCTGTTCAGTCAACCAGTCTAGGGAAGGTCAGTTTGAAAGAAGAATCAAGTGAGTGTTGAAGCCAGTTAAACACTCCGCAGTAGTTTGGATGACTTTGTAGGTTCCTGTTGTTCCCCCTCCACGGAGACTAAATCCAGCGGTTATTAACGGCCTTGGGGAGTATGACCCTGTTGGAACTCACGCGATAAGTATAAGGCTGAAGTCCCAGAGGTTTCAGTGAAACTTACTTGCTGTCCTGAATCAGGGCCTGCAGCGTGCAAGAGTGTAGGGTTCTGCTCTCAAGAGGGTATTAAGATATGTTAGTTTTTAAAGGTAGCATAATAATTTTTTTAACGAGTCTATTTTTATATGAAAAAATATTTATTGATTTTCATTCTGACAGCGCACGTGCGCGCACACACACACACACACATGATTGAATGGGGTCATTGAGGCAATCACCATTGAACTCAATACACTGGCAGTGCCTAAAGTGCAGACATGACTAAGAAGGTCAGAGCCTCTTCCTCAGCCCAGATGTTGTAGGAAGTGGGGTGTTTGTTGTTACCCTTGCTTGGCCTTCAAAGTTGACTGAAAATTATTGGGTGAGGTGTCTGCAAACGTGCCCTACATACAGCGGGATTTGATGGCTTTTCTTTTCACAGTCTCCACCACCATCAGCTTTTAGTCCAGCCTTCCAAACCTAGAGGGCTCTGGGTTGATTTTATTTTTTACTACAATTCCCATCACCCCTTGCCATTGTCTGGCCTGGATGGGGCTGGTGGGAATTGTAGTCCAAGACATCTGGAGTGCATCAGGGTTGTGTAAGGCTGTTTAAATCCAATGCAAAGCTTTGGAAAGCCTAACCTGCTCAAGATGCTCTTCCATATTGGCTAGGGCCATCATATCTGTTACAAATCCTTCGTAGACACTATACAGGGAATATTCTCTCATTTGAAAGTCTTGAGGCTCATTCAGTTAGAATATCCCTGCTCTTTTTCGGTTGTTATTCAAGCATCCCCGCCCCCATGAATTTTGAATGACTGTCAACATGTAAGCAGCCCAGATAGACACTCGTACACTTGTGGTTAAAATTTAGCCCACCTAAATCTATGGCATGGTTTAGTGACATTCTTCCACTGGAAGCCACAGCTACAACATTAAGATGGAGAGTAGAGGTGATGGTTCCGTCAGCTGATTCCATTCCCCCCCCCCCCAAAAAAAATGTTTGTAGATCCAGATTTACTAGGTACACACCTACACGCACTGCCAGGATTTTAAAAAATCATGTAACGAAATGTCTTTTGCTGCTTAAAACATGTAGGGTGAGTGTTGGAAAATCTAAAATGAACAAATAAATGAAAATCATGTGTTTGATTTGGGTGAACTTATTCTCTTCTTTTGAAATGCCTTAAGGATCAATGCAGAGGGTTAAGGTTGGGTTGGGTTTTGAGCTGATTTACTGCGTCAGATACCGAAAGTAATTTAGAAGTTTGGAGTCTATATTTCCATGGATACAGCTGGGGGAAAGAAACAATTTTTTTGTGCAGTAGTAAAAATAATTTAGCTGGAATCCTAAGAGTCAGCATAAGTTAATGGAAGGAAGGTTCCCACTGTAGGGACTTACATGCCCTCCAAAACCTCTTAGGTTTCAGATACGGGGCTATGTGGGGCTGTGTTCACATTCCCATTTAATGGGCACTCACGTTGTTTTGAGTGCTGGGATTTTTAATCCATGTTTGCATGACATTACCCATCATGCATATGGATCCTGTACTTCATTATGAGATCCTGTTGTTTAATGCATTGTTTTTTAAACCAGCTTCACATCGAATGGAGCCCTTAAGCCACTCCTAATTCACCTATAGTCAAAGTGTGAACACTCTTGCACAGGGTAAAGGCATCCCATTCTGTCAAGGGGAAAGCATCTTCACTGTACTGTAAGGTGCTAATGTGAACACACCCTAGGATAGGGCACTGAGGCTGCTGAGAAGAAATCACCAAAACAGCTTCGCGGCCCCTCAAAAATCCATGCCCAGGGCCATGGTTCCTTTGCTACGCCCCTGGCCCCTGCAGACATTATACATAGCCATGGGCAGTGCGAACCATAGTTCATTATCTAAATCCTGGTTATATTGCCAAATGTACTGTACAAGGAAACCTGATTTTGTTTTCTGAAGTTAAGCCCTGCTTTCCTCAAGCATTTGTAAAGAGACAACTGAGTTGCCTTTGGCTGGCACGCAGGAGAGAGCATTCTGTAGAGTTCCACCTATATTTTGGAATTTCCTCCTGAGGGAGGCCTGCTTAGCCTCATCTCTAGCGGCCCTATCTCAGCTTGCAAATATTGGTCTCTTTCACCTCCTGAATTCTACCTGCCCAATTACTGTTTAATTTATATTGGCTGTCTTCTTCTGATCTCTGAAGTCTTTTTTATCATGCATTTTTTACAAATATCTATTGTTTACCTCATATTGAGAGTTTCAACAGAAAGATGGGGAGTAAGATTTTAGAAAAAAGAACTAAGCAGAAGGTTTTTAAAGGACACAGTTAAGCACACTGTTTGCTGATGGTCCTTACATGACATTTTGCTTGCAGGAGGCCCTAGCTCAGTGTTCGCCAACCTGGTGCCTTCCAGATGTTTTGGACCAAAAACCCCAGTAGCCCCAGCGAGCACAATCAATTCTAGTACAAAACATCCAGAGAGGGGCATCAGGTTTGCAGAGGCTTCGCTAGTGTGTAGCTGCTTGTAGTGTTCTGTGTACATTTCAGGGCTGCTCTCAGCCTATAAAGTTTTCAAGATCCAACATGATTAACAAGACAGGCCATTTCCCTCTGCCCTACCTAACAAGAACATCTCAAATAGTGTCCTTGTGGCACGCTGCTATCCATAGACACACTTGGGTGGTATTCTTTCAGAAGCACTCACAACACCGTTTCATTTGGGCTAACATGTAGCATTTGGGCTTTGCAAGTTGTGAGATACTTAGTGGTGCCAGCAGCAGTTAATTTAATGCCCACTCATTGGTATGAAGCTGCAGCCAAGGTTTTATTCGTTCTTGCCTCAGTTTATGGGCAAATAAGCTGGCAGGGGAGCAGCTCATGTCTACACAAACACATATACATTTATGCTTACAGAAAGGCCCCACACGACTTGCTGAAGTGCTCGGTGTACTTGGGCGCCCCGGCCAGCGCCGAATGGCCCTTCAGCAGGCAGCGCAGGAGGCGCATTGCGGCGGCGGCGGCTGCACCGGCACCAGCCAGGCCCCGGCAGGCCAACTCAGCGGCCCTCCGCCTACAAGAGCAGACCCACACGACCAGCTCTACATGAGGTGGCCCTCAGGCCCCTAATTTTGGATTACCACAGAAGGCCAACGAACTATAAGAACAAAATAAAAAAAAATTCTTTCCAGTAGCACCTTAGAGACCAACTAAGTTTGTTCTTGGTATGAGCTTTCGTGTGCATGCACACTTCTTCAGATACACTGAAACGGAACTCACCAGACCCTTAAGAAGTTTAACTGCATTGTTATATGTATACTGACAGAGAGAGGTACATCTGAACTGTCCTGCCTCAGATGCCAAAATAACTCAGCCACTCTCTGACTTTTGGGGTCGGTGTGGGGAGTGACATTTGTTGTTCTGCTTCAGGCCAGCCCTGCAGAAAAGGTGTGTTAAGCGGCCTCATTAGTCGCTTGTGACTGAACCAAGGCCAACACAAAAGCCGAGACCTTTCACCGTCTAATTACTTAACAATGGCTCTAATCTTGCTAATAGCCAACGATAAGAAAGCTCTCATACTTTAGCTGCCCATGGTGTGTCAGCGTTGTTAGACAACACAAGAACCACACAAGCTGTCTTCCCCCAATTTCTCTGAGAGTGTGGCGCATGTGTGCATTTGTTTTACAGTTCAGTCTCAGAAGAAGATACAGCGGCCTCAGGGGTCTTGCAGTTACAATTGCCCAGCAGACAGGACAAGAAAGCCAGCGTGATTGGGAAAATGAGAGCCAAATGCACATCACTGTGCTGTGTGTCACCCTTAGCAACATGACCATGTTGGGGGAGGGGGTCTTAAAGATGCCATTGATTTCTGCTACCTGACAGTGTCTGCCAGAACTTACCTGGGAACAAGGCTTGAACCAGGCAGCTCCTGGGCTGGAGTCTCTTTGGTCCCCAACGTGGCTTTTGAAACCACTGTTTAAAACAATGTTGCTATCAAACAAAGGCAATATTAACAGAATTACAAAAGAGACCACAAGCGGTGGTGTCATAATATATCAAAATCCAGTCAAACACTGCTAAAACATGGGTGAGGAATCTCAGACCCAAGGACCATATGAAGCACTCAAGCCCTCCCATTCCCAAGTCACACCCCTCTCTGGTGCTGTCCTGTGTCCTCCTCAAAGTCTAGGGCTTGCTGATCAGAAGGTCGGTGGTTCGAAACCCTGCCACGGGGTGAGCTCCCGTTGCTTGGTCCCAGCTCCTGCCAACCTAGCAGTTCGAAAACACGTCAAAGTGCAAGTAGATAAATAGGGACCGCTCCGGTGGGAAGGTAAACGGCGTTTCTGTGCGCTGCTCTGGTTCGCCAGAAGCGGCTTTGTCATGCTGGCCACATGACCCGGAAGCTGTCTGCGGACAAACGCCGTCTCCCTCGGCCTATAGAGCGAGATGAGTGCCGCAACCCCAGAGTCGGACACGACTGAACCTAATGGTCAGGGGTCCCTTTACCTTTACCTTAGTAGTAGTAGTAGTAGTAGTAGCAGTAGTATCCCGCCCATCTGACCAGGTTGCCTCAGTCACTCTGGGAGGCTTCCAACACATATAAAAATATAATAAAACATTAAACCTCAAAAAGTTTCCCTATACAGGGCTGCCTTCAGATGTCTTCTAAAGGTTATATAGATACTCATCTCCTTGTCATCTGATGGAAGGGCCTTCCACAGGGAGGGTGCCACTACCCAGAAGGCCCTCTGCCTGCTTCTCTGTAGCTTCCCCCTGCTCATGCTAAAACTTGGTTAAACAAAACAACTTTCACTTGGTGCTTAAAGAGAATAAACACAAACATAAATGTATCTAGGGACCTAACTGGATAACCATCACTGACAAAGCTCCATCCCTGGTCACCACCCAAATCACTGACAAAGCTGGAGACTATTGATTATAAGAACTGGGGGGAAAGTTTTCTGGAAACAGACAAAAACCCACTGCAGAAAAGGTGATTTAATTGACAAAACGTCATTGGGGCAATTATCTGTGGGTGAGAGCAGTATGAAGCGATGCGTACTGGAGTGTCCTAGGCATATTATATTCCAAAATATTTTAGCATCTATGCAACCCACTTGAACAAATCTTGATGCTTTACATAAACTTCCTATCATCTGATTTTTTTATTGACACATTGCTGTGTGAAAGCAGGCAAAGACTTCCACCTGCATGTAACCTTCAGCTTCTCCCTTTCCAATCCTGTTCTGGTCCTGGGAGACAGTGGAGCAGGAGATGTTGGGGGCAGGAGGTGTGGAAGGCCTTGACTCTACAGCAGCCTGGCCTCTCTCTCCCACCTCCTGCACCTGATCTTTACTCCCCTATCCTGCAGCTTCTCCTGCCTCTGACTCCCATCTCCTGGCTGTTACAGATTCCCCCAGGTCACGGATCCCTTCTTCCAAGTCAGCCTCCAACTCCCCTTCTCCCGGCACCCACTTATCAGCATCCAGCCCCCCCTCTGCAGTGCCCAGCCATTCCCTGGCCTACAATACTGCTTAAAATGCATACTGCAGATGGGGCTTCAGCCTTGATAACAAGGGATGCTCTGCTAGGACATTGGGAGAGCACCTGCCACTGCCTCCCTCCCCTCCTGTCCCAATGCAGGTCAAGAAATCAAACCCTGTTTGATCCTTGCTCCATCTTTACCAATAGCCATGTCTTAATCTACTTGCAGGGACATGGGTGGCACAGTGGGTTAAACCACAGAGCCTATGGCTTGCTGATCAGAAGGTTGGCGGTTCGAATCCCCGTGATGGGGTGAGCTCCCATTGCTCGGTCCCTGTTCCTGCCCACCTAGTTAAAAAGCACGTCGAAGTGCAAGTAGATAAATAGGTACCGCTCCGGTGGGAAGGTAAACAGTGTTTCCGTGCGCTGCTCTGGTTCACCAGAAGTGGCTTAGTCATGCTGGCCACATGACCCAGAAGCTGTACGCCGGCTCCCTTGGCCAGTTACACAACCCAAGAGTCGGACACAACTGGACCTAATTGTCAGGGGTCCCTTTACTTTTAATCTAATTGCAAATCTTCCATTGTTCTGGTCAAGCAACCTTTCCTCAAAGGGATTACAGAAAATAGACAAGAGTCCAAGATAACAAAGGGAGAGCTTCTGAACCTCTGAAGAACATGGGCCAGAGATTCAGATCATGTAGCTGTCCACAACGATTAGACTTCAGTCGATCCAGTTAGCCTAGAATGGGCCCATTTCTCGCGTCCTGGATTCCTTTCAAATTGCAGCCTCGGCGGCATTAGTCATGGAGCTTTGTGGTTTTGCACTCGGCACATCCTGTGCTGCAGGCTTAAACTGTTGACGTGAGGTGACCAGGCAGGTGTACATGAGGGTGGTTGGATCCCATTGGTTGGACTCTCCAGCTCTAATGAACCTCTCAGCCTGGTAATTAATATAATGACACGACTATCCCCAAAGTAAACAGGGGGGAAAAATCAATGCAAACTACACTTTTTATTGGCAGCTCTGCTTGCCTGTGACTATTTCTCTGTCCTTCTGAGAGGAAAAGGCTTCACAGCCCTGGAGAAGGAATGCCTTTTATTACTATTACTATTATTACTACTGCTGCTGCTACTACTACTACTACCTGTTTCTAGTTATGTTTCCCTGGAAGATGTAGGATAAGACAGTCTCCCATTATTCCAGTTTTCCTGCTGAAGCTGCCAGTGATAAAGTGTGAGGTAAGAAGTGTGAAGTCACATTCCTTAAACTGCATTTTCTGGATCTTCCCTTCTTTGCTGGGGATTTGCTTTGGGGTTGATCAGGGATCCCAGAAACATTGTGGCTTTGGGAGCTTGGTGACAAGAAGATGGATGCATTTGAAACATTCCTTTTGAAATGTAATTGGTCGGTTTCCAATGAGGACACATTAAACCGATAAAACCCGTCGTGGTGTGTTTATGTCGGAAAACAATAGCAGCGTGTTAAATAACCAATTCTGATTTGTTTTTAAGGATTGGGGTTTGAGAAACAGGAAACCAGGGAGAGATAGATTTCACAGAGGATAGAACTAATTTACCTTTAATAGTCACGTAGAATAAGAAAAGCAGTGCCTGAAAATCATAATCATAATAATCTAGAAGGTTGCCCCTGAGGAAATAGTTCTCAGGATCAAAAGGGTTTCCCACATCTGGTATAGACAATTCTGAGGGAAGTAGATCGCTGATCTTAGTGTTAGACAGCTTCATACGAAGCACCCTGAACCTATCCCACTAACGTCTGCAGCTTCCTTTGGAGTAAAGACTTGGTCAAGTCTAGCCCAACCACCACCTCTTGGTCCTGCACTTACGGTGTCAATGACCCAACCTTTGTTAAATGTCTAGGAGGATTAAAAGCAAACGCTACCCAGCAGCCAAACATCATTCAGCCATGGATATCAAAGCAACAGCGCGTCAGAGACACCATCCCCAGGAAGCTGGAGAAGATGAGACTGCTTCCCCCAACCCAGAGGGCTGGAAGATCAACTACGAGAAGTCGTGGCTACACCGTCATTGCTCTTCCTTGATCCTCCGCGACAAGCAGGCCCAGAAGGCCGGGCGGCTTTTCTCAGGACTGATGGCCATGAACGTGGTGTTCCTGGGCAGTGCCTTCATCTGCAGCATGATTTTCAACAAGGTGGTCATTACGCTGGAAGACGTCTGGATCTTCCTCTCCATCCTCAAGATCCTGGCCTTAGGCTGGATGGCTAGCTATTTATTGTTCACCAGGAGGAAGCCACATGCTATCTTGTACCGGGATGCCCATGCAGGGCCCATGTGGGTGAAAGGTAAGCAGTGCTGCCGACACCTCCAACATCCTGACAATGTGTCAGTTCTAGAGTACTTCACATACCAGGATCCAAGCACAGCCTCTAGGGCGCCCACCTGGTTAATAGGCCCAAGTACCTGTTTTCTCAGGTGGGCGATATCACATCTTGGGGAAAACCTTAATGGTGGGCTATGGAAGCTCTAGAATAGATGGTTCACTAATTGTTTTTAGGCAGCATAAGAAGTACAGATTAAAAAACTCTGGGGATGTTCTGGGGACGTTCGCACACCTTGTTGGTGCATTCCCTTCTGCACTGTGCTTGGTTTTTTGTTTTTTTAAAGATGCTTTTATTAAATACCAGGGGTGGGAGATCTCAGGTTCAGAGGCCAAATGTGGCCCTCCCTGTCCTTCTGTCTGGCCCTTGGAACTCTCCCCTGGTCACACACTACAAGTGTTTTTTTTCCTGGCTGCAATGCATCCTCTAACTCCACTCATGTCTACCTCCTAACTAGACAAGCAAGGGAGAGGAACGTGTGTATAGAAAGCAGCCACCTGTACAAAGGTAAAATTTGCATTCAATGCTCCACCCACTTTTGCCTCTGTCCCCCACCCACCACTGGTTGCCCAGAAGGGAATGCAGTGCTCAGGCTGAAACAGGACCCGCACCTCGCAGGTTGACTGTTCTTATTAGCTTGCTCTTAATAAAATATGGTTGGTTTGTGTGTTCATACAGGTTCTCTAATCCTGTTTGGCACTTGCAGTGTCCTCCTGCACATGTTCCGGATTGGGTACAACATTATCCATATTCAGTGTAAATCCCAGGTGGCCCTTTTGTTCCCATCCATAGGAATCCTTTTCATCTGCATTCAGGTATTAGCTCCTGCTTTTGCTGCAGCCCACACACACTACAGCGTGTACACACACACACACACACACACACACACACACGGTTGCTTGCCTTCAACTCCTGAGTTTTCTCCCAGACCTTTAGATTTGCGGGGGGTGGGGGGAACCAGCTGCTGTTTCTCCCATTTCCAATCTGGTCCTTTCACATTTTATCCACTGCAGCAAGCAGGAGACTCCCAAAGTGGGAAGAGGGCAGACAGGTAAAACACAAAGTTGCAAAATTACAACACACATGGAGGGAGGGGAAAACCACAGGATCACTACCTACACAAAAGTGCCCTTCGAAACTGCAGTTTTCTACTAAGTACTAGCAGCTTTGTACCTGGCATTGCTTGGTAATTCTAAGAAACAGACAAAAATTGGAGCAGTTCGGAAATTATCCACACATAGACAAAAACTTGCTGCTAGATCTCAGGACCCATAGTGTAGAATTTGGTTATATCTCATGAGATGTTCAAATGCTAACAAGGTTACATTCAAGTATCTGTAGCCAAACACAGAACAGGTGGCCCACTCCCTCCCAGTGGCGTAGCTTGAATTGCCAGTGCCCAGGGCAAGGAAAGTACTGCACCCCAATCACTTGTACAAAAATACAAGCAACATGTTTTATTTATTTAACAAGATTTACCATATTTTTCCGTGCATAAGACTTGGGTTTTTTTTTTTAACCAAAAAAAAAAAAAAAAGGTTAAAATTGGGGCTCGTCTTATACATGGGTAGTGCTGAGGGGTGTTTTCTTAATTTGGAGTCCCCAAAAATAGGGAGTGTCTTATAAATGGGGGTGTGTTATAGATGGAAAAATATGGTATATATACTGCTTGATTGTAAGAAAGCCTTTAAGTGATTTTTACATGTTGTCCATCTGTACAAAACTGTTTTCATTCTTTCTGCCACACTAATTTTCCTCTCTACATTGATTTCAGACTTACTTTATATGGTGCCATGCAAAGGATTGCACCCAGGTTCACCACAACTTCACAAGGTAGGAAAACAGAAGCAGCATGGAACCCTTACAAATCATAATGGTGAAAGGGGAGCAGTGGGGAATCACTTCATAACAGAGGCAAAGAACCCAGGGGCGTACCCAGGATCAAAACTAGGGGGGGGGCAAGCCATGGTCGTTCAGGTTGTGACATTTCAGCACAGAAAGGCGAATGAAACCAAAATTTTAGGAAAATTATATATAATTATAGCAGTGCTTTATTAAGGTAGTTATTACAATTATTTGCTTGAATTTTTTTAAAATTAATTTTTATTCTACTTACATGTCTTATACCAGGGGTGGCCAACTCCCAAGAGACTGTGATCTACTTTCAGCAGTGATCTACCCCCGTTTTTTGGGGTTCAGCTCAAAGTTGTTGACCTTTTTTGGGGATGAGGAATGCCCCGTTTTTTTTTAGGGGTTCATTTCATTTTTAGATTACTGACCATATTATGTAAACAGCAAACAAGAACAGCTTCAAAAAACAGAAAAACATACCCCCCCCAAACAGAAAGCCCCCAAATGGCTGAACAACTCAGTTTCCCAGGATCCTCAGCCCTCGCAAAGGAACTACTCACCATGCAAGGGAATTGTTTCCAAAGCTCCTTTGCAACGATCAGCCGGCGCAACACACACACACACACACACATGCAGTGGCCGGCTGCCAGTCGGCAGAGCTCAATTGTTATTTAGATTTTGGGAGGGGGAAAGACCAGTAGTTGAGCTTTTCTAGGAGAGCTTTTTTTCCTTTTAGGCTGCCGATAACCATTTAATTATTATTATTTTTGCTTCGGGGGGGCAAGTGCCCCCCTGCCCCCCCCCCGGGTACGCACATGAAAGAACCTGTGGCCTTTCAGATATTATGGCTCCAACTCTCATCAGCACCAACAACCAACAAGGCCAATGGTCAGGGATAAAGACAGTTGAGAGAACAGCATCTCATAGGGCCACCAATTCCCCACCCCTAACAAAATTAAGTACTTTGTCGCACAACACATAGCTAAACTATGAATTTGCTCCCGTTGGTAGCAATGGCCACCAACTGAGATGGTTTCAAAAGAGGATTAGACCAATTCATGGACAATAAGTGGCTACTAGCCACAATGGCTGTATTCTACCTCTACCATCACAGTAGGCCCCTGAATACCAGTTGCCGGGAATCGCGAGTGGGGAGACTGGCACTCAAGTCCTGCTTTGGGGAAACTGGTATTCAATAAGCTTCTGGCTGGCCCTTGTGAGAATAGTGTGTTAGACCAAATAGGTGACTGGCCTGATCCAGCAGGCTTTTGCTGTGCAGAATCTAGCACTCGTTATATAGGATTGCATCCTGTTGTTGCCCTACTAAGGGTAGACCCACCCACAGAAGTTAACAGGCATAACTAAGAATTGGTCATTTCAATGGGTCTACGTTGAGTAGAACTTAAGTTGTCTGCAGCCCAAACTGTATTTAGTGAAGTTTTATGATCAGAGGTTGATTCAAGGAAATGGCATAAAGGTGTTTAGGTTGTTTCTCTTGGGCTAGCCCTCTTCTCCCTCTCCTACTCATTCTCTCACTCACAAACACCTTTTACATTCAAAGTTTATTCTGCAGCTTTGCAGGCTAGGTAGGAACCTTTTCATTAATGAAAGAGGAAGCCCTCGGGGTGCTGATCTCTGCTCCCGATGCCAGACTCCACAACTGGAACGGGATCATGGAGCTGTATTGCGTTAGCCACACAACTAAGGACTTTCACACATCCGCTTGTCCTGCCACTTTTCCCCAGGCAAACTCCACTCTTTACCACTGAATCAGAGAAAACATCAATTGGTCTTTCCACAGACTGAAGTTTGCTCTGATTCAGCCACAGAGAGCAGGTTTTCCCGGGAAAAGCCAAAATCCATTGGACCTGTGCTTTCTGGGCATGGGACAAGCAGGAGTGTGGATGAGCCCTTAACTTTGCTATGTTGACTCATATCATATACTGAAAGGTCAGCCAAGTTCCCCATTCAGTTACCAACAAGAGAACTGAATAGCAATACTGTGAGAACAGGTAGAATACAGCTTTATTAATAAAAGACTGGTGTCAAAAGACTATAAATGTGTTTCTTTTTTGACAGATGTGGGCTAATGCTGACCTTAGCCATTAACCTCTTGCTGTGGCTCTTAGCAGTGACCGATGACTCAGTTCACAAGGAAATTGAATCAGAACAAAACAATACCATGCAGAGAGATGAAGGCAAGGTTCATTCTCTATTTTATTTTATTTTAAAGTGGGCAAGAGATCCAAAAACAAGATACATTCTTCATCCTCTTAAAAAGGGTAGAGAAGTAGAATGGGGAACATGCCAGATGCAGAAAGCTTTGCACATTTCCACACAAACAAAGTGTGATTGTGAAGATGCTACATGCAATAAGATGCTAACCTAGGTTATGAACTCTATTGATAGCTTAGGTGATCGGAAAGAAGGGTGGGTTATCTGCTCACTGAAATTAAGTGAGCCCTGATGGATCATTTATAGTCCAGCATTCTGTTTTCAACGTAGCCAAGCCCAAAAGCAGAACATGAATACTGTACAACAATACAAATGGTTTTCTAGATGCAAAACAATTTGGGGGGTGGAGAGGTCCTGCTTCTTGTAGACCTATATGAGGAATAGAAACCCAGTCAATCTGATGCTTCCTTTCCCAACTCTATTGCAGAATTTAGAGTTCCGGTCCTGTACCTCAATGAGTAGGAGAGAGGGGAGAATGGTCCAACAGCAGTACCATGACTGGTGGCTCCAGATACGTCCAGTTTCCTCATAGTGTCACAAACTGTAGTCTAACCACTAGATTACTTTGTGCCTGTCCTGATAACTTAAAATGCCAGTATTAAACAGACAAGAGCAGAAAACACACAGAGTGTAATTCACAAGGAGCCAAGAACAGAAATAGAGTCATGTGCCTTTCAAAAAGAAACGTGTGTCAATATTGATGGGTTAAGACTGAATCGCCCCGTGCAGGTTGAGTATCAGCATTCGATTCCAGCACCTTTTCATGTGGAAACTTCATAGAAGTCTTCTAATAAGATCCTGCCATTCTCCCCATCTTATTCCAGGCAATGGGACCAGCTCCTGCAAGTGCTCCAACACAACAGGCTGCAAGGTCTTCCAGAATGGCTATATTTTGCTGTACCCCTTCAACACAGAATACTGCCTGATCTGCTGCTCCATGCTTTATGTCATGTGGAAGAACGTGGGCCGGCGCATAGCTCAGCACCATAATACTTGTGCCAAGCCCAGAGTCAAACCCCATGGGGTCATTTTCGGGCCACTGCTGGGCATCATTGCAGTGATTGCTGGCATCTGCATTTTCATGGTGTATCAGATCCAAGCCACCAGCTCCTCCCCGAGCCATCAAGCGTTCATTCTCTATTATTCCTACTACATTGGTTTGTTGCCTGTAATGACACTAGGAGCCTTAATTGGAACCATCACCCATGGCTTAGAAGAGAGGGAGCTGGACACGCTAAAAAACCCAACGCGAAGCCTCGATGTGGTATTGCTCATGGGAGCAGCCTTAGGCCAGATCGGCATCTCTTACTTTTCCATTGTGGCCATCGTGGCCACAGACCCGACGGATTTGTTGAACAGCATCATCCTAGCCTATTCAGTGAGCCTCATCATTCAGCACATCACCCAGAACATCTTCATTATTGAGGGGCTCCATAGAAAGCCACTGCCGGTAAATGAAGCTCGCAGCCAGGCTGAACATTCCAGGAATGGTTCTACCTCAACCCGGAGCCCACACAGTGAACACATGATTGTATCCCCTGGCTGTCGAGAGCCTGTCTCATCCACAGCCAACAAGGAGGCAGATCCAAATGAAGGGGAGAAATGCGAACGTGCTAGCGTCCCAAAATTTTGCAACCCAGAGAGAAGGCAGGACATCCGGAAAGCTTCACAGACCTATATCCAGACCTACAGCCATTTGAACTGGAAGAGGAAAGCTCTGAGAGAGATCTCTAGCTTCTTGATCATGTGCAACATCATAGTAAGTGCTTGACTTCAGTGCATATAGAAAACTGACGTGCGGATTGTAGTGAAGAGCCCCAAAGCCTGCCCAAGAGCACGAGTAGCTCCCATCTCTAAACTTGAGATATTCTGCCACCAGCCCTCACTTTTCCCTCTTATTTTGAGACAAAGACATTTCTCAAAGCTACAAGCAGTTAATATTAGTTAGGGCTGGGTTTGCCAACACACCACCTGTGGACACCACTGTGCCTGTTAGTACCTCCTAGGGCACCCATGAAATATCTCTTCTAAAATCCGTAATGCATGAGAATAAGGGCAGAGCAAGGCTTTTTTTCAGCCGGAGCTCAGCTCTGGCACCTCTCAGGTGCAGGTAGGTCGCCGTGTTGGTCTGCCATAGTCAAAACAATATAAAATTTTTTAAAATCCTTCCAGTAGCACCTTAGAGACCAACTAAGTTTGTTCTTGGTATGAGCTTTCGTGTGCATGCACACTTCTCTCAGGTGGACGTCATTGCCATTCTAAGAGAATGAGGGAGAAGTTCATGGTGAGCTCCGACATCTCTTTCTAGGAAAAACAGTACTTGGGGTGGGGTGGGGAGATAAGAAAACAAGAGGATTGATGGACCTTTGTATATGGGATCACACTAGCAGCAGGAGACAACCCTGGCACATGGAACCAAGGTTGTTATGATTTTCAGGTCACTGGAAAAGGAGGAACAGGAAGTGGGGGCCTAAATCAAAGGCAAAAAAATACCTTGAGGTATCTCTATATTAACTGTCCCGCTTCCCTGAGCTGCGATTGACAAACATTCTCTGATTTTTGCTCTTTTCACATCCCTTTTCAGTTGTGGATCATGCCATCATTTGGAGCGCATCCGGTGTTTGAGAATGGAATAGAGAAATCATTTTATGGCTACTCCACCTGGTTTGTTATCGTCAATTTCGGGCTTCCCTTGGGTGTGTTCTACAGGATGCATTCCGTTGGCGATCTTCTGGAGGTGTACCAATCTGCTTGAACTCAACTCAAGCCTTCATACATTGACAGCAGAGTGAAAACTTCACTGAAATATTTATGGAAACCAGTAAATGTTATGAGAATATGACATTAAAAAGTCAAAACTGTGGCTATGGTTTGAACAGTTTACAACACGGGGGGGGGGGCAAAAGCAAATTTAATGCACACCCCATAACAGATTATTATAGAACCGACTCATTCTGTGTACATTATAACCTCTAATTACAATTATGCTAAACAACCATTAATGAGAAACACAAGACTTGGAAGATGTGGGAACTAAGCTGGGCCCAACAATCCCTTGGGCAAAACTGTCACCTTCCATGAATATGTCAATCCTTTGAGGTGCAAGAAGCAGCCTTCAGAGTCTGAGAAGTGGGTCACCAGAGGCATTTTGAAAAGGACATGGTAAGTGAATACTCGTGTTAACACCCATCCACATCTAAAGAGTTAACAAACCACAGTCTGAATTTGATGCATGTCAGGCAGTTCCAGAGATGCTTCTGGAGTTTTGTCCTTCATGTTGCCTCAATAGGCATATAGCGCAAGTAGTAATGATCAGGAAGACTGAAACATAACCTGGAATCAAGCAGAAAAGGAACAGGAAAATCTGTAACACCAGTTTTCCAAAATTGTCTTCAAAGTAACTACAGCACTGTATTTGAGGGAAAGATGATTTAGGTTCTGAACTCTGTTGACACTGGGATATTATCCTTTTATTGTCAGGGGTTTACAACAATTCATAGGACTTTAGGGGGTGTGGAAAGGGACAAAGTACCCTCAGGATACTCACATTGCCCCAACAGTTGTCCCATTCCCACTGGAAAGCCTTGTTTAGAGGACGTCCCCAGGACATGATGGACTAAGACAAGGAGTATAAAGTGTTCAGAATGCAATCACACATTTTTTAAGTTAGCATGGGCCAATAGTCTAATTCTGTTTCCATGATTTACCTAGTAATACTGAACTGGGAACAGATAGATTTTAAGAGATGTGATGTATAGTTTTGAAGACATTGCATTTGATCTTTAGCAATAGTGATAGCACTGTGGCGAACCTTGAAAAGCCACATCATTAAGCAGTTAATGTGGCTAGCTAAATGTTCAAAGTTTATTGCATGTGCCATCTGCATTTCACCCATGTTCAGGACACAGCAAAGCCAGTAGAACACAATGAAAAGCTGCCTCTAAATTATAATAGGTCTTGGCTCAGCCTGGTGATCCATTATATAAAAGATTAAAAGCTGCTCCCAGCATTGCGATCAATTCATCTTTTAGCACTATCTAAATCCTTCTTGTTGCCGAAGGCTAATAGATGGAACTGTAAACATCTCGTTTTATTACTCTCTTGCAAAATAAACCACTCTCAAGCAATTTCTTGGTTGAGGTATGGGCTTGACTTCCTTTTAAAATAAAAATAAATAAATAAAGAGTTCTGAGGGGCAAAAACAGGGTGCACAGGTCTTACTCAGGTTCCCATGCCTGTCCAACAGTGTGGAGACTATTTCACTTGGACTTATAGGGCAAAAGGTCTTACGCGTTTGGACTTTGCATATCTGTTAATTTTACCCAGCCTTATGTCAACAGGAACTGTCAGAAGAAATAAAAGCTGGATAAATTAGCACTCTTAAAAGTTAATTATTACCCCAATCCTCATGGGCAAAAGCACAGGATCCCATCAAAGGAGCTTACTGAAGGTTAGTCCTCTTATTAAATGAAGAATCAGGGAAAGGGTTATAGATCTTGCAACAAAGAACTCTGTGTGTGCAAGGGAGGCTGTCTGGACTGGAGTATACACACAGGGTGCTGGGCCTGTCCTACGAAAGTTAAGTTCAAACAGATCCATTGCATAAGCTGATCAGGATTTTAAACAACCCATTCAAATTCCCACATTCCAATCAGAACATGTCCATGTTCAGTGCTTTTGGTTTCCCATATTGCTTTGCAGATGGACTTCTTCTGCACACCCTAATTTGACAAACCCATAAGCTCGTTGCAGGCGTGGAGGAATGGATGGATGAGGACACCTAAGCTACATTTAAACCCTGTCGAGATGGAGGCCTTGTGGGCGAGTGGCTCCTTGCATCCAAGAAACAGGAGAGTTACCTGCTCTGGATGGGGCTTCAGTCCCTTCTGAATGAACAAGAATGGAGTCCTGCCATGCTCCTGGATCCCTCTTTATCACTGGAGGCACAGGTAGCCTCGGTTGCTAGGAGTGCCTTTTACCAGCTTCATCTGGTAAGACCAGGGGTCAGCAACCCTTTTCAGCCGTGGGCCGGTCTACCATCCCTCAGACCATGTGGTGGGCCAGACTATATTTTTTTGGGGGGGGGGGGAATGAACGAATTCCTATGCCCCACAAATAACCCAGAGATGCATTTTAAATAAAAGGACACATTCTACTCATGTAAAAACACGCTGATTCCCGGACCGTCCACAGGCCAGATTGAGAAGGCAATTGGGCCGCATCTGGCCCATGGGCCTTAGGTTGCCTAAGGGTAAGAGCGTAGTGGCCACTGGAGTTAGGGACCTCAAGATTGGATGCCTGCAACACACTGCATATGGGGGATTCCCAGAAAGCTGCAGCTAGTGCAGAATGCAGCAATCAGGCTGTTAACTGCAACATCTTCCCAACAGCATACAGCACCTCCGCTGAGAGAACTGCACTGACTGCCAAAATGCTATAGGGCTCAGTTCAAGAGTTTGGTTTCAGTGTTTAAAGCCCTATGCAACTTGGGCCCAGGTTACCTGAAGGATAACCTTGCCACGTATATCCTTGCTCAGCAATTGCATTCCTCTGATGGGGTTCTGAATATCCCAGAAGAACATTTGATCTCAACTTGGGAAGCAGGTCTTTAGTGTTGTGGCTGTAGCTCTAAGTAATCAGCTTCCCACTGAACAGACACATCCTTAGCATCTTTACTTTTAGCAGCTACTGAACACTTATCTTTTTAAGAAAGTCAAAATGACCCAGCCATTTCATAATGGATATTACACAGAATTTTGCAGTTTGACATTTTAAAGATAAGCTTTAAAAAACAGTTGTATATATTTCATTGCTTATGAATTTTTAAAATAGATTTCTGTTGAACACTGCTTCAGAAACATTTGTTGGGAAGCAGTTTAAAAATCCTTGAATAAATATGGCACCCAGTTGGAGCCTACATTCACCCTACGGCTTTCTGTTGATCGATGCAAGGAGCTGTGCAAATGCTCTGAACTTATCTGTGCCATCTCTCTCCAGGTGCTGCTTCCAGTTTAGCAGTCGTGTTAAATCGGGAACTCCTGTGCAGCCATGCCTTTAATGGAAAGTTACATGTTGCAAAGGACGCCAGATCATCATAAATCAAACAGTACCAAACAAGCTCATAAACCTTCTGGAGATACAGACACACAGGAAAGCCCATTGCGGTGTTTTAAGATAATTTTATCTCTATATGTAAAGCAAATAGTTTACAGTGCAACTCTGATTTTTCATGGAACAAAGAGCAGACCTGCAACACCAACAAATGCAAAAGTCAAGATAAATTCACAAGGAACAAACCACATTAACACAAAATAAAAAGATGGGGTGCTCACAAAAGCGTCTGTGTGTGAAAGGAAATGAGACAGATCAGTGTCTGGTACAGACAGCAAATGTGACACACTCAGCCAGACCCTTGTCAGAGCACTACAAAATCACATTTGAGAAATTGAAGACATTCCAGGGAAAAGTATGAACTTCAGTCTGCCAGTGGAGGTGGAAGGTGAAATGAATAATTAGTTTTGCCAATAAGAAAGGAGTGAGATAAAGGATATTTGTCCTTTAAATTCTTCATCTGTTTTCATCTTCTAAATATTTAGAATAAGCTCCAGATAAAACCTAGAATTTGCCAATTCTGTCCAGGATAGCCTACCCTAACCTATCCTGTTTAGTATAACCTAAAATATACATTCTGTTCTTGAGCCAAATAATCATATCACATTGGTACTATATTCTGCAGATGTAGCCATACATTTCTATGACATCAGTTGCAAATATTTAACAACCTGGAAGTTTGAGAAAAGCAATCTGTAAGTTTAAAAAAAACACAACCCAGCAAAATGGCCTCCTAATTGCAGAACTTCCAGTTAAGGGTCAGGTGAAAGCTAGCAGAGAGGTGATGACTGCAGAACACATCTCTCATTCCCTATAAGTGAGCAAGAACTACTCATAGTGAACAAAAACTGTGATTCCAAACTGGTGGTGCCCCCAGGACCCTTTGAGAACCTTCTGGGGAGTCTGAAGAATCTTAGACTCAAGTGGTGATCAGTCAGAAATGGACCTGTCATTCCACGACAATATTTGCAAGGGGGTGTTGGCTTGCATCGTAAGATACAAAACTAATTTAACTCATGTTAGCTAACCCAGGTCTAAGCATAAATCTCAAATTCTGAAAATAGAAAACTCACATTCCTCTGTAAGAACACTTTTCAAATTCATGTTGATTCCTCAGAGACACATTCCAAAGGCATGTGGTCTATTGACCAGCCTTTGCCAGTCCCTCATGAATTCTGCTAGGGAGAAATTCCCATTTCTCCCCCCCCCCTAACTTTGAATCTATAAATCTAGCTTAAGCAACCCAGAACAGAAGCCACACAGCGCAGCTTCTTAAATAATTAAACTTCATTCTAGCAGTGTTACTGCCTACAGTTATCATTAAACACAACAAAATGATTCTCTAAATCCCTGAAAAAGAGCATGGGTCCACCCGCTCCCACCCTCTCGCCACAAGTCCCACGTCAGAACAGCTTTCCCAGAAACAATTCCTGCAACAAACACAGTGTGATGCATCTTAGACGTACATCCACCATTAAAAGGGAGGAAGGACTCGGGAAGAGGAATTTGGATGCTACATTACAGCACCAGTACAAAGTAGTTAAGCACATTTTCAGTGACAGGAAAGAAACGACCAGACCCAGAAGATTTACCTGAAGTGACTTAAATAAATAGAACCCCACAGCCACCTAATAAAAGCTACTACTCCACCCTGGGTAGTTACAATAAAGCAAAACACCAGCAAGGTGGGA